>NC_051199.1:20062287-20701037 GCF_015220075.1 Falco rusticolus
ATTTTAAGCTTCTGAAACTCCTGGGTCGCCCGTGCCGAGCGAGGAGCTCGCGCTTGCTGACTGGCAACTCTGTGGATTTATCCAAGCCCCAAAATGGGGATGCAGGGGGGAGCTGAGCTCTCTCTGCGCTTGCACCTTGCAGCGGCCAAGGGGACTTACATCGCCTGGTGCAAACCCTCTCCCATCCCAGGCAGGGAGCAAAGGGAGAGGAAAACTGCACAGAGCAAAAGAAAGGGAGGAATGTGCCAAAATCGGGTCCAGGGAGGGCTTGGGCTCGGTGGGGGAAGGCAGGCGGGGGCAGGAGGGGTGCTGCAGAAGTGCTCAGGCTGGATCAAGGGATCCTCAGCCTCCCGAGTTGAGAAGGCAAGGCCATTTGTCAAATACCACCTCTTATTGGTGCTAGAAAGAAATATTTAACTCCCTGTGGGCCAAATGCCTGGTGTCAGCACGTACAACTTACACAAAATGGAGCAGCATCAGACTACCAAGATCAGAAACTCCAGCCAGCTCTCACCCCGTGCCTGTAAGCTCTCGGGAAGGAAGGCATTCACAAAAGAAACGATTTAGAAAGGCAGAAGTTGTCTTCTCCCTCTTTCTGTCACACACATGGTATCTCCACACAAACCCCCACCTGAGCATCGTTTGATTTTAACTCATTCTCTCTACCACATCCCACCTCTGGCAGAAACCAAACCCTGGGAATGAGAGCCCCAAAAGCTGAAAGCAGGAAAATCTCCTGGAAAACATTACACAACCCAGTGCTGTTGCGACACGTCTGAGGTATAATAAACAAGGTGCTCGACATACCAGCAATACCATCGCTCTGCCCTGCGTCACTGCCACCCACTTGCAGGAGACTTTTCTTGTCTGTCCCCAAACCTCTTCTGAGCCTTAAGAGCCAAGCTGAAATCCTGCCCCAGCGTTATCCTGGTCACCCAGCCCCAAGGAACCACCATCCTCAGAGGGAGGTAATGGCCCTGGGAAAATGGTGTTGCATGGATTTGTTTCACAGCATAACCTGCTCATCTGGGTGAGACGTCTGCCGAGGTTTCACTGATACCATTTCTGTCTACAAGCACAGTAACCGCTCTTATTGTGGATGGTGAAAGACCCTTCCGTGCACCTTGGCTACTTCAGGGAGTGCAGAGCCGCGCATGGCACCTGCCAAACCCTTTGTCCCACAGCATCCCTCTCCCTGAGGCCAGGAGCCAGCGCCAGGAGAGCAGATCAACTGGCTGAGGACGAAGAGGTTACCCCCTCTCAGCACAGCCGCTCTAAATAAACTACGTCCCACAGATTGTCATCTGAGGGTAATATTTTAACCACAAACTATTATTATTTATCCTTTATAGAGGCAGGCAGGTGCTGGAGGCACTTTACAATGAGTCATTACCGTGTAAGTTATGGCTGGGGGGATCAAGGCACTCGGTGGCACCGAGAACAACTGTTACTCTTTGCTTTGGTGTTAACTGGGAGATCCCCTGCAGAGAAACCCCCCAGTTTCTCCATGTTCCCCTCGCAGCCTTTTAACAAGCCCTTCCGACAGGCACAGCTTCTCCTCCTGCTTCTCACTGGTGACCCCTGGAAGGACCATTCCCCAGTTTCAGTGGCCATCAGCACGGTGCTAGTCACAGCCGCCCCCCCAGGAAGGATGGGCTCCCCGTGCCCCCCCAGGAACAGGCAGCTCGCAGGCAGCAGCCTGGCAGTTTTGCAGTCCTCGTTCAGGCGCTGCCATCCCCGGGAATGGGGGATGCTGCAAATGCCCCAAACTGAATGTGCACTGAGGGGGGTGGCCACTGGCCCGTCACGCCAGGCTGGAGGGGGAAAGCAGCCTCCCGTCACCTTGGCTGAGGTGGAGCAGGGTAAGCAGGTGGCTCAGCACCCTGGCCCATCGCTCGTACCGATTCACCAGGGGAAGGGAGGCTTCGGGGATGGATGATGGAGGGAGAGCATGCTCTGGCAGCCAGCCCCGTGCTGGTCAGCATCAGGCTCCCTATTCCACAGCCCCAGACACTGGCAAGTTTGTTCCTGGAAATATTTGTAAAATGTACACAACTCTCTTAATAAGTCCCACATGACATGCTTTTAAAAAAACCCACCAAAACCAACAAAGCGTCAATGTTTCCTTCAAACTAGTATCATGCTAATGCTGAGCAGCAGCGAGCGGTGGAGGACGGTGGATTTACAGCAAAGGTGAAAGGAGCAAAACCCCTGGGTTTTGGTCCCAGCTCTGCCACAGACTTGCCTGTGCCAGAGATGTCTGAGCTCACCCCCCCACTGTCCTGTGCCTCAGTTTCCCCAACCAAAACAGCAGAAGGGAGGCCAGGAAGCTTGTCCATACCCACGAAGATCTGGTGGAAAGACGTGTGAGGAAAGAGCACGTTACTGATAACTGTCCAGGGATGCCTGCAAGCCCCAGCAAAACCCCACTGGCAGCAAGGTGTCCGGGAGAGACAGCCCCGTCGCGCACAGGGCCTGGGCTCAGTCAGGGTCTGGTGCCTCGCAGGGGGACGGTGGAGGCTGCAGAAAGCTGTCTCGAGGGATAATCCCGAGTGCCTGCCACTATGCCAATGGCCAGGGAATCGGGGAGAGGAGCTATTTCAGTCTCCTTTATCAGCCTGAAGAAACCATGTGAGCAGCAGGGTCCCCGTTGACAGCTTCCCCAGCCTCATTGCTGCTGTTCCTCCTGCAGCAGCCCCAGGAGGACTGGCTTTGCCCGGTGCTTCCCCAAAACAGGCAGCATCCCCCCCTGCCCCAGAGGACTGGAAGGGGAAGACACCCAGCTGAGGTCACCCCGAGGGGCTTGGCCCCTCTGGCAGACATTTGCCCTCCTGAGCTACCCGAGGCATAAGGTTCAATCCCCAAATAAACCCCTCCAGGGAGCAATCAGGAAAAGGCTTATACACTCTGGAAAGACCCTCTCCATGCCAGAGAGCATCCTGCCACTCAGCTCAGCCTCCAGCACTGGGTGTCAAACATCCCACAGTGAAAACACCGCCACCCCCTTCCCCCCAGTCTTTTCACGCCACGTGCCTCCTTCCACATTATCACACCGGCACGAGCCGCTTCACCCCGTTTGCTAAAAACATCTCAATGCGAGGCCAGTGCAGCTGGCAGCTCCCGACTCACATCTCTCACACCGCTGGTTTCCCAGCTTTTACAGGGTGATGGCTGTGTGGCTCCCGGACAGCCGAGTCGCACCCTGCCACGATGGCTTTCACTAGCACAGGGAGCATTGACTGTGGGTAACACCATGGCTCTGCTGGGCTCCCAGATCCCAAGAAGTCCACGGCTGACAATTTGCATTCAGAAATGGTAATACCTTGATATTTCCAATATTTTGGTCCTGTAAAGAAAACACATCTGATGTGGAGTCATTAATATGTAATAAACGCAACCCCACTGCGGTGCTTTGACAGCCACAGTTTTTCAGAAAAGAGTGACTCTTCTGAACAGATTTTAAACCCAGACAAGCTTTTTCCTGGCAGCTGCCAGAAACTGGGATTTTAGGAGGTTTCACCAGCTCGCAAGACTTCAGAGGTGCCTTTGCCAAGGAGCCATCCGCCTTCAAACCTCTACAAAGGCACGAGCAAGTCCTGCTGCTGGCTCAGAGGGCATGACTGGGATGCCGGCAGCATGGTAGGGTCATGCAGGTGGGCAAGCTGCATTGGAGGGCACTCACCCCACAGCCCCCTGAGTGGGCTGGTGGCCTTGCAAAAAGGGGTCCTGCAGCCCTAACCCAAATGGATGGCACCACCCACCAACCTGGAGGTCTGGTGAGTTTGGGTTTGGGGATGCTGCTGCAGGGTTAGATATTTATTCCTGGAGTTTTGGGTTTTTTTCTTAATTCCGGAGACCTGGTTTCAGTCTGCAGGCTGACACTGGTTTTCGGCACAGACATCAGGCAGCACAGCTCTTCCCGCATCAGCTCACACCTGCTTTGCAAAGCTGCTCTCCATCCAACACACACAGCCTGTTTGCAAGCTATGCGTATGTTTGCGTAACCTCGGGTTTTTTTGGCTGGAAACCAGACTTTTGGGAGGATTTCTCAGGCTTTCAAAACTCATCATGGTGCTGGGGCCATGAGTACGTGTGCTTTAACCACACAACGTGACGGGCAGGGGGAAGGAGCGGTGGCCACAGGAGGGAAAGATGGGTCTGTCCATGCTGTGAAAGCAGACTTTTTGGGATCACACCTTGCTTTTTTTCTCTCCCCTGAGATATTTTCTTTCAAAGACCATAAAAAGGTATTGGATATTCTTTCAAAGATGCTCAGGAGAGCGAGCAGAAGGAAAGCCAGCCTGCACTGTGGCTCTGTGGATAACTGATTGCTTTGCTCATTTTGGTCTGACCCAGAACAAATATGTTTCATTTTTCCAATGAGCTGGTAAAAAAATACAGTCCCCTTATTTCTAGTTTACTTAGAGCTTGGTTTTTTTTCTCTTTTATTCCCTTTTAATGCAGGGCAATTTCAGAAGAAAAAGCCAAAATAGCAATTTGAAAAACCACTTTTTAGGGCTTTCTTATTCTTGTCAATACAATTTTCCCTGCTCAGCCTGATTTCACAAATCATTTCAAGTCACCTTGAAACACCTTTTTTTGGCCCTTTCACTGCTCGCCACAGTCATCCTGCCCAGCTGCGGTCCCCAGCATACCCCAGCCAGGATGTGATGGCCCACCAGCACCTCCCGCACAGGATGCGGCCAGCAGTGCGGTGCTCCCCTCAGTGCTAGGATTGCTCTGGCTGCTCGGCTCGATGCCGTTTCCCTAGCGAAAGACGCTTCAGACTAAAGCCGAGATGTGGTTTGCCAAAATATTTGACAACACGGAGCACTGCTTGGCCAGGCGCCAAGAGCCCCATTTCAAAAGTGAAATTCGGCATGCTCCAGCCCCGGGAGCCGTTCCCACGCAGCCGGGGAGGGTGACGGCAGCGCCCGGGGATGGGGATGTGGCAGAGGGCCCATCGACTCCTTGTTTTGACCGCGGCAGAGGATGAGTGTGGCCACAGCCCCCAGAGCTGTGGGAGGCAGGCTGCACCTCTCCTGCCCAGACAACAGGATCAGGGTGCTGCTAGCACCCAAGCACCCTCTGGCAGGGCACCAAGAGCTTGCCTGTGATGAGGCATGGCTCCGGGGCAGCCTGCCCTCCTCCAGCACGGCTCCCGGCTGCAAACCCACCTTGGCAGGGCTACTGCCGGCTGCCAGGTCCCACTGGCTCCAGCACAGTCCGCAGCTGAGACGCTGGGCTGGGCAAACGAGCCCTTGCTGCATGCCAACGTTTTCCCTGCCCTCACAGGTGGCTTGGGAGGTCTGTGCCAGGCTGTCAAACGGTCCTGGCATGGCACCGTTCGCTGGTCCCTGCTTGGGAGCTCTGTGCCATATGCCCTCCTCGCCTCGGCTTTCACAGGACACCCCCCTGCCAAGAGCTATGGCTCAGGTGAGGAGCAGAGCATGGTGGGCAACAAGGCTGCCATCGGGCAGGAAAACCCCCTCATGTTGCTAAAAAGGGTAAGAACAGCTCAAAACCCCTGTGGCAGGAAGGCAGGAGAAAGGCCAGGACAGAGCCACGCTGCTTCTTTCATTTGCAACTTGGTAAGGATTTAATGGTGGGTAAATCTGTCGCATGGACCTCATCTTTCCACCCGCACTGTGAAGTGCTGAGCACACATCAGGGTGCTGTAAAACTAACTCATAATGAAAAATAAGGTCTTCCAGGATGAAAGATGAACGCGTTATCCTCAGCATGGGAAGTGTGATACAGGTGAGTGGTATATTTGGGAGGCATCCCTGCCTTACCCGCACTTTCTCCTCCTGCCTTTGCTGCGTAAGGTGTTGGGGACACCTCCTGTGCTTGACCATCTCTGCCCGGGCTGTTGTCCCTCCATCACAGCCCGCACAGGATGTCCAGAGCTGCAGCGGCTGCACGGAGAGATGCTGCCCATTGCCCTCCCACTCCTCCCCAGCCTCTGCTCTCAGGGTGGCCGGGTTTGTTTGTCTGCAACCCAAATGATCCAGCCTTCATTTGCATCACTTCGCCTTTGCGCCAGAAAGAGAACAACAAAATTAAAGAGCAAAGCACTGCAGTAAATACAAATATAAAAGCGGCGAGCAGCATCCCCGGCAGCAGTAACACATGTCCAAGAACTCCAAATCCCGGTGCAGAAAGACAGCGCTTCTGGAAAGAGGTAGCAGAAAAGAGGAAAGTCTTTTCTGAGATCCCTGAAGCATAAATCCCCGATTTGAGCTATGAAGTAGAGCATGAGGATGGAAAAAAAAAGCCCAGCCCTTTGCCAGTATGCTGATGTTCATGAAAAGAATAAATATCTGGAAGGAGAGTGGCTGTTATTGCTGGAATAACACAATCACAAAGGAACACACCGCAAAGAATTACACTGGAACTAAGAGGGATGGACGCTCGCTCTGTACGCAATTAAGCATAGCTGTGAGTCAGGGAAACGCACATTTTTCTGGAAACATTGTGCTTCTCCATAGCACAGAAACCACCTCCTGGACAGCAGGATAAAGTAAAATAATAATAATAAAAAAAAGAAATGAAAAAAGGGAACAGAAATCTGCAGTATCGTAACAGAAATCACAGATCAATGCGTTTGCCCTAGGAAATGAACAGATACAAATCAGGACTTGGCAGCTAAAGGAGTCTCACAAACAAAGCAGAAACAGCTCAAAAGGGAAGGAACAAAACCGAGAGGGAGAGGAAGGGAAGAGGGAGCAGGCTCTGGAGCAGACACCATCAATCTGCACATGTGGAGAAGGAGTCAGCAGCGGTACCTGCCTCCCGACCAGCAAAGGCTGCACATGTAAAGAGGGAGGACAAACAGCCCTGAGAAAATACAGATGATTTGCTTCCAAGGGCTTTCTCTTGCCAAAATTTACAGGCCTGCAGTTCTCAGTTAATAGATGGAGCTCCCCTTAGAGCTTCTAATGGAAGAGGCTGAAATGAAAACCACCCGCTCCCTGAGGGAGAGGGGGGTCAGATCCAACAGCCTGCGCGAATGTGTTCTGCATCATCTCTGCCGGGACAGACCCCTGGACACCTCATCACACGCCCTGAGATAACGAGCTATGTGGAAGTGGGAATGTGGATTTTTAAATTAAAAAAGAAGAAGAAACCGCCTCGCACAAAGGGATCGTCACCAGAAGAGCGCTTAGGAAATCCCAGCTTCCCAGTGTGCCCCAGGCATGTGGGGGTTTTGCTTCTTCTCCCCGGGACAGCTCCTGCCTGCCTGCTGGTGAATCCCATGGGATTTCTGTGCCTCATCTGTCTGCAGGGTGGAGAGGATAAATCCATTAAAACCGTGCAGGTTGGGCTATGCAGGGGGCTGCCTCGCCACAACATGGAGCAGCGCACGCTGTAATTCACCCAAGGTTTTAGCCTTCCAGCTCTGCTCCCCAGCAAAGAGATTTCACTGACAATTTTAAAAGAACGGGGGGGGGGGGGGGGGGGGGGGGGGGGGGGGGGGCGGGGGAACCAGGAAATAAATGTATTAGCATGGAGAGCTGCTCATATTTCACTTCAGTTCCCATTGAAATGAGGGGGGGAGGGAAGATCACTTCCCTACCAGCTGGGCTCCCCTGGAGAGCCGGTGCACCTTCCTCAGGGTGATGCTCTGCCGGGTGGGCAGGGGGACTCGGGGATGGCGGCCAGTGAGCACCATGCTTGCCACAGCTCAGCACGTGCTGGGCATCTGGAGGAGGCACCCAGCCAGTGGCAACCCCAAACTCGCTGTAATCAATAACTCTGCCTCGACGGAGACGCGCTCCCAGACCGGCACAGGCTGGCAGGCAGCAAATGATGTGATGGTACAAAGAGGGACCCCAGCAGCTATTAAACACAATAGGCAGCAAACTCCTCCATCGATATTCTGGACACACAACCTAACTCATGCCATAAATCACTCCCGATAACACAGAGAATACAACCTTTGCAGAATTGGCGAGGTGTCGCGCAGCTCCGTGGGCAGTGTTAAATGCAAACTGTTTAATTAACGGGATTACATATTTGCAGTTCACCTGCATATGCCCTGTGTTGTCAGCCTGTTCTCAAACATCCGAGGCAGGATGTGGCAGAGCCCCGGTGCTGAGCAGGGCACTGATGGATGTAAAGTGGTGATGGAAAAACAAGGCACCACAGAGGAGCAAGGAGGCTGGAAGCAGAGCAAGGTCCAGTTGGCCCATCAGCCGGGCTGCAACACCAGCTTAAAGTCAGCAGACAGAGTGGGAAGGGGCTGATCCTGCCCCTTGCATGCTCCCCATTTGCACATCTAGACCCTCCTGTCACCTACAGCCCTTCTAACCGCCCCAGCCAGTCCTTTCTCCGCTGGCACCCGATGGGCAGCAGAGCTGGAGAGGGGAAGGGCACCAGGACAGATTGACGCCCACACTTGGCTCCCGGGGGACAAGGGGGCCATAAAGGTGATTTATCTACCAGGCCAAAGGCAGGAGAGTGAGCTCCCATGGAATTGGGAATATACAGCACAGTGTCACCAGGAAAGACCGAGCATAACCCAGGAGTGAAAGTGGCACGTGGGACCAGAGGGCACGCCACGCAGTAGAAAGGTACATGCAACCGTATATATAGTATGGTGCACGCATATTTAATGTATTTGCTTGGCAGATGGAATAACTTTGTTAACAGACTATTTAAATTCCTGAGGGGGTACCTGTAACTATTAGAAATTGATTTTATGAGCCTGTTATACAAACATTACTCTTCAAGGTCTAAAGCATATTGAAATTCTTCCTGTTCTCTCTCAAACAGATGGTGCTAGGAATTTTTCTAAACCTACTCGTATCCATAAATACTACCTGCCAATCCCTCTTGCAAGACAGAAACCATCCTAATTAGAATGGTAAGCCCCTGCCATCTTTTCCTCATCACACAGTTACTATAAAAATGCTCCAGAATAGGACGGTCTTGGCAAACCCCTCCCCAGGCGAGTGACTGTGAGTATTCCTTTACGTTTGTCATGATTAGACAGAATAAAAAGAGCTTTGGTGCCATTCACAAGACCTGGAAACAAGGCAGAGCAAGCGTCTGGGATGGCGGCAGGAGCAGGCAGTAATGGAGGGTTAAAGCCAGGTAGGGATGGAGGTGCGATGTCAGCAGGATCATACCTCCAACCCCAGGTTCAGTAACACACCCGGGTCTTCAGAGCATACCAAATTGCAGAGAATTTAATGTGGAAGTGGGGGGAAAAAATAATCCCCTACAACAGATTAAAGGGCTTGAGGGATTGATTTCTGAGGAAAAATTAAAAGAGCTCAATTTATCAGGCTTGACTAGTCATCAGCCAGGAGCAGGCATCAGGGTCAGGGGAGCTCAGCGAGGAGCCACAGGCACCCAGGGTATTTGCACACCTCCGGGAGCTGCCTTCTGGGTTGTTATAAGCAGAGGCAAAGGGATCAGGGGCAGGTTAGTAGCGTAAATACAACTCCAAGCTCCTTTGGGTACCACCTGCTTGTATCCCTGGCTGGCTTGGTGGGTGTTCAACTAGAAATGAAATTTTGCTCACCTAGAGATCTTTCGGGGCTGGCAACAGATTCATTTAATCAAGCGGACAGATTTGTTGCAGGACAAAATTAATTTTGTTCTGGGTAAGAAGTGGAGGTAGTTGAGGGAGACGGGCTCCTATTCAAGGGAGAGAAACAATAGGTGGTGCGATAAGGTGCCCAGCCTCGCAGCATGAATAGCAAACTCTGCAGCTCAGATAGGCCACCGGATATTTTTTTTTCTTCACTATACTGCCATTCATGAACAACACCGAGCTCAAATACGGTCATAAAGAGCATTCACTGAATGGAAAAAAATCATTAAAAATTGTGGTCTCTTCCTGGACAACTCAGTAACAGAAAGTGCCAGCTACATTTGCTGAATAAATTGCTTGCAGGGAATAGTTTTTACTAGCTCTAAATGGGATGAAATTAAGCGTAGGGGAATGAATGCCAAGTACCACAAAACTATTCCTGGGTGTGAGAGGTACGAGGCGGGGAGCAGCCTCTCCAGGCAGACCTCAACAAAAAGTCTTGCCCAGCCCCCCCGGTACCCAGCTCTGCTGGGCACCCCACGGATTTGGGGCTGCTGGCTCTGAATTTGGCACTTCCAGGTCTCATCAGCAGAGGGCAGGGGCTGGCCACGGAGTCCAGGACTCGGGCCACCAGCCTGGGCAAGTGGGCAGCAGACTGTGGGGGTCCCCGGGTGCCCCTCAACAGCAGGTTTTGCCAGGTGTCTCCCTGCCTGTTCCAGCCCTGTGCGGAGGTTGCAGTGGACTGGCTGGATATTGGAAGATGGCAGATCTTGTGCACATGGGAGAGGAGCAGAGCTTGCAGGAATAAGACCACCTTTATTCCTCTTTTTAGCTGCCTAAACAGATGCTGATGGCTTCCCTGGTCCCCCGCTGCAGCCGCCAGACCCAGGCTCCCACCCCTGGTCCATGCTCAGCGCTGCCTCCCAGCCTGTTCCCTGCCCGGAGCACGAGGGTCACCCAGGGAGGCACCACGGCACTGAGAGCGGAGGCAGGCCTGACACCAGCAACAGATGAAGCTCTCCAACCAGTTAATTTTCTAGGATTTCAGGGCAGGGAAGAGAAGAGGGTCTTATTAAAGAAAAGAAAAAGCAAAAATCCCCAATTTATTTGCTTATTCCATCTGCTGTCTTGTTTGCCCAGCTCAAAGCAGGGGCTGCCACAGGCTGAGGGCTGGTGCCTGGTAAACAGACGTTTTAAGGATATTTTACAAACTATCCTCTGTAGAGGCAGCGGTTTTTTCCCTTTCACAGCCATTAAGGCACAGAGCAGCACAGGGCAGGGTGCATGCAGGGCCCAGGCACCCTGAGCAAGGACCCCCCCACCCCGCACAGCGGTAACAGAGGCAGTCCAGCCTGCCCTCGTGCTGTTTGCAGCTGGACCCCAGCCCCACCAGCACCTCCAGCACAGGAACACATGACGCGAGATGCCTGCAGGGATTCCCTGAGCTTTGTCCCATGGGTGAAAGGCATCTGTGCAGCTTGCAGGGAGCAACCTGGCGAACAGAAGATCCTGCCGTGCCCCTGGGGCGATGGTGCATAGCAAATTGCCATAGACAGGAGACTGTAATGCAACCCAGCAGCAGCAGAGAGCCAGCGTCGTTCTTGGCTGGATGCACGGACGCTTTGTGCCACAGAACAGGGAAGTAACAAACCCTGGCTGGGCAGGAAGGCAAGGTGGAGGTCCAGGCACCCCTGTGCAGGGAGGGGAGGCACAAGAGGAGACCAGGCACATCAGCCTCAAGATCTGAGGGCAAGAGGAATGCAGCAGCGCTGGCCAGGTGCCACCCCTCTCTCCCCTGCCAACTTGTAAGCACGGGGACTGGGAATCTCTTGGGAAGCAGCTGGAGGAGGATGGGTACAGGTGAGGGCCAGAGGACCTTGGTGCAACAACTATCCTTCAGTCCTTTGGGGTTTTTTGACGCGACACAGGTCCTGGCTGCCTCTCAGGGCCACTGTGTATCTTGGGGGGTCCAGGCAGATTGCACACCCACATAGCCCCACTAGCCCAGGCAAGGAATTGGACAGCTGGAGGGCTTCAAAGACCATCTCAGATGTCCTCAACCTAAGGACTTCAGTGGCTTCACATCCTAAGCACTGCCTGTTCCAAAACAAATTCACCACCAGCCACATCACACCTTGCTGCCACAACCAGCTGTGAAACTGTGACACTTACTGCCTACCCCCAAATCTTGCTCTTTCCTTGGACAGGAGGAGACTCCACTGCTGGAGGTTCCTGCTTGCGGCCACCTCTGGATGCCTCTGAGCCAGGATCACCCCATGGCTGGGGGACACTGATGGGAGGTGCTGTGCAAACCTGGGGTAAAAGCACAGCTCTGGATCCAAACAAACTTCCCCAGGAACTGGGACCAGTGGCAGGGACATGCTATGCTGGAGGTCAGGGAGCTAAGAAGAGCACCCAGGCACCTCCCCACCAGCCCCACAGCAGGGGGAGGCAAGTGCCGAGCATTTCCATCACACTGCTATGGCACTTACAGAATCAGCCAAACGGTTAAAGAGGCTGGAGGGTTTGATTTAAATAAATAATAATAATTTAGCTTCCAAATTGCTTCCACATTGAGGTGCTTCAGGCTTTGTGCAATGCAATAAAAGCCATCTCTAAAAACAACAAAACACACACTAAAATGTTATCAGAAAAACACTACTCATTAAAATTAACAATTAAAACAAATTAGAAAGGCTTTACTGACATGGAGGGGGAGGAAGAGCATCCAAATGAGCAAAAATGCCTGGTAATTTTTAGTCACTGATAAGTAAAATAATGGTCTCATTTAGTACTGATTACCTAGAATTATTTAATTTTATTTCAAATTATTCAATTTTTGGTTGAAGTTACCTAGTAATTTTTAATTACCGATACATAATGCAATGACGAATGAGTCTTATTTACCTCTGTCTGCACAGAAGCATGCAAGAAATCAATAGGCATTTCTGGCAAATTATTAAGCGGCTTGATTAAATGACAGGAATGTTTTCCCATTAGCGGGAATTGCTGAGCCCCAGCCCAGGATGAACACGGGGGCTGGACATGGGGTAAAAGAGGCGAAGCCAGAGCAGCTCAAAGGGACAGACACCTGGAGCAGCAGCCTGCAGAGGCAGCTTTTGGGAAGCGATGGGGTCGTAGCTGGGAAAAGGCAAACCCACCCTGCCACGCTCAGGAAAGCGGCATTCGGTCCATTTTTAGCAGAGAGCAGGCTGAGCCACAGACTCTTGGCTGCCTCATTGATTTTTTCCTCCTAATGGAAACAACCTGCAGGACTGAAAATATTTGCAAACTACTCAGGTCAAAAGAGGGAGCAGCAATAACAACAGGGGTGGCGGGGAGGCTCTTCCAGGGCAGAGTCGTGCTGCGCCCCTTTCCCAGTGTCTCTAGGATGTTTTCTTTTCCCTGGGCATGCTGCCTATTTTATTTATTTTTTTTTTTCCTAATCCTTAAGCAAGGGCATTCCCTGGGTATTTGCCCCACATGGGCCAGCCTTGTTAAAGAGATGAGGTTGGAAAGGGTCAGAGGAAGAGGAACTAGCTCTGTCCTTAACCCGTGTGTGGCTCTAAACAGCCAAAAATCACCTCTCATCACCTGCTAGAGAGCTCATGCCTCATATCAGGGCCAGCTTAGGCAACACGGCGAGGCAGGATTACAGCTCAAAATGAACTTGATTAACCAGAGACAGAGCCAGCAAAAACAGGAAGGTGTTCACCAAGTGCAATGTTCAACCAAGCAAGTATGGGGCAGCGGGAGGAAGCCTAAATACATGCAGGGAGAAGCTGCCAAGGTAGCTGCTCCACAGAAAATTGCTGGGGGATGCAACAGATCGCAGGCTGAACACAAGGCAGGAGTGTTGTACTGCAGCAAAATAAGTCAAAGATTAAAAAAGGAACATTGTTGGGAGATATAAAAGCACCTTGCCTCAGTGCCCTCCCCAGCATTGCCGGTGAATATGCCCCATTTTGGGTGCCACCGTGTAACGGAGGTGGGAAATAAACAGCATGAGCATGGCCAAGGACAGCAAGACCTGCCAGAGATCTGCAAAGCCATTCGGAGCAGCTGTCTGACGGGTCGGCCGCCCTGCGGGAAGGAGATGGGAGGCAGGTGTCCGGGCCCCTCGGGTGGGGGGATGCTGCAGGGAGGAAGGGGCTCACCTGTGCTGAGCAAGAAACAGTAGGCTGAAGCTGCAGAGAGGAGAAACTCAGTTTGGATGCAGCACACTCAGCTGCAAAGTCCATCAGGAATCCCATCTCCACCCCAGAGGGACTGAGAAACCTCCAGCAAACGCAGCAGGAGCTCAGCTGGTCCTGCCTCAGTGCTGGGCTGGAGCCCTGGCAGCCACTGGTCCCCCGCAGGGGGCTGGGGAGGGGACAGGGTGCCTCCCCCCTCACCACCCCACAGTCACACACACCCACCTCGCCCTGTCCAGCGCTGCCAGGACAGCTCAGCCACTGGAATGTTTTCAGCGGTCACTTCTGTTACTTTTTTTTTTAAATGAAAGGAATAGCTGTGAAACACATGATAAAAATCTATAGCTTTCCCCGCCGGCTTGCAGATAGAGTCCCATGACTGTTCATATTAGAAATTCAATTCCAATCAGTGTATTGGCAGGAAAGGATTAGGGTCTGAGCCAAAACACGTTCATCCTGGCCAGTGCCTTTCCCGAGCCTCCACATGCTCCACCAGCCGCTCCAGTACTTACCGAGGGCCCACCTCAGGAGCCGGTTGCTGGAATGGCTCTGTATGGCACTTGGCTTATGCCAGCACCCCGTGATGCCCTGTGGAGGGTGTGGGCACATTCCTTGGTGATGCCTCCACATGCCCAGGCTGTGCCGGCCTGCCTCCCTCCTTCCCTGCAACTCTGTGGTGCTTGGCTGCCCAGGAGCTCAAGTGAGCCCTGAGGCTGCTGCTCTGTTCCTCTGCTGCACAAGCAATGGGGCCTGGCGAGTAAAACCCTTAACACTCCCTCCAACCCTGTTTCTGCTCCCCCCCAGTGTCCCATCTTCTGCAAGGAGCAGTCCCTACATCAAGATCCATATGGACCATGTAGCATGCAGTAACCAGGATCTTGCAGACAGCAGGGGTCTCCAGGACCCCCTTCCAGCAGCTTTGGAGCACTGTCCCATCGAGTGTCCCAGTGGCACTCCAAGCTGCTCAAGACACCAATGAGTGCACATCTCATTGGGTTCAGGTGCCTCACTGCAAAGGAGATACTGGAAACAGTCAGGAGTGGAGGATTTCAAGCCATCAGGTTTTTTAGGAGCCTGGAGATAAAGCTGAATAAAAATGAGTAAGGTAGAGGCATTACCCACAGGGTCTTATCTGATCTGGCATCCAAAGCTGCTATTGCCTCCACTTCCCTATCTCGAGGAGTTTTTTAAATGTGCATAGCTACAAATCACCCCCTTCCAGTTTAAGTGTCAAATTAAATCAAGACAAACGTTCCCCTGTTCCACATTTCCTTTGGTCCTTGGCTAAGCCCTGCAGCCCTTTCCCAAACCTCCACCTCCCACAACTGGCACAACCCCAAGCCTTTGCCTTGGGAGACATCTTCAGCCTGAACTTCCCATCACTCTGGCGCACATAACTGCTCCACCGCCAGCCCCTCTTTTCAGCAAGAAAGTTGCTGAAGACTTTTTGCAAAAGGTTTGCTGTCAAGCTCTTCCAGTCACCGGCTTTAAGCCCATAACCAGAAAAAGTCAGGCAAAGCTGGAGCTTGTCTTGGCATCCAGCTCACTCTGCATCAGGGGTGGACACTTGTGGATGCAGCAAAGCTCTACCAGGACAGATGGCTAAATCCAAAGACAGAAAGCTAAAACCTGATAAGAAACTCATTTTTACACTAACACATGATTAATGTGTGGAACTCATTGCCATAAGATACAATGAGGCAGAGAGTTTTGTAAGATTTTAAAGATGATCTGACATTTATGCGGCTAATAGAAGTTTCTGTAGCTCCGTGAGTCAAGGTAGATAAAAGGAAGATGCCTGGAGGGGAGATAAGGCCATGTGCTTCAGAGCATAAGCTAATGACTAATAGCAAAAGACAAAGAAGAAAGCACCCCTGGGAGGCTGGGTTTTTCCTGTGTACCAGGTGTTTGCTTGTACCTTCTCTGAAGGTCCTGGCACATGTTACTGCAAGATCGGATATGCGACGAGCTGCATCCCAGGCTTGCCCCAGGACAGCAACTCCCCTGCTCCTAATTTTCTATGTTTTGTTTTGGTTTTAAATTAGACCCAGATCTCTTAAAGCCCCGAGAAGCCTCTATCATTAATCCTCCTGACACACAACCTGGCCACTTGCACTGGAAATCATTGCTCAGGGCTTGGCAGGGCTCCAGGCAGAGGGGACAGAGTGCTGACTCACAGGGGCCCCAGGGATGCTGACACCACAGGCAGGCACCAAGGATGCCAGCATAGCTGTGCCTGCTCTGGCCACCCTCCACCCAGCAACACACTGCACAGAAAGATTTTGTCTGAGCAAGAGTGTGATGCTGCCGGGACCGTGCCAGCGGCTGGAAGGACATGGGTGACTGGCAGGACAGACAGGTGCATCGCTGGCTTGGCTGGACCCCATCTCCACAGAGGGGATGGCAGCCCCCTGTGCGCTCAGGTACCCTCACTTTGGTGGCAGCTGCAAAGCACAAGACCAACATGCCACAGGTTCAGGCGGCACAGCAGTGAATCATGAGCCTCTCCTCTGTACCAGACAGGTAACATCACATAACCCAGGCTGGAGCTGAACCATAGGCACAACTTTGTAAATATGCCCATGCTGGGTATGGCAGCACTGGGGCTTTGTGTGCAATCGCAGCCACGTGCTCCCACATCCCGTCACTGTGCCCTTCCACCACGCGGTGATATTGCCACACATCCACCTCCCGCCTCCGCCGGTGTGCTGCTTCACCGCCTTCTCCTTTGAAGCCCCTTGTGTCTGTGTCTAGACATCTGGAGCAGTCACCGGCCGCCTGCTGGCATGTGCTTCATGCCTTGGTCCAACATCTCTTACCTTTGCAGAGTTTACGTGATCTCAGCCTAATCCTCCCCCAGTCTGTCTGTGGGCTCTCTCCCGCCTGTCGGCACACCGAGCTCTCTTTGTACACTATTGTCCCTCAAGACACGGATGTTTAGGTGCCGAGGACGCATCCCCTTCCCCTCCATCCAGCCACCACCCCGATGTGCAGCTCTGGAGACATCAATACAGCCTGGAGACCTTACCTTGAGGGCTGGGGGCCCAAATGATCCTTATGTCCAGACCAGTGCTTGCACACAGAAGTGGACCCCATCTCGGGGGCCAGCCCGTTGCTCTCTGCCTGGCCTGGCTCTGTGGGAGGCAGGGCTGCTCTGCCTGCACAGCGCCCAGGTGCTGCTGGCCACAGGGAAGGTCCCTCAGCTGCAAGGTGGACATGGAGATCAGAGCACTGGAGGTTGCTCATTTCTTGCATTTTGGCTTGTAAATGCTCCCCCCGCCCCAAGGCTTATTGCTTTCTAAAACCACAAAAGTCATTGTGTTTCTCCATGCTGAATTATAGAGGACCTACAAGGGCTTTCCATTCCCAACCCCAAACGCCCATCACTGAGCCTCCCAGCTGGCAGACCTCCACCCAGCTCCACTCATCACTCCCACACCTCCTCACAAACACCTGCGGAGGGTCTGAGCTCTGGCCCCACACAAGCCCTTACACATCCCACCCTGACTGCACCATGGCTTTGTCCTGAACCTGGCTCTTCCCCATGGCAAAGCTGCCAGAGCCTCTGCTGGTCTCATTGCACCCTCCTGTCCCTACCTGCCCCTCTCCACCTCTCTCCAAGAGCCCTGCTGCCAAGCGCCTTTGCTCAGACCCACTGTGCTCCTTGCCCTCACCGCAAGCCACAGCCGCCTCTCCACACCCACGTTTGCACTGTAGTGGGTTTAAACCCCCCCATCCCCCTGCAACCCCATGGCTGAGGCTGGGCACCTGCCACGAGGGTGCTGCATCTCCCTGCCCAGCTCCACCAACGCAGCCACAGCCCCATCTTACTGCCTTCTCCAGGGGTGCTGGCCCCCACTCACACCGCCTGCCCCCTGGCAGGGCTGGCTCCCCCCAGCCCCCCTGAGCAGGAGGCAAATTCAGCTGCAGCACTCCCAGCCCAAACAAAAATGCACGTGTAGCGCCCTGACCTCCTTCTCGTGCTGCTCCCCCACACACGCTTGTTTGTGCCTCTCCCAGTGATAGCGTGTCATTTACTGACAGCACTTCAGCCTCCCTAACGTGAGGCCAGGAGATCTCTGGGGAAAGATCACTCTTTCTTTTAATTGTGTATTTACACAGCACCCAGCAGGGTCGGTCAGGGCACCCAAGCATGCACAGCCCCGTTGGGAGCCGAGTGGGTACCAGCTCCAGCTCATACTTGCCTTTGAGCCACCAGTTGAACAGCCACAGACCAGCACCGAGCCCACCTTGCCAAGAGCTATGCACACAAGGGAAGGATGAGACCCTAAAATAACCCACTCCGCACCAAGCTGCCTGCAGCCAGAGCTGTTGGGGAAACCCATCCCACCCTTCGTTGGTCTTTAAAAAGGCTCAGCTGCAGCTCAGCAGGGAGGGACCCAGCTGTGTGGGGCTGATGAACCTTTTAGCATCCCTGCAGGTTTGCAATGAACTGATGTGATTTGCTCCACCCTGAATTATCAGAAAGTTCCAGCCATGGGTAGCACTCTGGCATTTGTTACAAAACAGCTCTCCGTTCTCCCCTCTTTTTTTTTTTTTTTTTTTTTTTTCTTTCTTAAAAGCAAAATATTTGCTTTAGGCAGCATTTAGCAAAGCCTGCAGTACCCACTGTCCCTGTGCTGCTGCCAGCCCCAGCTGCGTAGTGCCCATGGCCTTGCTGCCATCTTCAGGGCATCTCCCACCGGCTCCCGCTCGCCCGGGGTTATGGCAGGCTCTGCGGGAGGGCATTCCTCACTGTGGCTCCTCCGAGACCAAAAGCTGGGGGAAAAAAGCCAATAGGCAAGTTCTGGAGGACTTTCCGCAGCACAATCCAAGAATTAAAAAGCTAAACAGATTTTACGTATTAAGACTACAACCCTATAGTGCAACATTAAAGACTATTTACTTAAGAGGCTGTGGATGTTAGGCTGGGAAGTTTTGCCTTTCACAGATGCTCCGAGCAGCAACGGCAGAAGCCTGCAACCAGCGGTTCGTGGTGTTCTACCGCGTTGCTGCTGCAGCCAAAAACGCTCGTTATCCTCTGAAAGCGGAGGTTTGCTAGAGCCTTCGCAATGGGCAGCCAGGCCCTGCATGCTGGCTGCGAACGCTGTGCTGCTCCAGAATGGTGTGCCCAGGGCAGCCGTGGGACCACCACCAGCAAGTAACTGCCCTCAATATATATATATATATATATATATATATACACCTATGTAATTATATATACAAAGCAAGGGCCAAGAGGGGACCTGGAAGAGCGTCCATATATCCTTTCCTGTGCCATTATCCCAGCGTGGCATTGCCCAACCCCTCCCTCCTCCCCCCCCATCTTCTCTCCTCTGGGTAACCCTTGGGAAAGCTGGAAGAGTTAGGGATTAACAGAGAAAAATATTTCACCTAATCAAAAAAATGATATAATCAGAAGTGCTCATTGCGAGCCCAGAAACCTGATGGACTTTAAAGCTTCAAATTTAGCCTCCTGACCGCAGGGAGCCGTTCCCACTCCTCCGTTGGAGGGGAAAAGAGAGCTAACGCCTTCTGCTAAATCCAGATAACCCCGTTCATCTTCCGCGGCGGATCTTTAAAGTTTTTACTGGAGAGGCGCCAAATGCCTGGAAATCCAAGCCTCACCTCCAGCCCACTCTTGGGCCACCTGTACTTGTGCCGTGCGCCCCGCCGGCCCTGCACTGCCTCCTGAGCCGTCCTGTGGTTTCCTCCCACCCCAGACTGCGCTCCTGGAGCTCTGTCTCCGATTCATTACGTTAATTGGGAGGAACTGGAAAGCCAGACTCCGGGTCAGCAGATTTTTTCTGGGGGAAAAAAAAAAAAAAAAAAAAAAGAAAGAGCTGGTTTGGCTCTCTCTAGATATGCTTTCCGCTGCAAGAAACTGCGAGAAACCCCAGTGGGGCTAAAAGAGCCGTTTTGCCCCAATTTTTTGATTGCTCTTCTCTGTCGAGGTCTGTACCCGCCACGGACCCGGTGATGTCTCTCGTGATTTTCAAAGTTACGACCACCTGAAATTGTGTTTAGATGAGAATAGCAGCTTTCATTAACGTGTAACGTGTCCCCTGTGTGCCCAAAAAGCTCAGAAAGCTGAGGAAAAATTAAAAGCCATAATGTAATTTTTTATTCTTATTGATTTTTAAGCCTATCTCATTTTGGGGACCTGGCTCATAATTTTGGAGCGCTTGTGGGATAGTATAAGTTCCCAAAGCCTCGTGGTAGGATTGTACAAAGACTTTTCTTTGTGTTTTATTTTTCAGTAACCCAGTCTTGCGGAGAAGAGCTTTTAATATTCAGGCTGACAAAAAGAATTACTTTTCAGTATTGCGCAGTAAACCACCTGATGGGGCCACGGCACTGGAGTTCACATGGGCAAGCTGGCCAGGACCAATCTCCAGCCAAGTGTGGGACCAGCTGCCCGACCCCAGGGCTTCCTTGCTTTTCCCTGGCTTTTATTACACGATCCTGGACTAAATGCCAGAAATGTGGGAGCCCCAGGATGTGCTGGCATCTCCCGGTATTTGCATGGGGGCTCTGCTAGCAGTGCAGGGCACACCACGAGCCGCAGCTCCACGTGCATGTCCTTGCTCAGGAAGCCGTGCTTTAATCAAGGCTCCGGGATCCTTCCTTCAGTTGCCCGGGGCGGGGTGGGGATTTTAACTCTAAACACATTAGCGTGCAAGATTGAAAGGTAACGTGTCCTCCCGGGGCTGCTGAACAACGGAAAGGAGCCTGGGTTTCATTTGCACAAAGTGCGCAGTGGGAATTTCCCTAATCAAATAAAAAGAAAATGAAAAACTCGCTCTCTCCAAAAGTTTAATTCTCTTAATTACATTAATTGAAGAAACATAGGAGCCTCCTTTGCGTGTGTTTCTTCTCTGCAGAGGAGAGGAGCTGCAGGAAAGGACTTTTTTGCATGAGGGTGTGAGCTGGACCCGCATTCCCTGGCAGGATGGGATGAGGATGGAAGCGGCACAGCAGGGATGCCCTGTGGTCATCCTCACCCCTAAAAAGAGCACCAATAAGTAATGTTTTCTCCACCTGGGTCTTGGCCTGGGCGACCCCAAAGCTGTCAAATGTCTGATTCATACCTGGAAAATGTAACAGGAATTTCCGTGGGCCATCGCAGGCTCCAGGTTCCCACCAGGTGTCTGAAGGGAGACGGGGAGCAGAGTGACTCGCCTCGCCTGCTGGCTGCTCTGAGGCATTTTGGCAGCTGGGATGTGGCCTGTGTCCACGGTGGGGGCTGCACCGTGGGTCTTCTGTCAGCCCCAGCCATGGGCACCCCTGTCAGGTGGCCTGGCCCTGCTGCCCCCCTTAGCACATGGGCTCGTTAATGCGTCCCCAGGGAGGGCAGGGAGGTGACATCGTGGTGAGCAGTGGTGGAGAGGGGAAGCTGCTTCTGCCCCATTCTGCACAGCCATGGCCCCCCAGTGGCCCCCGGGATCCAGCCCCACTGGCTTTAACCCCTTTGCTGCCAGAAGGAAGGGGGGAGCTTGCAAAATAGTCTGCCACAGCATTGGATGCGTGTGCTGCCTGCCCCACTGCTGGCTGTCCTTTCCAAGTGAGGGTGCTCATGAGATGCCTTCACTGCTGGGGACCAGTCCCCCACAGCGGGGAGATGATGAGGAGCTACAGCATAAATACACCAAAAATATCTGCAAATGCGTATTTACCAGCCCTGCTTAGAAATCAGTGCTTTTGAGAGATCTGGGAGGAAAAGGGGGTTTGAACTTGAACCTACACAAGGCTCAGGCTAGAAAGCAGCTGCCCTCCCCCCCACCCCCCCTTCCAGCTTGCTTTAGGAAAACAAATACCAAAGTAGGAACCGGCATTGCTCTGCTCTTGGGCAAAATGCCTTCCTCAAAGTGTCATAATTCAGGTTTCCCTGGGGCACTCGAAGGGCCCTGGGGAGGGTCAGTGTTTGGGTGAGCTGGGGAAAACTGAGCTTAGTTGGATGCAGCATCCCCCACTGCACGCCAGCTCCCCGGCGGTCGGCCAGAGGCCCTCTCCCCACTGACACCGCAGCAGGAAAGGTGACTCTGTAACTATAGTTTTAATATATAATGGAAAAAGTCTGTGTTCGCTGTATGCTTACTAAAACAGAAAAAAAGAAGAAAATGGACATGGCCAGACCATTTGGCTGAATGCTTTTATTTGGGTAAAAAAAAAAAAAAAAAGAAAGAAAAGAAAAAGGAAAGAGCCACCTTTGTATGGAGCTCACGTCTGGAAAATTCCAGCCCAAATGACATAAGTTATGAGGAATTGAAAATTGGACTTAGAAAGGAACCGAGCACGAAACCTCAAGTACAAGCATCAGCATCCTGCCTAAAGGTCCCCATCGCCTGAGCAGAAGTCGGCAGTGGGACAGCTCCTGGGGCACTCTTGCTCCCGGCTGTGCTAAGGTAGGGGAGAAGGGGGATCCCGCTGGGTCACAGCATCCCGCTGCCTGCAGGGTGCTGGTAGAGCAGGGGGGGCAGGGGGGGCAGGCAGCTCCAGAGCTTGCACTGTGCGTAGCAGCAAAGAGCTGCTCTAAGGAGACACAAATCACCCGCAGCAAAACCCTTCACCCCAAACACCTCCTGTTCTCTTTTGCTGTCTCAGGGCAGGGTTGGAGCTACAGCCCAGCCTCACTGAACCTACTGAACTCCTGTTGTTTCACGCTGGCTTAGCTCAGCTGGGGCAGCTTTGTGCCAGAACTCTCTTAAGTGAATTCACTCCTGGCTTGCCGTGGGTTGGGCTGTGCCAAGAAATGCACAGGTGCAAATTAAATCAATATACCTTGTGTTGGGGCAGCGGGGGGGTCTTTGCGGAAGGGTTTGCACGGCTTTGACCAGATTGGTTTTAAAGCCAAGCAAAGCCAAAGCGCTGCAACTTCCGTTTCCAAAAAGCCAGGCATCTGTGGGGCTTTCCCAGGCCAGCACAGCTGTACCTCCCTCTAATGAGGGCTGGAGTCACAGCGTGAGCAGGAGAAACCTCAGTGTCCCTGCTCCCAGGGACCGAGACACATGCCTGTCTCGTTTTGCACAGCTCCATGTGGGCTGGCAGCTCTGTTGGCCCTGGGTATGACATTGGGAGGGGGTCCTGCCCTGGGCACCCTGGCAGAACCCCTCCACCCCCAACTCTGCTGAAGCCTGCCACAGTGTCTGAGGCTGGATGTAGCAGAATCTTCATCTGGTCACGGTCCCTGGGGGGTCATGGTACCCCAGTGCAAACCAGAGCTGGTAGGAACAGCAAACAGCAAACCGCTCCTTTTTCTGAGCAGGACACGGCCGCTCTGCCCCAGCCCACCCCCATGATGCTCCTTCTCTGGTAGCTGCAGGAGATGCTCCTTCCTTGGGCTGCCGTCCATGTCCCATGCTTGCTTGGTGCCCTAATCTGCGCTGCGTTTCAGCATCGTCAGGAGGAAGAAGGCAAGAGCTCACCATCCACCTTGCAAGCTCCTGTGGTGGGAGGCCACCTCGCAAGCCCCCATGCTATAAGACCACCTTGCAAGCCCCCATGGTAGGAGGTTACATTGCAGGCCCCCATGGTGGGAGGCTGCCACGTCCCAGGTTCCAGAGCTCTCTAGATGGGGCAGAGATGGGCCCACGGTTTTATGTTTTATTCCCGCTAATGCAGAGAGTGTGGCAGCCCCAGGTGGGCAGTGACAACCTCGAGCTCAGCTGTCCCAGGGCACTATGGAATGATGTACCCGTGTCCACAGTAAGGAATAAAATGATGCCAGAGAGTGGGAAATTGTTAGCACAGCTTTGGGCTGGTCTCAGTAGCTCTGCTAAACACGGCTTGGGGTGGTGTGGGGCAGGGACCCTTCCTGGTCGGCATGGTGGACATGGTCCTATCCGGGATGCTGCGAGAGTTTGGTACCCAGGAGGTGGTGTGGTCTGTGCTGCTCGGCCTCAGCAGCCTCTCTGGCCAAGCCGTAACGAACCGCCAGAAAACACCTGGGTCTGATCCGCTCAGGCCAGCACCCACCCCATGTTCTAGCTGCAGAAGATGGGATTCAGCTGCCCAAATGCAGTATTTCCAACCGAGGCTGGTGTCTGTGCTGCCATTGTGGCCCCTTCATGGGGATTAGCCTGCCTGTGGCACTGTTCCCTAAGGCAGACGGATACCCAAGGCAGGAGCCAGCCTGTTCCCAGGCCCCGGCATGACGAGAACTGGAGATGCCCTTTGTCAAGTGAGGGTGCAGAGACCTCAGCTGGGAGCCAGGTCTTGGGCTGGGAGTCAATGAACCGAGCCGCTGCCTGTCCCCAATTTATTTTATTATTATCTACATTATTTATGGGCACCCAGACATGGCCCCAGCAGCGGACGGGATGTTGCACCACCCTGGCAGTGCTATCCACCCCCTGCATCAGCCCCAAGAAGCCAGCAGAGGAGGGGGATCCATGCACAGCATCGTCCCCCCTCAGCGAGGGCTGGGAGAAAGGCGGGATCGGTGGTGTTATTTTACTTAATTTATGACTAAATGCCCCCAGAAGAGTTTAGCTCTTATTACTGAGATATAATGGCCTATTAAGGGAGCAGCATTCCCTGGAAAGCAGCCCAGTGTCAGTGACTCCTTATTGCGATAAGAACTTAATAATCACACGTGGGGTGAGGACAGGAGGAAGCCCTCGGCCTGCCCACTGCCGAGCCGGGGGGCTCCTTCCCCGGGCGGGGAAGGGGGCGGTGGGAAGCCCTGCTGGGGGCTCTGCTGATTGAGGAGGAAACCCCCATGCTTGTAAACCTGTAATTCCTTACTAAATGCTTCGTAATGACAACAAATGTAAAGTAGTGTCAGAAACCTCTCGTTTTCTTTTATGGTAAAGTCATGTCCTGAAGCCGAAGAAAGGAACCAGAAACAAAATAATTGCTCACTCGCTGCTTAAAATGTGCCTGTCTTCAGCATCTTCACAGCTTCTTTGACCTGTTTTCTACACTGTCCTGTGGGCAGGGTGGACAGTTTGAGCCCTGAGTGTCTCCTACCTTTCAATCAATTAATTTCAAATGGAGCTTTCAGGAGAAGGGACAACCCCCCCCCCCCCATTTCTCAGCACATTGCTCATGAGTGCGATGGTCTTTTGTGCTTCTGGGTTTGTTATTGAACAGGGAACATTTTCTCAGCAAAATGTAAAGCTGAGCGATAAGGACTGGGCAGGAACTGATAGAGACTTTGCAGATCGAATATGATGTTGTTTATTTGACTATGATGTATATTTAAAGGTCTCAGTTACAATTGGCCCCAGGCAATCTCTAATGAGCTGCAGCTGCCTGGACTCTCATTAGCTTTAATGACATCTTCTCAGTACATTTTTCTTGGGGTAAGACCTTGTCCTCTCTATGGTTGTGCACACACTAAAACCAAGAGACATCTCACCCTAAAAGGGCAGCCAACTCAAAACAGTGGAGCAATGATAAATGATGCAAGTGCCCAGAAGAGACAAACCTTTCCTGGAAGAGTCATTGTTTATTTAAGGCAAACTAAATGTAATTTACTTTGGCACGCCTTAGAATTAAACCAGGAGGTATTTGCACGGAGGCTCAAAAAATAGGTAACAAAGTCACCGTGTGTGTTCGGCAAAGATCAATTTGCAATTTCCCTGACTTTTTGCCATTTGTCTTACTCAATGGACAACAATCCACCTTCCCGAGAGCCACTTTTCGAGGCAGAAAAGCTGCAAGAAAAAAGCCTGGGATAGCAAAGGAGGTGAGAGGAGCAAGCACAAGCCCCAGTGTAGGCAGTGGCTCCCCGCTCCCACACCAAGCCGGCAGGCTCCGGCGCTCCGACAGGCTGCTACCTATTGATCCTGCCCTGCCATGCGGAGCCCCGACCTTTTTTTTTTTCTCCGCTCCGGGTATGTCTTCTGGTGCTCTGCCCCTACCGCCAGCGGAGGCCTTATCCGACTTCCATCTCTTCTTCGGAGAATTGAGGGAGCAGTCATTAATCATCTGAGCTGTCCCCTCCGTGGGAGCACAATGGCCTTCTTTATCCCGCACTTCAACAGCCCTGACATGTACAATAACAATCAGCCTTGACGTATCTGTATTGCACCAAAGAGACTTACTCAAAAGGTTTTTTAGCAACATTTTGGGTCGTAGTTAAAATATATTGGTTTATTGTAAGGCGAGCGGTACAGATCATATCGGAGATGTATACAGGTTTCTAGGTAGCGGGGCAGCATCTCGCAAACATTTTTCTTGCCGCGTTGCTAAGCCAGCCAGCTGAGGTATAGCCGGCTGTTGCAGGGAAGGTGGATACCTGCTTTCATGGGGTGCCTTTCCATCCTGATCGTTTTCTCAGGGAATCTTTCTAACGGGGAAATTTGGCTGCTTCTTACTGAGATGTGCAGAGCTTGGGAAATCCCTCTCCCAAAATGAGTGTAGCTCCCAACAGACAATGGGCAATAAAGCAGCGTCCCAGAGATGCCAGTGGACCCTGAGAGAAATCCGATGAAACCTCTATCTCCCAACTGATGTCTTCAAAACAGTCCTGCAGCCAGGGATTTCTCCCCCACAGTGGAAATCTGGAAATTTGCCCCCAAAACTCCCAGCAGAGACGCAGAAGTCTGCAGGTGCTGCCCATTGGATTTGTCTGAGAGAGCATTCGGACCTCACCGCCACCACCACACGTGTGCACCAAATGTCTGTGCTACACCTGTGGACATCGGGCAGGAGAGGAAAAGCTGGGTACCAGGTCCCCTGGGCATGGTGGGAACAAGTGGGAGGTCAGGAGAGGGGGAGGCAGACACGGAGGATGGCAGAAATGCTGACTGAAAAGGCAGTGAGCCACCTTCACCCACGTTTAACCAGCTGAAAGCTGCGTTAGGAATTTCTAAGCCCTCCTTAAATTCCTGGGCTCCAAAATGCCACTGAACTAGCAGAGGTATTTCTGGACAAGTTGCAGGAGCTCCCAAATAACCAGGGAACACTAAAAAAATAAAGAAAGGTGGGGGTGGGGGAAATAAAAACAGGAAACAGGTGGGATTTACTTTTCCCTCTCCCCCCCTCATCGTTTCACTGCTTTTTGCAGGGGCAATTGTACCTCCGAAGCTCAGATTAAATAGTTTGCTACAAAATAAAACTGGAACTGAGTTAACAAGCTCTGAGATTTAGGGAGACTCCACTCCGGGAGATCCACGAATAGGTCAGCGGGGCATTTCTCAGCTGTCTAGACCCCGTGGCTAACTGCTTTGCCCCTTCCAAGGCTGGTGAAACCTAAGCCTGCCGCTTCCTCGCAGCCGGGCTGCTCTGGCTCGGCCGTCCCGCAGCCAGCCCTCCGGCCCCTCGCTCTGCCGGGCAGCACCGGGCCGCGACAAGCAGCCGTAACGGAGCGACTATTTGGATTATTTCAGATCAACAGCCTTTCTTGAAATTACCAACCAGTTTCAGTCCCTTGTATGGGATAGATGGGTCGGCAAAGCAGTGCTGGGGGAGTTGCGGTGGTGAGAAACTGCCCCCGGGACCCACGCGCTGCCCTGCGGAGCCACTGTCCCTCTCGTGGCGTGGGCAGACACGGTGCCCTTGGCACCAGGCAAACTGTGCCAAGCAGAGCACGCACTCCTTGCCCCATTGCTGTTTTCCAGGATCCTGTGTTTTTAAACACATCTTTTCTGCTGGCTGCCTCCACAGACTTTTTTTTAATATATGTATTTATATATTTTTATTCTTTTATTCTTTTTCTTTTGTTTTTCCTTTCCTTTTGTTTTTCCTTTCCTTTCCTTTCCTTTCCTTTCCTTTCCTTTCCTTTCCTTTCCTTTCCTTTCCTTTCCTTTCCTTTCCTTTCCTTTCCTTTCCTTTCCTTTCCTTTCCTTTCCTTTCCTTTCCTTTCCTTTCCTTTCCTTTCCTTTCCTTTCCTTTCCTTTCCTTTCCTTTCCTTTCCTTTCCTTTCCTTTCCTTTCCTTCCCTTCCCTTCCCTTCCCTTCCCTTTCCTTTCCTTTCCTTCCCTTCCCTTTCCTTTCCTTTCCTTTCCTCTCCTTTCTCTGACATTTCTAGGAAAAAATGTAGAAAGAAAAAAAACCCCAGCCCCCCCAACACCACTTTCCCTGCTTGCAGCACACAATGACGTGCCCAGCATGCCGGTGCTGGCACTGGCAGTGCCTGCTGGACCCGGTACAGCCAGAGCTGCGCGGTGGCAGCGGCTCAGCAGCAATGCCTGGCGCTCAGGGTGGTACCAGTCCCTTGGCAGGTCCAGCAGCCAAAGCAGCTTTTCCCTTTGACATAAACCACGCTCAGCTCCAAGCTCTCCTTCTCCCTCCTCACTCCTCCCCTGACCCCTCCGTGGAGGAGTGACGGGCACCAGTGGGGCTCCAGCTGCCAGGTACCACGGGTGACCGTGGGTGATGCTGCGGGCTGCGATGTGCCGGTGTGGAGCTGAGCCAGGGGCTCGACAGATGCTTTCTATTTGGTCGTGTTTTGGTGCAGTGGTTTGACGTGTAATTAGAATTATTAGTTATAAATTTAGCCTGTCCTCGCTCCCTTGGCTGCGAATGAGCCCTGATCTCCTCGCCATGTTTTCATCATTTGCAAATGTTTGCGGGGGTGACTGAATTTGGGGTGGGGAGGGCTGCTTGCCCCTGGCCACATGGCATCGACCTGCCACCCCACCTGGGGAAAGGCGTTCTGAACCCAGGGGTAGCACACCACGAGCAGCTGGTGGGGGAGAGGAAGATGGTCTGGGCAAAGAGCCCCAGGAGCACTGGGTACGGGCGGAAAGGGCTAATCAGCTCTTTCCCCCTTCTGCCACAAGCTGTGGACCCAAGTGCAGACACTTCAGCTGGTGGGGACTTGCACATCACCATATCCATCCCTCCAGGTTTTGCTTTCCAGCCTTTCCCCAAATAAAGGCTCATGCCGCTCGTGCTCAGGCCCCAAGGCTTTATTATTTCCAAGGTCATTTGCTCTGCAGCAGGGCTGAAAAGCAGAATTGCTTTCTTGCGCTGTTTATGTCTACCAGATACACACTACTTGCTTTTTCATTTGGATTCATTTTCTGTGCTGTCCTAAGAGAAAGGAGCAAAGCAATTTTCTATTTACTGCAAAATTCCAAGTGAGCAATTTTGTGGATCTGGAGATTGTCAGGAAGAGGTTACTGGACTGTGTACATGGAGGAGGAGGAGAGCAGAAGTGATAGAAGTGCATGGAGCAGGAGAGGCGATGGCTAAATCTTTTACAATCCTGTTGCTGTCTCAAGAAACCTTTGCCTAAACACTCAAGACTGGTAACTATTACTGGATGTGTGAGTAAGTCCTAGATAATTTTTTAAGTATTTGGAAAAAAACAATGCATAATGAAAACATTACGCTATTGTCGTGCCGCTGACACTGTTGGCCAGATTCTCAGCTGCTGTGAATCATGCTCTTGCCTTTGACTTGAGCAGAATTATGCCTTATTTATCCCAGCTGAGGATCAAATGTATCGGTCAGCGCTTGTACCACCTTTGCTTTGCAGTTCAGAGCAAAGCTCTGCCTAAAAAGCTGGTAAATTCCGTGATGCCTGCCCGTGGCTGTGCTCTGAAAAGCAGCTAAGACAGAAAAGCCCCGGCTACAGCTGGTTGCTGTTGCCTCTAGCCTAGCTGTGATGTGATGAGCTTTAAGCACATCTCCCGGGGCTGGGCAAGGGCAGGCAGCTGCTTTGTGGGGTCCCCAGGACGGGACCCCTTGTCGGGCAGCGTGGGCAGCGGGCTGGGGTGTGAGCGAGGGGCAGGGCTGCAGCCAGGGAGCGGGAAGCACCCGGCTGGCAGGAGGGAAGGATAAACAAGGAATGCTTAGCAGTTTGTGCACATAGATTAATTTCTATATTTTTTTTTTAGAACTTGGAATAATTTATTGTAATTACTGTTGGCTGAGTTGTGTTTGAAGAAGGCAGTGCCTTTTAAAAGGATTTTTGAAAGGTATTGAATTGGGAGGCAATTATTTTTTTTTTCAAAATATGTTTAAGGATTATAAAAGTAATTACTGCCCTCAAGCCAGGATGTCTAATTATGTTAAACTATGGCTTAAGACAGCACAACTTTCAGTCTCTTCCTTGGGTGGCTCACGCAGGGGCAGAGAGCACATGGCACAGCTAGGGCAGGGCTCAGCACAAGTGGGGATGTCCCCATGGCACCACGGCAGTGATGCAGCCTTTGCAGAGACACAGGACAGGCGCAGGGGGGTGAGCATGAGGCCACAAGGAAGCAGGGGAAAAGGGGAAGAAAAAGGGAGAAAGGGGAAAATCGGGAGGCAGTGGAAGCAAGGGACCGTGGGCACCAAGGAGGTACTCCCATCGCCCCAGTCTCTAGGCTCAAGCTAGCCTGATGCCTGTGGGGAAGAGCTTGCTCTTGCTTTGGGGAACGGGCACACTGACCCCTCCGGGGCCTCTTCCTGCCCTGTTTTTCTCTGTTTTCCTCTGGGAGCCCTTCATGAGCAGCAAGAGAGAAGTATGCGTTTATTTTTCAAGCTTGCCTTTTGACTCCAACTCCCCTCTGTTCTTCTGCCAACGTGTGAGAAACAAGTTCAGGTTTAAAAGGCAACCTGAAATGTGCATGCACGCACAAAACTGTTTTATTTTTATAATGCCGTGATTTATGGGCCAGCTTGGGGCACGGGGGGATTTCACTGGTGATTTCTGAGTGTTTGAAGGTTGCCCATAGCGGGAGAAGCAGCCAGCGTCCTACACGGTGGGGAAGTGGTTGCTGCAGGCAGGGGGTGAGGGCAGCGAGGGCAGCACCCGGGGCGGCACCGAGGGTCTCTACAATGGTGCGGAGCAGGCAGGGATGTGTGGTGGGGCAGGAGTGGGGAGGAGGTTATTTCAGTAACAGGGATGAGAGGTGGAGCTGCGGGAGTGACAGGCAACTGCTTCTTAGGGATGTCTAACAAGCTGCTGAGATTTGGGCTCAGTTTGGAGGCGAGGGACCCAGGGGGAGGTGGTTGCTCTTGTAGGCTGAGCTGGATGGAGGCTGGATGTCTGTGCAGAGTCTGGGCACCCTCCTTTGCCATCCCTTCCAGCATCCAGTGCTGGCGGTGGGCTCGCACGGCTGATCACACACATCAATTCTGAGTACATATCACCTGGCTGATCCCTCTCTCCCCACGGCGCCTTTCTCCCCCCGGCAGCAGCAAGCCAGGAGGCTGTGGGCTGGGGGAGGACACTCCTCTTCCAGCATGTCTCAAAACAATTTCACCCCATTTAACCCAAACTGTCAAGCGGCATTGACCCAGAAAAGGCTGTTCCCAGGGGGGCAGCAGCAGGCAGAGCAGGCTGGTGGGCAGGGGGGAGGGCTGTGTCCTGCATGGTGCTGGCGAGCAGGCTGGGTGCTCAGCCCCAAGCTCAGGTGCAGCGGCCATGGCACATAAGCCCCGGGGTGCTTTGTGGTGCAGAGCTGCTGGCTCGCAGGCACCGGGGGCTCACAGAGGTGCGGAGACACTGCAAGGATGGGGAATGCAGCAGGAGGTGACAGCTATCTGCTTTCTGGGAAGAGAAAGTGCTGTGCTGCCACTGAGAGCAGCAGCTAGAAAGCAAACCAGGAGCTGCCAGCACCAGGAGAGGAACAGCAGGGCAGTTTCCAGCATCCCACACCGGTCTGGAAGTCTGTCAAGTGTCAGGGCTGGATTTATCGCTGGCTCGACTGTGCTAGATAGACTAGGGAAAATGCAGTCACAACACAAGATTTTTTTTTCGAATACAGAAAATTGTTTACCGTAGTCATTATTGTTATTGTTGTTGTTATTATTACTACTACCACTATTATTATTTCCCACTGTGGCTCCCCAGTGTCTTTTGGGTGATTTTCACCCTTGGAGTCTGCCAGCAGAAAGACTCGGGGTGTTTTTTCCCCCAGGCCACATGTGGAAGCAGCTCTTAGTGGTTTGGGTTCTTTGTATTCTGCGGATTATAAAAGGTCTCTCCTGTAAGGAGCCTGGAAAAGGAAGAGTACTAATTATTATTAACTCTGCCAAAGCCAATAATATCCTTGGGTAATTATCAGTTCACCCAATTTTCCTGTGAGCCTACTGTGTAAATACACCATCGTGAAGAGGCTGTTATTTCCTTCACACTCCACCTCGCCATAGCACTGAAGATTTCAGGCTAGTCACGTGCCAGTTGTGACCAGGCTTGTTAATTTTGGCGGGTGATCGCCACCAATAATCAAATGCAAGATGGGAAACGGCAGGAGTTGATGCGCTGCCTCCACCCTCCCAGTCCAGCACCTTCTCTCCACTCCAGCCTTGCCAAACACCTCTGAGCCCTTACCGCGGCTGGGGCCGTTTGCCACCTTCATGCAAAATCCTGTGGGATGCTCCCCAGGGACCATGGCCACCACTCCAATGCTTCCCGGGCTGGCCGGCTGCAGGCAGGGACTGTCCCACTGACCGTCCGCCTCTGCATCTGGCCCCCAGCGTGACTTTCCCTGCCACGGTGAGGTGACGTGCGGCAGGGAGCCGGCGGGGAGGAAGCGTGTCTCACGGCAGGAGACCCAAGCTGCTTTCCCTTTCATCAATGCTCATTTATTTGGATTAGAGTCAGTTCTCTCCTGAATCCTTTGTTCACTGTTTGTTATTCCACATGCACCCAGTGCTGCGCGTTCATCTTTATTAGCTCTAATTGCTTCCCCATTCTAATGGGATCTCGCTATTCGCATACAATTGAAAGGAAATGTATTCATTAAAATAATTCTCCTCCTAACTGTTGTTTAGGGCTGGTGCTGTCAGTGCCACTTGCCGTGATTTTCTCCCTGCCCACTGCCGAGCGCCGGACGGGACCAGGACAGAGGCAAAGCTTTGTTAGCGATTCCCTGTTAAGGTAAACCACAGGCTTCAGGCTCCGGTCAGTTTGGGTGATGTTTGCTGATAGAGGGCAGGTGGCAAAGCCATCTGGCTGCTTCCCGCAAAGCTTGAGGAGCACGTGAAGGGGTGGCACATGTGCTCCCAGCCACAGGCTCTCCTGGCCATACTGGGGTGGCACTTGGCCCCGCTTCCAGTCCCACACACCAGAGCTCCCCAGCCTTCACCTTCATCAGGAAGGAATTGAACGAGAAAGTGGCAGAGAGAAGATAAAGGCAGGGATGCCTGATAGCTGGAGAAACCATGCTAGGCGAAAGTCTCCAGTCAAAATTAGTGACAAGAGACGGCTTCTAGCAGCAAACAAGCCATCTTCCTGACAGCTCGGCTTCCTCCCTGGCACTCAGACCAACTTCTCCTCCTTATTTATTTCCTCCCACCACTAGTTAAGCATCTTTAGGGAACACTTTAATGACCCTCCTTCCTCCTCTGTTTATGCTCAGCACTCCCTCCCTTCCTGGGGCGGCTGAGGTACCATCACCGCCACCGTAGCTAAGCAACCTCCCCATTAGCACACTGGTGGCTCAGACCAAGGCGTCTCCTCACCAGCTTTACACAATTAGCCCTTCGGTTTTTGTCTGCGGTACCCCACTCCTCCCCTCCCCATGCCTCCAAATGGCTTGTTTCTGCCACACTGTCCGCTCAAATGAATAGATCTCCCTCTTGATGAAAAAAATGTCTCCTGCTTTATCACATTCCCAATCTTTTGTGAAAGCCGCCTTCCCTCCCCTGGTATACTTATGCCATAATTTGTTAAGACCGTCATGTAAGGCCAGGGATGGGAAACTGGCAGTTTCAGGGCTTGCAGAGCTGTTTCAGCAGAGATGGGCAGGATGTTCTTGTAAGTGATGCAGATGTGCAGGAGTTGTCCCTGCAGATGGGGCTGGCAGGGTCCTTCCCTGCTGAGCCACCCCATGGGCCACATTTAAGTCACTGATGGGCTACCTGAGCACGGGCACGGCTGTGGGCCAGGAGGGAGCATCAGCTTGGACCAACACCACTGCCCTGGGAGAGACTGGCAGAGATGAGCCCTGCCAGCATCTTCCACGCTCTTATTCCCATCCTGTGTCACCTCTGCAGGGGTGGCTTTGCAAACAGTACAAAAGCTGAGCCCATGCAACGTTTGTTTTCTTTAGCAGGGTATTCCTGGACCACCCCCAGTACAGACACAGCCTTGCAGTTTTCCTGGAGCTGGTCCTGGACTGGAGCTGATCTGGGAGCTTTGTTTAAAATGCAAATGATTCGGCATTGCCTAACAGCAATGGCACTAATGGGATGCGAGTTTGTGCCCGTTAATGCATCCTGCAGTACTTCTGAAGTAAGCGTCTGCTTTGTCTCTGCATTTGTCTGTCACAGAAGAACATTACCCAGGCCCCAGCTCCCATTCTATTAATATATTTGCTTAATTACGCTGTACAGAGCAAGTGCCAGGCTGGCAGACAGGCTGCAGAAGCTCCGCTATCACTGGAAGTGCTCTATCAGAGAAGACAGTGGTGACATCACAGGTGGATGACATCAGCCCCATGACACACTCCTGCTCTTCCATCCAGCTCCACAAACCCTTCTGACTTTGCCCTGCCAACCTTGGGCTTGCACAACACAGATGGGGGCTACCAAGTTGCCCCCTGATAGAAGCCACACACCGCATTCTCCAGCAACTTGCCCTGCACATCCTAATGCCGGCGTTCAGCTGCTGAGCGCTGCCTCCTTCCCCAGCCAGGGCTCACCATCTATCTGCATTTTAAAAGTGCCTATCAAGCCCCAAAAGACAGTGTTAGACAGACAGTAACCATCTGCCTGCAGGTCAAGTGGCCGTGACAGGCGTCCTCTGGCCACTAAGGCAGCGAGACAGTTTTGAGACCATCTTCGCAGAGACTCCGGCTGACTGCAAGAAATCGCTACCTGCTCTGTCGCTTCTTATTCATCCTTGGGATGTACTTGAGAGCTGTCAGCTCCCTGAGTCACGGTGAAGCCGAACGTCTTGCCAAAATGTGTGCTCAGATAGCAAGTGTAAGGAATGCACTGGGCTGGGGCAGCATTCCCTGGCGCAGGCAGCCTGCACGCGGGAAGGGGGGACCCCAGCCTTGGCAGGCAGAAGCACCCCAGTAGCACTGGTAATTGCTATGGCCACCGGATCCCTGCAGGCGATGGGATACTTGTCAGCAAATGCCCCTTTACAGCCTCACCATAAGCTGTGTGAGATGGATGGTGATGCATCGAGATGTAAACAGGGCAGGTGGCTGCTCACAGCGCCTGCTCTCAGGCTGGGCATTCACACACCCTAGCTCTGCTTACGCTTTTTTGGAAGCCTTGCTGTTTATCTGGCCAAGTGGCAGGACAGCATGTATCCAGCCCGGGAGCTTTCATCTCTAAAAGCCCTACTGAGCTGCAGCTGAAGCCCAGGTCTCCTTGCCTTCCCTTCCTGCTTTCCTCCTCCCACTGAGGTCTTTTCCTGATCCTTCCTCTGCCTTGATGCTTCACCTTGGAGCCTTCTCCTCCTTCCCCTCTTCCTCCTGCATCCCTTCTTCAGGTCCCAGAACAAAATGCTAGATCCCTGCTTTTGCAGGTGGTGCTGGTGGGCTGATGCAGGACACCCTGGTGGATGGGAATTTGTAAAAAGTCAAAAATAATCACTGTCACCCCCCAAAACCTCCCCACCCGCAGAGGACCAATAATGGTATCACATGGCAGCAAAGGTAGCAGATCACAGGAGGCACGTCCTGGCAAAGCCACCCACCCACCTGGCCAAAGCGGTCGTGCCTGGGTTACTGGGGGGGGGGGTGGGCATTAGGCACAGAGCACTGACAGGCGAAGCCGAACCAGGGGCCAGGGCAGCCCCCGCATGGGGTGAGACCCACTCCCAGGTCCCGGGAGCTCTTGCAGTGACTTCTTAGAACTTAGAATCCTGAAGGATCCTGGGGCATTTGCAGGTCTGAGGATGCACCACGCTTCCAGGAAATAACACCCGCAGACTCTGGGAATGCATGGTGGCAGTGACAGGATGCTTTTCCTCTCTTCCCAGCCATGGAGAAGGAGGGGAGCTGAGCAGAGAGAGGACAATTCTTGCTCCAAAGAGAGTAAAATGAGATTATTATTTTTTTGCCTCATTCTGCACATAAACCTAACACTTCCTTTGAGGCAGTCCTTGAGGGCTTCCTAGACCCTGACTTCATCAAAGAGAAGAAAATTTAAAAAACCCAAGTTGTTCCACCAGAGCTGGTCTCCTGGAGCTTATAAACACGAGTGAGGTTAGAGAGGGGCAGGAGAGATGGGGAAACAGGGTCCTGATCCTGCCAAGAGCGGTGGGCAGAGAAACTGAGCGGAGCTGCTGGAGGGGACTGAGGCAAGCAGGGAAAAAACAAATTCCTGGCCAGCCAGGCCTGCCTGCAGGGAGAGGGGTCGTCAGAGCCCTTTGAGAAGGAAGACCTTGGTCCTGCAGGCGGGGGGCACATCTCCGCAGGCATCGTGCAACCCCCTCCTGACTCCTGGTGCCTTTGAAAAATCTTCTAAGTAACGCACCAGCGCAGCAGATGCTCCTCATCCTGCGGCGTGTCAGAAACCTTGGCTCTGTCAAAGCCTCGGGTTGGTGGGTTTTTTTGTGGATCTTAATGCATCTGCTTTCTAAGCTTCTCTCCATTTACAAACCTGCGTAGGTTGTCGCTCGTGTTGCTTTACTATTTTTTACTATTTGCCTATTTTCGTTTCCCTGCCTCGTCTAACAGCCTTGTTCCCTCACGGTGATGTACCCCGGTCTCCGTCTGCCGCTCCTCAGCAGCACGTGGCCCTGCCTGTGCTCCCCGCTGCCATCGCCGGTGTCTGCTGCCTCCTCGGACAGATATCTCTGACTGACCTGACAGCTCCGTAGCATCTTGCCGCATTCCCCAGTTGAAATAATCCCCCCACACCCTGTCAGGTTTCCGCACCAGCGGCCCTGCTGCAGTTTAATTACGGCAAAGCCCCTCCTTGCGGTGGACACTTTTGCTTACCAGCAGATCTCCCTTAAGCCTCATCATCTGAAGCACTTCTCTATGTCCACTCCTCCTCCACTGGCTACCCAGGGGGAATGAGCAAACCCTGGATTTATGGTTCCTCTAAGGGTACCTGTGTGGGATCCCCGACACCCAGGGGAGCACCCAGGTGCATCTGCTCATCAAACCAAGACTGGTCTTCTCCTGGGAAATGATGCTTTTTCTCCAAACCCTGGCTTTGCTTTAGGCTCAGTGCATCGAGATTTAGCTCTTGTATCTGTGCTGGGGGCTGCAAATGGCTCTATGGCTATTGCACAGGCTGGAGTCCGTGTTCGGTTCCAAAAAAAAAAAGTAGAGCTAGTGATGGCTCTGCAGCTGGAACAGCAGCCAGGATACCCAATTACTATTTCTTTCTCTCCATCGAGCTTGTGACAACAACATTTGTGAAAAATTAAGAGGGCAATGCTCTTCCCCACTTACAGGAGGAATGAGAGCTTATCTGCCACAGGCTTCCAGATGTCATTTTATATTTTCTATAAAAATTTATAGGGAGCCCAGCTGGCCCTAGAGACACAGTTTGAGGAGCAAACAGCGAATTGCCACTTGGCAGAGGCAGCCGTGCAGCACGAGCCAGCGGTGCCGCAGCCTGTGTGACAGCACGCTGCCTTTCCCCAGCTGGGGGGCCACGGCCAAAGCAACGCTGGCACCGGCCGAAGGCTCTGCCCTGCGCGGGGCTGGAGGGGGCTCAGCCTGCCATCCAGCAGGCAGCAGCAGGGCGGCAGTTTGGCAGCGGGATGGGCTCCTGTGAGCAGTGGGGAGGGGGATGAGCCCCCCGAGCTGCTACTGCTCGCCTGCTTTCTGCCCTCCTCACGGCTGCTGCTGGATCTGGTACTCCTCCAGCAACCCCCAGCACTGCAAAACGCATAGGAGCAGAGAGGGTAGCAGGATTGGCCCCTTCTCCGACTTTGTTTCGCATTTTCAGGAACATAAATTGCCATGGTTACCAAAGCCTGGGCTCCTCATTAGCAACATTTGCTCTCGATGTCAGATTAACGAAGTTGTTTCTTCCCAGCTCTGGTGGGTGCTGAGGCTGTTCCAGCGCCTCTCGCCAGCACTTCACCTGCAACTCGCCACCCGCCTGCGGGAAGGGAAAGCAGCCACGGGGACTTGGCACCACCGTGGAAAGGTGGCAGCAGGACCAGGGGTGCAGGCTGCTTTCCAGAGCCCATTCCGCCCCGCTTCCCCCAGACCCCAATTATATCCACCCGTATCGCATAGCTGCCCCTTACCGAGCTGCAAGAACATAGCAGCTTTCATTTTCCCTCACGCACATTACTGGCAGTGGTGTCTTTGAAAGCACAAAACGTATCTGCTGCTCGTATCATCACTCGGCGATGACTACGCAACATCAATGCTATGGCCGATGTGCCTTTTTGACCCTCTCTCTCTTTCTCTCCGAAGAGGAGCTATTTAAAGCATCATATTGAACCATTTCATCTGTCCACAGAGGAACTTTGAGTGCTCCTGATACCTTCCAGCGCTTGCTGGTGCCAGCTATGGAAATGCTACCTGCGTGCTCCTGCCTGCAAGGAGGGGACAACTGCAGGGCTCACCCGCTCAGTGGCAGGGAGAGGAGCGCGCCGATGGACGGCGTGCCTGGGAACAGGCTCGGCAGCCCCGGGATGCTAACGGGGGAAGAAATGTCAGCTCCTGCCAGAAACTCTGGACCTGACCAAATGACATCAGCATGTACATCGTTACCCTGGTGATGTAATGTCATCAGGCTACTCCCCGACGGCGCGTAATCTCCTGTCACTAGGACAACACTGAAAGAAAGCATACCTGCACCAATACCTCCTCGTTTACCCAGACCTACCTAATCCCAGAGAAGCAAGTTAATAACATACATCAGCTCAGTATCTGCTCGTTTTTTATTAAACTCTGCACATAACTTCTATATTATTTTTGTCCTTGCCAACTCAAGCTGCCCTGCTTTCAGAGCCGGCGAGGACGTGCTTGCAGGAGATGTTTCATGAACAAACCTCAGGCTAAAACTTACTCGCTCTCACTATCTGATGAATTCCTATGAATAATGAAAACATTTGTTTAAAAAATAAAAAAATCCCAAAGTCAGATCGCAAGCATTTTGTGCACAGAACAGGCTGAGAGCAATTGACCAAACGATTTATAACAGGTCACTCGAGTGGCTCCTTTGGTGAGCATCTCCTCCTGGCACCCAGCAGCTCCCAGTGCTCCCGGGGCCCTTCCCACCAGTGCCTGGCACGGTGTCCGCACGAACACTTGCCCATATCTCTATCGTCCTGCTATGGATGAACGGCCTTTTTCTTACCCCACTGTGGCTTAATAAGCTTCTCCAGTGAGTGGAGATGTGTAAACAGTGGTATCAGTTTTTCTGTCTGACCTGCAGTACAAAATTGTTTTCCTGCTTGTGAAGGAAATCTTCAGAGCAGAGCTGGGGATACACGAAGGCAGCCCCATGTAGACCATAAATAAACATATATAAGTGCAAACACTCTTTTATTTTGCATGCCTGAAAGCTAGAAATAATGTCTGATGCTCAGAAGAAAGGAAATATTTAGTTAAGAGAAAAAGAGAGCTGTAAGAAGGCAAGATAAACACTATATATTTATTTTTTATGGCATAAATGGAAAGCCCGCGCTTTCAGCTTTGCTGAATTATTTTATAGCATATCTCTGGCAGAAATCAAAAAAACCTGCTCGCATCCAGCCACTCAATTATTGCACCTCGCTCCTCAGTGTGCCAAAATGACATCTTAAGAACTGGCAGCAAGATTTGCCTCTGCGCTCTCCCCTTGCACGCAGGAAGGCTGCTCCGCCATGCTCAAAGGTGTCGGGAGATTTTGCAGCTTAGGTCAAAGGATGTTAATAAAGCACTTGAGCCTCCATATGGTATTTTGGCACTAAAATGTCAGCTGCTTTTCAGACACTGTACTTTAATCATTTCAGACAGGCCCCTTTTAAATGGTTTGTTTAGTTTGCTTAGAGAATAATATTTGTTATTTGGTTTTCAGAATGACTAATAAATGAACTGTCTTTGCTCGGGGAGAATAATGCCACTTAAGCAAAACCTAGTACTGCAGTTCAGAGCTATTTAATAAGAAATACCTGTCAGTGTCAGAATATATTTACTGTGCATTAGCTTTGAAGAATTGCAGAATTAGTTTTCCCCTTGCTAAGTTTACTTTATGTAAAATGTAACACATGAACTGTGAATATGTGGACAGCAAACAGACTGTATCAATGAATTCAGACTCCCCCGGAAAATGCTGACAGTGGCAAGAGAAACACCTCCTAACAGACACAACTGACACCATCAAAAGCGAAACGTGTGACAGCTGCCAAGGAGCCGCAGCCTCCTGCCTCCCTTCCCTTGTTTAAAAAACAAAATCAAATCCAAAATAACACGCTGTAGTCTATTTATCCTCTTGTTTAATCCGCTGGGAAAGCATCAGCATAATTAAATGCTTTTAACCTTTGGGTCTGAACTGGCGATCAGGTGGTAGTGGAAGGAAAACCGCGCTGCAGGGAGTGGGGGCTCTGCGTGGCCACCAAGCCTGGCACAGCAGCACCCAGCGCAGCCACCCGCTGCCCGGGGATGCGGCACCCACTGCCGAGCATCCTCCTCCCCGGTGCCACAGAGCACCGGCCCACCAGGACAGACCCATGTGTGGGGAAGAAGCAGCTCTTCTGCCCAGCTCCGGAGCTGCGAGCAGGGAGTTTTGCTCAACCCCGCCGCAGCCGCACCATTTCTATTATTCATGCGACTTGGTGCTTCCTTTCACGACCCAGGTACCGTCTCGGACTCTCCAGCCATCTGGGGCAGCTAGCTGGGAGGCTGGCGGTAGGTTGTGTGAAGCAGCAAGTTATTTACTTAGAAACTGTCTCTGTGGCATCTTGACCATCTGGAAAGAATATGGAAATGAGACTTTTAGCGAGATGGAGCTTCTCAGTTGATAAATTAACCAGGTATCTCCAGAAGTAGGCATGGCTGATAAAAGCATGCGTTTCCAAGCACATCCCAACTCGCACACACATATATAGGTGTGAGCATAAGCAATTTCCCATCTCGCCCACACATCTGGGGTCCTAAGTCACACTCCTGCAAAGCTGCCTGGATTTCTAGGCAAACAAAGCCCAACTTCCAGCCATAAAAATCCACGTGCGATGACGCGAGGCGGCAGGCAGGGCTGGATTGCAGCGCTGTGCCACCAAAGCCCTGCTGGCACCACCAAACCTGCCCCATGGGGACCGTGCCCAGTCCTGTAGGGAGGGCAGGGCTGCGAGCACCCTGCTGGGGTGGCACGGGAGGCTGGTCGGCAGGAGCTCCTCACCCCACCGTACCAAAGGTGAGGTGCCAGCGTGCGCTCTGGCACAGCACAGGGCACGCTTACCCGTGCCCCAAAGCTGCGGCAGCAAGAGCCCCGGTGCAGCGGGGGAATAACGCGTGCAGCCTGGCACACATGCAGGCACCTCTCGGCTGTTATGCCAGCCTCTTACTAATCAAAATCTCACACTGGGCGGGAGCGGATCATTTGCTGATTGCCAGGAGAGCTCCCAGGAACAGGGGGCAGCGGGACAGAAATTACAGCCGTCCTCCGAGCACTGTAATTTGTACTGGAGCTAGACGGCTCTCCCAAGCACCCCAAGACAGGACAATTAAGGCTGGCTTCCAGCCAGATGCAGGTTGCTGGGATCAGAGCACCGAGCCCCAAATTAAGCACTGCGAGAACTGAGCCGGGAGACTCTACAGAAGAAGTGTGTGAAATAGCAAAGTCCCTGGAACAGCCACCCTGCCTTTCAAATGCAAATGCCATCTCAGGGAAAGTGGTTTGTTCTGAGAGCCTCTGAGTGCTGACTTCTAATCATCTGAGCAGAGAAAATACACCCAGGAATAAGAATATGGAGAAAAGCCTCCGGGGACTGGCTGGGAGCAGGTCAGTGGCACAGGGAAACGCTCCCACCAGCTGAGCCAGCCCAGGGGCGCGGGTTCAGCTCAGCACAGCACAGCACAGCACCACTCTGCGGGCGCAGTGGCCTGGCGTTCATTTGCACACCCCTGCCACGCTGCGCACGGCGTAAAGTCACCTCCTGCCAAGGCAGCCCTCCACCTGCTAACGAAGTGTAAAATGTCCCAAAAGCAGCTGGTGTCTCTGGTCCCTGTTCCTCTTTCAACACCGCGTACGAAAAGCAATATACAGCAGTGGTCAAACATCACCCACACTCCCAGTGCCCCAACGAGACTTTTTTGCCCGATGCAAAACTGGATTGATAGTTGGCAATCCAATTATAAACATATAAAATTAATAATATACCTGAAAAATGAGCAAAGGATCTAGAAAAAGCAATATCCTACCTTGCCAGCCTTGTGATAACCTCCACTGGGGGTGAGGGTGTTGCTAAATTCCCCAAAAACTCTTCAGTTTGCCAAAATCTCCCTTCATCTCATGGGTTTAGCATCACCCAGGTGCCCTCCCACCCCAGGATGTCTCCTGCAGATTTTTAAAAGGGAGCTATGGGTACGGCGGAACTGGAGGTTGTGTCTTGCTGCACCTGTGTGAGCCCGTGCTCCCTTACGTGGGCATCAGGCAGCTGGATGCCTCCAGCCCCTGGTGCCTGAGAAGACGAGACCCAGCATGAGCTTCTGAAGTACCTCGAGGGGGCTGGAGCTGCCTCAGCAGAGCACGGAGCAGGGAGCAGTATCCCAGGGTGACCCGTACAGGGCAGGGGACTCTTCTGGTGAAGTCCTGCCGAGCCCAAGCTCTGCTGGCCATCAGGATATGAGCAGTTCCCTCACTTCAGGCTCATCGTGGTCTGAAGACCTCCTCCGTACTGGCACTGGCGATTCCTGTGTGCCGAGGGGCAGCACGAGAGCAGCAGCTCAGCACCTGTCCCCTGAGCCTGTGCTGCAGCTACAGCAGACCACTGAAATTTGTAACACTTCTCTTAAAATAAGGGGGTTTCTGCCTCTATACGTAGGAATACATCGAGGCAGGTGTGCCCAGACGGCTCTGGGAAACCCACGCGACCTCAGAGTGGGATTTACTGGTTATGATACTGTGTAAACATGTATATATTTTAAAGCCTGTGATCCTCTTCTGTTAACTGACTAGAAAAGGCGATGCATTAAAGCAGAACTAAGATCTGAGAAACTGTCAGATGGTCTTGTGCACTTGTGGGGCTTGAAGCTGGAGCTGGCAGTGGTGCAGCCCTCCGGGTCCCGAGCCGGCGGCTCTCCGGGCAGACTCGTCCCAAACTCACAGCCCACTGCAGCAGCTGAGCAATATGGGGCCACAAACGCCTCTTCAGAAGGGAACAGCTTGAGAAGCTGATCCCGGGTCCTGCGCTGTGTCCTCTGAGTAACAACTCGGGCAGTGTCAGATTTTGCCGTTGCTGGAGTTTCCCCAAATGATTAAAGTCAGGGGGACACCGTCCAGTGCCGGGCTCCAGCCGCCTCTGTACCTACCAGTGCCCTGAATTTTTTCAGGAGCAGGAAGAGTCTGAGATGAGACCCTCTCCCCTTTCACCACAGGATCACGGGCAGCAGCGCTCATTTCTGAGGAACAAGCGCCCTTTTCTACAGCACTCCTTAGGCTGAACTCCCAAGGCATTTGGAAACCCTGTAAAGGCAGAAATTAGCCTGGGTTTCTAGAAAGACAGCAGAGTGTCTAATGCTTTTAAGCAGCTTTTCAGAGGCAGAAAAGATCTTCAAAATGTTTTGACTTCCAGTTTGGAGAGAAACATTTTTTTTTTCTTTGAAATTAGCCTAATTAAAGGATCACAAAATTAATTAAAACACAAAATGAAATGCAGCGCTTTGCATCAGGTCGAATGAAATGTTTTAGCATGCTTTAAAATGAAATCAGAGATGGTTTTCATGTTGATTAAAGAAACCTCCCTCTCCGTCCCCAAGCTCTGGAAAACACCGATCCAAAGAAAATCCTCCTCTCCCAAATGTGCCCATCCCAGCTTGCAGCGGGGTACAGCTCTCCTTGCCCCCAAATGTCAGGGACCAGAGACTTCGTGTTTGACACTCGGCTCTCACCAAAGACACTTTGGCTGGATATTTTAAAGCGCTCCTACTTGGTGGCAGCAGCTTGTGTAAAATTAGCAGCACCCCTAATTGGGAAGGGGGGGGGGTGGGCTCTGCCTGGCAGAAATGGCACCGCTGGCCCCCAGCGCAGCAGGGGCTGCCCGCTGCCACTCCCCATAGCCATCACTGTCAGCGGCGGGCTCCTGGCCACAGCTAAACTATCTGCCTGGTTAAATATAGCAAGTCCCAAAATGTCAGGAGTTTTGAAGGCAGCTGCAAAGTGGTGGCGCAAGGACAGCAGGGCTGGGTGTCAGGGACTCTGAAACAGCCTCTGGCCATGGGCTGAGTCCCTCTGACCTACCATACCGGTGCAACACCTCAGCCTTAATTGCCTCCGATGTGGCCTCATCCTGCTCCCCGGCAGAGCTGCTGACACAGCCTGTGTAGCTCTTGGCACCAGAAAACACATTTTCCTCCGACACCAAAAATTTCAGTTCACTGCAAACATCAAGAGAGCGGCTTGTGATTAAACAGTTGGGGTTTTACAGCATCCCGAGGATGTAAAGCACTATTTAAGTGATAACTATTTTTACTGTTGTTATTTATTACATGGGGCTCGTCGGCGCTGGGCTCCGGCCCCCACCACACGGCAGGTGTTCCCGGCAGGAAAAGCTGGTGGTGAGCCTCAGGCGAGCACCAGGAAAGCAGGTGGCTGTGGTCCTCCTGCTCCTTCCACGGGCTCCCGAAGGCAAAAATCACAGGGGGGATGTTCTGGCCCTAGGGAGGGTGGTTAAGCCCAGACCGTCAGAGGCATTTGGGTTGCTAAAGCCATGGGGGAGCCAAGGGCTGCTTCCCCGCAGTAAGCACCAAAACACTGCTCGCGTCTGGAGGGGTGCATCCCTACGGAGTGGGGTGAGGCACAGTCAGATGATTCTTTTTAGGGAGATGCTCCATTTTTCTCCACCCATCCTGCGATCTAGCCAAGCACAGGCAGCTCTGCTTGTCCCATAGGGCCAGGAGCAGGACTGCAACCCCCAGCCCCCAGTGCCCATGCCAGGGCTGAGGCTCACAGCTGCAGCAGGTTCAGGTTTTACGGCTCCCCACCGGCTGCGCCCTTTGCTGCCAGACATTACCTCCTCGGGCAGGCTGGTGGGCAGTGTCCCAGCAGGGCAGCTGCCAAAGTGAGATCTGCACGGAGGCATGGAGGGGCCGGCACATACATTGTCTTCCCTGCAGCCGGCTGGCTGGGCTGCAAACCAGCTGCAGCAGTTGTGAAACCTTCTTTGGGCACCGAATAACGTTCTGCAATATTGCTCATGCATTGCTGCAGCACTCGGGGTCATTAAATGTGGAGAAGCCGACACTCCCCTCGTGATGCCACCACGATGCCACAATGCCACCGTGAACACCACGTGGACACAGACACTCCACCGTCATAGCAGAGCCCTGTCCCTCACGCACAGCCGTGCATCCTCCTCCCCAAATGGGATGCTCTCTGGGATGTGCTGCAAAAGCCAGAGAACAGCTAAGCCAAAGCACCCCTCTCCAGAAAGCTTCCAAGGGGTTAAGAGGCTGTGCACACCCGCTCTCCCCACTGCTTTTCCGACCACCTCCTCCTCCTCCTCGAAAAAGGCAAACAAAGAGGCTCTCCTAACACTACCTCTGCCTGCCATAATGGCATTAGGGGAAGGGTGGAAAGAGATCCTAGCTCTCTGCTCACATTTAAGCATACAAAACCAAACAAAACAAAAAAAAAAAAAGGGAAAAGTTAAAGCCATCTGAAAGTGCCTCCCTCTCTCCCAGAAGAGTGATAAAGGCTTTTTGGCAGAGCGAGGTGGTGTTTATTTTGGTTTGTGTTGTGTTGCTGCTCTGACCCCCTCAGCTGTTAGCCGGCAAGCTTGACAGCCTGATTGTTTTTACTGGACTGCACCAGAGTTTTTTGCTTTGCAAAAGTGATCTGGGAGCAGTTTGCACCGATTGCTTCAGAGGGCTCTGACCGGGGACCATCGGCTTGTCCTGCACCGTGCCCCGTGTCTCAGGCGGGACCGCAGCCGGGGCTCAGCCCGCAGCTGGTTTAAATCATCACTTTCTTCCCATTTCACTGCACAAGGCAGCGCTTGAAGATTTTCCTTTCTATTCTGCTGAAATGTGAGTCTAATTAGATGATAACAAGGCTCTGACATTTTCTAATCGTAATCCTATCCGTGCAAGGGGACGTTATTAAAACGATTAAAATTATTGATAAAGGGGAGGAAGGACGCTCAGTCACAGCGCTCAGTATTTGGCCCGTGGTGTGGGAGGGGGAGGACAGGCCGGGGTCTGTCCCCTGGGATAAAGCCACTGCTGTCCCCGAGGGCCTGCCACTCTCTAAACACTTGCTTAAGTAACACAACGCCTCCCACCAAGGTGGAGCCTCCTATCATGACCAGGACAAGAAAGGTGGTTTTGGTGACAGAAGGTGGACCCAGCCTTCAGGGAGAACAACCAAAGCACGGCTCCATCAGACCTGAGGCTGGTAAGGAGGCAGCTGGACCCAGCATCTTCCACACCCATGTGTGCTCACATAGCAGTCCCAGTGCAAACATCACCACTTCACATGACGTGGCTCTTAGATCCTTTTAGATCCCAAAAGGGGGAAGGGGTTTTGTTCTATGGGATGAGCATGGGGGATGAGCAATCGGGCTTTCACCTGCTCAAATGAAATTAAAGGGCACCACGCTCCCGTTCACAAGGTGAGCAGCACTTTTTAAAGCCAGGCACCTCTCTACAGGCAAGAGTCAGAAACAGAGATGGAGAAGTCTAGAGGGCTAAAGTTTCCACAAAGTGATGGTAAACGGGGCAAGGTTTTACCTTTACTGCCTTTGGAACCCTCCAAGGCAACTGCCTGCTCCGAGCCGGGGACAGGCACGCCATGTCCCACAGCCCCGCGCTCCCAAGCCAGCCCCCGCGCACCCGGTGGTGCGCCACGGGAGGACATCCCAGCCATCCCGCCTAGAGCCCACCTCGCAGTCCTTGAACACCAGGGCCAGATCCACCACCACACATCGCGGCGGTCCCCAAGTCTGCATCGCTTCTGCAGGATCCCATTGTTTTGCCTGCGGGATCCTTCCCTTCGCAGGGCTCCGTGCCCAGCTCCACATCGGCCCTGTCTGGCGTGAAGGCAGGCAGCTCCGAGCCAGTTTTCTGCTCCGGAAACCTCGGGAATCTCCTTTGGTGTTTCCCAGAATAGCCCCAAGGCTCCTCTAATTTCCTACAGCTGCCGCACACCAGCACAGCAGTGAGCCGGCTCCTCCCGAAGCATCCCCCTTGGGGGTGGCAGGGATGTCGGTGGCACAGCCCCAGGAGCCGGGGGATTCCTCATCCCTGGGGAAGCCCCTGCATCTGCAGAGAACCACCAAAGCAATACCCACCTCGAGGGCCCGAGAACCGCGGGCTGCCTGTCAGCCAAGTCACCGGGGCACAGCCTGCAGGCTCCAGCGCCAGCCCTCCGCACTCCCCAGGGGCAGGGCAAACACACAGCCCTTCCTGTCCCCGTTCACACGTATCCCCGCAGCTCACGTGCTCTTGAGGATAAAACAGAGCTGGAATTTTCCCAGCAGTTGGTGACGCCCGGATTGACTGCCTGAAACACCGGCAGCCCTGCTCAGTGTGGCTACCTCCAGCTGAGGGGCATCAGTCCTGGAGGAGCACGCTGCCAGAGGCAGGCGGCTGGGTCAGGGCAGCCGGTACGTGCCGAAGTCCAGGGCACTGAAGATTTGCACCAGTCTGCACGCGGGGCCAAACCACCAACACACAGAGGGCCCAAGACAGCAGCGAGCCACAGTGCTTCTCAAAGAGAGAGGTCCTCCAGAACTAGCAAACCATTTGCAGAGAACAATTTATTCATCCAATTTACACCTTATTTCTCTTCACAAGCAGATCATAGTCTCCATGAAATTGCTCATTGCTAGAAATTATGCAGCAAATATTTCAGGATATGTATCTCCAGCAAATTGCCTGCTGCCAGTGCTATTTCCCTATTCACAGTCGGAAATCTGAACTGTTTTGATAGGACATACAGCTTCCATAGCATGGCTCGTTCCTTGTCACGGAGGCATGGTGCTCTCCCAGCCTGGCACCAACAAGCACCGCTTCTTAGCTTATAAATAAAAAGCTCACAACAGAATCAACCTTACAGTGCAAATATTCATGATTATGAATTTGAAAATCACTTCCTATGAATAAGCCTGCACAGTTTGCATTAAAATATGCTGCTTCAGCATCATTCCTGACAGTGTGCATGTTTGCTAGAACAGCCACAGAGAGCAAACCTGAAAAGGTCAGGAAGAGAAAGCGAACAAGTTTATTGAGAAATTGAAACATATGTTTGGTGCTGGTTTAAAAAAAAAAATCTGCTGCAAATACATGGATGGTGTCTCTGTCAGAGACTGTACCATGCAAAGCTCGCTATACGGGGACAGAGGTCTCAGCTAATTGAAAAACTGATTAATTTTTATACCTACCAACTTTGATATTTTGAAGGTTTTAATTTCTCTTTAAAATGATGAAGATTTCTTTGAAAAAGATTTACAATTCATATTGGAAACCCACAAAGGAGGTTTTAAGACTCTACCTTCTTATTTTAATAAAAGGTAGTTTAGATTATTTTTTTCTTGGAAATATCTTCATTAAATAGAAGAGGAACTAAAGGGCATGGTAATATAATTCACAGATGATACTAAATTAGGATATATTGTACATGGCAGTGTGGACTGAGAAATAATACAAAGGGCCCCAGAGAGATTGGAAACCTGGGTAGAAAATAAATGAGATTCAATTTGGAAAAATGCCGTCGATGCCTCTGGGGAAAATAATTTGAAACATGCGGAAACCTGGGAAGCAGGAATGGCTAACAGGGAGTTTAAAACAATAACAGTGAGAAAATTGGTCTGCAAAGCATTATGGACCCCCTCTAATGCCCACTGGAGCCAGCCAAGAGGCTCCTGCTCACTGCTGCAAGGCCCTGGGGACGGTCACCGCCGTGACCACCAAGAGCCACAAGCAGAAACACGACCGAGAGCAGGCTCGTCACCACAGTCCTGGGCAGTACCGTGCCAAAACCCCAGTGGGGTGACCAAACCATACGGAGGTGACCGGGGAGAGGACCAGAGCAGGGTAATGCAAATGACTGACTGGGGGGAAAGCCCAGGGCTGGGAGCTGTATCTGGACATGGAGGCACAGGAGGGGAGGATGCTCTGTGGGACCATGACGAAGGTGAGGGGCAGTGGGGCAAAAGACACACAAGCTAGACTTTGACCCACCACCTCAGAGGATGCCCCAGCAGTGAGGACCAAAAGCACAAAGAGCTTTTTGACAGTACAAAGCTCTGCAGACGCATGCATTCCTGCATGCAACCCTATTCTGGGAGGAGATGGGCTGGGAGCCAGGAGGTCCCTACCTTACTCAGGTGTTTCCTCTTCTCTCTGGTTTTCCTCCAAACCTACATATGTTTATCAGAGCTGCAGAGAAGGAAGAAAACAGGAGCACAGAACAAGTGTGAGCACAAGAGAGAAGGCGAAGCAGGGGCAGGAGCAGCCTGGCCCTCACAGGACATGCACTCAGGTTAGTGTTGTCACCAAGGGAGGAGTTGGACCAAAGCTGGATGTTCACACCTCTGTCCCGACTCACAGCAGCTCCAGTCTCGCCAGCAGATGATACCATCAGGTGCTGTTACAAGTTCAGAGAAGAAAAGCTGTCTCTAATTTCACCCAGTTCTGGGGCTGGGACGGACTCACCCCCTCTGCCCAGGAGGGCAGGCAACAGTAACGTTACTGGCTCACCATCCTCGTTTCCCAAGGACCCTTTCCTCCAGAGACACCATGGCTGGCAACTAACTCGGTCCTTGCCGATTAGGGCAGGGGGTTGGACGCATCACCCTGAAACCACCAAAAGCACCGTTTCACACAGCCCCATTGGAAAGGTGCTTTACAGGAGAAATGCCTTTGAGCAGCTGACCTGATCCAAGCAAGGAATTGGCTTAATTTACAGCCAAATGCAAACACTCCGCTGGGCTGGACCTGTAAAATTTGGACATCCCCATGGGATGGATCACCCCTTATTCCCTCTCCCCTCCACAAACACTGCTTCCTCCATCTCTTGGGATCACAGTTTTGAGAAAATGGAGAGGGTTAGGCCTTCTCACCCACTTTTGGTCCCTGCTTGGAGGGCTGCAAGAACGGGCTCCGATCCCTGCAGCACCTCCACGGCCGGGGGGATGGTTGCAGCCCCATGCCCACTACCTTCCTGTGGGTCAGCTACCAAACACCGGGGTCCTGCCTGGCTGTGCAATGCCTGAACCACAACGGCCCCAACCCTCACACTCAGAGTTGCACCAGGTCAGCCTATTTGCAGGATGACAACTGATATTTTTTTTATTTTTTTTTTTAAAGCGTTGGGTACTATTTCTCCAGGGCACTCAGAGCTCTGCTCACCCGTCCTCCTGTATTCAAGAAACCATCTAAGCCTATATATTCCAGATGATAAACCCTACCTAGCAATTTTCTCCTTTTCATTAAAATTATTTACACCAGAAGAACTTAAAACAAAAATCGATTTCAGAAGAAACAAGGAGGAACAGACCAAGGACTCCTGCTTTCCGCTGCTATTTTTTAGCTTCTGAAAGTCACGCACTACGTTTATGAACTTGAGCATCACATATATATTTTAAAAGGTAATAGCACAAACACTTGTTACAGTATCCATCATTTTTTCTTGACCTTAGAAAAAATAGAGCTCGTCAGGTAACAGCATTTCTGACATTTTGAAGTTGTTTTCTTTCACCTTTGGGACAGAAATAAAATCTTTAAGCATTCTGTTGAATGAGCTTTCAGAAGTGGGGCTATGGAGACACCTAACCAAACGCAATGTTTTTGCTTAGATAAGGCTGAAACGATAAGAGACTTTCCACCAACTCTAAAATCAAATTCTCATTTTAATTCTAATAAGACTTACCATTTCCCCAGAGCATTTCAAATTAAATACAATTCTTCTTTTCCCCCAGAAGAAAACTGGCACTGGGGTGGGGCTCAGGATGGTTTTGAGAGTCCTCCCTAGATCAGAGGGAACTTGTTTTCTCTCTTCCAGGACTACTGATTTTTACACACATCTCAAACGGCTTATATCTAGCTCTCACAAGAGGGGTCCTTGAGAATGAAAGATGTGGACATATGACTGGCTCTGGAAGTCCCTGGGAAACACCAGAGAGGAGGTTTGAAGAGGCATTTTCCTGCACACCAGGACTGCCACAGCACACTGGCTCTCCGCTTGACGCCGAGCTTCAGCCAGCAAACGCTTAAAGCTGCAGCTGAGGGCAAGAGGGAAACAAGGCGATCTCAGGAACCGTGCCACGTACAGCACAGCCGCAACAGCTCACAGCCTTCGCTGCCTTCTCTCAGGTCATGGACAACTAGATTTTCTTAAAAAAGGCTAACTCACGTGATTCGAGTCAAACATTCACGTGTCATTTTTTAAAAATAACCCATTTCTGAAGCTGAATGCAACAGCATTCACCAAAGCAAAAACTTAAGCGTAATCTATTACCTATATAAATAAGAGATTCGCTGCCTTTGCTTCTCAGTTGTCACTGTTTCATGCACGCAGGATTTTTAACAGGTTACAAAACCAGAAAGCAGAAATCCTTCACTTTAGAATACAGCTAACACTTTGGTTACCCAAGTACATTGTGTCCCACACTAAAACATCACAGCAGTCTTTAGATTGGAAAAACTATTGATTTATGTACTCCAGTGTAAATATCCACACGTTTTGTCATACAAAAAGCTCATTTCCTAATGCCAAGAGTTTCCAGCCCAGCTACCAAGCGTAGGGCAAGGTGATTTTCAGCCAGCCCAGAAGGAACAGGGGAACCAGGGACTCTTCCCGTCCTTGCTCACCCAGCAAATCTGAGCGCACTACAGAAGGACAAGAGCTACAAATTCTAGCATTTCAGAGGAAAAAAAAGCCACACAAACCATTTCAAAAAGCCTTAAGTACTAAACCAGTAGATGTAAGCCCTTGGTCTCGCAGAAGTGACTTTCGGAAATCCTCTCCATGGCTATAGAAGCCCTGGACACCCAATGAAAAGCGGCCTGTTGTGACTAGAATCCATCACATTCATTACCTCCTACTCAATCACTCAAAAATGCAAAACGTGGTTTGACAAAGCTTCGTTTCTGTATTTAACCACTTTTAAAAGTATATTGTTTATTTTAATTGCATACAATTCTTCATCCAAGTGCAGTTCAACAAAATTCAAGTTAAAAAACATCTAAAGGTTATGTTCACTTTTAATAAAGTGAAAACCCCTAAGGTTTTGAATGCAAAAATTGAACTATGCAGTTGTTTAAATGAGCATTCCTTTACCATATCATCCTCCTTGGTAAGCAGTGGTGCCATATTTAATGCAAGCAGCTATATTCGGTTGCAAATCATGTTTTAGCAATTACATTACACAGCAAGAATGAACAGCTCTGTAGTTTTTAATAAAATACACATGAGAAACAGGATCTTCAATTTGCATTTATTTTTATCTTGCTCATCCATGAAAAGTCATGTTCAAAAGCTACTTCGTCTTGTCTTTTCATCAGAGCAAAGGGAGGGTATGCTTGAGCCCAGTGTGGCTCCAGCATCAGGTGAGACAACTGTCCTGCCCAGCTCAGCACCGAGTTGCATCAGGAGGTCTCACCTCAGACGTTACACCGCCGCCGTTTGTGATGGGAAGGACACAGCAATGCTGCAAGCCGAGAAGCAGCCTTGAAATTTGGGGCTGGAAGGTACTTACAGCAAGTAAGTCCCTAGAAGGGCTGGCAAGTGGCAGTACCACCTTCCTCGGAGGGCAGCACCCTGCCCTCAGACCGTTTTGTCTCTGTCACCTCCAGTGGGTGCAGCGGTTCCCAGCCTAGCAGGTTCCTGCAGCTTTACACACCAGGGGCCTGGCACCTATGGAGATGCCAGCTACACCCAGAGACCTCGCTGTCTTCCTTCTTGGCGTGTCCCATGGACAAACCAAGTATTGCTGGCACTGAAACGAGCCTGTAAAGCCAAAATTGCTCTCCTCATTTTAAAGCCTACCAAAGGCTCCAATTCCCATTAGCAACAGACAGGCATCTCATACGTGTTTCGGCCCTTGACTGACTGACCCGATCATTAATGCTAAGAGGAGGAGGAAGGGAGAGAAGGGCAGAAGGATGTAAAATAACAGGGCTACCTGGGAAACAAATGAACTAATTGCCATCAAAACACCCAAGTGACGGGTAGTAGCTCACCGCTGTCCAGAGCGCCTTGCTCTCCTGCTGCCTCTGAGCTTGGTCAGATGCTGGAAAGGATCCCCACGTCCACACACTTAGCTCCTGCTCCAGGACAGCTCACCAACCCTGCTCCAGCTACCCCACACAGCGAGTACAGTACTTTAACATTTTCTGGTAAAGATGATAAGCCAAGTCAATAACCTGAGGAGGGAGCACGGAGCTCACAACCAACAGTATGCTCAAGGTCAGCGTGCTCAGCATTCTCCCAACGGGCTCTTTGAAGTTTTCCAGACCAAAGCCTTCTCTAGACCCAGAACTTCACCAACCAGGATGAGGATGCTGCTGGTCTGTCAACCCAAGAAAACCTATCAGCAAAGCAGACAGAATAAAAAGGATACAAGGGCAAAGCCAGCGCAGTTCACTTTCCGTCCACTGCGTGGATTAGCATAATTAATGAAGTATTTAGAAGCTTTTAGACTAGGAAGCAATGCCACCTAGTGAACAGGACGGCATGTGGCAGAGCGGGGACACCTGAAGGTGGGTGCCAGGGTGGGGTGTGGGTGCTGCGAGCTCCCAGTGCTGCCGTGGGGCTCAGCCGCCGAGCCGAGCAGCGTGTGCAAGCACTCACCAGGTACCCCACCTTCTGCACCCCCGTCTCACCAGCTACGCAAACCCAAGTTCAAAGACATTTTAAATGATGAATTATTTAAAGAAAAATGCATTTTCAGTAGGTCTTGAATTTAAATTTTCCTGCAACAAGACCTTTTAAAGCTGGAAAATATACAGCTCAAAAATGACAGATGGCTTTAAAATTAGAGATCAGATTATATGGGAATTTATAAAGGTATTGCGGAGAAAAAGCAGCACTGAATGTTACTATATTTAGGATAAAGCCTGAGCAGACACCAGCAATTAAATAAAAATTCCAAAAAATTCACGGCCCAGAGGCTGTCACAGTGTTCAGCGGTGGCTGACAGCCACAGCACAGCCCCAACTGCCTAACAGAGGGCAATTGGTTCCCATTCCTGCTCTGAACCATTTTCCATTAAAAGATCCAAATTGTGAGCAAGTCAGACTCGCCACACAAGATATTTGATGCAGCAGTTTTTTGGCGTTTTGGGTTTTTTTTTTTCCCCCTACACAAATTCCTGGCTTTGTTTAGTTATTTGCAAAACCATGTCAAGTTATAAGCACATGACCACAAATCAGACAGAAGTTGCTACTGATGTGGTTTCTCCCCCTCCCCCCCTGCCTCAGCATTTGCTGTAGTAATAGTTATAAAAATAACAGCCATGATCTATGGTAGGGCAGCAGTTTGATCAGAGTAAAGACTTCTGGTATGCAGGACTCCTCTACCAAAAAATGTTTCGGCCAATTTGTAAAATTGATGGGACTCGGGAGTAATCACGCCGGAGCCAAACACTTACACGTTTGACACAGAGGGATTTTCAGTGGGTTTGATGGCGGGTGGAGGTGGGGGGTGGGGATTTGGTTTAACATACACATTCTTTATGCAAGTGCAGTGCAGACTTTGCTGAGGAACGTGCGAGACTGCAACAACCAACGTGGCAGGCAACACGCAACCAGAAGCCATCATGGCTTGGTGAATCCATGAGCCAGGAGCTGGAGCCACAGCAGCACACGCTGTTCTGCTGGTCCTGGCGTGACATCTGGTGGCCAAAAAGCACCCCGGGAAAAACCACCTGATTCAGGGTACCCCACAGCCACAGGAAAGGCCACGAGCTACAGCCCTGCCAAGAACTTCCTCAGGACCTAAATGCTCGGTTTCTAACATATGTCCTGGTAAAATGATCAAACAGTGATTTTGGGAAGTGAACTGGTATGCTCCCGGCTTTCTAAGTAGCACTGATCCCCTCAAAATACATCCCAGCCTCTTCTCAAGACTAGGGCATCCTGTCTGGGGACAATCAAGTGCCTACAAGAATCCTATAAGTGGCCATAAATTTAAGGCACTGCATTTCATTAGCCTAAAGTTCTTAAGCATCTTTTAGCTACATTTATGTTCTAAAGAAAAAAAGCATTCATCTGAAGGGTGATCCACCAGAGGACAAACCCCAAAACTCTACCAAAAATTCTGCCCTGAAGTCTCTTTTCTGCCCATTAACAGCAGCGTTTAAAGATTGCCTTCCTCTGCTAATTGCGGGAGAGACAGAAGCATTTCAGTATGCAAAACTGAAAGCAGATCTCCAAGACAATTCTCCTGAATGAGACGGGCCTACACTTATTGAAGATATACCTTAAAACTTCTCCACACCTCAGACACCTTTAAGAAAAACAAAACAAAACACCCACCCCAAACAAGCCGGGAACTGAAAGGTGAGCCGGAATCTACTTAATTTGTAAGAGCCTTCAGGCATCTGCAGCAGAGCAGAAGCACGCTTGTCTGCTTTTCAATAGGCTGGAGCTGTCAGAGATGCTGAGGATAAATTGTCAAGCCCCAACTGTCCTAAACAAACGTGATGCTCAGCTGAATGCTGCGGAGGGAGTTTCTTCCTTTGCTGCAGTCGCTGCCTCATTAAGTTGATCTAAAATGCACGGGCTTGAAGGAAGACACAGCGTCCCTATGTGCACAGCAGAGCAATCACCCCTGCAGAAGGCATCTCTTCCCCACGTTTCTCTCCCACTCATCCCAAAGGCCTCCATAAACAGGATGGCTTCTTGGCTGTATCAAGCTCATGTACCATCAACACGACCTGACCCACATTACCTAGTGAATTGCATCTTATTTGAGGCTCAGTTTCTCCCCTGCCCTTCCTCCCACAACACACTGATCACACGGCAGTGCAAACAGATCCCCCCCATGGATTTTCGATCCCTTCTCCTCTCAGCCACTTCCCAAAGTTGCCGGTAAAGAGCCCCAGGTAAGGTTTGCAGCTTCAAGAAAGTGCCGCATTAGGGGAGATGAGTTACCAGTGATGCTGAAATCAAACAGAAGAATTAAGAATAAGAACTCATCGGAATTTTAGGCAGGAGTTGGAGCCGCTTCGCACATGTTCCACTTACTTGTGTTGAGAGACAACAAACCAGTTGATTTCTCAAGATATTTCACTCAGTTTGCAACAGTTTTTAGCTCTGTAGTTTGTAATATTACATGCTCTGAAAACAAAATTCCATCCCCAGATCCTTCTAGTTGGTTACTCATAAAATCCGTTAAGATCAGGCACAAGCAAACCAGACTCATCTCCTTCCCTCCCAGCACCTATTACATATAAATAGTAATTATTGTTCCTGGCAAGGCTCTAGTGTCTCTTATGATTCTGTACTTTAACGATCCGATTTCTTAGTACTTTCCACCAAAGAATATATTTAACAAGCATCCACGTTTCCTCCTCCATGATAGGATTTTTAAATTATGAATGTAATAAAGACAATGATGTTGCCAGTCTCATGATTAACAGCTTAAAGAGACACTCGCTAAGCCTTCATTCCCCATTATAACAAATTCACAAGCCATATAGCTTTGTAAAATTCAGCAAAGACAAGATTTAACTCTATAGTTACACAGCTAAATCAACAAGCAATACAAGAAGGGCATTAATTTAGTTTGATCTAGAAAAGCAATTTAAATCCTACCTGCCCTGTTGACAGATTGGTGTTTTTTAAATGCCACCTTAGTAGAAAAAGTCTAATGCAACATTTCCACCCTTATTTATGCAATATGTGACATCTCCAATCTTGTATGTTGTCACAGCTCAAACCACAGTAAGTTATATCACTGTGATGCTACGGAACAAAGAGCATCATTAGCGTACCGTTCAGAGTTATTGAACTAATCAACTGGAGAGGCTTCTCCTAATAACACAAGTCCCCAAACAAGCTGCTATAAACAACCCCTCAACCATCACATCGGTTGCTTTTAAAATTAAAATGAAACCAAACCACTGAAAGAAAATCGGGTTTATGGTAAAACTCAGTTTTATTACTTCACAGGAACAGGAGCTTCATTCGATGCAAGAATACACCCACAAAACACAGTTGTTGCTCGGTGGAGTCAAGTCTATGTCACTGCCCAAGGTTTAAATTTCCACATGTACTTGAATAAATGCTACAGTAGATAACACCAATCAAAACCCTGACAAAGTAAAGATAGGTTAAGCATTATGCTAGAGATTCAACACAAGCCAGCAACTCTTTGCAAGCCTGTCTGGCTCTGTGATCAGTGCAAGTGAAGCATTCAAAATATCACCTTCACACTCAAGAGGGCCAGGTAAGAACAGAGCAGCAGCACGTCAGATAGCACAGAGGTCCAGCCTCCATCCTGCCAGTATCTAACAGCTCAGCACAGGCATCTCTCTACTTACCTTGCAGAATCAAGGCCATGTTTTGCATTTTTTGATTGGTATCAGCCGCGCAGTCATTTTAGACTATAGACTAAAGCAAACAAAATGGAAACTAATAATTCCTTTCCAATCGTGTTTAAGGTTTATCACAACTCAGGTAGCTTCACTGTGTCATGGGCGAGATGGAGGCCTCACCAGGTCTGGGACTATTTGTCTAAATCGGTACAGCAAGACAACCTCTTTGGAACAAGTAGTGAAATTTAAGTATCAGCCAAACCAGTTCAGAGTGATTTATAAAATTCTGAATATCACATTAATGGAATTGCTAACAGCCATAACTACAGCCACATAAATGTGCCTCCCATAATAAAAACACTCTACACAGTTCTGAATGTTTTAAGAACTGGTAAAGTAACTACAGATTATGGAGTCCATCTCCTTTAAGGCATCAAAGACATTCTCAAGGAGGAGTTAATTAGTCCAGTTTCACAGGATACACCATTACAGAGGCTGAGATTCTGACTGCCTGTGATTAATTTGAACCCTGCACCAACATACTTTGCTTACATTAGCTCTGTTTTCAATTTCCCCTCCTTTTTTTTCTCAGCGGCCTCTCACTGGTGTGTTCACAGCTGGAGACTCAAGTGTAACCCCTCTGAGCTGCCCCATAACCAACTGGAACACTTGTCAGCAAACCTCTAGACGACAAGAAAGCACATAAGTACTTTCCAACATGCATGTTTCCCCACCCTGTTCCCCAGTTCACAAGGCAGCAGATTTAAATGCAAGCCCCTCTCCCCTCTAACGATCTGGTACACATATGCACTTGCTTCAAAGCATCCGTGTTCCTGTCAAACACAAAGTTCACAGAAATACCGTGCTTTTACTGGTGCCACCAGTAAAGGGATCACGACTAAAGGCTTCTCCCAACCTCTTAAATAGAGGAAGATGGATTCCTACCAAACAGTAGCAGGCACCAAGCTTCAGGAAAGGACTACCTGTGGTCCAGCGCTCCAGCACGTTCCCATGCAGTGCAAAATAGCCCTCAATGAGGCAATTTCCACCAAAAAAAAAGGGTGTCCCAGGCTGGTACACTGTCACAGCACACCTTTCAAACTTCCTTACCAAACAGTTCAAGTTTTGAAAATAAAGGCAACGCACTTACGCAGCTCCCTTTCTGTATTTTGCTCCCTTTCTGCAGGGAGTCTTGCTTGAGGATACAGCTTCATCTGCACACATCCAAAGTGGGCACTGCTTTCAGGTCTCCTCCTAGCCACCCAACTCTCCCTCTTCACTCATGCGGGTATACACATTCCTGACAAGTTACACTGACGGAGGTGAGAACTCCTCTGTCCGCTGGGTTAGTTTCAGCCTGGATCACTTCAGCTGGTACCACAGGGCAGCAAGAGGATCTGGACCACTCATGTGACACAGCAGCGCACAGAAGACGAGAACAGCAGCAGTGGCTTACATGTTCTACGCTAGCACGTGAGAAACACCATCCCAAGTTTCAATTTTCACGGAAGTCACCCTCCGCGCTGCTCACAGTCATTCGCACCGCGAAGGTGCTGCTGTTTGTATCAGTAACACTTCAGGGAAACACAAACCACGTGCTGTGGGGTGCTGTGCACCATCCGATGGGCAAACGTATGTTTAGCCCATCTGGATCTTAAGGCTCTTTCTGATTCAGTAAGTTCCTTGTTTAAATTACTGAACCAAGTGCTTAAGGCCTTCCTTATCTTGCTAAATTAAGCCAGTCCTTGCCAGCTGCCAACAAGGGGAAGTGGGATCACACAAGGACACTGCAGGACCTTCTGTAGCACAGCATGCACACATTTCCACTGCTTGGTCTGACGGCGCTTGGCCCTCCCTCACTTCTCCCTGCTCCGTCCCATAATCTAGGAGGGATCTGCACCTGGTTTAGCTCAAGGCTGAATTAATTTGCAAGACAGGGAAGTCAAAGGGGTTTTCCTTCATCAGAAGTCAGGGCTACGGACAGACACAAACTGAGACTGTGCAACAGATGACATTTAGCACTGAAAATAGTTTTTCTCTGGGCTTACACTTTCTGCTGTGTTTTTCTGCCAGATAAGGTATTTGCTGGCCGTAAATAGTAGCGGTCCCATACAAGTCTCTTCAAACAAAACAAAAGTATCTCTCTTCAGCAAGGAGCACATCACAGTTTACAGACCAAGGCGAAAAAACAAGTGTCTCAAGATCCACTGCCCTCACTCACCCCTGCCCAGTGCACCACCACCACAAAGTTCTGAGCTGGACTCCCAGCCTCCCACCCCCCGGAGCAGAATGACATAATCTTGTGGTTTGTACAGCACCCACCACAAGTGCTATTATTTCCGACCAGACCCATCAGTGCTACTGAACGCAAACAAAACTAGGAATGTTTGAGACAATCAAACAGCAGATGCAGCAGAAATGAATTAATTTATATTTGAACAAAGGCAAAAGCCAATGGGAGGTTAAAGACAACAAGCTCAAAGGGAATTCATTTGAAGACAGAGCTGAAGGAGAGAGGCTGAAATGGTACATTTCACTGCATATTGTGGAACTGAAAAACGACTCAAAGCCATCTGAGATTTAAACAGTTATAGCCAAGGAGTTTATCTTAGTATCTAAGCTGTGACTCTTCAGGGCCAGCTTTATAATTCTCCTTAATACACACATCATGGAGACTTCTGCAGCATATAGGAACATACCATCAATCTGAGTGACTGAACACCTCTGTACTTTTTACTATACAGACAAGCTTTATTTGTGCAAAGGCTGCATTTTATCTATAGGGACAGGCTGATAATGACAGCTGGATAAGTGTTAACAGAACAAACTTTATTAGCAACTTGAACTATTTAAAAAAGGGGTCTCCACAAATTAAATCTGTAAATGAGTTTACTACCCTAAAAAGTGGTAATTGGGTATTATACAGCCACAACAGGGACAATGGAGCTATCAAATAGGTTCTAGCTGTTCTTTTTATGGCATTGATTTTTTTGATACATTCAAAGCATTATTGCATCAGAAAACATATCATGCATCTTTATGTTTCCAGACAAATTCACCTGTGTGTCATTTCTAGCTACATCTCAAAGGTGCACCAAATCTATAGTTTTATGGTTTTAGTTGCATGCTTTGCCTATATGCATGCTGAGATAATAAATATTAAATACAGGAAAGAACATAAGAGAACCAAACTGACATTAGGAATATTTCACGGCAGCTCTGTTATGTTCTGCCAGTTAAAGAGCTTGTCAAAAAACTGAGGTAACAACAGTGGCCACACCACTCAGCTGAGAATCGCTCAAAATTCACGGAACTTTCAGAAATTCAAGTACACAAACACCAGCTGCAACTTGTCAGAAATGCCAGAGAAATTAGGTTGGCTGCATTTTATTAGTCTATTAGCTGGCGTTCACACAGCTCCTTGTAAATCCTTTTTCTCACTCGGGGCATATCTTCCTGGGAGAACTGAAAAGGCTGGTCTAAGGCGAGGCACTTGCAGTACTGAGGAAAAGGAAAAGGCTTGATTGAAAAAAAAAGATATTTACTATATGAATAATATAGGGCACTGATATTTAAAAAGCAGCACTCTTACCTGGAGCACAAAAACCCCACAGTCACTGTCATTTTTCTGTTGTGGAATGCACTAAAAGGAAAAGAAACAAGAAGAGACATGTTAGATCTTTACTTACCCTTTTATTCTCTAATTCTCCCTTAAAGTCCAAAAGGAGATTCAGCATAACTATCAGTCATCCCGTTCTCAGAACTAGCTGTTCTGCAGCACTAGAAACTGGAGTTGTAATTACTTATTCTGATCCCAACTTTTGCAAGGTGACACTCAACACCTTGTCAGAATAACACCTAACACTTAGAAAAATATATAGCGTAGGACAGAAAACAAATTACAAATCTTTCTTTCAAGTTTATTTTCTTTTAGCGACCTACACAGAACAGCTTCTCAATTAGTTTAAATAAACATTTGTACAGCATTATCTGCTTTACACAGGACCAAACTATATCAGCAAAGCCACGCAGGCCTAGAGGAAGACTACTCTCAGCATCCATGCTACCAGCAGTGGCTTTCCTCTCCCAGCCACACCACAGGGTCTCAAAGAACACGAAGAGTGGCACATCATCAGACAACAGGAGCGCGCAAGGCAGTCTCAAATGATAACTTTCAACCTTCGTTATTTCTTTAAATATGCTCAATTTTGACACGTGGAGCTAAAAAGTCCCACTCGCTAGTGCTGCTATATCTCTGGCACTTGAAGAGGAAAAGTAATTATTTTTCTTCAACTCCCAGATCATCTAATTCACAGAATACAGGAGGACAAACTCTGACTGCACAGGGTGTGCATGAGTGCAGAGAGGAATCATTTCATTATTGTTTCAGCATCTAAAAATAAACCTGCACGAGGAGGGAGCTGTTGGGAGTACGTCTAGTGTGCAATGACCTGTTTTATATCTTTGGAGCCATTATGGGATGGCTACGCAAATCACATATTCCCTCATTTACACTACACAGAAGTTATTTCCTTTTGTTGTTGCCAGACTTTGTTTACTTGTGATCAAATGCAATGTGCCACAAATAGCCCTGGAGACCAAAGCCCTCTCTCCATAGCAAATATAAAATATAGGCAGCTGCAGCATTAGTCTGTTCCCTCCCTCACCAAATCCCATTCATTTGGCATAGCTCAGGACAGTCCTTTCAGGAGAAGCGAAGAAGCTGCGTCTTCAGTTCATTCAGTCCTTGACCTTGTGCCAACATGGGCACCACTACAGGTTTCGCTGCAGGGATATTTAATTGCCTGGAGAACAGGCTTAGATCACCAAGTCACCTGCAGAAAGTACTAAAGACCTGGTAGGAGCTGAATGAGTGACAGAGCTCTAATTCCCAGGTGTAACCACCTTTGTGGCTCCTAGCACCCTCCACGTGGTCAGCATAGAACAATTTACTACTTGTGCAGATATATGGGTTTAGAAACAACCTCCTGAAATGTCTCAGAAATGCAGACTCCAGGGCTTGAAGTGCTGCCATTTACCTTTGTCACAGCGGTCTGCCAACCCTGAAGAAACTCGGGGCGATTCTTCTCTTTTGCTTCAGTCAGCAAATACTTTCGAATGTTCTTTAAAAAGGAAAGGAAAAAAAAGCAACAACATTATTCACCAGCTAAAGAACAGCAGAGAGACACTGACTTCTTTGCTGGTAGCCTTTTGACGAGGACAAATACCAGGTGAGCATTAGGAGCTGAGCTCAGATCCAGAGATAAAGAAATGAACTCTGGTGGGTACTGTGCCTTCTACCATCCAGGCTCATTTTGGTCTGTCACGGGGAGCTTTAACACCCCTCACCCCCACCACACACTGGTATACTTAGTACTAGACTAGCTGTGGCACTCAGGCACAGAGTCAGAGTGCTCTCAGTCACGCGGAGACACGCGGTGCAGTCTGGCGTGTGTTCTCTCCTGGCTTACCTGGCTGACACCAAGACCCTTACATTCAATACGATAGCATTTTCCTGCCTGAATCTCAATACAAAATGCTTTGAGTTCTGCAGCTAATCAACAAAGCCCCAGGGAGAGTTTTAGTGACATACAGGAAAAAATAGTCTGACACAGGCGAAGAAAAGGAAGCAAGATAAATGAGCCTATGGTCTTGGGTTAAGCAAATCCTTCTACTTCTCTGTAAACAGGCTGGTGTTTTATAGCACAAGTTAAACACACTCTAGCACACCAACGTTCACCTTAGTGGGTGGATCACACTGGCATTTTGGGTATCAGCTGCCCTTCCTCTAGAAAGGGCAAGAATAAAAGCATCTCATGTTTGTGAGACATTTAAGTGCAAATGCCTCGCCTGGAGCCGGATGGGAGAGGCCACACTGCAAGACTGTAGGGCTGCTGAGAGGGACCCCTGGTTTATGCTGCAAGTTCAGAAGCTGGAGAGCATGAGGTCTCTCGCTCCCAGAACAAACATTAGCTTCATCCTCAACAAATGCCAGCAGGAAACTAGTATCTTCATTCAGAAGTCCTAGCTGGGAACTCTCCTGGGTACAATAATTACTACTCTTCTGTAAGCCAACAACTACACACAGTCAAAAGTAGAGGGCTGCTGCATCAGGCAAGCAATTAAGTTGACAAAATTAGCTTTTGTAAGAGGGTCATTACAATTTGCTAGTCCCAGCAAAAATCTCCTGGCTGCTCTCTATCAGGAAGACTGATAATTTAACTCCAATATTCAGGTTGCAGCTTCAAAAAAGGTTGCCGTTTTATAATCAGAGGTACACACCCCATACCAATGCAGACAGAGGAAAAAGGCAACACGCTGTTAATAGCGCAGTAACACGTAAACCCCAGTGGGCAACACTACAGCATCTTCAGTCCTGTTCTCTCACCCAGGCAACCTTCCCCAAAAAGGACCATAATTTATCATTTCCTACACACGTCTCCCTTAACAGTTGAAAGAATTGCCTTTACTCTCCCCTTCTGGCTAGCCTGCTTCCCTATGGCACGGGGCTTTGAGCCCCTGCTTTCTGTGGGAGTGACAAGACAGAGCCACAAAAGGTGTGCCAATTACATGGTAGGCTAATTAGACAATAGGCAATCTGACCTCAACTCCCAGCTCTGGTGTGACCCTCAAGTTCTGTGCTTCAGACTCCTCAGCAGGAAAAGCTGATTCTTATTTCATACATGACGGGACGACAGTAGACATACTGCATTTAAAGTTTAAAGCTGAACAGAAAAAGGGGGAGGGAGGTTGTTCAAACTTTGCAGACACAGCTGTAACTCTTACCTCTACGCAAAACTTAAAATGAATGCCTTGGGAATCATAAAATGAAATAATTCGATTGGGGATGTTCACAGTAATGAGGGACCAGTGGACTTCCAGGTGAATAGGAATTAACAAGAGAGTCTTTTTGAACAAGTCCACCTGACAAGAAGAACAATATACATTAGAGACAATTCCACAGGCAGAACACAGCAAAGCAAAAGGTTAATCATATCCAAGTCTCCTCTCCGCCACCCTGTAACTGAAGAATTCTTTTGCCCCTCCACTCTTTCACCACATTCCTTGTGTTTATCTCATATACAACTTACCAGCAGGCACAAAAATAGTTACAGCCCAGAAAGTTGCGAAGTATTGTACAGTACCAGAGTTAGTCACTACTGTATTTGTGGCAAAATCCTGCTCACAGTGCACTTTGACAGAGATGTTAAAGTGGGATTTCTTAAGAAACGATGGTAATACAATAGAACCTTCATTTGGGTTAGCTATGTATCTTCAATAATGACACTCCTGCTGTGCGAGCACCACAGATTTCTATCAAAGCTGCATCATGCATGGGTGACAGAAGCAGTTCTGATTACAAACACCCCACAAAACCAGCAAGCTGGTGCAGTTTGACTCCCTCTGCTGTAACACAGGCTCTGTGACTGTCAGGGGAAACCAAAGAAGGACCGCGTGATGCTTTGGTGAGCAGAGGAAAGGAGGGGGTGAAGGCAGAGCAGATTCATTCTTTCTTGAACTTAACTTCGTAGCAGATGTACTGTGGTCACAGGCAAGCAAAGAAGGGAGAAGGTCTTAAAGTACGGAACAAGTAGAACAGATACAACACCCCTGGCGTCTGTGTGGCAGATGAGCCCTTATGCTTTTGTAAGTCAGCCAAGCCAGGGCCTTTCGTGATCTTCCTTCTCCCGGTTCCTCTTGAAATAAGTGTCTAATTGCTGGGTTTTTGGTGGTACAGTCCAGAAAATAAGCAAAAATAGAATACTGAACTAAATGAACTCATCCTGTGGGAAGATTTCTGTGCTGCCTTTTTTTTTTTTTAAGTACTGTGCAATTTGAACAGTATATAATTGCTGTGCTACTGGTAAAGGCAGGTGGTTTGTAGGAAAGAAAAGTGAATTTTTTTTGAGTAACAGTGGGAAGCTGAAAACACAAAAAGGTCTGAGTGTACACAGCAGTTACCAGCCTCGCCTCGCTCACAACAGTACTCACTCACAAGCATGGATGATCCCTGCTCCCACCTGCAGAAACTGCTCCCTGACCAGATTACAACACACTCACTACACAACAATCCATCATTCTTGGAGAGAAGCAAAGAGATGTCAGCCAGCAGCAAGCTGAGGCCACAAAGGAAAACTGGAATAAGATAAATGAACTACATCTTCTGTGATGTCCAGCAATAGCAGAACCATGGTAAACTCAAGGGTCTTCATGTGACCCTAGTTGTGGGACTGCTGCAGGCATGCAAACTTCTAGCAGAAGAGTGGATAGAGTCAGCCAAGAACTGGAAGGGTTTTTAGTTAAGACCTGATGTACAGAAAGAATGGTGGCAACCTAGATTCGCTTCACCAAGGCAGTGCAGCCAGCTAGCTGACACAACAGTGGATCAGAGCAGGAGTGCCAGTGTGGGCAGATGGGACAGACACAAACAGGAGCTTTGAAAACACGGCAGCTAGGTGCAGAAGAGCACGTCCTAGGCTCCGGCTTTGTATATCCCAGGAAAGCACATTTATAAAGCCTGGTACAATACTCTGATGTGTTTAAAAAGCAGAAACAAGTTTGCCTTAATTGCATATTGCAGGACTAAGCAGTCTGCTGAATCCTTCCAACAAACTGCTTAATTCTCATTCTTGCTTTGGAGAGTCTTCAGGAATTTAAATGTCTGAACAACTGTCCTGCTCTCATCTGGTCCCCTCCTCAGCAGCAACAGGAATACAGGTTCTGCTTTCAGAATCTACCTTCACTTCTGGGGTTTTTGCAAAACTTGGGTTGCTGGAGAAAAAGAACTTTTAAAGCATCTGGGAATATTAGGCACCAATATTCAGACTCTTTTAAAAGAGATTTTAATAAATTATACGAATAGATTTTATATTTGGATAATGAGTTCATCTCTAGGATTTCACAGATGTGTGCTATTTAAGTGCTTCTGCAGAAAGATCATATATTCAAACACGGTCCTTGATTAGTCTTGCCTCATCTCCCACATTAGAAAGGACAAATGTTCAAAGGGGGGGTGGTGGTGGAAAGCACACTGTTCTTTGTATTAGCTACCTCAGGAAATATCACAAGCCATAATCTGGTATGGGTTCTGGAAAGCAAGGTGAAGTCTGCTCTTGCCATGTTAACAACAGTTTGGCTTATTGGTCTCTAATTTCTGCTTTCTAGTACCTGTATGTGTTACTCAGGAGTAACAATTTGATTTTATCACACAATCCCAGGTTAAGCTAAAAGGTGCTCTACCATAGATCGGCATACCTGGTCCTGTCAGGAGCACCGAGAGACATTTTTTGCAGATAAATTAACGGCTTGCATGAATGTACACAGGAGACAATCTACCACTAAAGATTAAGCCATTCAAAGTACATTTTCACAACATAATCATACTAACTTGACTAGTGCCATCCTACACCTTTTATTAACCTCTCCCCACTTTGTATCATTCCTTTGCAAACACCTCCTAACCCAGTTTCAAGTTAGTGATTCAACCCAGCCCCAAAGAACCAGAGCACTGATGACACAAAGTTAAAAGATACCTTTTTAGTCCATCGTTTTACCCCATTATATCCTTTGGTTACGAGCTGTCTATGAAAAAAGCTGTTAAAGAAATGAACCTAAAAAAAGAGAGAGAGGAGGAATGAGCACAGAAATCTTCATGCAGAGTCATTCCCCTTCCCCCAGGATAATTTATACAAAACAACTTGTAATAAGGCAATATTTAATGCAGGTTTAGAAACAGAACCCAGTAGGGACAAACAGAGGCTTTGCCAACCTAAACTATTGCTGTTCTTCAGCAAGCAAATAAAGCAAGCCTTATTTCCCTATAATATATGATGTAAGCCACTGCAGCATTTATATTTACGCTTCTGTACCTCCGGGCATATCGTGTTTAATTTTTGCTGGGGACAGACTTGGGAGAAAAACACCAGGATAAGGCGTTATGAGGTTTTGTTCTGCTTTACAGGTGATTTTTTGCTGGGGACAGACTTGGGAGAAAAACACCAGGATAAGGCGTTATGAGGTTTTGTTCTTTACAGGGATTAAAGAACATTGGACTGGCAAAGTGAGGGTGGTGGAGAAGGGAGTAACTTCTGGTTTTACTTGCTGGCAGCTCTGAGACTCAAAACCCAATATTATTAAAACAGTTATGAGATTTAATCCAACAACACACTCATTTGTATTCAACTACTATGACCAGCTCCAGACAAAAAACAATATTCTGCTGTTTAAAAGCATTTTTAAGTTATACCACATCCATTTTATAACTAAAAACCTACACCTATGGCAAAAAAGTAGGCTCGTGTTAAAAAAAAATAAATTATCTAGCTCCAGGTTAACACTATTATTCCCTGTGCTTAGCTTCTTGCAATTACAGGAACAGATTAATACAAATGGAAATCTGCAACAGCTGTTTTTAATAATTCTGCTAGTGTAGAGGTGGTAGAAGGCTCGAGTTATTACTTAAAAAAAAAGTTAGAAAATTCAGCATCTGAAAACACAGTCTAACACCCATTAGCTATGCCAACAGACTTCAAAACCACATTCTGAGGTACCAGCACAAAATCTCCCATGAGGATTTCAATTATGCACTATGAAGAAAAAGCAGACACAAGCAAACAGATACAATCTCCAATACCACAACCCTAGCACACGCTTGGGAAGTACAGAGAATACTAATGAAGAATCACCATCACCACCAATCAAAGCAACAACGTTCTTTCTTCTGAGCTTGAAGATTCTAAGAGCTACATTATGCAGAGCTCATCTAAGAATGGCTTTGCTTGCTTCTTCCTTTGTGGTCTCACCTGAAAATCATTCAGCTCTACTAGTAAACAGATGGCTTTTTATAATTGCCACTGCTGCAAATTTAGTCACAGAATGGGGGTGGGATGGGGGATGTTTTCTTTTTTTTTTTTTTTTTTTCTCCAAACTGCCACCAACAGACACTGCTGTTGGAAAGCTGTAACCATTCTGTTGAGGATGCACAAACCAAATTGCCCTGCAGAGTCAGTTCTGCCAAGGAACCAAGCAGCTCTGCATCAATTCCTATTCACCAGGCAGGCAAGCTGGCAGTTTGAGCTGTTAGGGCCCCCAGAGCTATGAGGTGGGCAGGTGGGTCAGTGCAAGCAGCACATGTGCATGGTTCAAATGCTACCATTCACGATTTGTCATCTCAGCAGAAATCCTTCTTAGTCAAAAATTTCAGCTGAAACATCAGACTGGTGAGCAAGGGCATGGATAAAAAAAACTTTTTAAGCAGGTATGCTGGGGACAGAAACCTCTAGGAGAGAAAGGATGGGCAAAACCAGGGCATCTGTCTTCTACAGGTACATCAGTAACATCAGGCTACCACAGAGACCACCTGCAGAGCTAATTCAGTAAGTTCCTGAAACAAGAGCAACAGCACTGAAAACTGCACAGGAAAGGAAGAAAATTTGACAGCAGATAGCAACAAATTATAATGAAACCACTCAGAACATCCCTGAGCTAAATCTCTAATCTGTATCTGAAATATTCAATGTTTCACCCTTCCCTCTCAATCTCTCATTAGGTACATTTGCATAATAACAAAACCCCTCACCTTGTCAGGGACTGCATCCATTACGAGTTCACCATACATGTTAATTATCTGTAAGAGTTAGTAAATATTTGAATATGTACAGAGCAATTTTGTAACCCCCAAATTCACAAGTTCCCATAAAACGTAGGACCCTTCACACTTGAAGCAGCAATAAGGAGGTGAGCAATTATAGCAACACTTTGCTGTAGTCTGAAGGACGAGCACTCCGGAACTAAGTGGTCGGCCCGCAGAGAGACTAACTGGCTGCTTGAAGTCTGCCTCAATCTGAAATGCAGTTTAATTCAATTTAAGACTACTGGTGCATGCCCTGGGCACTGCAGCCGCCTTGGTTTTTTGGCTGTGGGCCAGTCTGCTGCTTCACTCTGCTGTTCTTGTAATCTGCTCAAGCTTGGGGATGGGGCAAGATGTTAAAACCTACGTGGGTAGCCACTATTTTCCCAGAACAGTGAAACATCATTTCTTCAAAAGGTAACAGTTTAGTTGTGACACCTCTCATCTTCCAGACTTGTAACTGCTATTATTGTGCCTATTGTAAAAGCTGCTCACCATTTCTCAAGTGCAAAGTAAGGATAGTCCACCTGTAACGCAGCAGAAGGTGAACAACTGATACCCTCACGCGGGCTAAAAAGGGGTAAGGAAGCACATAAACACCAAGCATCTCTGACCTGGTCATTCAGCCAGTTCTGGCCTTCCAGTGTTGCTAAATCATCCATATCTAGCATGTGCTTATTATAGAAGACCCGGAAATCGCAAGTAGAGGTTTTTGGATGTTTTTCCCGATACTTCATGATTTCCCTGGTGATAAAAGGTTTTCTAAAACAGGATTGAAAAAGTAGAAAAAATAATAAGTCAGGGTCATGTCAAATGGACTTCTGTTCTGCTAGGTGTTAGATGTGGAGCATGCAGTAGCAATACAAGCAATTTGTCCTTTACAAAGTCTAGAATTTGATACTGCTACACACCTATGGGAGAAATCTTCATTGAAGACTTCTTTTAATCTTCCCATGACATCTTTTTCACAGAGTGGTACTAAACTGCCATACTTCTTCATAACTTCATCTAGGAATCCTTTAAATACACCAGAAAAATGAAAGTGCAAACATATAAAAAACCTTCAGAGTTCACTAGTCCGATAAAGCAGTCACTGCTTCCAAGTACGAGCAGCAATCAATCTGCACCCAACCAACACGTAACACCACACATGGCAAGTATACATTTAAGAAAAATAAAGCTCAAATTGGCAACATTAAATAAAAACGGGGGCAGGGGAAGGAAGACAAAAATAAAAAAGCAGGAATCTGATCACTCGGCTTCACAGGAAAAGATCAGACTCCATTCTTGCAACATACACACATCTCTACATCAAACTAATTATACCAGTGCTAAAGAATCCACCCCCCTCCCTATTTCAATTAACATCTTAAGTAATTTTTACTGCAACATGAAAAGCCATCAGTTTCTGCAACAGTTTTCATTGAAAACTCAGTATCTTGTCCTTACGGTATGCAGAATTACTCTCCTCAAATGTAAGCAGCCTTGGTTGGCAGAGCGTTTGCAGTCTGTTCAGCTCCTCTGCTGTTACCATCGCAAACAGAAAAGACACCAGACACTTGGCAAGTTTAACTAATTCACCCGTGTATCCTAGGGATGGCACTTAAGGTGACACAGACAGCCATGCCAGCCTGCCACTGCCTGAGAAAGCATTGGGCAACCCTAACACCAGAAACAAAGATATTAACTAGGAAATAATGAAGGGATGAATGCTGGAGGAATTAAAAAACCTAGGAAATAAGTTTTCTTTTTTTTCTCAGACATAAGACTGGAACACTGGAGACATAAATCCCACCCAAGCATCCAAAACCCTTCAAGAATGAAAGAGAATGGCAAACAAGATTTCAACACCTGCTAGTGAATAAGAGAAAAAAATCCACCAAGTTGTCCAGCTTTCTGAAAATGAATTTTCAAACGCAGCAGATAACACACCTTCTGTGTACAGAAAGCTGGATCTGAGAGTAGAGTTTAGAGAAATCGCACTATCCCAAACTCCAGGATTCTTCTCAGGCCAGGGTGTGATGGCAGAGCGCACCACTGGACACTGCAGTGTACATTCAGCTCTCTGCTTACTAAGGCTTTAGCAATATTTCCTGGAAACTTCCAAAGATCAGGATGGGAAGAAGCAAGATGAGAGAAACATCTGACAGACAAAAAGTGCAAGAACAGCAGTAAGTAAAAACTAAAAAGGGACAGAGACCCAGAACAAAGCAGAAAGAGCCAAGAAAGCAGTGAAGATACAGCAAGAAGTACACCCAGATGTGTGAGAGAAGGAAGGGAGGACAGAAAAGTGAGATCAGACAACAAGGAAGCATTCTTCACAGGAAGATAATCTTCCTCGCAACTCTGCCACACACTTGCCTAACGACTTTTATCCTTACATCTTAGTACACTGTGACAGGGAGAATACTTCTCACTGGCTAGAAGTCTAGATAGATGATGCATGGGGCTTACAAGTGTACGTTATTCTCTTCTAATATATATGTGAATTTTAAAAGGTTTTTACACATACACACAAAGGGACTATTCTTGTAGTTACAACCAACCGCAGCAGAGCTCCAGGAGACCTCTAGCTAGACTCTGACCTCACTTACACTGGTGTAATTGAGTAACTCAAGGAGGAAAATACAAAGTTCAGACCTGATGCAAGACACCCATCACAAACAGGATTTACCATGGAGCTCTGTTTGATACGTAAGAGCGCATCAGAATGCACTAAATGCTGCAGCCCATTAACCTTGGAGCTCAGCTGCTGCAGAGAAACTCAAAACCCAAGACCACCTCTAACATTTATATCTCCTTCACACATCTACCCTAGGAACTCTTGCCAGGCTAGCAGTACCTTTTAGGGTGCAGTTAATTATTATTTATATACATTTATGAAGAAACATGAACTCCTGCACACAGTTATAGCAAAATTAGAACTCCTTTTTTACAGCTTTTCAGCTGAACTCAGCATGAATGTGTATGTAGTGTAGACCTGGCTTCAGTCCTCGGACAGGAACCCTCAACTCCGAAGAAAATGGCAACTGGTCTCACCTACTTTCATGCAGAAGCTGGGTAAGAACTCTCTTAAAATCGTCAAGTGTGCAAAAGTTCAATGCATTTGCTGTCTGTCTTTTCCGTTTTATTTATTTTCAGTTATTCAGGCCTCCCATGAACAAGAACATGACTGCCTATCAGGCCACAAAATTTTAACCTTTGCCACTCTGATACAGTCTTGGTTCTTGACTGTTACAGAAGGACTACATCCCTTTTTCTGCTGGACAAACTAAAAATCCATTGCAGAAGTGGTCTGTTCACTGTGATACCAATTTCTCACATAGTGCCTGGTCCTTGCTGGCTCACATAAAGCCACAGAGAAACACATCTCACACTAAATTGCAGATATGGATGGGGAAAGCTAAATCATGTTTTCAGGTCCCATGTCTCCTTCTTTGCTTTTTGCTTTAGAGAATCAATAGCAAAATTGAAGGGCAAAAAAGCAGGCAGAGAAATCGGAGCATCTTAAACTTCAGACAATCCCTTTAACACTAGTTGGCACCGGCTTCAGGTTTATGGGCACCTATGAAGCCAATTTCGCCAAAAGGAAGACTTCAGTTATCAGAACACCACTGAACTCAAACGTTATATTAATGGTACTAGGTAGCACAATGTGTTATTTTACTGCTCCTATGTGTACAGCATGCTACTATACATAAATAAGACACCAATTACTATTTTTACTATGTTCCTCTTTAGAGAGGCTATCAAATACTGCATGCTCAGCACTGAGTAAAAAAATCCCAAAGACTTTTTGTTGAACCTTTAAGACTAGTCTTGCCTTTTTTAAAAAAATACTGTCTAGTAAGATTCATTAAGCCTACTTTATGAAAAATTGCAGAGAAAATTAAGTGACAATGAGCAATATTTGGCTATTAAAACCTGAGATCGATCAAGTGATTTAGTTTCAGTCTAAGACAGAGGAAGAGAAGAGAGGATAAGGCTGGAAGGAAGTATTAGAACACTAAGGATTTTCAAAAACCAATTAAGAGAAATATTTGTCAAACATTTAAAAAATTGGAAGTTTTAACCCCATATCATCTTCTGAAACCAGATGACAAAAGACATTTTAAATGTCTATCAACATTTTCCACAAAAATTCCCATTACATTGTTTTCCCTAAAACAAGAGCAGCAGAGGCACCATGCAACTATTCCTCAAAATAGCTTGTCAGGTAAGCATTGATTTGTCCTTCTTTCATGCAGCTCCCCTCTCTGCAGCCTCACTTCATTAAGTGTTTTGCTAAGCAATGTTTATAATTCACAGTAAGAAACCATTTTAATAAAGGAATTAACGCAACATGTAAACTGCACGATACACCCAGCAGTTTTCAGGAACTCCTGGAAGCCCTAAGATATATAAAAGGTATACCACAAAGCCATGTTGCCAACTGCTCATCAGCCACCCGGGAAGCTTTCTGACCGTCCCTTTTGCCTCCCTTCTGCATTTCTGATTTCAGTCTTGTGCTTTCTGGTGAAGGCTCCTCAAGAGGACTTTTGCAGTAAGGGTGATCCAGTAACTTTGCACTAAAAATGTCCAGATTTAAGGAGCCCTCTACTTCCATCTGGCTAGAGCTGTCCTCATTTTGTGCCATCTCCATGGATAAAGGTCCATTTTCAAAATTATCACTGACATTGGAATCCTGCAAGGATGACTGCAACAGTACGATTCCATCTATACCCATAACCTCATTAGATCCTGCATCATCTTGACCTGAAACAGGAATTTCCTTTCCTGTCACGGAGATGAAAATGTCAGAGCCATGATCCTCTGCCAGAGCCCCGTTGGTCTCCACCTGGTGCAAGGTCTCTGCCTTCGGAGAAGCTCTAGCATGCAGTTCTGGCAGGGCAGCATCCACACGGCCATCCTGCCCTCCGGATTCTGGCTCCTCAGAATGTGGATCAGCACACGGTAACACATCCTGCACGTAGCAGATCTCAGATGCATGTATTTTGTTCTCCTCAGCTAAAGATTTGGGTGTAATATTGTTCATATCTGATAAGCTGTACTGGTTCCAAAGACAGCTACTTTTAGATTTCCAGTAGGAAAGCCAATTACACAATCCACTTTCAAAATCTGGCTGAAGCGTCTCTTGATGGTCCCTTGTAACTTTCTGCACCCACCTTGGCTTGATTTTTCTCAATTTGCAGGTTTTGCTTCTTGCTTGAAGTTCCAGGGATTTTATAATTCTATACCGAAACCTAACCATAGAAAGTTTCTTATGCATCATAAAGATAGATCTCTTTTTTACAGTATGATGGTTAAATTTGTAGCTCTTTATAGTTGTCAAGGGGCCACAAGTTCCATTCCACTCCCTTTGCAACAGCATTTCCTTTTATAGTTGTTTAAAACTACTAGGACTGTGTTGCCCTCATCATTATTGCTCTCCTCCCCGCTATAAACAAAACCACCTTTCTTTACAGGTAAGGCAGCACCATCCGGCGTACCACATGAGACATAATAGATATTGCCAGAGATGCTACTAATAGCCCATTTCAAATTCTTCATTCAAAGGATCTTCACTCTGAAAAAATTCATTGTTGAGTTTTCTTACTTTCCCAGATGGACTTGCACCTTTGCGATAGGGACAGGATCTTTTTGCTCTCAGTAGTTTTGTAAGGAAAACTGTATGTTTCAACAGTAGGTTTTTGATATGTTTCTGCATTTAGAGGCACATCAGGAGCCCACCTGCTTTGGAGCTCAAGTGCCTTCCTTCCGCACTGCTGCCTTCTGTAGTTTGTTGTGATTTAAGCTCACAATCAGGTGAACACTCTGTCTTTTCTTCTTAGCTAGGAAAAATTGCTTTTGGAAGCAGTATTCCCCAGGCTGCCCAAATCCAGTGGTCCATCTTCTAGACTGGGCCAGCAACTGACTTCTTTTCCAAAGCAAGTATCTTCTATGGTTTTTCATTTTTCTGATGCATTATGATCTTGAAAAACAGCTGAAAGAATAAGGGAAATTAATTCAGCGTTATCTGGACTGTAACATAATAGCAAAACACTAAGGCACATTCCTCAGGCAACATGCCTATCTAAAATTCCACTCGTCCTCCAAACACAATCCCATGTTCCCTAGGACATTCTCACTTGCACCAAAAGGAAAAAGAAGCAATAGTTGCAATGGCTCAGTTCATAAACAGGCTTTTCTCATTTACCTTCCCCTGAGGTAAAGCAGCGAACAGGTAATCCCCACCCAGCCCACGCTCCCTGTATATAATTTCTGACTCTCTATCTAGCCCAAGGGTAAATGTCTCTCGATATCCATGTTGTAGAGCAAGCACAGTTAACTAGCTTGCACCAAAAGGCTTTTGAAAAACAAAACTCTGAAGCCCAAGTTAGTCAACAAGTGTCTGCAGATACCCGATTCCACCAGCAAGCCATGTACACCATGTACAAAGTGAACGCTTATTCTTGTGCAATAAATATTGGGAGGCGCTCTGGGGACACTTCACACACACAAATTTTTCCCTTAAAGGAACAGCACTGCACATACCACCACAGAAATTTTGATTCTCTGATTAGATGAAGAATGACACAGTGTACTCTGTGAAGTGGGTCCTCTGTATTTGCAGTAACAGCTCGCTCCGTATGACACTACCACCACCATGAGCTTCTATAACCAGTGTTTATCTTTGCATTAACAAAGCAGTGTCAATACAAGACAACAGTTACCTTAAAAATCCCTTTCCCCACTAAAAACCTGCATCTCAAAGTGTGCAATAAGGATAGATTTAAGTCTACACAGAAGTGTAAAGCCTGCACGGTAGTATCTATTCATCTTAACTACACAAGACAGAAGAATCCAAAGGCAGAAGAATCCAGAAAACACAAGGGGAAGGCATCAGATGCACACACAACATAGGATGTTTCATGCAAATTGTTCCAGTCTCACCAAGTACATCAATCACGTCCTGTATTTTACAACAGTTTGCATTTTCTTAAATTCAGAAATGGACTTTCCCCCTCCTCTATCCAACTGATTCTGACTTACAGACTTACAACAAATTTTCCCTTAGCCACATCTGTCCCAAGCATTACATGTAGACATCACCTAGCTGAAAATAAAGGAGCCTATAAATGGAAATATAAAGTTAGCAATTGGACTTTAAAGGCAAATATGAATGCTAGGCACCTGCAGAAACAGATATTTCAAGTCTGACTTAAGAAGCTCTTCTGCATTTTTCACTTACTCATCTTGGATGTAAACAGCAGGTCGCTTTGTGTGTGTGCAGGAATTGGAGGGGAGTAGAAATGCAGAGATGATGAAAAATATCATTTAGCACTCTGGTAAGATATTGCCACCACACAGAAAACAGCCCAGAGTTCACTACCCACAACCTGGAAAGGAACCCTGCTACCTCCACACAGAGACGTGCAAGACAGTACAGCTTAACCGTATAAGCACTGCAATAGGATCTAGCTCTTTTGCAACCCTCTACTAGTCAGCATACAACTTAGTTACTATCAAAATCAGGACGTAACATCTCATCATGCCAATTTTCTCATATTTGCTCTTCTAGGACTCGCATTTCTCTGCACTAGATAGTTTATGCCGGCTTTTATGCTACAAACTGTTCATGTCTGTCTATTGTGCACCGTACCTACAAAACGGTCCCTGAGTGGCCCCAGTAAACATCAGCCAAACCACAGTATTGCTAGGACAGCTTATTCCAGCTACACTTCCATCCAAGTAGACAAAAACCAAGCCAGCAAAAGCGCAGCATTTTCAACAGCGCCACATATACAAAAGGCTTCTGCCAACAAAGCGAGTCTTGAGTGCACTGAGAGAGCACAGCACGTGAAGGTTTCGCTGCTGCTCAGTCTCAGCAACATGTGCCCAGCACCTGTGCAACATACCTGCCAGTTTTGAAGAACATTCCTGAATGATTTGGAGTCACCACTTTTCTCCTTGCTCTCTCACAGCAAAGTCCAACAAGAAGCATCCCTTCACGGGCACTACCTCAGATGTGGAAGGCAGCTGAGTGACCACTGGTTTTCTAAAAAGCCGTGGATTACACAGGAGCTGAAGCGCCTACAGCTACCATCATTTCACCCATAGTAAACTGAACTAATGATCACAGTGGGAAAAATACTGAACTAGATTCTAGCAAAGATAAAGTCTTGACAACAAAAAGAACCTGAGGCAAACTTGAATTGAGAGGCAGGAGTGGTGCCACAGTTTCAATGCAATCAATTGCAACAGCAATTGAAATAGCTCATTTGCTCACTATTATCATGAAATCCAGCTTCTTAAACTGCAAGAAGTAAAGATCTTAGGAAAGCTATTCTACCCACCTGTTCTGCTTCATTTTTAACTTAGATCATTAAAAAATGCTTCACACTGTAACTTACAGGATTTAAAAATACTTCACATTTGTCTGTGATGCATGCACCAATTTCTCCACATTGAAAGTTTTTTTCTGTACAAAAATGTTTCTCCTTAAAACGGGAAGAAAATCTGACTCCAAGCCATTGAATCAGAGTAAAACCTTCCTGCCCTCCCCTCTGCCTTTTCAAATATAATCAGTTTTGAGTCTGGATCCCTTTAAAGCAAAGGCCTCCAAGGAGCAGTTAATCCCAGTCCTAGGAGCTGAAAGAGTTCACTTTTCTAATAGCAGTATTACTTAAAGAGTGACAAAAGATAATCCATACGCAAATATTTAATTAAAGGTGCTGCTTGAAGAACTTATTTTCCCATCAGTGCTACAAGAGTATTACTGGTTTTACTTGGCAACATAAATCAGCAAGGCAAATGGACTGCTTAAAAGTGCACTGCTAGAAAAGGAACTGAAGTGAACAACGTTAAGACCAAAAAATAAAGCAAGCATCACCCAGAGTTTAAAAACCTGAAGAGAAAGTCACATCTTCATCCCATACACTGACACAGATGAAAAAACTCTGAAGTTGAGGAACTTGCACCATTCAAAGTGTAATTTGGCTAGTATAAGCCATACCTCCATGGCACAGGGATGCTGCCAAGATTACACCAGCAAAATCTTAAAACCCAGGAAAGCCCAAGATGTGTACCTCCCGAAGACCGTAAGTGAAAGTTTACTGTCATTAGTCCTCAACCCTTCTGCTGCATTTGACATACCATCTGCAAATGATTCAATACTGAAAGGCACAATCTCTTTTGCACCGACAAAGACAAACCCAAACTGTTACAGCTCTGTACTAATGGCAGATTCTAGTAATAGATCTGCTTTGTACTCTAAGCTTTTAGAAACATACTTGGGAGCCGCTCAGTTTTCAGAATAGAGACTTACCCCAAGAGCTCTGGTAAGTTACAAGCAAGTGTCGCTTTATATCAACTTGACATAAAGCTCACCTAAAATTCACCTAACACCTACACAAGAGGAACAGAGGAATGCGAGGCCCTTGATCCTTTACCAAGTACCACATTCAGTGCAGATACGTGCTGTATTTCCCTTAGAGCAATTAGCAGCTCACTCCGTTTGCAACTTACATGGTTGCAGCTTCTGTCACCTTCAGTGAAATGAAGTACTGGAAAAGACACTACGCGTTCTCATCTTCCACCAATTTTAAGCCTGTTACAGTTTAACCACTAATTAGTCCTTGGCAGTGCTATTTATTTTTGGCATGTTCAGAGAGCCCAGGTTTTAACTAGAAGCGCAGAAATGGGAAAGGCAGTCCCAACCGACTGCTGCTGACAGGACCCTAACAAAAGGCTTCCATCTGACACCTCATGCCTCAGACCACAGAAACCTTTTGTCCACCCATGCACAGAACAAACCCACAGCACTGCAGCTACTTCATACTTAGATCACCACAAGTTATCTAGGGCTGCATCCGGGTGGTCAGCAGATCAAGAGACACATGCAGCTGGTAATTCAAACACAGATCACTTGCTAACTCTTTGGTTGTTGTTTTTTCTCCCAGACTGCCCAGATTTTAACACTGCAATTCAAAATATAAAATAAGCTTGTTTTGAAGACCATCAGTAACATAAATAAGCAAACAGCCTTGGAAGCGTGGCCTTGTGCGGGCACGAGGAATTCATGCACAACACGCTGCCATGGGAGGCAGCGACTCCGTCAACACCCAGGAGTCCAGCCTTTCCCCACGGAGATCTGGGGCAGGCTCTCTCAAAGACAGAGGATAAGCAAGAAGGAGAAAGCAGGCCTGAGGTTAGAGAGCTGGGATATGCTGTGCAAGAAGATGCCCTCCCTCCCTCCCCCAAGCGGAATCCAAAATTGGAAAGAGAGAGAGGAAGCTGTGGAAGGGTGTCTCTCTTCAAACGACCGCATAGCCAGAACTAAGCTGATAAGGTCAGGAAGTCTGAAATTATTCAAATTAGCACATGCAGAAGTAATGTGGGTTCACAGAACTGCAAACTATCTTCTCTCTGCTTTCTTCTCTGACCTGCCCAGCACAGTTCTCCAAATTGTTAACCAAAAATTTTGTCCCAGAGGTGAAACAAGCCCTGGGGGAATCCACTTTGACAAAACATAACGTATTAACACAAGACCATACAGAAATGGCCAAAGTCCAAAGTTAACAACGCATGGGAACACAGTGGGGCATGCAGCTGATGACCTCAGTTATCACACTGCAAGGTTTAAACTCTTAGTTACTTTGGTCTCTTCCCTTCTCTCAACTAGTGCTTTCCGGAACCAACCCACCATCTCACCCAGTTGGCTACGCATTTGCTAAATTTATTTCTGGCAAGATGATAATAATTTACTGACAGAAACATCCTCCTTTAGGCTAAAGTAGATTAGTGGAGATATGTATATCCGATAAGATAGCGTTTAAGAGAAATGCTGTCACAAATCACAGTGATGAAAGAGAAAAAATTCTAGACTGAAAATCCCCAAGTTACTTTTGTACAAGTAAGGCATAAGGACACAATTTTTAATCTTCAGACTTCAGATTGATTTTAATGAAGAATCACTCAAGCTTTGTCCCCTCCTTCCTGAATATGTCTGCAAGGCAGAAGCATGCAAGTCGCTGAAACTATAGTCTATCAGACTTGCTCTCGAAGCCCTGTGAAGGGAACAGAAACTGGAATTTCAGTTGAGGTCCTTACACATATCTGGGATCAAGGGTCTCCCTTAAGTTTTCTAAAGGCCTTCCTTCAGAAACGGTGAATTTTCACAAGTATTTAAACACATACTCCTGCAGCTCTGAAAAAAAATGACTTCTCTACTTGTGTTATCAACACACATAAATAAGCACAGGTGAGCCTATTACCAAAGGCAATCCACTTCTCTTCTGAGCTAGAAGTCTGGGCTACAACAAGTTTAGCACGGAGATGGCTGCAGGGAGAGCATGTTAGTTAAACCCAGTCCTCAGCCGAGGAACACAGCTGTGCTGCTGCTGCCCCGGGGTTCAGCACCCACCTGTGACAGCCACCCCTGCTGCGCGCCCAGGCCCTGCCTCACCAGTGCAGCCCAGTTTGGGAGGGCAACCAGCACAGGAGCAGGTGAGCTCTCTGCTAAAAGCAAAGAGGCTGGGGGCCTCTGTGACCAAAGGCAGCTTGGGGACAAAGAAGTGGGGCTGAGAGCTCGAAGACGGAAAAAACACCTCTTGGAACCACTGGAAATCCCCTTCTACGGCTGCTCACCGCCACCAGCGCCCCGGCTCTCCCAGCCTTGCAGTTCCGGAGCCTGCCCGTGGCCCTCGGAGGGACTGGCACCGAAGGGCCCCGCACCGCCCCAGGACGGTGCCCGGGCTCCCTGCTCCCGTCGGCTCGGGCCAGCCCTGTGCCAGCGCCGGGAGCCCGGCGGCCGCGCCTCCCGGCAGCGCGGGCGGGCAGGCCGGGGGCAGGCCTGCAGAGCGGCCCGGGAGGCGGCCCGCGGCCTCCGTCCGCCCGCGCTCACCGGTGACCGCCCCCTGGCCCCGCGGCCCCGGCCCCGCTGCTCTCCACCCACCGGGGACGGGGCGAGCCCGAGCGGCACAAGGCCGAGCGCCCCGCCGGCAGCTCCGGGCGGGCGCTGCCGCCCGCTCCCCCGGCCCGCACGGCGGGACCGGCCCGGGGCCGCTCGCCGGGCCGCGCCACCCCGCACTCGCGCGGCCCAGGCACGCGGCCGCCGCCCCGCACCGTAACGGCCCGCCGCCCCCCGCCTCACCTCCGCCCCCCGCCTCACCTCCGCCCGGCTGCTCCCGGCCACCGCCAGGGCCGCGCTCCGCCCCCCCCGCCGCACGCCGGTCCCGAGCGCGCTGCGCCGGCGCGTCAGCCCTGCGACGGGGCGGGGGGCAGCGGCCGCCGGGGCACCGCGCCTGCGCCCACGGAGCCGGGCCGGGCCAAGCAGGCCCTGCCCCGCCGGGCTCCCCTCCTGCCCTTCCGGAGGCCCGAGCAAAGGCGGCGCGGGCCTTGCCTGGGGCCCTTGTCCCTCGGCTGAGGGTGACCCTGCTCGGCCCGGGCCGGCCTGCTAACGCCGAACCTGGCGATTTAAAACACCCCGTTAATTTGTGTCTCGCTATGTGGAGGTGCTCCTGAAACACGCGGACTGTGCAATGCCGTGGCGGCTCGGGCCCCGGGCGGCTGGCAGGGCCGCTGGCCCCGGGCCGGGCCGCGGGCAGGGCTGGCGCCTCCCGGCGCTGCGTTCCGCGGTCGGGCGAACGCCCCTGCCCCGCGGCCTGGAGCCTGGGGAAGGAGACGCCGGCCAGTTCTCACTGCTGCGATGTGTTGTGCACAGACACCATGAAAATGGGAAGCGCTCCAATACCGCCACACTTTTGTTGCTGGGTGGAGAAAGGTTACGCTTCCTCTCCGGGCTGGGCAGCCCCTGTGAGGAGAAGCGAAAGGAATTTCTCCAAATAAAAAAAAGTCAGTGAAGCAGGGAAGATTGGGAGACCGCCACGATACATCATTTTTGCTATGGCTTTGCGCGAGGTGAACTGCTTTGTGATCACGCAGTACCCATTATGCCGTGCATTCCTTCAGGAATTACAGCGTCCAGGCCACAGGCTGTGAAATGCTGTAACAAAGAAACAATAAAAAAAAAGGGATAGAGAAGACAATGGGGTGATGCAACAAACAAAAAGGCAAAGTCCATGCCAAACTGAGAGTTGCTGGCTTTTATTTGTTTGTTTGAAAAAAGTCCAGCCCAGCTCTCTCGTTAAATACAGTGCTTTCCTAAGCAACCGTTTGTTCTTCCTGTACAGTAAATCCAGCCAAAGATGGGCTAAGCAGTTTCAGAGCAACAGGATGAGTCCTCTGGCCTTTATGAAACACACAGTAAACAGGGTGCACAAGGCAATGCTCAGGCCATGAAGTTAAAACAGGAATATAATAAATGGAACGAGGATTCCTCCCCCAGTCCATCAGGGCTGCAGTGCTCTCTGGCTCTCTGCATGTAGCACTCAAACCACAGCCTGACCCAGGCAATCATTAGTACAGTCTACGCCAGGCACTTGAGACACGTAAATGGGAACCCAGGTTCGTGAGACCCTCTTAAAAAAAAAGTTATGATTTGACTTTTTAAATGTGGGGGTTTATAAGCCGCCTGGTTTTGCCTGTGAGGATCAGCCTTATCACACGTTCCTGCTTCCTGTCTGTCCACCAGGGCTAGTAGCAGATCTTTAAAAACTGGAAGGTGAGATTCTCAGATGACTAAAATGCCTGTAAACACTGAGGCTTTATGGAATGCATGAAAGACACGAGACTTGTGAAAATTAATAAATAAGTAAATAAAGGCATGCATGCCAGACTTGGCAACGCTGACAGAAAGGACTGAATACCAACTGCATTACTGTAACATTTTTGTGGCCAAACTTGCAGCCCCAATGTTTTAATGATGGCAGCCTTTAGTGCATTTAACAGAAGCCTGGATTTGATTCTTTCAGAATAAAGGGCTTTTGAATGCTCTGTAAAGCAGTTTCCTGACTTCGCTGATCACTCACACAAACACCAGAACCAAATATCCTACATCTTGAGCAACAATCCCGTTAATTTGGACAGCAGTGAGCTTGTACAGGAAGCAGTTGCTGGAAGAGGACACGTAGCATGAGCTGAACCAGTTGGCTGCTCTGTATCTCATGTCGCCAAGCAAGAACAGGGCCAAGGTAAATCTCCATATAACCATGTTTTATTTGGAGGCTGCTAACAGCCAGTCTGAATTCACGAAAGAATGTGAATAGCCACATCAGGAAATTCAGGAAAAGATTGTTCAAACTGGCAGGGTTTAAGAAGGAAAATTAAAATTGTTCTTTGTTGTCCCTGCCTATTTTTCCACTTCTGAATAGGAATAAAGTTAAGGACCACTCCAAAGAGCTTGCACATTCCTTCACATAGCTCCAAGTTGTGATGTAGAGACTACACTGGCAGAAATATCTGTACATCTCAGCACAAACTTGTCAATAAATACATCAAAAGGATTGCAACAAAGTAAAAAAGTTTTTAAAAAGGTACATTCACAGCAGGCGAACTCTAAGCTGAATGCAACTATAGACAATGGAGTGTGGCTCTTTGGCCCGTGCTTCAGGAAGTCTGAAGTTTCTCCAGGCCATAAGAAACTTCATGAGGTTAATCCCTCTATAGCACAGCAATACAAGGGGTGAGAAGGAAGCATTAATGCAACAGAGATATCCCAGACTCCCCTGTGAGGAAACATCCCCATTGCCCCTGTACTTCTGCCCCTGCCCAGTTACTGAAGAGAATCTTGATCAGTCAGAGCAGCCCTGCCTCTGCTGCTGACCTCCCCACGGCCACCCCACAGACCCACATTCTACTCATGATGTTGGTGCCTCCACCCCTACTTGCTCACTTTGTCCTCCCATGCAAGGACAAACACACAGCACCTCCTGAAAAGAAGATCACTTCAGCGTATCTCAGAGGTGAATATTCTAAAGTTTAAACATTGGCTTCTATCTTACAGTTAACAAAAAGTGGCATTTCTTCTTCTCTTGAATTCAATGGACTTGGTAAAAATTAAGCCTTGTATCACCACAGCCTTGTAAATAGGCACAAACCTCATTGAGAGGTTGCCAATTTTCCAGCTGCTCATCTCACTAGAAATCAGTTAGCCCAAAGCAAGGGCCGGCAATGTAATATATGCAGCAAACTCCAAACTGGATCTGCAAAGTGGCCTGATTAAAAAAAAAAAAACACACAAACACCTCACAATGTTTTAAAAGCAGACTTCTCATAGCTTCTTTAGAGTGTGCTCCATGGCCTGCACAAATCATCCAAAGCAACTTCTGGCAAAGGTGAGGATGAGGGCACCTCTGACATTTCCATCACCGCAAGGTGAGGTTTCCAGTTTCTCCTCCATGATTATAACCCAATTATATAAATACAGGCAGAGCTTTTAAAATACAAACCCACTGCTACTTCCACATTTACTCAACTGCATTTAACATATCTGTACTTTCATAATTACAACACTGACAATGATTTCAGAGGGAAGGCTAATTTTCTTGAGGGAGAGAGGATGCTTAGTGATTGAGGATGATGTGTATTAACATCAACATTCTGCCCCACCACAACTCCTAGAGCAAACCTCCCTGCATCTGGCATTTCAGGGCAGTGCTCCACCCTACAGTGGCCACCAACACTTGCTGGTTGGAGACTGTTACCATTCTAGCCCAGGCTGCAGGGCACAAAATACTTCAGTTCCTTGTCCACTTTGCAGCAAATCAGAATAGCTTGGACCACCCTCACCGGTGGCTTAAGTGAAGCTACTCAGCATTGTGCTGAAGGATGAAGAGCCACACAGGCTGTCAGCTCTGCTGTGGCACTGATGGCTGCCCTCAAACAGCTGGGAGCCATGAAGTCCCAGGTGATTCTTGCTGCTTGCAAAATAATCAAGTCTCTGAGTGCTTCTCACATCTCACTCTACAGGACACGGACAGGGCTGTTTACCTGCCCTGCAGCCACGTTTTGAAAACAAGCAGATTGAAGTCAACTGGCCCCAGATATAACCGTAAAAGGGACTGAAGAAGTCAAAGAAAGGCACCCCTAACACAGCATGTAGCTTTGGACTTGGATAGTCCATAATTGTGCCGTACGTCTGCACAGACCAGAGCTCACTGAGACCACATAAAGGCTATATTTAAATTAGCTATTCCAGGTACCACAGGCAGCGTCATCATGATACCAATACAGTGCAGGCTGCAGAGCCCACTTGAGAAACAAAGAAAATATCCAGGTGATTACAGTCTGCTGCACTCTGTAGCTCACCAGGGCTGCTACTCAGCTAGGTAATTTAAAGATAGTTCTAGGTACAATCCTACATGTTTATTTAGGCAGTGAAACCAGCTGGGGAAGTTTCTTGCCTCCAGCCACTCTCACTCACTCTTGTATCTCCCTTCCACTGTCCCTTCAGATGTACCGCTACTAATATCTGTGAAGCTCACTGGAAACTGAATGCTTGCATTTATCCACATGGGGAAAAAATAAATAAAAAGAAGCGATACCCAACAGTTTTTCTCTGGCATTGCACAGGGACCACTGGAGGCAGACTGAAGCAGTCAGGGCTGGAAGGGTAGGCAGGAATCCAGTGAGCCACCAGAAAAAATGTTTATGGAACCATGGTCTTAGAATAGGTATGCCCCGTCACTGCTCTTGTAGTGAACAACAACACTTACACATGCATAAAAGACGCTAGTCCAAATGGTGTTACAGAAAGGATAAATACAGTCTCTTCTCTTCCAGCCAACTGCCAATATTCTTCATTAAAACATGTTGGTTCTGTTCTCTCTAACAGTGACACACTGGGGGCAAGATCTGGAAGAAAGCTCCCTCCTGGAAGCACTGCTGATGCACAGCATCCTACTGGTACATTTTGTCCTTTGCTTGGCAGCCAAACACGGGACTTTCTTTTGATAGCGTGCTGCCTTTCACTCATATCAGATTGTGAGGGGTTATTTCATCAGAAACAAAAGAGTGAAATGGAATAAGGAATAAACTAGAAGCAGGGCCAAACTGTCATTGCAATTCTTAGAACTTGAAAGAAAAAAGAGGTAAAAGCCTCCTGCAGCAGAGAGTTGATTATCAGCTTCCCCAAATGATACCATTATTGTAATTTCCAGCTCCTTCTAAAGCAGTATATAACTACAGTTATTGCAGCATCAGAATTGTACATGGAGAAGGATGCAGAATGTGCACTGTAGGACAGAAATGAGGATGTTACAGTCGGTAAAGTCAGTTATTAGGAGAGGCTGGAGAAGCTGAGACCATCTTCAGAGAGAAAGGAGAGTGCTGGAGGGGCCTTCCCACATATTTTCAGATCAGCAAAAAGGAATTGTGTTTATGAATTTTTCTTAGCCTGGGAGAATCAACTAGGAGAAAGTAAGATCAAATGGGGAGTTCAAAATGAAGTAGGCAAGGATGTCAGCAGTTCCCAGTGTCCTATCAAGACATTCACACAATATAATCTGGAGCTTGTCTGATATATCTAAGGCTTTTGAAACATAATAAACTTTGCTTTTTGAAACATAATGAACTTTGTTTTCCAAATTAGAACTGACAAATAAAATAGCTTATTCATCTCTACTCAAAAATTACTCCAGGGAAAGAAAATCCAGGCAATTTAGTTGGCGACCTGTCACTTACAGAAAATGTTTGTGATGACAAATTTGTTTTTCAGACATGTGCTCAATTTCTGAGTTGAAGTTACAAGAGAAAGGGGAATGCCCCAACCCAAACTAGGGCCACTCCAGCTTGGGAACTATCATCTCATAGAGATGGGTATGGTTTGATTTAGGTATTTCAAGAAATGCAGCAGCAGACCAGTAGTCACTGTCAGTCTCTGCTTCAGAGACACCATTTCATTCTGTGTCCTTGAAATTTTTAAAAGCTAAGAAGACAGCATCCTGACCCCATGGAAGGATCCAAAAGTGTTCAGAAACAGCCTCTGATTCCTTGCAGTCCTTGGAGGAGCTACAGAAAAAGCCACATCCCACTGCCAAAAGAGCTAAACCTCTCTGACCTCTTCTGTACTAGTGCCTTTAAAACAAATGCAAACTCTCACATATGCAGTCAAATGAGAGATTTCTGTGCAGGGCTGAGCCCCAGGTGGATAAGCAACCTTATTACCTTGAAGCATTGGTTGTTTGCATTTAAAAGGCATCCAGTTCGGCTGGCCCACTACTAGTGATTATAAGCATTTGAACTTCAAACTGATAAACTGTTGAAGGTTTAAGCATATAGATTATTGCTAATGGCTGAGACTTAAAAGGGAAAACAAGGTTCATTAAAGGAGTCCATATTAGCTTTAGTATACTAAAAAATCCCACAAAAACTTAACCAAAGCAAAACTTGTACAATGTTACTGAAGTTAGGCTAGCATTAAGAAGTGTCAGGGAACCTACTGAGCTAGAATTTATTGTGGTATTAACCAAAATTGGCTATGTAAAAAGGAGGCATCCAGTCTGACCTTGCTGCCAGGACTTCTGAAGTGAACAGCAAAGTACATGCTCCTCCAGCACAAAGTCATGCCATGTAGATTAGAAGAGGAATCTCCAGGTGAAGAAGCCATTCTTTTTCCGTTCATAGTGGACAAACTCAGACAGTTCCTAGAAATTAAAGTTGAGGGAGATGAATCCCGCCTTTCGTGAAGAATGGTTTCTTCCCCGACTAACTTATCATCAAAGACAATGGATAGACATCCCAATCCAGACTCAATAGGTCCCAGAGCAGGGATGTGATAGGAGACTGCAGGCGGTAACCTCTGGATCCAGAAGGTACCGTCTAAGGCAGATGTTTACCTTCATGTACAGTGCAGTCACTAGCAGAGCCCAGCCAAAACCTGTAGCCAGATAATACCCTTTTTAAACACAAAAGTTCATCTCTTTCCTTACAATGAATATTTTCTTGTATTATGAAAACATTATGCTTATTGTTTCAGACAAAATCCTGACTCGTTCTTATCTGACCTAGTTGAGATTTTTAGTAGTTTCTCACATTTCTGCATTGCAGTACTGTCAATACATACCTGCAATAACGTTGTAAAGATCAGCTTGCTTCAAGAAGGCTACCTGTAAATATCCCTGTAGACTTGTATGGATAGTGATCCAGATTCTGCAGTCACTACTTTTCTTTGGATAGGAGGGAAAGATGTTCATTTAATGCATGTTAGATAGTTATTTTAACTAACATGTCTTGCACACTTATTTGTGATTCACAAGATAATGCGATCTAAAATCTTACAAAATATGTTACATTGACTTAAAAGCCAAATGCTGATCACAGCTAGCTAACTTGTTAAATTAGAATGAAGTTGGATTAACTCACAAGAAGACAAAACCCCAGCTACTCCAAATTCACCCCAGTGACCTGAAGGCTGAATATCAGCTCAATAAAGATTTTTGAGGTTACTAAAGTTCTGGCTGTTGTGCAACTATTCATCTGCAGTTCTAGAGGACATTCTTCCAGACTTTTCCTGGATTCTAAGAAAACTTAACAAGTATAAATAAATGAAAGAAATAAGCAAATGAAATAGCTGAGTTGAGCATCTTAGCAAAATACACTAATGGCTAATCATTGTGCAGTCCAAAAAAGTGAACCGCCACGATGTATTCAATAAGATATTAGAGAAAGTTCCCACTGCAGTGAAACAAAATCTATTGTAAGAGATTTCTAGATAGAGTGTGACTAATGTCAATTACAGGAGGTCTTACTTGTCTCTGTGAGGCCAGACCAGCTAGGGCAGCCTATTGATTGACTGCAGGGATTTTCATCCAGTTCATAGTCAATGAGTAGCTGCTGCTTTCATTTACTAAGCCTCACCAGTGAATTTTTTCTTGGATGGAGGCCTTGATCACCAGAAAGTGGCAGGTAGTTCCTCAGGCTTCTATGCTACTTTCTTGGCCAGGTGACGGCAGTCTGATTTAGAAGAACTGGACAAATGGTGAGGAGAACAGTGAGAACTGTGATATATTTTTGCACAGGAGAACCACAAAGTAAAATAATGCCACTGCTACAAATTGTAACTCTAATCTTTTGTAATTCATCTGGTCTTTAAGCGTAGGTTGAACTGTTCTGTAGCATTCATAGTACAATCAAAACACATCTGAATGCATTTTTTGCATTACAATGTCAGACTTCCTCTTAGGAAGAGGAAGAATCTCAGAGTTTAGGTCTGAGACAGCCTAATTTGGCAAAACACTGTGATTTAGTTCTCAGTTGGTAAAACTAGAGTAATTATTCCCTAGCTAAGGGGGCATCCTCTAAAGATAAACATGTTATGGGCACTCAGCTAGCAGAGATACTGTGACTGAATGCACAGCTACCAGAAGAGCTGGAAAGGATCTTGCGATGTTATCTGGTCCATCCCCTTGTCCCAAGGTAGGATCAAGGTAGGTGATGTCTAACCCTATCCTAAAATATATTTACATGCCCTCCCCAGCCTGGTGCCATCTCCAGATTTAATATGGATAACCTTCCCAGGACTCACCTGCACAAACAAATCTTTGTTTTCTCACCTTCTCTGTAGTTGCTTGAGATTCTTAAAGAGCAGGTTCCTTTCTCCCTTGTCATTACTCAGAAGTTTTCAAGCAATTTACTCCCATCGATCTGTCAAGGCAAGCATACTCAGATGAGATATTTCAAGCAATATCTTCTGACTTTTCCTCCTGCCTATCCTCCCTGGACAGTCTGTACATACAGACAAGCTTTAACTAGCTGATGCCTTCAAAGTGCAAGTCCAAGTCTCTGTTAAAACTTGTCCCCTTCACTCTGAAGCTGAACGAGTTGCAGAGCCTCTGGAAGGATAAGGCCTTGACTGCTGGAGTTTTTCAAACTATGCATCCCTTTGATCCCTTTCCCAATATGCAAAAAATACTAAAATTCTCTCCTGGATTTCATTACACATAAAAAGACATGAAAGTGCAATTAATTCTTACTCATCAACAACTACCCACCAACCCTAGCTCCAAGCTAGACCATTCCGGCTACTTCAAAAAATGGTTTTGAAATTTCCATTTCCACATTGCCCTGGCAGGTATAACTGTGACTTTGCAAACAGCTACAGCTGTGTGTGCAAATTGCTTTCCTCTAAATTATTTATGAGACACTTTTGACTGATGAGATTTCTCACAACACCATGTGATAACCATTGGCAGTGGGCTCCTGAACTAGTGGGAACTCCATCACCTGCCGAGGTGCAGAAAAGCCAGCTGTTAGCAGGCACTGCATCCCCGGCTGCATGTGCGCTGAACTGCGAGGTCAAGCTCTACCTGCTTTCATCTCCTTTTCCAATATCTGCTCAATAGGAAATTTATGTGTAAGCATTGTATCTGCACATAACACACACCCTTTACTTTTGGGATTAGATCAGAGAATACTGGAGACAGCCTAATTTAGATAAGGCAGAATATAGGGTGTCAATGACCTGTGGAAGACAATCCATTTCGCTGAACAGAGTGTTTCAAGCTCTGGTCCCAGCTGCAGTAGGGGGTCTATAAAATGCAATTAGGAAAGCTAGAAATCAATAGGCTTAAATTCACCACACAGGAGGTAGTAGCTTTACCAGAAAATTTTTACAAGATACATAAACTGAAAAAGAATGGAAAACATGACTATAGACAGTACAAAGTATTTATCATGAGCCACCACTTTACCACTGCTTTTTCCTGGAGGGCTTATCACTGCTATCCAGCTAAATACTACTTAAAAAGCCATGGCTAAAGGTAACCATAAGCCCTGTTGGTTAAATAAAAACCCCAGTGTTCCAGGGACCAGCAAATTATGTCAGTATTTTTCTTTTCCTTTCCAGATATGAGTAACTGGTAGGGAGATGCAGTTGGAACGAGGTTGGCTAGAAGAAAAACTTCATGTCTTGAGTTGCAGGAGCTCGACAAGGAGCAGCCAGAGGAATGAAGCGAAGCAGCCTGCTAGAATTAATGCTCTCTATTGGTGTTTTTATTACCTTCCCAGGAGGCTATAAAGGTTGCTGGGTGAGCAACCAATGTGACATCTTCATGAGTTTCACAGCTGTGTTTAAGAACCAAATTTAAACAGGATTCCCAGCCAAGCTGTAGATGAAATTGTGTGTTTTCCTAAGCAGTACTTTTACCCTGCCCATCCCATCAATTTTAAACAATTTGAATTAACCTTGTGCTCATTTATTCTACGTATGCCGGAAGATTCACAACGTTTTCTGTACAGATATCTACTGATGCCCAATACAGGGGTTCAGACAGGAAAGGAAGGGTGACAGAGAGGGCCCACGGTGCTCCTCAGAGATGAGCTGGTATACCAGAGCCAAGTCAGATATTCTGAGCCACTCTGCTCAGTGCAGCAAAGATACAACCTGAATTGCTGTGGGAGGTGTGCAGAGGATGGTGCATAGTAAGCTGGCTGTGCATCAGGTCAGGAGGAGGAAGGCAGGGCAGAACGTGCAGTTGTCCTAAGAGCACCCAGAAGTTTCATTTCTTGATTCCCTTTCTCCCTTGCAGTGGAGACAGCTCTCTGGCCATGCCCTGTTCAGTGGGTGGCACTCGGGACTTGAAACAAATGTCCCAGCTTCCAAGCCTGCTCCTTCAAAGAGATGGGCCACATGAACTCCTTGTAACATGTTCCATGAAACAGCAGCCTGATGATAAGGAAATGGGTTCCCTACAAAAGAAGAGGAGGAAGCGGGGAGGAAGCTGATGTTCCCAGCCACCCATCACAGATGCAAAAGGAGACAGCACAGACGGTATCTGTCTGGATCTGACACAGACTAACAGCACGGCACAGGTAAGGCTAGGAAGTCATTCATGCCTCATTTCTCCCACCTGTAAATTATTCCTCCCCCTTCATCCCCACAGGCACATCATTATGATTGCTCAATTAATTAACAGTTTAAAAGAGCTCTGAGACTTTCAGATGGAAGAGAAGGATTTTTTGGATTTCTGCTTCTCCAAAATTGCATGCATAAATGCTGAACCTTTAAGTCCTTTGCTGATGATGAAGAATTACCTCCAGTTTATGGATGGGAAAGTTAAATCATGAAAATGTTAAAACACACATTTTGACAAACAGCTTCAAGTTCCAACATCCCACTGTCAGAGTGCCCAGGTACATACAAATACAGCTTGACTTTCACTCCCAATCCTGAATGTGAACAGCCACAAGTGAAGGCATTCACCCACTGAAGTGCACGGCTCAGGATCCCAAATCAAGTATCTCAAAGCTTAACCCACTCTGGAAAACCTAAACAGAAACTTACCCACAAAAACCTGAATGGAAGCAGTGTGCTTGAGTGCTCTGTCCACAACATCACACACAGCACACTTGTGTTCGGCTAGAGCTTCAGAAAAGCTTCATGCCATTGAGGGACCAGAGCAGGTCATCAGACTTTCGGAACCATCTATCACATGGCTTTCCAGCACAGCAAGTTGTAAATAAATGTATTAGAGGAGTGAGAGTTTCCCTGAACAACACAATTAAAACTCTCACATTGAAATAGAACACCGAAAGGAAATCTGCCCATTCTCCACTATTATTATGTTTAACAGAAAACCCAAGTTCCTGTCAAAAACAAAAGAATAGACAATCTCCAGCCAGCTTTAATGGCAAGATCTTTTGAAATACGCAGCCATCTGTCACAGCAGGAGTGCTTATTTTTCAGCCCTTCTGAAAAATTTGGCCCTTCTTTGGGAACATCATGCTTTTGAAACTTTGCTCTCAAGCCCCTCCTAGGAACCACTTCTTCCGTGGAAGGTCCTGCTCTGTTTGTGTCTACCAGTATTGTCCTCAGTGCAGTGGAACCTGCCAGTAAAGCAGGTAGAGATGGACTTGAAGCGCAAAACTGGAAAATTGCTCTGAGCTAGCCCTAAATCCAAGGACAAATGTATAGATTAAGTCCAGAACTATCTGTACTTTCATTTACTGTTGCTTACAAAAAACATTGCAGACATATTTTACTGAATTTCCAAATGCTTGTATCTCATGAAAATTGCACCCTGAATACTCCTTTTCCCTTAGAAAGACTTATTTTCACCCTCCTCTGTTTCTTCCAGTCCTTTATCTTCCCCCTCTCACTACGGTTGACACCTTTTTCCAGGTAAAGAAGAGGTAACAAAGGACTGCAGTCACCCAGCAATGGAATGAACTGCTCCTTGCTCATAAAAGATTAACAGTGGGACCCCAAACTGGGATGGAAAAATAGCTTCCAAATAGGCATCTCTGGGGGTTAATAAAATCTGCTACACAGACAGGAAAATTCTGCAGCAGGTGAATGCACTGGGACCAGGAAAACAGAGATGGTATGATGCACAGCCCTACGTTAAAACAGAAGTATGATCCCACTGTAAACACCTGCATCTGGATCTTGCAACAATTCCCCTTCACAGAATAAACATTTTAAAGTGATGATCTGAAGACAGCCCAGCAAAGCAGAGCACTAAACTGAACATTTGCCCTTTCTACTGCTGCTGTTAGGAGAACATGTTACTGGTCTCTGTTTTAACAAATACAGATGAAGCTCCTTGTGGCTCTCTGAGATAGAGACAAAACCCATGTTACTTTCGTGGAGCAAGACCTCCAACAAATTGCTGAGATATTTATGAACACTTTTTATTTCTGAAGTGGGCCAGGAGGCTTTGAAGTTACCTTAATACCTACAGATAAAGAGCCACACAATCCCTCTGGTGCAAAGGAAACCTCAGTAAAATTCTGGCCACATGGAAGTCAACAGCAAACTTCCCACTAGCTTCACTGTGAACAGGACTTCGGGCCATAAATATATTCTGTAGAGTGTTTCCTACCAAATGTTTGAAAATTATTTTTTCCAAAAGAAAAAAAAGTCAATTGTTTTATTGTATTTTCTTTAAAAAGCCATAACCAAACATTTCATTTTAGATTGGGGTCAATCCCACTTAAAAAATTTCCAGTTCCCACACGTCTTCACGAAGCAATAGAACTGTATTGGCCAGCAAGTTCTGACGCTAAACTGCATTGACACACAAGGGCTTGATAATGCCAGGCATTATGTTTTGAACTCTCCATCCTCATAAAACAAAAAAAATCAGCATATCAAGGTTCTTCTCCATCCCCTCCTCCCAAGTTTGGACAGAAACTCCTATTGTAATATTGCAATTTTTCAAAGTTTTTTTTAAAAAACTACAATTTGCATCGACAATGACTACCACCTGGCATAACCCTACTAAAGTTAAGAAGTCACTCTGGAATAATAAAGCATAATTCAGAACAGAATTTGGCCTAAAGAGCTCCATGTCCCAAAGAGCCCAACAAAACTTTCCCCTTGGCTCTGCTCATTCCTTTTGAGGAAGAACCCAGCGGAAGGGAGGCAGTCAGTGTGACTGCCAGTTTTGCAGAGTCCATGAAACTCTTGGGACACATGACCCCAGTTCTCTGGCTCTCGAATTTCCAACAGAGAACTCTATTGAAAATGATCCTCTCCAGGGCCCCAAGATCTTCTCCCTTAACCTTTCTGAGTCATTAAAGAATATTCAGGCTGTAATACAACAAATAAAGCAAACTTCCATTTGCTACAGCATGGTAATCTCAGAAGCTACTGAAACATTACAAACTAATGGCCAAGACCTTGTTCAGCAAGTCTGAAGCCCCAGGAACTGAAAAGAGCTTCAGCATTTGCTTAAGTTTAAGCACAAGCTGAAATGCTTGGCTGAATAGGAATGGCCTGAGGAATTATGCAAATGCTTAGATGAATCCGGGTGCAAATATGAATTACTTTAGAAGACAGAGAAGCAAGCAGTGCAATTTAATCATTTTTATCTCCTTACCAAGAATGCACAAGTTCTTACAGCTAATATTACAGCATCTTCTGCTGCTGCCAGAAGCCAAATGACCTATTCTTTAACAGTCAAGCTCTCCTCATTTTCAAAGTGAAGATTAGTCCATTTATGCTGAACAGTGGCACAGAATGACAATTTCATAATACAAGGATTGAGTGCTATTCCACTCACATGTTACATTACCTTGCCCTTTTTTCCACTGCACTTCCACTTGCAATTGACTGTCATGGTAATAAGGAGGTGCTGCTTCTAATCTCAAATTGTATGCTTTCTGGGATGCTGGCAATTCATTAGATGCCGCCACAGAGTGACCAACTGGATCTGACCTTGAATCTGCACACAAAAAACCCATGGAGATATAACTTATTCATATTAACAGTCTGCATTAAAGTTACAATGTGAGCTGGGCACTTCCTCAAAAGGCTGAATAAAATGAGTGTTCAGCAACAGCACTGAAAAGGGCAGCCAGCACCTCCCAGCAGACTATCGGCACTGTCCACAAGTGATCCCATAAACATGAAGGCTGATGTGAAACTGCTTCTACACATGACTAGTCCTTCCTTCTGCAAATACTTTCACAGGCGTGAGCGTTTTCAGGGTCGGATCCCACAGCTGTATTGCTAACAGACAGTGCAGTAAAGTCTCAAACACAGATTCCAGTTTGCCCTCCTTGCAGAAATATCAGTGAATCCGTAATATAATCTCTGACAATGTCATCATAGAAAACGAATGCTTTACGGTAGGACATCATGACCTCTCCACAAATTAAAGCAAGTCCTTATTTCACTGTGATCTGAGCAGAAATACATAGGAGAAAGTGGAAAGCAATTAATAAATTCTGCTACCAAAAAGAGGATTGTTGGTAATTACAGTACAATTGCCACAGGAAGATACACAAAAGAGCTCGCTGAGACAACATCCCAATTTAGACTGCACAACTCCAGGGACTGCTTGCTAACAAAATACAGAGTATTTTACTTCTAGGTCACTGATTTCAATCTGGCCTCAAAGGAGAAAATGACTGAAAGTTAATGCCAGCTGACAGCGGTGTGAAAGCAGTGGGGTGGATCTCAGCCCACTTCCTAGTAGATTGGAAGACACAACCCAAGTATTTGTGGTTTGTGAAAGTAATAAAGCTAAAAATTCAGGCCGTGATTCAATGATACAGCAAATCCAGCTGTAGGACTCTTAGGACAAGCAGCTGATGTGCCATACACAATTCTGCTGATTCCAGCTTGTCTGAAACCTTTTGACAAGTTAACTGTGTACAAACAGGTGCAAGGGCAGATCAGATATCTTTATGCTTTTTACAGCTGGAAGAAAAATCCAGGTTGCATGTGCCAACGAGTTCAACAGAAATACAGGTATGTGCCCATAGCTCACTGAGATCCAAACTGTGTGATATCAAGGGTCACCAAACCATGGCCTCCAAGCTTCATCCTTCAGTGACAGCAGGTGCAGGCTGTGTAGGAGCCGGCACATCGGAACTATACTATTTCATTGCTGCTGGTCACTCTGGGCTGGAGACAAATGAAGGGGCTGTCTACACCTCCGTCTGTCCTATGAAAGGGTGGAGGGTGCCAGATGGTTAGCAAGTCACCCAGGACATATAAAGCCACACAGGCATTAAATAGCATAAATAGCAAGGCATTAAATGACACCATCCTTCCTGGCACCACATCCCTGCTCATCAATGCTCCATTCATTTAAACACTTTCAAGAGAGCAGGGAAATAGGAGATCAGAGAGATGTGCTGCTGCCTTTGATAAGCCTGAAAATAGGAGCAATGTTTGTGTTAATCCTGTAGCAGTAATACAGAAAAGGTGCGATTAACTGCAGTTGCAGGAACAGTCCAGCACAATCTACTTTCCCAGTGAATTCCTCCATGGAAAGATGGGTCACAGGGCATCCAGGCAGTTGTATCTGCACTGTGTCCATGGCCTGTGCTCCAGCAGATGGCTGGCCAAAGGATTTCTTCTCCTTTTATTTTATTTTGGTCTTTTTTTTCTGAACACACAGGAGCAGAGCAAGCCCTCCTGCCAACAGCATAGTGAATGCAGAGCATTCAGCAATGAAGGGGTGACCTTGATTAGTGTCTAATGAGCAGAAAACAGTTGCTTTTCAGGACATAATGAATTAGGAAAGTTCTGCTGTGGTCTGCCAGAATTCTTGATGCTGCTCTGAGGAATGCTGTCGGAGATGCAGTTTCTGCTTCAGGCACCAGCTAATCCTCGATCCCTCCAAATGCATTGTATCTCCTGCTTCACTGCAAGATCACTCTTAAAGACTATGTGTTGCTCTTTATATAACATGCTATTCTTTAATCAGCAGCACAAGCAGCAGGGCAGGTCCACCAGATCCGTACCTTCAGATAGAACATGTAGACAGCTTTGGTTTAGATTCCTGATTTCCTCCTTATTTCCCCTAAAACAAGAGGATATTCTGTAAGTAGTGTCTGTCCCTCATTGCTGATAGCAATGGAGAGGAATGAGCAGCCCTGTAGACAGGAAAAGAAGAAATTCTGGATCCGCTGATATCGAGGGAAAATACACTTGCTGAGTTTTCCCCTTAGAACTCTACACCTTTGGGAAAGAAGCCAAAAGAGGTTGGATTAACTGGTGTGAAGGCATGCAAGATCAGCTGTGGCTTGGAAAGGCAATACCATCATAAAGCTGCTACTGAGAATAGAGAAGGGTTAACATGGTCATTGAATGTATCCATTAAGTCTTGGGACAAGGAAACATGAACAGTATTGGCATCGCTTGCTGGTAATAATAGTAAAATCAGGCTGATGATGGAATGGTGAAAAAAGTGGTACCTCTTCTCTACGACGTAACAAGAAACAGTGCTACCAAGAAGGCTACAGTCACTGTACACACAGCCACTTATCACTGGAATTGCAGAGAAAACCACCCCATTCAGGCCACACTATGCATTAGCAGAGGCCACAGAGGAACAGAAATCATGAACTGGTGGTAGCAGTACAGAAACAGAATAAACTAAGGAGTTTCCATATTATTTAAAAACCCTGGGCACTTGCCGTGCAAAAACTTTCCCCAGGGCATGACAGGGGCATAAAATCTGTGCTTTGAAAGGGAGAAAATTCACTGCTTACAAAAAGAAGGGTGGGAGTCACAGATCTGGAAGCCAAACGCACACAGGGTTTGCACTCTGCATGCAGGAGGGAGGGGTGTTGTAAGGGGGGTGAAAGATTTTGTGCTTTTCAGAGGTTTCTAAACCCAGAAACCTATAGCCTGCACTTCCATAAGGTACTCAGTTTTAAGCCTGAGCTCCCTTTCTTCCATTTCAGATTTTATCTGGAAAGGAAAATGTTACTGTTAGCACTGAAAAAGAAGAAAAAAAAGTTAAAATGTTTTTAATTTTAAAATGAAGAAACTTCTTTATAGCTGCATAATCAGTTAAAACTTGCCTGTGGTGTTATGTCCATGTGTTAGATTTCCTTAGGGATCCATTTGCATCTGCATAATCATCTATTTTAATTGTATGATGCCATAGGGTATATGATACTGTATGGACAAGTAAAAAGACAAGGAGCTGAAGGTGGGGCAGAAAATAGAGCTACCACATTTCCATCAGCAAAAATTACTGTTGCATGCAGTCATGTGCACGGGATGGGGGAGGGAGAGTCATGTGAAATAAGTTACTTCAGTCCTTCAAGTCCTCAAAATAAATTCCTTCAATCCCTTGTGATGCAGATTCTCTCTCTTCTGTCCCACATCTCAAACCCAGTATGATTTCCTGCTCTGGACTGTGGCAATACTCTTCAAGCAGGACCCCCATCTTCTCCAGACTATGACCCCAAGCCTCTGCCATTTCAGAAGCCCCCACCTCACAGCAAACCCCTCCTATCCCAACCCAGGATCCCAGTGTTATAATTTATACATATACAAACATTTACATTATCTGTACAAAAGAGATCAGAACTTTTGGCATTTGAAAAATCCTAGATCACTTTTTTCCTAACCTTGATATGTTCCTGTTTCTAACCTAAGTTGCAATCCAGGAGCAATCCAGCAGATCCCAATTGCATAGAGTTGATATAAATAATCAGGCTTGTTCACATCAACCACAGCAGAAGGACCTCCAGGAGCAAGTTGGAGAGAGATCGGGGAAATAATGCCCTGTCCACAACCAGATCTCTGAGAAGCACATGCTATTTCTCCTACCAAGCCTGAGGCATGACTGCGCGTCTTCCTGACAGATACATCCTTTCTTTTCTCTTGCTTTTCTCCATCAGCAACTGTTGTGCTGTCTCCAGAGACCAACGCAGACAGTGGTATGTACAGTGGTATGTACAGTGGCAGCGTACAGACATTAGCCATTTTCCAGTGACCTTTCTTGGCTGCTCTGGCCCCCATAAACTTACACAGGTTTTGTAATGATGGGTTCTTAAGTCTTTTTCTGGAGGTGAATCCCAGCAAATGACACCACTGATGGAGGCACGGGGTCCAGTGGTGAAGCTGTCCTACCTGAGACTCTCAGGAGCACCAGGAGGTGAAGGGTCCACCTGAAAAACAGAGCAAGGCACAGGGAGGAGTTTGCAAAAATGAAAACAACTCTAGCAGAAAGACAGCCAGTGACATGAGCTGGCTAAAACAGCTGCCAAGAAGCTCATCTTTCCAAGGCTTGGTTCTAACTGTCAGCATAGCACATCCTATCACCGAAAGTCAGTTCGACAATATCTGGATTTGTAACTTTAAAGGTTCTATTACAGCTTGAGACAGGCTTGGGTGGAAAGGAGTTTCCAAATCTGGAACTGCAAGGGTGCAAACTTGGGTATAGACTGAGAACATCTAAGCTTTGACTCCTGAATACACGTGAACTTTGTTATAAGACAAAAGATGTGCAGGGTAGAACTAAGCAGCTTGACAAAAATATGTTGCGGGTCACTAACAATTTCGTAAAGAATGATTTAATGCTACCAAGGTGAAAAGATGATCCTGCAAAAGGGTAAAATATATTAAACTGGGAAAACAGTGTTAACATGATCCATAAAGAAAATAGTCTGCAATTACCAACAGACAGGATATGGATAAGCAGTTTTCAAGAGGAAAGCCCCTCTATCTCATTAAACAGCTGCTTCGCTCCTGCGTTTTTTCCCTGTTCAACTCCTCACCTTTAATCTGCAATACTCAGCTATGCTGCACACACCAAGAATGCACAGCTGACAAGCACAGGAGGGCCTCCCTTATCAGCTTAGGATAAAAGTAAGAGATTGAAAGGATGGATCGTCTGTGATTTTTCATTGCAGACTGGTAGATACCTTATGCCCATTGCAGAGAGGCTAAAGATTTGGAGACCTGAAGATTCATTTGTCTTTAAAGATTTGGAGGAATATCGGTAGAAAATAACAGGTGAACTTCCACATAGGAAAGAAAGAAGTGCTATGGTGTTCACACCAGCAGGCCATGTGATAGCACAGGGCTGTTGCTGCTGTGTGGCAGGAGTTGGGGGCAGCCTGGTGATGCTGTCGCTCCTCCTTGAAGAGGACAGAGCACTCCCAGTGCTGGCTGTCGATAAGGGGAAGATACAAATCTGAGTCCTCTCTCCCCACAGGGATGTCGAAAAAGGGTATTTGCAAGTACAAAGACTGCAGCAATACACCACCAAGGGAAGTTTCCTCCTTATCTCAGTGAGTGCCTTATGGTCTGTAGAAAGAGGATTTCAATTTTTCCTGAGGACAGCAGGTAACTCCAGAGCACTGCTGAGCCACTGCGGCAGGCTTATGCCTGCAAGAGGAGCACAGAGACTCCCAGGTGCTCTTTCTTCCTTGCTGTCTGAATAAAGCTCCTGAGTACAGAAAAGGCAGCTTGGTCAGGGCCTTCCTTATCCTCCCCTCCCTGCTGTGATCACAGGGAGCTCCCGCTCCAGCCCTCTGATGTGTTGGCAGCCTCTATAATTTAGAGTAGCTGTGATTTATGGCTTGGACAGAGCCTGTACTTAGGGAGTACAAAGGTAGGGCTGGCCTGACCAGTATAGCTCTGTCGTTGCTGGCCCTTTGTATTGATCAGATGAGTGATGGAAGTGAAGAATTCAATTGCGTTTGCTGTCTGTAAGGATGAGCTAAGGGACGGAGGGCTGGGGGGGAGGCAGGCATTTAATTACCCCTCACACCCAGCACCGGCAGCCAAAAGCGCGATGATGACGCTCTGTATATTGATGGGGGGAATCGCTCTTGGCCACCTCCTTCTGCACCTCCTCTCACTGAAGAAGGGAACAGAAAAAAGAATGAGGAAATTTTCTGAATGCTTCATCCTGCATTAATCACATACCATATCCTCCTCATCTAGTCTCTAGGGGAATGTCACAAGCACTGAAACGAGAGAAATGAAAGGAAGTTTACAGTTGCCTAAATCTAAGAGACAGAGGTGTTTGTGGCACGCAGCATGTTGCAGCTCCCACTATAAATACATGGGCAGTTTTCCAATGAGCAATAGGGAGCTGAATCCAAACATACAACTCAGTGAAAGGCTTGAACAACCTTTAATCAGACTCCTAATTGGTCTTTCCCTCCGTTTCAACATTTGTCATTTGAGGAAACCAACAGCAGTTCCCAAATGAGCTTTTTAAAGTAACATTCAGGACATAATCATGTCTCTTTGAAAAGGGACAGTTCTAAATTCAGTCATAAATGTTTGATACTATTGTCTGCCAAATTTAGCAAATGGTCTTAGTGGGGACCTGTATTTATCAAATTACCACCTTTAAGACAAATCCTTGCGGGGAATGCATTATGCTCAGTCTGCCTAGATCTTATTCTGTTAATGAGGGCATGCCCCATCTTTTCCAAAACACCACTTCTAAAACAATGGTCCAATTTTTACATTACAGCCATGGCTGCCTTGTACTGCCTGAGTAGCTGTTGTTTAGATTCGTCCTATCAGCTCTGAATTCCCTTTCATCTCGGGTCTGCGTTATGTGATGGCAGCCCAGAGCAGTGACCTATGACTATGCTTGACTTCTTATCTCATGACATGTGGACTAACTTACAAATGCAGGTAATTAGTTAAAGATGTTTCATGACAAATTAGACTAATGGAATTGTAATGGTTAAATTAACGTCTTGGGGTCAGTTTTAAGGTCCCTTGTTAGGGGTGATAGTTCAAAATGCAAGCTGTCAGACTCTGGGAAATATCTTGTTTCTTTTAATAAAGTGCTTCTTTTGCATGTGAAAAGCCAAGGACATAACTGCTGAGATAGGGCCTGATCCAAGGGAAACAATCTGGCTGGCAGTTTCTGGATAAGGCTGTCTGCCCAGTCCTGCCCCCAGACTTTGTCCTGCAGGCAAGACACACAGTGGAGCAGAGCAGCAAGCATGAGGAAGGATCAAAGCGCACAGCTTTGCACTGCTATGAACACTAATCTCTCACTCTCCCCTTGCACCTCTCAACCAAAGATTTCATCTGACGTCTTTCTTCAGGGAGGAAGTTAATTTTGCAAAATCAAACAGTCCAACATAAATTAAATAGATAAATCATGTCCTGTTATCCGCATCCTTCCTCCAGGAGCAGCCTGCAAGTCTGTCCCTGTAGGGTCTTCTAACAATAGAGCTACTTGTTAACTCCCACACAATGCTAAGGACAAATGGGAAAGGAAGAGACAACAAAATGGAAAACATCCTTCTGCAATTTTGTCAGTCCCTGGTGCGCCCATGTCTTGAGCACTGCATGCAATTCTGGTCATGCCATCTCAAAAAGGTATAGTAGAGTGAAGAGAAGCAGCAAGAACATCAGAGGTACCAAATGGCTTCTGTAACTGAAAAGACTTCATAGACAAGGACTCATTCGCTTACCAAGCAGACAGCTGAATTCGGTTGTGATTGAGGTATTTAGCATGGAGTGGGATGGAGACAGCAAACAGGGAATAATTACTCTTTTCCCCTTATAACCAAAAGGAAACACTTTTTACACAGCGGGTAGTTGAATGTGGAGGCCACTGATGTCGAGTCCAAAGGAATAAGTGGATTAAAAAAAGATAGATAAATTCACGGGAATCCACCAACAGCCACTACCCACAGCAGCAGTTCAGACACAGCCTGGAGCTCAGAAAGTGCCTCAATACAGAGCACCAGAAGCTGGAAAGACATATCAGAATAAGGACTGTTGTCTCGCTGTCCCCTTTTGTGCTCTTTTCTTATGCTTCCAGCACTGTGCTGTCTGAGACAGGGCACCAGGTTGGTCAGGGCTTTATTCTGACTCAACAGAGCCACTATCACCTAATCTTGGGTCTCTCCTCATTGCAGACAACTAATTAGCCAAGGTAAGGCTAAGTCCATTTGCCTTCAAAGGCAGCCCTGACCTCTGATGGCCATCTAAAGGAACAGCTTGATTTTCAGAGAACTGTTTTCTGCCCCAGGTTCCAGCAGTGATGAGGCACAGGGATACATATGTGTAAGTACACGTACATACATATGTGACTGGGAATGAGATGAGGTCTCTAATCACAGCCTCCATTTTTAACTCCAAGCATATGCTTTGATCTTTCCTTTTCCAACATAAACAGAGAGCAGAGTACACATTTAGGCAGACATTCCCTGCTGAAACAATCTGCACTACTCCCTGCCCGGCTAGAGAACAAGACAGCAAATGACACAAGACAGCTGTTAGCTATGTTGCTGAATCCATACTCTGGATATAATAGCAAAAAGGACAGTGCAAGGACCCCTGCAGAACAGGAGTAACATGGGTTTCTGTGTTCAGATGTCATTCCAGAGCTGGTCCAGGCAGCTCTGGCAGACACAGCACCCTCCACTGCTGTTTACCTCTTGAAACTGGGATCAGTCTATTGAATTCACCTTTAAAAACAAAAAATCATGGTAAAAGAATAGAGCTTACTACCATCTGCTTGGTACCATTTGCTTGGTCTTCTGCCTTTTAGGCAAATAGTGTCCTCAGTCGCACGATCGTTGGCTGTATGAGATGGAGAACACAGCATGCCCTCTTCCTGACTTGTGGCACTACCCACACGTGCCCTTGCACCTGGCTGAATCTTGGGTCAGCCCTGTAACAGACCTTTCTCATGGTCGCGTGTCCCTCCTTCAGAATCTACATACCCAGGAAAACCGTTCTCCTTCAAATAGTTCACGGGACAGCAGTGCATGCACTTTTCCATGGATTTCATCCGTTCTAGTAGCTGAGGGGAAAGGAGGTGGTGCAGTCCCAAGGGCAGTGTATTACTAGCCTGAAGTACAGATGAAACAAATCAACTCCAGTTCCACTTGGGAGCCACGGTGCTGGAGCTCCTGCTATGGCAGCTTACACAGTCAGCTCTAGAGCTCCCAAAATGTCAGCCAAAATGGTGCTGTCATTGCTTCTCTTCTCTCCCACCCTCTGGAGGCCACAACTCAGAGGGAAGACTGAAGGCACCCAGTCAGTACCCAGCAGGGACAGCCAGAGATGGGGACGTTCCTTCCACTTTCTCCCAGCGTACACCCGTACAGAGTAACAAGCCAGACCCTCATACTTAAAAGGAACATTTAAATTATTAGACGAAGATCAAAGGAAAATACTTATTACTACACCTATTTTTTTTTTCAGGACAAAACCTACAGAAATGGAGAATTTAGGTATTTAGTATGGATGTAATATAGCAGTTGTAAGACGACAGGAGGAATAAGCCAAGACAAACAAACATCCACTCAATGCCTTGACTTTCTGTATCTTTCATTTCCCTAATTCCTGGCATGTGTCATTCATACCTTTTTTATATGCATCACGACAAAATGACAGACAGAAACACTACAATTTTCCTCCGCAGACAAAACCAGGATTTAAAAGCCCATTAATAGAACCATGCAGAATCATTACAGTGTGCATCCTTGTAAATATGCATGCACACTCTTTTTATATCAGTTCATATACATGAAATAGTAACAAGCAGTAAACATAACAACATAAAATGAGAACCGCATGTTATTACTACGCTACCATTCTTTATGTGAGAGCTTTTAGCATTAATAGCTAGAGGAGTATACACACAAGTCACTGAGTTTTGAGAGAACTAATTACGTTCTGCTGGTTTCTGTTACAGAGATAGGACTATTTGGACCTTGAACATATGACAAAGAAGTGAATAATGATTTATCTTTAACATAAGAAAGAGAAAATGCTTCCCATTAGTGGAATAGTAACAGCTGTTAATTGTAGAGTATACATGTATTAGTTTGAAAAGTCTGTAGGCAGGGAAGGTATTTCAGCCTCAAGTATCCTCACAAGACACTGACATACTTAAGCTGTATTTTGCAACATGTTTGTAAAGTTAATGCTTGACAATTATTTTGTTTTAGTATTATTACACAGAAATGATGTAAGTATGGTGTTATCAAATAAATTATTCTCTAATGCACAAAACCGATGGATATAATATAAAAATTAACTTGGAATGTGAATAATATATCTACTCTAATTTAATATTTATCCTTAATCTTGCTTTGAGAAAGCCAGAAAGCAAGGTTATTCAAGTGTTTGCCTTTGTTAGAATACTTAATACTAGTAATAAAGGATAATAAACACTTATATTGTTTGCTTTACTGCACAAAGATACAGATACTTCCTAAAAGAACTTTGATATTTCCATGTAGGAAAAAGCTAAGTAGAGTAACAGAATCACAGAAACGCTGGCTGGAGGGGACCTCTGAAGATCCCCAGTCCAACCTCCCATTCAAAGCAGGACTACTGCCAACACCAGACTGGGTCAACCATGACTCGACCTGACAACATCTTAAAAATATACAAAGACAGAGATTTCACAGCGACTTTGGGTGACCTATTCCAGTGCTACACCACCCGCCTGATGAAGAGAACAAGCATGACAAAGTTTACTGAGAGTTGTAGTATCTTTTGAAACACTAATGAAGGTTAACTGAAGTTTGGTCTTATGAAAGAGACTGTCCATTCCTAAAAGTCTCGTCTCACTGTCAACTCTCTCAGAGATAGAGCAAAACCCAGTTAAAGAATAGTATTTAACTGGCCTATCTCTATTTTACCTCCATGCACCCAGTAACATGGAATATTTCAGTCTCTCACCAGGGAGCATATCCTCAAAATCACCTTTTGATGGTATGGAAATGTTCTTAGTTGTATCTGATGGAAGGAGAACTGAGATGAATGGACGCTGTGTATTCAGTTACAAGGACGTCCAAAACAAAGCCAGGAACTGAATCCAGATTTCCTATGCACAGCTTAACTGAGTTAACCACAAGATCACTTTATTGTTACTTCCTCTTCCTCTGCCACCAGCTACCACAAAAGGTTGAAGCAACCCTCTGAGGGCAGCATCAGTGATGACAGCACTTGCCAGGATCTGAAATTTAGACTCTCTGCTTTACTAGCTAATAAAGAGTTATACTTTATAATCACTACAAGTATGGAGCTCATCAGGATCTCATTCTGCCAGTCTTTGGCTTCATCTTCACTGAGATGAATCCTGAAGTTCCTCCTGGAGAGTGTAAAACACAGTCATTGAGTGACACACACACTGACTTTAGATTTCTATAAGATTTCAAGGATGCCACTGGAGCCTTTAGGAATGGTTCAGTCTTTAAGGAAACACCTGAAAATGAGAAGTGGGTGATGGGAATGAAAATGCAGCAGTAGGGGTGGTAAAAGCAAGGATCAGTGCATCTATTTACACTCCTAAAATGAATCAGGTGGAATGTCATTGAACATCTTACCTGAAGAGCAAAAGAAAAGCCAGGTCTCTGCTCAATTCCTATCATTTCCTGTCATTGTGCTGCAGCGTCAGCTCATGTAACAGTAGGAACTGACTTCGTGGAACCAGGATTTACTCCTGAGAATGGGACCACTCAAGCCCCTGCAGAGGTGCTATTCTGTATCTGCAAACCTTCTTTGCGTTCATCTTGACAGTGATAGCTGAAAGATGCTGGATCCCATTACTATCTCTAAACACACAGTCCCCTGTTAGCCAAGATCATGCAGTGCCCCTTTTACTGCAGCAATGTAAACATTTACGAAGAGAAGACAGGGAAATATGATCTGACACAAGAAGATTAAGCTGTATGGGTTTTTCACAGGAAGCCAAGTTCTTTAGCTGTCAGATAGAAGCCACAGAGTGACGCCTATTGTTTCTTAAAGAGTAATTACTTCTGATTGCTTCCGAGTACACTAATTTGTCTTGATACAGAATGACAGCATAACCCAGAGCAGTGGATAACTGCATTACTTTACCTGTGCACAGGTTTTCTGGGGCTGGCAGTATACCCACACTGGTTTGAGCAGCACTTCTTTTTGCCAGGACATTGTACATCCACTTTGCAGTGCTGTACCCAGGCAGAAGCAAAACCTGCCACCTTGCCCCATGAGGGGTAGTGCCCTGGCTTAGTGGTGAGAAGGGATTCCAGAAAGCCATGGCTGGTCAGGAATGGGGGCTGGCTCCACAGGCAGCAGCAACATTACCAAAAGACAAGGTAGAGGACACTACAGCCAGTTTCTAGAAAGGAACAACTAAACCAAATGAATGGATTAAGAATGACAGAATGGCAATTACCAATTTTCTAATCTGCTCTTATTCTCTTATATTCCTACTTACATTATATATCTGCTACTACCTGAATCCATTCATGCACCTATGAAAAGCCTTTTGCTAATTTAATCCGAAGAAATTATTTCCAGTAGTTCAAGGGAGGCAGGAATAGAGAGACAGGAAAAACTTGCTACTTCACAACATTTTGGAAATGTCACAATACACCCTGGATCCCAGTCTAAGTCTTATTCCTCAGGGTTGACTTTGGTATGTCACAATTTTGCACGCTTGTTGCAGGGCACGAAGAACCTCTGCACTAATCAGCCCTGCTTTGTCAATGCTTTGCACCTGTGGTGCAGTCAAATAAGGAAAACTTGGAAATTTCGCAAACTGAAAAATTTTGCCTAGGACTTGTAAGTCAAACCCACAGAGCTGTAGTGAGGGGTCACACAGCTGACCATCATGTTCCCAAATTTCAGCTGTCTTCCAGAAATTCAGAAGGCAGGGAGCAAACATTACACTACCTGTTTTTCCACCCTCCTGACATCCCTCAGATTCTCCTTATGCCACGTTACAAGCCGTAACAGTTCCCTGCTGCTATTCACCTTTTCTGATACTTTTCTAATAATTCTTAAAAATAAATTTTAAAATCTCTTCTTTGCAGAGGGTACAGTGAAGGAGGTTCAACACTTACTGCAGATTCACTGGAACCTCAAAAAAACAATGCTGACACCCCCCCACCCCCACCCCATTACCTTTGTGGTGGTAAATTTGTTATTATTTAAGATTTGAGAGGTCTGGCTAAGAAGTTTATCCTAAAAGAACATTCCCTTTGACTAAAAGCTAACAGCCTGTGATTGTTCCCAACTCCACACTTCTGAGCTAAGGTAATACAGGGTGTGCCACTCCTATAGGCTCCACCAAGAAGCATCTCTCCCTAAGGTCACATTATTTGCTATTTGATTCCTTCTTAGAATTGTGGCAGTTAGCAAGCTATTTAAGGAGTCCATCCCTCCCAGGGATGGATACCTGGCTTTGTTTGCATTGAAATGATTGTTTTCTTCACCTGTGTTTTTTCTCTGAAGCAGTACTTAGGCTATAGGCTGGGTCTCTGCAACCACTTGGCAGAGAAAGGGGGAGCAGAGGGGGAGATGCTGTCCAAATGTTCTCTCACTATGATCATAGCTAATAAAGCTTCTCTCTGACCTGTTCTAAATTGTACTTGTGTGTTACAATGCTCTCGGAATCCCCAGATTCTCCAACACCTCCTAGATGTGAGCACATTCCACTGTGCTCTACTCGGCCACAGACACTGCAAAGGGAGACAAAAACTCATCAGAAAATGCAAGGGCGCAGCACCATATAAATCCCTCGGCATCATCACAGTATGCACCACAGCACCTGAGAGCTGCATAGTGGGCTGGATGTCAGTGCGTGAGGCAATCAGACCAACACCCTTCACTGCTGGCAAGTTCACTCCAGTAAATAATGAGGACTCAGAAAAAGAAGGCCTGCGGAGGATTTGCATAGCAGAGGGGAAAGAAGAATGCCACGGAGACCAGGTAGTGGTCACAGCCACCTATACCTTCCTCAAACATCCAGAGCCCCTGCTGCCTGCAGCACAGCCCAGGAGCCCGCTCCCTGGAGTCAGAGCCAACCTGGGCACCAGCTGGTGCTGGAACCGGATCAGGTCTGACGGTTCAGCACACGCCTGGTCCTCCACCACCCATCAGCCTGTCACAGCCGTGCACCTCAGTCAGTGCGGGCCCCAACAGAGTAAAATGCCAGCTTCCTACGCTCCTTCAGTGCCCAAAGCACAGGGAAGCAGAGAAAAGAGACCCATGACTTGTGCAGAGAGGTTTTTGAGAAGTTATCACCATGTGTATGGACACTCTGAGCATTATCAAAGCAAATTCTAATTACAGTCAGTACAAGCACCTGTCTGGTGCATAGACTCCATGGTATAGCACTCCAAATGCACATAGTATTTCAGAGTGACTTCAGTTATTTCCCCTGAAAATTTTGCTAGAATACCAAAGAAGGTCAGCTCATGAAAGCACAAAAGGAATCTCATGTATAATTTTTAGTAAGAATCTATTAATCTAATGCTGTCTACAACCAGAACATGAGGTTTAATACTCCACTGGACAATAGAGTTTTCTGAATTTAAAAATAATAAAAATAAAGACTCAAATGTGACCAGTTCTTAGAATAACCTATAGAAAATAAAATCAGAGAAAAGCATTAAAATAAATGTGTATTTCTTCTGGAAAACAGTATTTCCAGATTTGAATTATGCATTGTGAAATAAAAAGGACATAATAAATGTCTCTCCTCATTTGTGTGGGCTTCATGATAAACATAACTAATAAATAAGCCAAAATAAAAAACCAAGTGGATGCTAGGGATTGGAAGTCTTGTTTTGTGTTACAGAAGTAATAAAGTAATAAATCAGCATTAACATAAACACATTTACTCCTCCTCTCCAAAGGAGTTAATTGTTTCATGTTATCAATAAATATGTAACATTATTGATGGCATCTTCTTTTCTTAAATGAACCCTGAAGTCATTCCATCGATTTCAACTGAGCTCCCAAAGAACAGCTTAGACCCACCATGTCCATTTAAATACATAACTCTGGAAAGCACCTTTCCATAAGATCCGTGACACTAGTTGCCATTATTCAGTGTTTCCAAATACAGTTCTACCATAAAAGTTATTTACTGGCTTCTCACACTGCAGTTTATCACAACCTTCATTATTCCCTATAGGAGTTGCACTAAATCACCCAGCTGACAGCTCAAGCGATCCAGTTCCCTGACTACTGGTGCTTCTGAAATAATCAAGGCCCAAACCGCCTTCTATAAAGCTTCCATTTAATCAGTGCTGACATGCACCTTAGATTGCGCTTCAGAAGGTGCCAGGAGTGCCTCCAGGGTTTTGTGGCTTATCACCAAGAAGACAGACCGTTATTCTGCTGGCAGGTCACGGTGATGAACCTGGCCATTCACATGAAAATCACAGACTAGTAGGGGGACTTGCTTTAGCTACCAAGTCTGCCTGCACCTTTATAATTCTGACCTGAGCATCCAGGGGCTGGGAAGTGGTGTTATTTGGTTTTACTACAAGGGAGCAAAAAGAGCAGAAAATCCCTTTGCAGGGCTAGCCAGGTGGCAATCGGGACCAGATACCGCAACTGAGCCCTTGCCTGCACGTAATGTGTCTGGTCATATGACTGTCTCGGTCAGAGGCTGGGTATTTTTCTTCTGACAAAAGCGTTGTCAGCAGAAACTAGTTTTCTTCCAGACATAGTTTATGCAGTATGGGAAACTAGTTTGAAGTATATTGGCAAAAGATTACTATTATTCTGCCAATATAAGCCACGTCTCCACTAGGGAGCTCTGCCCCCAGCGCTCACCCAGTCAAGAAGCCCTGTGGATCGACTGACACATATACAAAGAAACTGCCTTGCTTTCAGTGGCGCTAGCATGGATTTATCCTGATAAAACTGTGAAATAGATACTGCCCCTCTGTTCATTCTTTGGCACTTGAACAGTATTCTGAAGAACCACAAGAGTCAGTGCTATAATAGTGAGCCATAAAAACAGACAGAAAATATAAACACATCTGTCCCTGTGTCCCATAAAAATTAACAACACTGCACTAAAGAAATACTTTCTAAAAGTTTCAGGCAAAAAATATATTCTTTGAATGATTTTTAATTTTTAAAAAAGTGACTTTTTCTCACCAAAGACAAAACTTTAAGCAAAACGATTTTGTCAGGAATCCAATTTTCCACTGAAAAGCATGATAGACTACCCCTTAATAATAATAATAATGACAGTTACCATGCCAGTGTGCTGCAGATGAAGCAATGAAGCAAGAAAATAGCATGTTCTCTAAAAGAACTAAAAGAATAGGCAGCATTGCCCTGGACACCGTGCTAATATCGGTTTTTGGTCTCACTACAGCAGTGTTTCCTGCTAGAGAGCTACAGCTGACATGGAGCACTCCAGGCTGCTTTTCAACACCTTCACACTTGCTGCTCTCACTCAGAAAACTGTCAAGAGGGAAACTACCACATACTGCAGTAGGATGAATTTTAATTCCTGTTTTATGAATTTGCATCAGAAAACTGCAAAGGACTGATGGAAGGAGGCTTATCTGTTTCAGGAGTCACTGTCAGAAGATGCTAAGATGGAGCAGGAAAAGTCACTTCTTCCAGCTCTTGTGCAGAGGACTGCTGTCTGCAGCAGAGAAAATTATGAAAAACAAATACATAAATCAAGACATATCAGTCTTTGGGATACAGAAACATACTTGCAGCAAAATACACAAGGTCTGGAGCAGAAGATGGGGCAGAAGAAGGAAATGCTTTTCCAGCATGCATGTTCTGGTTTAGCTGAGGTACCTGCCAAAAGGCAGAGCTGAAAAAGATGGGAGGGCTCAAAAGTCCTAAGATGAACTACAAAGAAAAACTGATGAACTTACGGGACTCTGAATAATGCCTACGATGGTAAAGAAAGAGAGGTAGAAAATAGAAAAAAAATTTGGTGATTTTTTTCTTTTTTTTTTTTTGGTAGGTTCATATATTTTTCTGCTACTAAGTAAAACTCTCTGCAAAGCTGGTGCATTCTGTGCAAATACATATTCTTGCATGCATAAACTGAAAGCTTCTGAGTATCCACATGTCTGAGTCTGGGAAGATCGGTGCCCAGGTGTGAACAGCGACCTCATACCAGGGCTGAGCACTGACTCTTCAGAGCACACGCTTAACACCCAGAGTGGCTAAAAAGTCAAGCCTCTCCCAGAGCAGCCTAGGAGAGGTTTGAGGAAGGGGAGCTCTGCCAGTGCCTTGTGGGTGTGAGAGAAGCCTTTGAAATTTTTAAGTGCATGAACATTTAAGCAGGCTTGACACATAACAAAGCCTTCCAGATTATGCATCAGAAAGACTGCACGAGGATTCAGCAAGTACCATACAGCTGTGAATGAATGCGGCTGATGCTAGTGCAGTGGCTTAACTCATCATATGGACACAAATGACATGGATCACAAAGTAGCTGATGGGTTTTCCTCTCTGATTTGAAGACTGTAGTGGGAAGCGCTTGATACAACTGTCGGATCATTTTTAGACTTTGCCCATTTTCTATGACATAACTGCTTGCTTTGTTGCTTCCTACAAAATTTAGATTTACACAGCCTTGTAACCCATTTCACCAGCTGACAACATCAATAAATTGGTGACTCTGTCTCTTCAGAGCATCCTGGAGTATCCAGGGTATCCAGTCCCGCTCTATCTGAAAACAGTGGGCACTTCTCCAGTGATGCCATGAGGAGCTGGGATGAACTGAAAGGGAAAGAGGTGGATCTGCTTTTTAAAATGCCTTCTAATCAAGGGAGGAGCAAAACTGTTATCTCAGCTTTACAGATGGAAACTACAGTATAATTTGGGAAGAGTCCTGCACTGTGGTGTCTAACAGTAGGTCTCTGCAGCAAATGGGCTTCTGCAGAAAATCTACATACAATTAAAGACCTAAACGCTCAGAGGCAGATACTCAGAAGTGGCAAGCAGCCCTAATTCCTCCTGAAACCAGTGGAATTTTATGGATGGAACTGAGGAAGCAGTCTTTGCACAAGAGAACTTGCTGACAATAAATCAGCAGCAAGTGTTGCAATTACTGCCCCACACAGTGTGATGCCTTGCTTGATGCTCCCTCCACAGCAAAGAAATTCTATTGATGGCGCTTCTCACAGTGGCACTGGAAAAAAAACAAACAAAACCATCTTCACAGCAGTTTTGGCACAAGGAAAGATCCAGACAACTGCCAGTCTGCACTTCAATACAAAATCCTGACCAGGAGGAAAATGACTCATGCAAAATCTGGAGCAAGACATGGTATAATGCTTTCATATGGCCCCAGACACAATTATAATTCCTCCCATCAGCTCTTCCTGCTGACATCAGCTTTCACATTGGTTTGGCCTAATAATTAGAAAAGTTCTTAGAACTTAACCAGAACATCATTGTTCCCATGGAAAACACCCCACTGCTCCTGTGATGGGAAATAGCTTTTTTCCTCTTTCCTTTTGAAAATTTTATTGCTGATCTGGCTAGGCCAGGCTCCAAGTCTAAGCTAGGTTTCAGTGTGCTTTTACGACGCTGGCTTCACATTGGCGTCTCCCACTGCTTCTGAAATCAGCCTGAGAAAATGAGCCTTTGTAGGGAGCAAGGAGAAATGTGTCAGAAAAACAGAAGAGGAGCCTGGACTATACACTGGAACAAGAGTAGGAGGGGGAAAGGCTTCTCACACTGTCCTCCCCACCCAGGTCCTGTCCCCTGGCTCCGTCCTGCTGGGGAAGGAGGAACCCTGGTGCCACAGCAAACCCATGTGAAGGTGACAGTGGCCACACAGCAGCCATGGAGAGAGGAATAAAGAGCAGTTAACTAATGTCACTTGAGACAGTCTGAGCTGCTCCTGGGGTCACTGCGTGGCAAGCAGAGAAACGATCAGAAGTAGCAGCAGCTAACAGATGTCTGGCAATACTGCTCCAAGGGAGCCCTGCCACCGTGGAGACGAGGGAGGGAGGGACAGCTGACAGCCTCTGAGGGCCAGAGTGGATGGTCCCTATTTGCACGAGAGGCTGCCAGCAGATATTCCTGCAATCCCAACCCACCCTCGGGGGAATGATTTGCGCCGGGCTTCTTTGGGAAATCCCATCTCCCACCCTCCCCCCACTATCTCCATTTTTCCTCTTAAAGATTTTGATCACGAGAGGCACTGTCACACTGCAGCTACTCAGACAGACACCAAGAGGGTAAGATGCCCTTTGGACACGGAGGAGGTAAGGGCTGGCCCTTAACTGTGCCTGGTGGTGTGGATACAGCTCTACCCAAAGCTGCTGTGGTCAAACTGTGTTTGCCTCAGGTGATGACAGGATTTGGTTCTGCACCTTCACAGGCAGGATTTTAGTGTCAGAAACTTGCATGAGATTCCAGTGGGTAAGTTATGACAGTGTCTGTCAGTTAACTGTCCCATTTACTTTTGCATGATGTTATAGGGATTTGGAGACTGGAGCCCAGCTTTAAGATGGTAATAACCATTTTGCAGCTTAAAATAAAAAAACAGTAAACCCGGTAGAGGATACAGTTAAGCAGTAAACCAGCTTAAACTCAGTATGTTTAATTTGCTTTCTCACCATCCATCATATCATCTTGGGAGAGCTAAAAGCATCTTATAAAAATTTGAAGAGTGAGAATTTTCTGGAAGGATACTTGCTTGAAAATAGATTTTTTACTTCTGGGCTATAGCAGTATTACCAAACCACTTACTTTGCACACTGACCCTTTGCCATCACCAAACAATAATTGTTAATTTTCATTTTTTAAGGACTCAATTTCAGATTCTTCCAGCCACACAAGCAGCACTCCCCTGCCCCAGCTATTCCACCGGAAGAGTTACTCAGACCATATTTCAGGTTGTATATATCAACATATATGCAATACTACTCTACAAAGCCAGGATGCTGGAAGGAGGAACATCAGCCAGACTGGGGAGCATCCCAGCTGTGCACCACCTAGGCAGACACTCCCAGGTGTAGTTACATACTCTGTTTTCTTCAAGAGTGAGATGACACCTGACTGTTTATTACTACTTCTGCACTGTGGTTTGCTGCCAACAGAGATGACCGCTTGAGGGACTGTGCTTTGTCACTGTGAGCCAGGAATGGGTACTCCTCAAGCTGACATTGCTGACAAATATTTTACACTGGGCTTTCTCTGCCAGTCTTCAGGAGGAGAAAAGGTGTTCCTAACTTGTGTTAACGTTGGAAGGGGACTCTTCCCTTCTGCTGTTCTCAAGGACAGGTAGGGTGTTCTATCAAAAAATTTGCTTGCCTACAGCACAGTCCTAGCAACCTAGCTAGCATGTAACAACCACTTATTTTTTTCTGCACATCATAACAACTAACATCACCCTATGGCCAAAAATAGCATCAGACTAACTCCAGACAAGGAGCCAGGGCTGCTATGCTTACTCCAGTGTTACTTGCATTGGTCTCTCTGAGAAGTTGATGTGGGTTTAAATTGAATACACGTAAGAATGCACTCATGCTAAATTTACCCAGCAATACAAAGTCGAACTGAATATCAGGGGCACCCAGACAGCAGATTTTAGCACTCCATGTGGACAGCTGTTTGTTTGACGCATTGTTCCTGGGAATTGTGTGCTTGTTCTGATGGGGGCTGAGAAGGAGGATTCCTTGCTGCGCCACTTAACAGCAACAATCCCAACAGTGAGTCATCAGAATAAACAACATTCTTCAAAATGAAGTATAGTTTCCCATTACAAACACAAATTTTGCTTTTCATTTACTCAAGATATCAGAAAGAAAAAAAAGTTAATTCTTATGAAGTGCAGAAGCAGCACCAGTTGCCTGTAACTCAGCACCAAGGGGATTGAATCACTCTACAATTAACTTTTACAGTCCTCCTGCTGTGAAGATGATTATGCCCTGATGCAGAAACCAAGTTATAGATGGTTGATGCGCTCAAGACTATGTAGTGGGCCCAGCAGCTAAATCAGGAATGGAACCCAGGAGTTCCAGCCCACCACCACTGGTGTCAGTGAGGCTGGGATGTTGGGCAGATATGCTTTCTGCAAATTCATGAGTGGTTACTGTCTCCAGCTACCTGCCACTGCTTTGCCACCGGATCAGCAGGCAGGCAGGACACATAGCCTCTTAAGGACTGATCTTTTAAGCATTCTCAATCCCTATCAATCAAAACAAGACAGGTTTACTTAAGATGGCTTAAGTAATAGCTCTTTGCTAACCCAGAGGATTTTGTCAGAAGCAACTTAAGGACCCTCTTCTGAACATCTCTGCAAACAATCTGAGGATGTGATAACATCTGGAAGGGAGACACCAACAAACAACTGGGAGAGGAGGAAAGGCTGGGAGACAACACCCCTTTTTTTTAGCACAATTGGATTCAAAGATAGATATCTGATCCTGGCTTATCACAGCAGCTGACCTGAATCACCTGGCAAGAAAGGTCCCACAGAGGAACAGAAAGCTTTATTGAGCACTTATCTAGGAACACCTCCTGTGGTCCACACACCAGGTCAAAATTTTGGTACACTAAACAGAGAAAAGCACAGTTAATTAAGTTAGTGGGTTTTTTTCAGGGTAGAAAAATACCCAGCGACAATGTCTCTGAGCTTAATTTTAAGTTAAGCTCAGACAAGCCTCTCATATGCCAGAAGAATGTCCACATAAATTTTCACCCAACCTTTAAATTTATGCATCAGTTTAATCCTCTGTATTTTTCCCGCATAGACAAATTTTTAGTTATACTGTAGGTACCGCACATTTTTCAATAAATGACACTGTCTTCCACTACAAAAGCAGCACTGATAAACAGATGCAGACACAGTTCTAGCTTTGATTCTCACTGTGACATGGAAAAAGTATTGATCAATTGGTATCAATTTAAAAAAAACCAAAAAACACACCAAAAAACAAAACCCAAACCTCCAAAATAATATCCCATGTAAACATTTCAGAAATCTTTGCTGTATTTTCCTAACACTGGTGTTAGTCAAGAGTAACTCGGTGGAAAACTGCAGAATGGTGTACAGAATCAGGCCTTTTATCAGTATTGAAAAAGGTTGTTGTCCCGTTGAGGGGATCAGTGAGGCTTTATCCAAGGTCAGGAGTTTTAGTAAGTGTAACTGACCCCAGCCATGCTGCTAGATAAAGCTGGTTAACCAAGGTGAGGAATGAATCTGTGAGGTCTCCAGAGGTTGGTCACATTGGCACGAAGCAGAGAGGTTATGAAGCCCAGCCGCTAAAGTGCTCCAAGTTTGGTTTGCCCCTCGGATGACCATGGAGATTAACACACTGTTTTTCTCTGGATTGCCAGTGCTCATTTTGAAGGGCTACTTTTGAAAGACTAGAAGGTGAAAGTGCCACACAGGCACTGGAAAGATTTGCAGAGCTGCAGCAATTAGAGCTGCCTTTCCTCATGGCCAGGAGAGCAAAGGGTTGTAATGGCTCTGTAATAGCACAACCCAGGGTAGCTCTGAGGTCCTGCTGTTCCCAGTCACTCCAAGGAGACTCCCTCTGTCAAAGGAGCCAGCAAACTGCTCAGTTCTGTACTGGAGGGAGCCAGTGTTCCACCTAATGGAGAACACAACTGTGGAAGCATGAAAGGCAGCAGCACCTCTAGATGCTTCTTGGGAGTTCAGTCACAGTGAGAACTTTGAGTTTATTGGATGAAAAGATTGATTTAGGGATGAGTTGTCTATACATCAGAGTTCCTATGAGGACATCTAAAATCTCTGCTTTACAGAAAATCTCTTGTGTTAGGGGACAGCTCCTAACTACTGAAAGCATTTCAGTCACTGGCTTCATCTCTTAGCTGTGTTAGCCCAGTTCAGGCCCAGTCCCTCAGGTTACCACTCAATCAATACAGCTATTGATTTCATCAGGAGCACTATCTGCATCAGATCAAATGCTAAGGAGTTCACAAGTTGCCAGGCTGGTAAAGGGTTTCTCCACAAAAGAGTGGCTCTCTTTATTGGAGAAAATGGCTCACAGATATTAACTGTTAGTGAGCTAAACAGCAGAGATCCAGCTGGTGCCTGTGATGTAGAAAAGTGATTTATTAGACCCATATGTTGCAGCAACAGGCTGAAAGGGAAAACTCCAAGTGACATCAGGAGGTGGTGAGTAAACAGCACTAGTGTAGTTTTGCCACCCTCTACACACCTGCAGTTTGTCCACTTGTACCAGTTCAGAGCCTAATCTTACATTCTGTTCTGGCCTGAATCCTGCAAATCCTGGCACCCAAGAGTACTCTCACTGAGCACTATGAGACAGCACAGCATGCATACAGCTAATAAAGCAGAAAATGTTTTGAGCAGCAGACCTTGAACTAGAAAGCATCAATTCCACCATCCTTTCAGTATGATGCATGCATTTCAAATATTACGCATACAAGGAGAACTGAAAAGTCTGCCTCAAATTGTAGCTATGTACTTCTTAGGCTAAAAATGTGGCAGTGGGGAACTGATTCCTCATCTCAGATTTTGTACGCTCTCAATCTCATATGTGTTGCAGTCTTCATTTTGAACAAAATCCTAAAGGATAAGAGAGTCATTAGCAGACTGCCATCCCATCAGCCTCAACCAATTCCAATCTCAGTATCTGAAAAACACTGAGAGGCTATTTTTTTGTTTCTCCCCCCATCTTAGGCTTTGAAGTCTTTGGGGTAGGCACCAGTCCTCTGAAGAGTTTGGAAAGTACATACTGATTTCAGACAGCAGTTGCAAGAGTATCATTGACTCTGGGATATTTCTGAACCTTGATTAATCTTTCCACTGAAATAATCTTTCCAAATTATTCATAAGACTAAAGTATATTTAATGCCAGCAATATTTAACTGATTTGAAATGCATAGTTACATTTTTTTCTCCTTTCGAATGTATTTTATGCCTAATAAATGGTTCTGCAGGGTTTAAAAAAAATCAAGGACAACTCACATTTTCACAATATAGAAGCCTTGATCTTGCATTGATTAACACAGGTTTAAGATTGACCATCAAGTTAAATTCTAGCCCCACACAAGCCAACAGCAAAACTCCCATGCAGCTAAGACTTCATCCATACCATGCAGAGCATGTCTCTCTGTAAGGTGAATGGTCTTTTAGATAGTATTGCATGAAGTAGGAGAATGGTATATTTAGAATAATAGGTATTATTATTTAATACTAATACTAATACTAGTACTAAGAATATTTTTGTAGCTTAATTGCATTCTGTACCCTAGGAGTTTGGAGCACCTCCTGACCACATTTCTGAATTAAGTTGCACAGCAAGCTTACAACATAGATATTCTCCCCCTTTTTCAGGTGGAGAAACTGAAGCTACAGAGAAGTTGAGCAACTTGGCCAAGGCTAAAAAGGAAATCTGGAATATGATCTTCAGACATTTTAAAATATTGCCAGTGGCTTAAGGTGTCTAATTTCTGAGAACTACAGTTTTGGAGAGGCTCAAAAAACACCAACAGAGGTCAGGCTGGAGGGAACGTTCAAGAACGTATATCTAAAGCAAGAGGCAGAGAAGAACAGCGATTATAAATTCCACAGACTGTGCAGACAACACTGAAGATCAGAGTGAGTGGATACCTTCTGAAAATTCTGGCATAAGGCATCTAGAAAAATGAATGATCCAATGGAGAGAGAAGAGCCTTTTGCATTACTTGTCATTCTAAAAATACCAAGCCTATACATCATCACGTGCACTGTGAGAAAAGTTCCAGTGTGAGACAAAGTTCCTGAGAACATCTTGAAGAGACAGAGCGCATCATGTGCTTTATGCGATTGTCTCTTTCATGCCTAATCCTGTTTAGCAGAACACGTTTCATTTTAGGCACACCTCTACCTACATCCAAAACCTTAATGTAGAAGTGCTTACATACATTCTTTTATTCTTCACTGAACTGGGGCTGATTTCAGCTCACAAGGTATAGTCTCCACTGAAATCAGTTTATTTCTTGCATTCTGCAACAGAGAAACTGATGAGGATAAAGAGAAGCTTTTCTAATGGATTTTATAGGTGAATTTTTATGAATTTATTGGGATCCTTAAACATGAGTTCTGTATATTTAAAAACCCAATATAATCTTTCTTTGCATTAGTTCCACTTCCTCTTGTAGAAGGCCTGACTGAAAGATGCTCTCCAACATTAAAATAAACAACAGCTCCACCAGACTACCAAATCATATGAGATTCACAGTGTAAATCCCTGAAAGCTCAGTTATAGCTGCACGCTGAATTTACACCCCCCGATCTGAAGGCTCCCAGCCTGAGCCAGCAGTGTGCTGTATTCCACCCATAAACGGCTTTAAAAGCCAAAGCTCACATCTTGAACAGCACCTGGCGAGGAGCTGTGAGATAATGCAGTCTATGGAGCTTCAGCACAATATCCCCCATGCAAGAAACTCAGAAAACCAAGTGAACACCTCGTTCTGCTTATGCTGACATTTCCACACACAGCATTACCTACTTTCTTGAGATGGCAGTTCCCAATGAGCATAACAACATCCACATCCAGAAGGCATGGGTTAAGTGTGTCTGAGAGCACTGTAAGCTGCGAGTCTCCATTGAAATAGCAGAAATCACCTTGCTCTTTTCCTCATTTCGCAGCAATTCTTTTCTGCATTGACAGGAAATTTTTATTTCTATTGATTTCCTTAGACTGTCCTTAAGGTTGCTTTAAACTTCAAAATTACTAGGGAAGTTTGGGGTTGCTAACATTACTCTGTAAGTTAGGAATCTGAGGGAGTTCATTCTTTGTGCTGGCAAGCCTTCAAGCTATCTTGATTTTATCAGCTATAATTCATGTTTTGTTCACAGGACAAGCTTGTTTCTTTTGTATTATTTTGAGTCATCTCTGGAAAAAATCACCTCGCACTAAAATGTAATAAAATATGAGAAGAGATTATGACTTATTAAATTAAGCCAAAGCATACACTGTATTTTAGTGTAGTACCATCCCTGGAGGGAAAGTGAATACATTTTCTAACGAGTTCTGCTTCCAATTAGGCAGGAAAACAAGTACCTAAATTTTCAAAGGAGCCCAACACACAAGGTGCACAATGAGTACAGGATACCAGAAATCTCAGCCCACAAGCAGCCCAACAGAAACCACTGGGTGCTGACAGCTTCAGCCAAGACTGTGAGATGCACAATATGCTATTTGCAATTTTTTGCTCCTATCCTCCCCCTATAAAATCTGCTTGCTCTGCATGTATTTTGCTACATGTTTGAATCTGGAAGAAATGGTAGAGCATTTTTCATAGGCATCTTAATTCACATCTATAAACAGCTTAAGAAGAAAATGACCTTCTGCCTGTTGGATGTGTGCCTCATATCACTATGGGTCACTTATTTGAATTATTTAAGTTTGTAACATTAAATCCTCCACCATTGGAACAAACAAGGGCTTTAGTCATTGAATTTAACAGTAGTAGGATCAGACAGATATTTACTTTCAGGCTCACAGAAAAATGAAATAAGAGAACCCGCCCTATCCGTTATGCAGGCAGTGCCCCTGTATTGATAACCTTTAAAAATTATGTCACATATACATGGCACAGGAGATGACTCAGCAGCTACTAGATTTTCAGAGCAGATGGAACGTCGATGTACCCATACAAGAGATTTCTATACCTCTGCTTCTTGCTGAAGACACTGGTTCCAGTCATGGAAGCAAAGATTTTCTCTCCAAAGCTGGCTTTGCTAATAATAAGTGTGAAATGAGGATATTTCTCAAGAGGATTTTCTAAATTTAAACGCATTCTGCTTCTTAACACCTCCTATCCTACTGAGTGCTTTAGCCTACCACAGTCTAAGTGCAGTAATTAAGCATAAGTGTAATTGTTACAACTGTCTATGGCAGGACGAGAGTAACTGTCAAGGAGCTGTCATGTCTCCATACTGTCCTGCTTTCAGCCCATAAGTCATGGTTGCAGGCCCGAATTATTCCTCCCAATTCCCCCCCAGTTCCACTCCAGTGTGTTTAACTTCACTAGTGGTACCATGACAAATGTTACTTACACTCCATATGACTCTCAGTTCAAAAAAAGCAGGAATATGCCGTATTTCTCATTACACAACCACAACAAAATGTCAGCCAGCCCCACTGATATTTAACTTCCTTGATCCTTTTAGTTGTGATACTGGTTAAGAGGAGACACAGAGCGACGACTGAATGTGAAGCTGAACATTTGGTTTCCTTATGGATTTTGCATCCTCTGTCCACTCGTATGCAAAGCAATGGCCACTTCTACTCTAAAAATAAAACTATCACCCAGATTCTTTGACACTACTTATGCTGATCTGTTTTGGCATTGTAGCTTTATTTTCTGAAGTTTTACATGGAAACAGTGACTATAGCATATAGGTAGGAATGATTTTCAAGAAGTAAATAGTAGGGCTTGGAATTAATGAGAGGGCATTTGAGATGGCCAGTTTCTCTCTCCTTCTCTGCCAGCGAACACTAGCTCTGCAGTGCTGCTCCCTCACCATGCTGGCAGTGCCTCTCAGCCCCTTGGTTGCACTGCAGATGGGGCTTTGCCAGCCCAGCGAGGGGCAAGCACCACCTGAGAGGTGGTGTCAGCTTCTGCAGATCACTGGGTTTAAGGAAGGCATGATGGGGCCTGAAATACCAGCAAGAAATGTGTGTAGGCTGGTTCCACCTCCACGGGGAGCATCCAGTGTTTTGGGTAGCAGCCTGGTGGGCAACTGAAGGGTAGAGATGGCCCAGTGCTAGAGGTGCTGTAAGCATCACTGAAGCCCAGGGCTAAAGAGGCAAGGAGGGCGGCATGGCTGAGTGCATGTGGACCAAGGGACCCTCCCCACACACCCTCACTCTCAGCTGGGCAGGGTCCTCACTGCCTTCTCCTTCACCTGTTTTCCAGCTCCCATCTTCTCCCAGTACCTCTTGGACCCTCATAACTTGCAGGGTGCACCAGAAGGGCAGTGCACAGGGCAGAGCCCGCTGGTGAAAGTGCTAACTGCTGCAAGAGGCACCAAGTCCTGGCAGCTGGGTGCCAAGGGCAGAGCTGGCTTCAGTCGCTGCTAGCTGCAAGATGCTTTGGTCCCTGCAGGGGCCAGGGTCTAAGTTGCTCTCCTGACCTAGCCAATTAGCTAGGGCCATTAGCTTTCCTGATTCCTGCCATGTCCCAGGGACTGGCAGAAGTACAGATCTTTTCCCCTGTTCTGCAAAAACATCCATATGGAAGGGCCAAAGTAGGCTGGCCCATCTTAGTGATCTCACAAGACCTTCTTCCTCATGGGCACCTGGGGAAGCAGTGCTACTGGCAATACTGGCATTTGTGCTCTCCACCTTGTTTCAGGAACCTGAAATGATCCTGCCTAATAAATCTTGGTGGTAGATCCAATCATCCATCCTTATTTCGTTAGTTTTGCTGCTCTTAGAATGGCAGGCTAGTTTTTCCTGTAGCCCTTCTGAATTTCATACATTCCTTTAACTCTCAGTATTTATTTTCCCTCCGGAGTCTGAAGTAATCTGAGAGAGCAACAAACCACTGCACCATTATAAGCCCCAGTTTCTCTATCAGTGTAGCCTGAACATGTTTCTTACAGTGCTCGCTTCTGTAATAGAGGCAGAGGTTTGTACAAGCTGCCTAGCAGAGACTGATGGTACACAAGACAGGTAATTTCTGCCCAGAAAACAAGAAACATTGGGCAGTGCACCATAAAGAGCAAAACTTGCTAGGATTTGACTAAACTTTGCTAGCTTCCTCATTTAAGCTGATCAACAAAGCCAAGGGAGACTTCTGTTGCATGTATACTTCACCGCCAATGCGGAGGGAAGTCATGGGTGAGGTGAGCTACCACATTAGTGTGGATAAAGAAATATTGGCCAAGGTTGATTGGGTGGGTACAAGTCCTTCCCTTATAAGTGCACTGAAATTTCTAATGTTCACACAGATTAAATGGACATCACTTTAAGTGACATTTGGAAACTCCTTGCCTACCAAATTGCCTATCACTTGGTCATTAAGCGCAAAGTTTAAAAACATTTTCTGTAAGTCCGGTGAAATATTATTTCAGAACGTTGGTGCTTTACTCAACAAAAACAATCTTCTAATTTTTAAATGCCATGCCAAGGGTTCTAACAACTGTAGCTATAGATCATGTAACTGAAAACCTTCTAATGTGAGCTTGAGAATTTTTACTACCTCTAAAAACAGCTGGTCGTGAACATACTAGTCAGAAAAGAATACAAAACAAAACTAGTAAAAAATGTGTTGATTGGTAGTTCTCTCACGGGTATATTTAACCATTTCTTAAATACTTTTTTCCTGTCTGGAAGTGAGAATATTTACATCATTTATTTCACAGCTATCTGGGAAAAAAACCCCAACAACTAAATTCCTAATGAAATACATTTGTTTCTGACATATTCTAAACTGAAACTTGGTGTATGTACTTAGACAAAAAGTTTATTAATTTTGACTGTTCTAGGATGAAGCAAAACTCCTTGAAGATGAGTCCTAACCTCAATAATGTTTTTGAATAGATTTCAGGGATCTGTCTTCTGTAGTTCTATGTGTGCATGCACATGAATGTGGGTGTAAAAGTGAGGGTGCCTATGTACAGAGAGAAGACAGACACTAATGCTGTTCTTTCACTAAGGTGGAAAAGCATCCCTGCACTGATTTAAATGGTGTTTGGTCAGAATATACTGAACTGTTTGCTCATATAATCTACAGGAACTTTTCACTGGTTTCATGGGGATCTGGATTGATAGCTAGCTTTGATTTTAATTGCTAAACATTTTAGCAACAGGTACCTGGACGTAAGTAATGACCAGGAACCAATACTATATGTGTTCAGTAATCTTAACTTCAAGGGCAATACAAAAACATGCTCAAAACATCAGTCAACAGGCATTGGGAAACTGGCTTTCACCATATCTTTGCCAATTATCGTGCACATAAATCGTGCACCTTTTCACTGTGCAAAGCTGTACCAGTATACAATGGTAGACAAATAAACAAAATATCCTTTCTGTTCCTATCAGTGCCACAATAGAGAGAAGTAGATTTTTAATTTCTCAGACATTTTAATGAATAGTTAGTTGAAGGTTACTAGAAAACTTATAAAACAGGTTAGAAGAGTGAATCTGTTATAAGCTCATTCCCCAAAGCCTGGGAAAGTTAAAGCCCAACCACTCCTGGTCAAAACAAAACCTGTCCGTTAAGATCTTCATCTCTTTCTATTTATACGATATATGAACTTCACCAGCTGGTAGCAATGGAGCCTTCAAAACATAGTTCACCTTATCATTAAAGAAGCAGAGGAGTCTAGTGGTTCATACTGGTTAGCAAGTATTTGATTGACCTTTAGTGGTTGCCGAAAGGAATTGTCATACAAGCATCCATGCTGGTCTCCCTTTAATCAGTGCTCACTGCAAATTTCAGATTATATGTCTAAGAAGAGTGCTTGAAAGCCAATAGGGAAATTGATTAGCACTAGTGACCTCTACCAAAAAAGGTCAAAGGGAAAATTCCCTTTCAACTCCTCATCAGCTCTTAGCAAATGAGTGCCAGATCCCACACTTGCAGCTTAGCGGCACCATGGAAACGGGTCCAGGTGAACTGCTACCCATTACAAAAATCTGTGTTAATCACATGCATAAGGATGATAGAAATGCTCCCTGGGCTCCCCAGTGCAATGAAACAATGTGACTTAATGACATTTGCAGGATCCTATACACAAAGGGAGGTAAGAGTAGGATTTCCTTCAGAGATAATTAAGACACGGAACAGAGACATCAGCAGGGTAAAAAAGGTTAAAATAAGGAGCAAAAATCTATGCTGCTGTATCTCAGAAGTTTTCTACCTTGGCCTTTCATATCTTTGCAGTAATTTTTCAGAGTGCTTCCCCAGTGCAGGCCAGAGAGAATTTTTTATGAACTCTGAAAACAGATTTAAAATTCACAAAGTCTCATAACAACTGCTATGCTTCCTGCCACTCTCCTATATGGTCGTTTTTCAGCTGAGAACTCAGCAAAGCTCAACAGACTGACATATGGCCGTGACTGGGCTGCTAAACACCCTCTGATGTTGAGGAGATGATATTCTACAGCCTTTGGCTTGTATGATTTTTAGCGGATTCAGATCTAAGTCTCTTTTGGCTTTTCAAATCCATCAGAAAGATGGTGTGGCTGGAGATGCATTAGTACCATCTACTGTTAGTAAGTCAGCATTGCACCTCAAGCCATTTGTATGTCTCCGTGCTTTTTGTGTTTCTGCTTATTTATCTTCCGACATTATTTATTTATCTTGTAAGGTAAGATTAATACAAACAGAGGCCACTTAGGCAGAGGCTGTGACATCCACACTCAGGAACTCACAGGTGAACACATATTGCTGCAGCCAAAACACAGAGGTGGAATAAATACATCCCGATGGCTTGGGAACAACTTTCTTACCTCCCCAGCAAGTATTTGCACAATAAATACATTCCCAACTCATGAAATGAGGAAAGACTTATCTTTTATCACTAATTTAAGCTCGCTGAAAAATCCAGCTAGCTCTTTTACATAAAGAAATCGAGTGCTAGGTCAGAACATTTTCTGGTAAAAATCAGCATAGCTCCAGGGACCTCTGCTCGGGTGGATCTGAGCCAATTAACTCTGCCTTGTGTACAAGAGGTCTGATAAGTGACCCTGTGCTGGATTAAGTCACCAAAAAGAGCACAGACAAGGCCAACTTTTATCGGCTGCTGTTTGCGAGCAAAGGTGAAAAGACAGTTGGTCAAGCGAACCAAACCGGGCTGAAAGCCCACAGGTATAACCTCCCTGACTCCGAGCGCAGATCGCTCCAGATTCAGGTCTGCATGACGGAGACTGCAATTCAGCTTCCCCTCCTGCAACTCCAAGCCATTTGTTTTAAGTACGTACCCTTACCAGCACGCTTAAATAAAACCGCCTTGCCAAAGGATCTGCACACACTATATGTTCACATGACTTGACATCCATTTGGTTTATCCATTTGTGGTGGCAGATCTTGACCAAGCCTTTGCAGTAGATCTCAAGATTTAGCTGTTTAATCAGCATCCTCCAGCTCTCCTTTTCAAAGGATACATAGACAAATACCTAATAGTTCTGCAGTCAGTGCACACTGGCCTCCCACACAGGGGAGATGGAATTATTTCCACATTGCTGTTCCTCATCTCCGCAGTTTCTCCCTTTTATTTTTTTAAGATGGGTCTGATTAGGGCTGTCTTTGCTCTAATGAGGGCCATTGCTGGGCCTGCAGGGACTGGCCTGTGCCTAGGGCTTCTAGACTACTGCATATGCAAACACAGGCTGTGGAAGCACAGGTAAACTGCTCTGTTTCAGACAGACAGAGACAGATTATTCAGTCTGTCCAGGTTTTAGTGACTGATAATGTCAGACACAAAAAAAAGACCTTCTTTGCTGCTTAGTCTTCATTTTCCAAGAACAGAAGAGCTACTCTTCCCTAGTCTGCCCCTGTATAAGGTTCTTTCTACTTGCCTTTGAAGCCTTTTCCTACATCCACCTCCACTGAAGCTCACTCCCGAGGTGACCAGACCAGGGTACAGCACTGCAGACGTTATACTGGTTCCCTGGACAAAGGCATTCACACTTCCCTGGCCTGTTGCTCCTCAACAGACCATCAGGTACTACATTTCTTTTCCAGATGCTTCATGCTAACGGTCCAATCATCCTGAAATCAGGCTAAATGCTCACATTTTCATGTCCCCTCATTTATGGTACTGATGAGCTTATAGCACTATGTTCCCAAACATGGTTCTGCTTTTCTCTTCTTTCCTTTCTTAAGTTTTATTTCACTTCTGTTACTCCACTTCTGAAGGTCATCTGGCCCTTTGTGTAGCATATCCTGATCCTCCTTTACTAATGGTGCCCTCTAAATACTACCAGCAACTTGCATAAATGTGTCCCTACCTGTGTACTGAGAACATTAATGACTATATTAAAGCAGGATCAGTTTTAAGACTAACCTAAGATATCTGGGAAGCATCACTATCAGCTTTCCTCCAAGCTGATGCTTTTCCTATTTATAGTACATATTTTTGTCTCCCCTTTAGCCAGCAGAATTGTAACATGTAACATCTTTAGTAATTCCCCATATGGCAGCTATCAGATACCGAAGCCTAGTACCACATTTTCACTGGCTATGAAAATTGATTATCTTAAAAATAATAGTGTGACGGGACCTAACATTGGTAAAAGATTGTTAAATGATATTCCACTTTCCTCTCTTTGTCCCCCCTATCGACCCTCTCATATTATTCTTCCCTCCAAAGCCTATTCATAAGCCTTGCATGCTACTGTTACAAGTCTAGCTACCCTGTTGTTACTACTTGTAAATATAAGAAATTTTAAATTTGATTTGCTGTTCTCCTATCACAAGCCTGATGTCCCATTTGCTCATTCGTTAGATATGCCTGGGATAAACAATGTCACATGCCCAGTCTGAACAAATTCTAGGACAAAAAGTGCACGCTTCCCTCCATCAAAGTGCACAGAGCTCTCCAGATTCTGCTGTGACATTTTCTCTTTTCCACCTCTGCCAATGGCTTCTATATCCTTTAGGGGAAAGGAATGCAGGCATTTTGCTGCTAATTCCTGTTGCAGCCAGAGCAAGGCTACAGATTGTGATATAATGAGAAGATGCTGAGCAAAAGGTTTACGTACCATTCCCACCAGGCTTAAATGGATTGGGATTTCCCCTTGTACGGACCACAAACTCCTCATGCATGTCTACAAAGATCTAGCCCTTTTCAAGATTCAGTCCTCTAGTTAACTCATCCTCATCCTCAGATCTGCTCAGCTACTGAAGTGTCCTCATGCCAGCCAGCAGTCTCCAGTTCTGAACCCAAACAGTGCAGGCTTGTTTTGGGGACATCCTCATCCCCAGAAGGAAATGAAGCTCTGTTTCTTCCCCAGCACAGGACTCACAGGCAAGACCCCTGCCATGGGCTGAAGTCACGAACTTTCTGGTATTTATTACTTCCTCCACCCCTTTCTATACTTTTGGTAGCCTGGCAGTCCTGGTTTTTTTTTCAAGAACCCCACAGTCTGTCACCAGGCCCTTCCTTCCTCTAGAGAGGATTCTAAGGCTTTCTCCTCTCATTTTCATTTACTTATTATATTTTAATACAGTCCTCCCTCAGACACCTCTAATAAGATCAGGCTCACCCTATGCATTAATGATCCCTGTCTGCAGTTAACTCTTTCAAGGCCAGTGCAGGATTTTTGCATGAGGTCTCAAAAATATACTAAAGAGCAAGCTGAAAGAGACTGACCGTGAACTTCTCCATATTGCATCATAGCATGATGATCTGGGTATTTACTAGAGAAAGAAAGTGCTTTGATGTTGACTTAAATGTTGTTCATTAACTTCTTTTCCATCTCCCATGTTTCAAACTATGCTGAAACACAGTATTTGTTCCTTTGGAGAACATGTTACGTAAACTTCTGATGAAAAGTAAATATTTTTTTTAAAGGAAGTGGTTATAACTGATCCAGTCTGAAATAGCTACTACAAAGGAGCAAAGAAGGTCTGTCTTTTCTGACATCATTGTGTTTAGATAGACAGATACGACAGCCATTATCACATCAGGAATAGCTTCCAGGCAATCAATGGTTTTAAACCTACTGAGAAACAGATGAGGATTTAGGGTTGTGTATCATCCCTTCTTCGATAACATATGGTTGTATTTTTTTCCATAGGCTGTGATTAGAAGTTGTAATATTTGAACAAATTCAGTCTTGCACCTAAAACATTGGTCCGTATCACAAGCGTTACACAAAGGCCAGGAAAAACACAATTCCTATCCTTGGCACGCAGCAGCATTGCATGGGCTTTTAAGTCCTTCATGCTAAGGCAGCACTTGTCATCTACAGACATCCAGATACGTCACCAAAGTTATTCAGCTTCACCAGTGTAGGACTACCCCTATTTCACATGCAATGAAACTGAAGCTGAAACAGCCGGTGCTTCCAACCACCATTGTAATGCCGGTGATAGTTTTCCTTTGCGTCGGCGGTTTGTCCAAATGATCTCTGGAGATCCCTTCCAAACAAATTTTTATGATTCAGTGACTTGACTGGTTAGATTATCCAGGTTCCTGATGGCCGCTGTTGTTTCCTTTGTGCCACCACAGCCACTCATTGGATCTCTGTTAACCCAACTCACAGAGCTAACCCACCAAAGAACTAACCTTACCATAATGAATGATTCATTTTCTGCTGGCATAGCTCCCTGCATCACCTCACCGCATGGCCAGATGAATGACCGAGGAATGCCAGAGCAGGGTGAGAGCCTGTGGCTAGGAACTGGGGACGGGACCTCCCCTTTCTGCGGCAACTAGCGGCTACATCAGCCGACCGGTAACGTCAACCCATGCCTTAGGGGCAGACATGGGAATTGAACCTGCTCCATTCTCCACGCCTGCCCCATTTCCCCGACCTGTCACAGCGTCACAGATGTGGTTGAGTACCTCTGATGGACATCTGCCAGATTGCCCCGAGTTTGCTGCAGTTGGGAAGCGTTAGGCAGGGACCCTGGCATTCGGTCCGCAGGCACAGAGCAGCGGCTGCAAAACACTTGGCAGTGGCAGCGCCTGAGCCCAGTGCTTAATACCTGTTACTAGCACCAGCTCCTTAACTTCCTCACAGCATGTTCACCATCTCACTGAAGGTACAAACTACTGCATCCAGAATACACCTCTCTGGGACATGGCACGGGTGCAGGTTTTCCATGGTTTTCCAAACACTAAACATTACAAGTGTTAAGAGAGTTTGGCTGTAAGCAAAATATACTTAACCCCATACACAGTGCTTCTTCTAGTTCCTAGCTACTCTGAAGCATTTTTTGTTTCTAGGCTCAGGTTATTCTGCCACGTATAGGTTCTTCTGAAAAACATGGACACCTTCCTGCTCTTATTTCAGGTCTGATTTCTTTGACCTTTGTTACACAGCAAACTTGAACTTCTGTTTTAGGAAAACCTGTTCATCCATCCCTCTCCTACCCCAAGCTTCCCGCAGTATTCTGCAGGCCTGTTTAACACTGCCTTGATACCTCTTGCTTTTGCTAATTTTCCATTCTGTAGTCCCTTCAAACTTGGCTAAACTGGTTTCCCAGTTCAAGCTTTCATTTAAATATCCATCACCCAAAAGCCTGAGTACAACCTTTAGTGTTAATTACGCCACATTGTCCCTAGTCTGAAGGGACAGGCTATAAACCCAGCCAGTAGGTGAGAAACATTTTTGGAAATACCTACAAAATTTTTCAAAATACCTACAAAACCCCTACAAAACCGGCTCTTCCAACCTGATTAGTTTCAGTGGAATTTAACGGACTTTCCTATTTTCTCCTCCCACAATTCTTTCCACAGACTTCAGTTACTGGGAAGTTTAAATCTGTGGCACCTGAGATCATAAATATGAGAAGATCTCCAATCCCCCTCTCTGCTCTACCCAAGATACCAACCTGTCTGGCTCATTGCTCCCTCTCCAGTGTTTTTGGTAAAGAGAAACTGGATGGAGACAGAGTGGGAACTGAATATGGAAATAGCTACTTCAGGATTAACCTAATGTGTGGGCAATCCTGCCACAAAATAAGATGTTTTGTGTTCAGCTCCAGCTACTGAAAGGGCCTTTGGACTGGAAAAAGGGAAGTTACTCCTGAATAAAGTATGCTGCTCCGCACATATCTTCTCAGAGACATATTTCTTAAGGAATGATTACTTTTTCTGGATTTATCTGGGGGCAGCTTTAGGGTGAGTTACAGTTGATTTCAGAATGCAGAAGAAGCCAAATGGCATACATTCCTTTGAAAGCGAACTGTCTTTTCCATACAAACACATATTTGTCCTAACAATGGGACCCAATTGTGACCAAGATCTGTAGGACCTAATAGTTCATTATTTAGTGATGCAAGAAAAAAGGCTTCCCCCCACACACTACTGTTAGTACAGAGCAGAAATTGTTCATTTCATACTGACTTAAGTTTTACTTTCAACAAAACTGAATAGAAATGATTTAATCATTCACCCTCTATTTACCTTTGATATCAAAGCAAAGTTAACATAGGCAGCTTCATGATGCATGTAAAACAAATCCCACCAGGGACCATTCCAGCATTTTAGGGGAAATTATTTGTATCATTATTATTCTACTGGGCTGCCTGCAATTTTCAGATCAAACCCAATACATTTTTCCCCCAGTATCTGCAATGACTTCCAAAATTATGCAGATGATTATTTTATTAGCATGTACCCAGATGGTAGACTGCCAGGCACAGTTATTGTCATTGCGTCTAGCTCTCCATAATGCAAGAATTACTAAGAAAACAGTGCATTTGGCCACTGGTTATATAAATTAAGACCAAACCAACAGTTACAAACTCAATTCAAACAAAATCAATAAAAGGTATGTGAATCATCAGACTAGTAACATTAGACGTAATGTTAACACTAATCTTTTCATTTAAGATGTCTGGCACAACACTGAGATGTAGGACACGTCTGACAAGCTACTCCTTCCCCATATCGTAATTTCTCACTGACTTTATTTAAAGCCTGTTCTGTTTAAAGCAGTTCATCACCCATCTTGCAACTTAATCTATGGGTATATCTTAGACCACAGCTGAAAGACAAGGACCTAACAGCAGGGCAAACTACAGTAAACAGGGAAAAATGCATATTCACTTTAAAAGATCACATTTATACCATAGCAATCAGGTCCATTTGTGATGTTTACCATAGTAGAATGGCAGTGGTGTTTATTCCAAGATTGTATTTTGTATAAATGCAATGTTTGTCTCTTCCTACCTCCAAGGGATGATTACCCATATAGTTTGTAAACCCATTTTGGATATGAAAAGCACTGAGTATAATAACAGCTGTGAGAATAAAGTACCCAGTGTATTGTAAGATTACTTATTGAATCACCAAGCCATGGAACTGCACAGCTGCAAAGAACCTCCAGAGATGATGCTGTACAACGAGGCTGGATCAACTGTATGGTACGCGCAGGGGCTAATGCAGCAGGCACCCATCAGAGTCCCAGTTATTTTAGCACCCATTCTCACCCTAGGATCTTTACAGTTGCTGAATACTCCTCTCCTCCTCCCCTTGCTTTGATTTCTTCCTTTGGGTGTCCATGTCACCTCTGTGCTTCCACCCTGCAGCTGTGGACTCCTCTTTTCTGGTATCAGCACCAGCCCTTCTTCTTGAGTAGTCACAGTGGCCACCTAGCCTCAGACGTATTTGCCCTTACTTAGCCCCCAGGCCACACAGTATTTTATCCTTGCTGGGCACAAGGACTGAATATGGTCTGGGGATTCCTTCCCCCATCAAATTTTGGACCTCCCTCTCTTCTCTGCAGCACACTGCCCAGTGCACTCTGTCTTCCTCCCCAGAGAGATCACTGGGGAGGAAGGTGATGGCAGCAGAAGTCACCTGACTTCCTCTGGTGGACCTTGACAGGTAGGTAGAGAACTGCGGCAGTGTTTGTTGCTTGGAAAACCGTTCCCTATCCCCATCATCTTCAGGAAGAGGCAGAAGGCCAGATCTGGCCCACAGGATATTAACTTAACCGTTTGAGTTAAGGCATTCCCCAAAAGTGTGAAAGCATAATCCATAAGAGCAGGAGTTAGCATATCAAGGAGACAGCAATCTGAACACACCTTACACCGTTTCAGAAATCTGTTCTCTATCTTTTCAGGCAGGGGTGGGAAGATTGTACTATTGGATCTGGACGAGCTGGAATCCAAGTGTTATATTAAAATCTGTATGCCACAGGAGGCTTGTGAACACAGGTCTTTTGTTGAAACGTACTACATATACTGTATCTACAGATTGGGTTTGGCTTTACACCTTGATTCTTCTGGCACAGCAGTTTGCATAAGGAAAGTCAAACATGATGACAAATCTTATAGCCAGCACTGTCTGATGCAAACATGGGAAGCATGAAGCAAGAGAAATCAAAGAAGAAAAATGCGTATTAATACACAACAGCAAACAGTCCAGCCATATTCTTGCTGAAAGGAATTTGATGTCTCGGTCAGTGCTTTGCCTAATGAGCTACCAACATCAATCTGTCATCATCTGTATTATTTGAAATGGCCTCTGCTGACACAAGGTATATTCATGTACTGGCCCTCCTGGGCACTTGAGAGTTCAAGTCCTGGCCAGTTTATACCACACTGAATGATAATGAAGGGTAACAGAATAATCATCGGCTTCCTTCTCTCAAGGGGAGGTAAGAATGTTGTTGTAGGGATCTCCCCCAGCCAAGAATGGCTTTTGATTACAGAGCAGGGAATATGAATTATTTGGTTTTCTGTGTACAAATAGTCTCTAGGAGTTCTTTGCAACAGCGCTTGAGCTCTCCAAAGCACATGTAGCGCATCTGTCCATCTGTACTGGCATTTCCACAAGCCTGCCCCAAGCATCTGACTCTCAAGAACTTGCAGGGCTGTATCAAAAGCCAAGAAAGAGACAAACACTGGCAGTAGTTGGAAATTTCAAGCAAAGAAATCCTTTAGTCCTCTGTCTCTACCTGTTTCTATAATACACACATAACATTACACAATAATCTTTAACAGTGCTTCAGCTGCACTCAGAAAATTACTTCCTCTCAAAACACCTACTGACTGAGATTTCAGGTTGCAAGATTTCTAACCAACACCCAGCAGTTCTCTCAAAAACTCAATCCTTAACTTGCACTATTATAAAACAGCATAACAGAAGCATCACAAAATGAAGCAAATCATGTGTCATGAAACTTAAGGCAAATGGCATCTACTATATTCTTACCGGTGCAAAGTTACCAGAAGATTTTGCTTCCTTTTAGAAAGTACCTGGGATTTGCCACATCATAATTCATCACGTCTTACGCTCCAGTGTTAATGCATACTTAAAACTGCAGCTGAGTTCCAGGTGAGTTATATAGCAAGATAAATAGAAATGTTTGACGCCAGTATTAACAACTTTTCTGTTAAGAATTCACAAGTTTCAAAATGTATGAACTAGACCTCACTTCCTCTTCTATAGCAAGTAAATATTACGTGTTCCATTTTGTCAGTGAAATGCTTTCCTCCAGCTAGCCCAAAGACAGCCCCATTTTTGAGACTTGTGTGTGGACTACAGGGTGGTTTCCGCCCTCCTTACATACACCCACATGCAGGCAAGATTTAGGAAGGGGCCAGCTAAGACATCCACTTTCAAAGGAATGTTTCATATCAAACTGCTCTTGGTAGCCAAAGAAGATAGGGCTCTGCCTAGAGTGGCATTGCTGTGTGGGCTCTTAAAGGCAGGTTAGACAAATACCTGACAAAACAGAAACGCAGCAGGCAAACTCACCATTTCAGGTGGTTTTTGAAACGTTTTGCCTTGTGGAGTCCTGAGAACTTTTCAGTCTAAGTGCAGCCCTCTGTATAATAAACACAGGTTTAAAAGTCATGTAACACATTACTTTAGGTAATGTGACAAGGGGCAGCTCTTCAGGCCCCGTGAAAATTCAGAGAGGTGATAGCCTCAAGTACAGGCTCAGAAATCAGATTCTTTCTGAAGAGAGTGAAAGAGACATATCTGTCAGTGACATGGCTGAATGGCTCAGAGAGATCGTGGTGGCAGAGGGGACGAGGTGATATCCAGGTGAACAGCTGATCAAGAAGGTCTGGTCTTGGCCAGGGCCTTGCAGATCAGAGGAGAAAATTGAGCTTGACGTTGTCATGAATGGGGAACCAGATGGAGAAATGACGACATACATGGCAGACTAGCATAGGGAGTAGGGTCACTCGTGCTGTAGAGGTCATCATATGGAAATGAGTATATCTGAACATTTTGAGCTATAGAGACAGATAAAATAGGGATTTCAAATATATTTGGCAGGAAGGAGAATATGATGTAGACCCAGACTGACTGTGTTAAACAAGAGGACTCAAAAAGACCCAAGATTCCCTTCAAGAGACAGACTTGGGTGTCAGGGAAAGGGTGCTGCCACCAGCAATGAAGAATGGAAATAACAAATGAAAAAATTAGAAACCCATTGAGACCAAGGATGCTTGACAGAACAGCAGAGGAGATATGCCAGAGGCAAAGGCTGAGATGCACATTACAAAATCTTATAGCCCCACCAAAGCAGTTCTGTGAGTTACCTTTACCAGTTTTATTCATAAATCCATGAGTACAAAAGTAGGTTTTTGCACTAGTCAGTTATATGTACACTTTCTAAGTGGCAGAATTTAACATCACTGTTAGGTTTAGAATTTCTGGGCTGAATATAAACAAGGATACAGCTCTCTTTCCTTTGGCATTACAAAACTTAACAAATTCAGAAACAGATCAGAAAAAGGTGTTGATGTGCACCTCTTTATATCAGTGTGACACTGGATGTTGTTTTTAATCAGCCCACTATGCTTACATTCAAACCTCCCTTTCTTTTAGACACTAAGGAGAAGGTCACCTGGGCACCTGTGTCTGTTCAGAGTGTCTCATGTTTATTGCTCTTGACAGCCTGGAGACCCTGTCTGCTGTGAATCTGATGTTGTGTAAATTAAGCAAGGAAAGCTGTAAGTCTAGCTACTTCGTTGTCATAAAAGTCATCGTACTTGATGTCTAACATCCAAAATTTCAACTCCTTAGGCAGGAATGTCTACATAATTCTTTCAAACTGCACTAACTTGGAAAGACCCACTTCCCCTATTGCAAATGTGTTATTAATATATTGCCTCCATGCTATTAAATTTAAATGCCCCCCTCATGTTTTCTTTCCTAGTTCCAGTTTTTAGCCATGTGGTTGGAAGGCAGCAGAAAGAGTTGAATAAATGGGTGATTTAGGGACATGTAGCTGTAAAAAGCCTTCTTGATCATCTGCCTCACTAAAAATAAATAACTTTAATTTTTTAAAAACCCTCTTGCTTGTCAGAATTATGTAAATCTCACTGGGATGTTGATTGAGTTTGTCATGCCCCTGAAGGAGTGCTCCAAGGTGAGAAAGCATATCTGTTTGCCATCCTCCCACCTGCCATTCCTTAGCCCTGCCTGTAACAGCATGGACCCTCCTGCCACTCATGCCAATGAGCCTCCACATTGAAACACATGCACCGTTTTCAAAACAGTAGCCCAGTATAAGTAGGTTACAATTTCGTGTGCTTAATCTGCCACAGCATAAGAATGAATGTGCAGCTTTTTCTACCAAACTCAGTGGAAAAAGCACTTACTTAGAGTGCCAAGAGTGAACTTCTTTTCTCACATCAAAAATATGTCAATGCAGCTGAGCATGTGGGAATCCAGAGAGCACAGCAGGTTTCCTTAACACTTGCTACTAAATTTCAGGATTTAACTCAGCCAGGGTAGATAACATGTGGAGTTATCATGTGGAGTTCTCCATCAAAGAGACTAACAGCACCATAGAACATGACAGCACCCAGGCCAACAGTGAATTTACATCTTCAAACATTCCTTTAAGTAGAAGGAATTAATGTGGCATGTTTCAATTTGCCTTTTTAAACTGCAGCCATGTGTCTGTGGATACCCTGGTAATGCCAGAACAGTCATTGGCTCTCACAGTGAGTGGAGTTTAAATTCACTTAGGTTGACATGCTGTTCACAGAGACAAGGAGAGGTCAGTTTGACTGCAGGGTGTCTGTTTACTCAGTGTGAAATACTCTTGTTTCTGCTGTCAGATCCACTGTTTGCTCCTGTTGTTCTGCTCTGCAGTCTCTTCCCAGGTATCTAGCTTTATTTGTTCTAGGTTCTGATATGAAGCAATGATCACGAGGAACACACATATAAGCTAGAAGCCCAAAGTATAGCATAAGGACATAAAAGAAAGGGGCCAAAAGAAAAACTTTGGTAGCTGCTAATCTCTCATTTCACAGTTGACACCTATCCATCTCCAGCACAGCTTTTCCACACCCATCAAATTGCACAGGCATGATACTGAGAGAACCATGACATCCCTGCAGGGCTGAAGCAAAAATATCCTATTGTTACGAGTTGCACGGCAACATAAATAACTTCGACCTTGATAAAAGGGTAAAAAAAATATAAAAATTTAGGAAGAGGGGTCTTATATACCAGGTCAGCATAACACAGCTTAAGTCATACAGGGGCTTGAAAATCCTCAACTCAGAAAACTGGTCTTGTTACCAACTGCAACATCAAAACACACAGCAGAGAAAATGTGGAAATGGGGAGGAAAATTTAAGTCAATCAAAAACTTCACTAAGACAAAACATCTTATATAATCTTCCCACTGGGAAGAGAAGGAGAATAGACTTTCATGTGAAACAAATGCTAGTTATGTCACTTGATGTACTTGTGGAAGGCACTGAAGTATTTCAGTGGCATAGACAATAGAAGAGCAAAATAGAACAAGAGAGAACAGAACAGAAATAGACTTGGTTGGCTTTGTCTTGAAGAGTTGGTCAAAACTTAGAATTTTCATTCCACTAAAAAATTCAGAATTCTTGACAACTTTTCCTGTTCTTTTAGAAAAAAAACCAAAACAAACAAAAAACAAGGCAGTAAAGTTTTGAAAAGCAAATGAAATTTCTCTGAAAGAAACAATACCAAAACTGGGAGCCCATTTCAACCCTTTCAATCCTACTACATCTCCAGTAAGTCCAGAGGTCCCTAAATATTTACTGACTGGCGTCTGCTTTGCCTGACTCTTAGATTCATCTAATGTTTTGAATAGATCCTTCTACCCAGTGATATCAAAACAATTTACAAAATACAGTGAGTTATTTCAGATCACAGAAGTAAAATGGAAAATGGTTATTTCTATTTCACAGTTAAAAGAAAAGAGAGATTAACAGATCAAGATCAGCAAAGTTGAGTGAAAAGGAATCTCTAAGTAGGAATCTACACCAAACTATGGCACATGATCAGCCTTCCTTCCCTTAAAGACTCTCATATTAAAAAAACAATAATTATCATATAATGTTCTGCTATTACAGCCTGGTAAAAATGTTCAGACTTCACAGGGTTTTTTTGGAATTTCTGGTATAGGGACACTGGGGGATTTGGACTGTAGTGAATCTAAGCTAACCTACATCTGCTGAAGATTTGCTCATGTAGTGGAAAGGGGCCAATAAGACTATGCAAAACAATTAGTGTAATTTGTCTTCAGGTTTTTTTCAGACCTCTATGGGTTTTCATATACTTTACTTTTACATGCTGATTATACTGTCATTCAAGGAAGCAACATGCTGCCTTGACAAGACTGGTCACTTTAACTATCTGAAACTTTCTCTGCAAATATTTTCTTGCCTTAGTGTGCAGGTTTCTGCATAGGTGATGACTATATAGAAGACAGTCCTGATGTTCCAATATCTTGTGAACTCTGTGATCCAAAAGTAATGTACTTAATCAAGTGTAAAGCAAGAGGTGATTAAGTTTTGCGGTACTGTACAATGCCTGACTGCTCAGAAATGCATCTTTTGATATGGTGCAGAGAATTGGACCAGTTCTGTCTGCTTTACCAAAAAATGACATTTTATAATCTGAAAAGAGAGCCTCATAAATCCCCACAAGTGTTAAACATTGATCTGAAGCTTTACAAAGATGATATTTATCTGTTTGCTTGTTTAATTTGTTTGAATTTTAAGCTCAGGAAGGTGTCAACTTGACATCTTGTGGAAGCAATTCTTTGGTTTTTTTCCAGATGAGGTTGAGCAGGGGCAGCAAGTTTCCAATCATCACTAGTTGTTCTAAGCATCCAACCAAAAAAAAAAAAAAAAGAGAAAGCAAAAAAGAAAACCATCAACTCACCTTTCCATTGTGGTTTATATGAATTATTAAGAACTGAGATTCAGTGGAGCCTCAATTCTTGAGCATGGAATCAATACTATATTTTATATAACAAGGGCAGTAAAGCCAGCTTGTTCTACTTCCATCACAGTGAAGCCTTGTCAAGTCTCTCAGGCAACCTAATTCACTAGGGCCAAAGTCTAACACTACTGACAGGAAAGGTGGATTGAGGTGGATTGAGGCGGATTGAAAACTGGCTGAATGTCTGGGCGCGGAGGGTGGTGATCAGTGGCACAAAGTCTAGTTGGAGGTCAGTAACTAGTGGTGTACCCCATGGGTCAACACTGGGGTCCAGTCCTGTTTAACGTCTTCATTGATGATCTGGATAACGAGGCAGAATGTCCCTTCAGCAAGTTTGTAGATGACACAAAAATGTGAGGAGTGGCTGATACGCCAGAGGGTCATGCTGCCATCCAGAGGGACCACAACAGACTGGAGAAATGGGCTGACAGGAACCTCATGAAGTTCAACAAGAAGTCTGAAATCCTGCACCTGGGGAAGAACAGCTACATGCATCTATATATGCTGGGGCCCATCTAGCTGGAAAGCAGCTTGGCAGAAAAGGACCTGAGGGTCCTGGTGAGCACCAAGTTGAACATGAGCCAACAATGTGCCCTTGCCACAAAGAGGGCTAATAGTATCCTGGGTTGCACGAGGCAGAGTACTGCTAGCAGTTTTAGGGAGGTGATCCTTCCCTTTTACTAGCACTGGTGAGGCCACACCTGGAGCGCTGTGCCCAGTTCTGGGCTCCTCAGTACATGAGAAACAGGGACATCTGGAGACAGTGCAGCAAATGCACACAAAGATGATTAAGATACTGGAGCATGTCTCCTATGAGGAAAGGTCAAGACAGCTGGGAATACTTACCATAGAGAAGAGAAGGCTTGAGGGGGACCTTAATGTATATAAATAGCTGAAAGAAGGCTCTTTTCAGTGTACCCAGTGACAGGACCAGAGGCAATGAGCACAAACTGAAATAGGCAGTTCTCTCTGAACATTAGGCAACACTTCTCTACTGTGAGGACGACTGAGCACGCGCACAGGTTGCCCAGAAAGGTTGTGGAGTCCCCCTCCTTGGAGATACACAAAAGCCATCTGGACATGATTCTGGCCAACTCTTTCTAGGTGGCCCTGCTTGTGCAGCGGGGCTGGACAAGATGACCTTCAGATGTCCCTTCCAACGTCAATCATTCTGTGATAACTGAAATTCTCTGAAAGACTTTTCACTTCAGTGGGGTTGAGATGTGACCTTCTGTCCAGAAGCCCATGGAATTCAGTTCGCTTTCTTGTGCTGTAAGAACTATTTGCAGCCACTACGAAAGGACAACTTTTTACTGCGTCCTGGACTTGAAAGAGAGAGAAGTTCAATGAGAAGTTATTTCTGCAATTATTGCCTCTTGAGTGAGGGTGCCAAAAAAGTGCCAGTTGTGATGGCACACAGGCCTGCAGGGAACTGACATCAGCAATCTCACTTTCAGAAGGGAATAATTAGGCAGATCTGTGTCAGTCTGTATCCAAAAGGTGAAAGGCTCCTTTTTCACGTTACCTGTAGCCAAACTGCCTGATTGCACTTTCAAACTCCATTCCCAAACATAAAAATCAAATACCAACTTCCTCACATGTATCACAAGTCACTTAAAACACGCTAGATGCAAACATTGAGCATTACTAATCATGTGGACACATTTCTCATCCTCTGTATGCCAGCAAAGAAAGTTCATCCAGTCACCAAGAGGGGAAGGTCTTGAGTAAGCCTATAGCAAAACTGAGAAGAGGCACAGCAGACTCCAAAGTGTTTCCTTTTTGTCCTGCTTGGTAAATGGAATACTGAATGCAAGGGAAAATGGAGATGGAAGAAAGAAGATAATAAATCCTGTTTGCTATTTGAGGTTTTAAGCTATTCTTTGAAAATGGAACCTGAAGTTGATTGAACTGGGTTGTATATTATATTTAGGAATACCTAGAGCTTGAGTGCAGAAATGTTATGCATCCTACAGTATTTGCAACTCTGAAGTGGAGAAGATGTGACCTAAAAAACTCAGTAATGACTGCATTTATAAGTAATGGTCTAAGTCCTTCACTGGGCTGATTATATGTCACTTGGGTGAAAACCAATTTCAAACTGCACCTGTTGGAAGTTTACGTCAATGGAAAAAGGAAAAAGAATTAAAAGATTCACAGGTTAGAAACTGAATTGTGGGTTAGAAGTAAAGAGTAAAATACTCTTTCTAAATAAATTTGCTGTGATTCAAAAGATACCCACAAGGAACACTCAGAGCGTGTTTTAGGGACATCAAACCTTCACCCTTTAAGTGTTCCAGGCCAAAGTCAAGAAGACAAATGATCATACAGAAAAGAACAAATGCCAAACAACGCCTGCTTCAATTGAGGGGAAGAAATGAATCATGCTCAGAGCAATTTTTTACTGCAAGAGAGAGGAAGAGCCTTTCTTTTCCCAGGAAACTCCAATATGGAAACCCTAGTATCCAAAACTCACCTCATCCCACACAGCTGAAGGAAGCTTCGTGTATATATATATATATATATACATATAAAATTCCACAAAGCTTCAGCTGAAGGAAATAATTCTATCATTTTAGACTCTTGCCCTTCTCCTTCTTCATCATTTAGTATGTCCAACTGAACCATTTCTATTTATGCTGTTTTCCATATTTCCATATTCCAGAAGAGAGAGGTATGACTCAAGACTGCTTTTTTCACAAATCATTTAACCTCATTCACTCTACCGTGCAAGCTAAGAAATACTTATCTAAAGTGAAAACTTCTAAATACAGTGAAGTCCTTCTATTCATCTCAAATCTGCAGCTAATTCCTGAACTCCTTGAAAATTACAACAGAGATTCAGATATTTTAAAGCCAGAAAGGACTTTTACTATTCTGTAGCCTGGTCATCACCATAAAATGGATCATAGAAACCTTCTCTGAAATACCTGCTGGAAAAGCTTTTCTGCTGGTTGAGCTAGATCTATCTAGTTAAAGTTATCTGATCTTAAATTAAAGATCTTAAATGAGGACACATCATGGAAGCTATATTCTGCTCCATAGAACATTTTTGTTATCCGGTTACTGTTCTGTAAACATGTATACTGTGTATGTAAATATAAACTGGGGTCTAGCACTCCTGAGCATTTAAGCAGCCGATTTTCATCTACATTCCCCTTAAAACACTTTTGTGCCCTTTAGGATCTTCTGCCAAATCCACAAACCTGTAAAAAAAAATAATGGAAAAATTTCTGCAAGACGCCTGCTTTGCAAAATAAAATTCCAGGAACTGCTGGAAGTATTCAGATTATTCAGAGGAAGAAAGAGCTGATGCAAAAGATTTAGAAACTGTCTCATTTCCTATTCCAAATGAATTCAGTAGTAAAAGTTGCTATACAACTATATTTAGTGTTGAATGTGATCCGTAGAACTGCTTGAAATTCCATTTTCTGATTTATCATGTTACTGATCTCACAATTTAAATTGGTGTCTGGTGAGATTTGGGCCCAAACAGAATGTGTCCTGTTTACAAGAAAGCTTAATTAGCACTAGCATCTCTACACATTTAACAGGAGGGATCACACTCCTCTTGCATGTACTGCATGTAAGAGTGTCTAAAATTATGTTACATTTTTTGCTGACACTTTCCTCTTTAGCTGCTTTAGCAGACTTTGCAATATCCTACCTGATAAAATTTACTTTGGCCAATATTAATCAGTCAGCTTGATGTCCTAACATTTACTTTTCTCTTTTGTTGTTTGCAATGCCTCTTGGAACTGGGACAAATCTCAGACATGCGCTCATGTGAAGTCTGTGGTATGTACTATATAAATGAGACCCCAGTTCTAGCTACCTAGCTACCATCTGAACAGTTTTCTTAGATCATTATTTCTGAAAGGGATCAGTTTTCCTCGGGTGCCATGAAGGCACTAGTAGCTTTAATATTGCTTGTTCAGCTTCCAGTTCACAAAGCTATACCAGCAGCTCCCCCTGCTCCCTTGGGCTGTGATGACCCAGAATCAGAAGCAGCAGCTGAAGTAGCTGTGAGTTATATTAATGCCCACAGTCATCATGGATACAAGTTTGTCTTAAACAGAATTGAGAATATCCGCGTGCTACCCCAGGTAAGTGAGGATCTTGCAGGCAGAGCACTGTGTTAACCTGGAGATGTTGGGAAAGGACCGACAAGCCCTGCCAAGGGCTGTATCCTCACATGGGGTAAATCAGCATGACTCTGTTGATTTAAATGGGGCAATGCCACCTGGTAGTAGTTGAGAATCCCGGTCACTGGGATGTGTCTCTCAAAGAGCAGAGCAGAGGGGGAGAGAGAAATGGTCAGATATTTTTGTACAATGCTAGAAAGGTCTCGGTTTACAAATGCAGTATGCTTGCTAGGGCAGATCGTTCCAAGTGCTGATTTGTGAGCCCAGCAGCTAATCTGGAGAAAAACTGTGAGGATAATCTTTGTGATGCAGGTAATTATTTATTGGCTAAATGCATATATATCATAACCCCACGCTATTAGTGATTTTGTAGTAGGCATTAATTTTACCTAATATCCCATTGAGCTGACAAGGAAGCTGAATGGAAATAACTGCAGCTCATTTTCACTAAGATCTATTGCCATCATTGTAGGCATCTAGAAAGGCTGTAGAAATGGTCATGAATGCAATGCATGCATCCTTTCAGAATCTGTGATTCTCTCAGAACATTGAAAATGGTCCCAAATATTAACATGAATGAAACTCATGGCTGTTTTCTACTTGTTATGAGAAAGAGGATAACAAAGTCATTTACAAGAGACTAAAACAGACATCAACATGATTAGAAATGTGCCCCCAGTTACTCACATAAAAACACTGGTGACACTGTTTCGCTCATATTTAATACTTTTACACTAAAATAACTTCATTGGTTTAAATGGAATCACTCATGACTCAAACCTCAGAGTCAATCTCAGAGCTAGGGAATCTCACTTTTGCCCTTCCACTCACATGTCTTATGTTTCAAAGGTTCAGGAACAACCATAAAAGACCCTGATACCATAAACAACATGAATATTGGGGCTGAAACTCAGCTGGTGAAATTCAGCATAATTCCAGTGGACTAAATTGGACAGGCCAATGTGCGCCAGTGTTTATTTGGTATCTGGTTATAGAAACACAAAGTTTTTTCACCAACACAGCTGTTGGTTTTTAAAACTACCCAACAAAATAAAATCAAGTTAACTTAAGAGAACTGACCCACTACATACAGGCTGGACCAGTTCCTTAGTTTGAAAAAAGTATCAGTGTGACAATCTTGACTTACTCCAGCTAAAAAACTGAGTCCTGTTTTTTTATGAAGTTAGATAGTAAGTAAGGACTCACTCAATTATTCTAGTGTATACCTGGAGCTACCCAAAGACAGTCCACAACAGAGACCACAATGCAGCCCCAGAGAAGAAATCTGATGTTTTGTGAAGTAATTACTTCAATTCCTGCTTTTTCTTTTCTTCCAGGGGCTGAATAATGACATAATATTTCTTGAACTTGACTTGTTAGAGACCGCATGCCATATTCTCAGCCCTACGCCTCTTCCAAATTGCACAGTAAGGAGCTTCACAGAACATGTGAGTATTTTAAACACTACTAGCTCGGTACAAAGCTGCACGTTCAGTATGTTGATGCCAGAGGCTACACTATCATCAGTTAGATTCCCAAGCAAACGTTCTATCACTGTAACAGCCCACCCAATCACTTGTAGCCTCCTTGTTGATTTAGTTGCCTTTACGTCATGAAGGATTTCACTTCTGGATTTCTTTCATGTGCTGTTATGTGAAGAGGGTAGGTCACTGTCAGCATAACATCCCACACACGGTCCATGAATGCCATGGGGCATGGTTTAGGGGCTTCAGATTCAGCCCTCCATGGCCAGCCCAGATGCACTGCCACATTGCAAACGGCAGACAGGGCAGGCTGTGGATCTGTGTTACCTAGTGAAATTCTGCCAACGCTGGCCACCTAGTCCTAGCCAAGGCTGCAGAAGAGCTATTCTCTTCAGACAGGGCTCTGCCTTCAAAGGAATGCTCAGCTGGAATTTACTGGCCTCAAATATTTTGTTCTTATGCAAGTGTGATCCAGCTGTGACAAACTTTCCCTAACTGAACAGCGGAGGTGTTGTCTGAGTACAGGCAGCTCTGGTTTCTGAGCAGAAAGCAGAGCGAGCGATTCACAATTTAAGCCTGCTCTTTCTAGAATGGGGCCCAATTCACAGAGCTCATGACTAAATTTGAACCATGATCCACCCCTATATTCACCAGGGCTCAGATCCCATTCTCCATCTTGGGGGAGGTAACTCTAACTGTTCCCTCTTCCCAGGGACTCCAGCTTTGCTTCTGACATCTCCTCCCCTGTGCATCATGTTGCATGTCAGCCAGCTCACACAGGCAGCACACTGCTGTTACCATGGCCACTGACCAGCTGAGATTAGTGACAGTGTATCAAACAGCTCAGCAAAAGGTCTTAATTCATAAGTATTCATACTCTTTGCTCTTTCTGAGAGAGGAACCTGAACCAAATGTCCATAATCTGGCTATCCTTGAACCTCCTATACTTTTGAGATCCAGATTTGGATCCAGATTTTGCAGCTTTGGTCTGCCGTTTGAAAAACCACAGATACCACAACATGCCTTGCAGCGCCTTTGCAATCAGCCTGATTTCGCCAGAAACACTCAGCTAGGATCTGTTCTTTTGAATGAAGTAATAGTTGCCCTTTTCAGAAATTCCTATATATCTGAACGATGTAACCCCTTGATTTTTGTCTCTCTCTCTCTCTAGGCAGTTGAGGGTGACTGTGATGTTAAACTGCAGAAGCTGGATGGAAAGTTATCTGTACTTGCCAGTAAATGCCACTCACATGCAGGTAAAGACTTTGTCCTTTAGGTTTGAATCTAGAGGCTGGAGTATTATTATAGCTGTTACAGTTCACTAGCTTTCCTGATTCTAAAATGCTGTGTATAAATACGGCATATAGGATGACAGTTAATGGCTTTTCTAAACCCAGCCATTTTGAAAGTAATTTTTCCCCCTTTTCTGATTGTATTCACCTACAAACCCAGCACTCTCTTTGCTTCTCTTTACTATGACAATTAAGATACTATAAGACTATCTGGGGACCAAGTCCCAGATTTGACCTAGAGATTGCTGGTACTGAGGCTTCTCACTCAGGAGCTTAGCCTCAAGAATTGATTCCATGTTGATCTGAATTTACTGGAGCTTGTTGATCTTCAGAGCCCCTTTGCCAGATGCAGATGATTTACTAAACCCAGAATTTTCAATATTGCCATGGGAAAACAGATCTCTATGCTGCATGCTCTGTACGAGATGTCTTCAGTACTACTTTCAAAACTGGTGAGTGAATGAAGCAACACTCACACAAACACAATTCCAATAAATTAAAATATCTTTATTTTTCCACCATTCCTTGTGTGAGCCGACACATCTTTTCATTGGTGTCATGGATAGATTGCCAGGAAAATAATTGATTAAAATCTGAGTAAGAACATTCAAACTGTGCTACTGAAGTCCATAGCACTTCGGCTTGCGGGAAGACTTGAGTGGCAGAAGTCGCGTGAGGTACTGCCATCTACAGTCTGTGCTGCAAACATTCCTGCCGCTGTAATTTGGGACAGACCATTAAACACTGTTTTGCGTGACTGAATAGGCCTATAATGCCTTTTAAAACAACCTACGATGTGATCAAAACATGATTTGTTTGTTTCCTCCTGCAGACTCAAGTGAAGATGTTCTCCAGCTCTGTCCTGACTGCCCACTGCTGGCAAGTTTGAATAACACTGAGGTATTAACAACTGTTACAGCTGCACTCAGTGACCACAACAGCAAAACTACTGATGCTTACCTCAGACTGCTTGAGATCGGAAGAGCCAAAATCCAGGTAACTGCTAGAACTGTCTGGCCTTCCATGTAAACAGAAAATTTCTTCTGTGGTAACTGTACAGTGCTACCACGTTTGCAAACAGATTTAGCCTCCTCTAATTTGCCCTACTGAATGAATGTTCTTGATTTGCCAAGCGTTTTGTGTCATTTTTGCCACAGGATTCCCTTTCACTTCGGTGGGAAATGCAGAGCTAGAAGCCACATTCGCCTTTTATCTTTTCTCAGCAGCTCTGTCGTTTCACAATGCAAAGTTAGTTAAACAATTTTCCTGTTTTATCAGTATCACCCAGCGCATACTGTCTCTGTTGAGTTTGCTGTGGCTGCCACTAACTGCTCAGCAAAAGAAGCTAAAGATAACGTGGAGGCTTGTCAACTGCTTCCTGACGACCAGTCTGTAAGTATGCCAGCACATCAGTCCTGATCTCACCAGCTCAGAGGCAGAAAAGCAGCATGCTGTGATGCCCTCGCACTTGTGCAGGAATAGAACTTTGTGAGGATGCAAGTGCAAGAGTTGTATATCACCATGATACGCTTTTCAATATATAACTCCTAAAGCTATATCACACCTTTCTCTTCTCTCTGAGGTATCTAGACTGAATCCTGATGTATTTGAATATATTTCAAAAAGATGTAAGGACTGAAGTGACCTTAACACAAAATATTTTTAATCAACAGAATATATATTATTGTTTACTCTTCATAACATGAGCACCTGAGAAAATCAGGCTCTTTGTACTGGACAGTACGCAAATACATAGCAAAAGGGCAGGCTGTTTCACCTTCCTACAATTTAAGTGCTGTCAGTGTGCTTTGTTCTGATATATAGGCTCTTGAGAATTATACTGTATATTTTATCATGCTAAAATTCCCCTTTTGTTTCTGCTGAAACTGAGTCCTAGGCAGTTTTAGTGGGTGGGAACCTTTTACCTAGATACGTATATATTCTTTCCCTCCCTCATATCCAGACATACAAAGGATCTTACTGTAGAAGAATACAGGAGTCTCACTTATTTACTGGTCATGCTACAGACTAAAAAGCAAGCACTTTACTGCTCAGATAAAACATGAGAAGATGTAGTATTTCTAAATGTACTGAAATTAAAAACTGCAATGCAGGTCTTTTCTAGTTTATAACTATTTTCTCTTGACTATGTTCTGCTTTGCTAGAATTTTGGTTTCTGCACAGCAACAATGGTAACACGCCCCTCACAGGACCTCAGAGTGGACTGCCAGCTCTACGGACATCAGGTACCATCTCCAGATATTCCCTCCCTTTCCAGAATATTCTAGCCTACTGGTACTGATAGAACTAATCACCCTGAGTTTACCTTTCTCACTGTAGACTGCATTAGCTATCTGTGACAATCCAAGTTTAACTTTGTATTCTGAAAAACAAGGTAAGGTAGCTCCTGATTATCCTATGGATTTCTGTGCCAGGAATTATGTTACCTCTGCCATCCATGCTTGACACAGTTTGTCCTCCTAATCATCTGGTAGGGCAGAGGGAACCAAACTCCGCTCAGCTAGGGGGATGGGCCAGATAGATGTAATACATAAATGAGCCATTGTGGTAGACTAAATCAGCTGGGGTTTTTTGCTAGTACTCCTTCGATGTGACTGAATTCAGGGAGGCCGACCCTCACTGCTGTAGCAAGAGGAGGGGAACATATATGCACTGGACCTGAGTGATCGTCGGGTATTTTAGCCTCCGTTTGGTCTGAGAAGGGCTAGGTGGTGGCTGCATACTTCCTACGGACCAGAACCCTTGGTAACACAACAGTAATTAGCTGTCTAGGAGATACGTCAAAGAAAGAGTAAGACAGCTGGTCTTGAACCAGCTGCACAGGTGGCCCTGAAAGTTCATGTAGCACACAATTTGGTTAAAAATGTGTTCCTGGGCTCCTATGTATGTGTTCAAATGCAAATCAGACTTCTGTGATGGTCAGGAACATTCTGTACCTTGGCTGGAGGCCTGTATCTGGTTAGGAGCAGGGTACCTAACAAGGTATCAATAACCTGTATGTTATAAGCCCCAGGTCACTGAACACAAACACAAACTGTTTTTCTTTTCCAGCCTGGAGTTACCTACTCTCAAGCAGGTCAAGATACATCAGCAGGACTGGTGCCCAGTGTTGTACAAGGCTTCACAAACCATAACCTCAGGCTTTCCCACAATAACCCTTTTGCATCTGAATCCAGCTCTTCAGAATTTCCTTCTTCCGTGCTCTCAGCAAAATCTGTAGCAAAGAGAGCAGCTGCAAAGGTTGCTCAGCATGACAAAGTACCTCACCCAGTTGGCTTCGCGCCTCCTCTTCCTCCTCCTTGCCCTGGGAAGATTCGCCATTTCAAGATATAGGCTGTGTTGCAGACATGGCAAAACAGCTAACTGAAGGATCAGTGTGCAGCAGCAGCATCAACACACAGACCACAGCATCAAGTGCAAATAGGTGAGAATGCTTGACTCTGAGCCCAAATGAGTTTTACCCTCCAGAGAGCAAAGCCATGGCCAGGATCTTGCAAAGGCCTTCTTCAACATGTAGACGATTACAACATCTAGCAGCTGTTTTCACTACATATAGGGATGCTCTAGTTAAAATGCAGAAAATATTGTTTCAATGAAATTGTTGTAAGAGCTATGCAACAGTTGTAGCTTTGTAATAGAAACACCAACCAAAAGGTTACTTCACAATAAAATGTTCAACAGAAATGCTTTGGTACCTTCTATCTCTACGTATTTTCATTTAGTTGTCAAGTATCTCCTTCACAGCATTATGAGTCATATTCTGGGCTTGTTTGCAAAACCAGTAAGCTCCTGCACTTCTCATCAGATTCACTGGGATGTGTGGGTGCTAAGCACTGCGGAAAATCAGGTCAGTCCTTCCTTTTGATCACACGCCAATAAAACTAAAAAACTGGCAGAAAAAATGTATTTTTCCCTTCCACCTGTAGTGTTTCCTAGCACATACCTAATTTTAATATCCACCAGAAGTACCTCAATACTTTTGGATATGGGCTAAGTGCATCCCTGTCTATGAAAAGAACAAAGAATCAGGACACATTCATTGCTGTGCAGACTGAAAGCATCAATCCTTCCAGCCAAACACATGTGTATTCTCTGTCTTCCAGCAGATACATGGGTACAATCTGATCATGGGGTACTGTATGGCCTGTGTGCATATGAGGGAATACCAATTCAAGGGAACAAAAATATAATACAGAATGTATCTATATAATAGGACCCAGACAGGGATGGCAATTTACCATTGTCCTAGCAGTCAAATCTTCCTTGAATTTCTGACATGTTAGAGGCAAAATCTATTCTAGGTAGAGAAGTAATAAGGGACAGGGGCCAGAAGGATCTTTGCTGCCAGCCAGACTAGAATTCTGCAGGCCCGAGGGAGCAGTCTCAAAGGCAGTCATGAATCTTTAACCAGGAACAGCACTTGCTACAAGATAATTATCATGCAGGCAGCAAAAGCTGCAGAACACATGTCATTTCTGAACTGTTTCAAATAACCTATCCTGTTCTCCTAGTTACAACCTTCCAGTATTCAGTAAGCAACACAAATAACATTTGTTCTTGGTGACAGTGCAACAGGTTGCTATACAGAAAGGTTCTGCTCTGCTGTGTCATTGGGGAAAGGAAAAGCCATAGGCACTTGCACCAATGCTTCAACTGGGTGTGTGGAGGGGAAAGAAAAAGGGAAATCAGCCCAGATTCTATCAGCCATAATCTAACGTGATGGCAACGTACCGCCAACAAGCTCTCCCCATGAAGGCAGCAGCTTTCACATTTCAAGAATATGCTGAGTTCTTGCAGGAAGTGTGTTGCAGGTGATTGTGCCAGCTACTGCCAGTCAATTGCTCAGTGATTTTTTCTGTCTCTGTAAAACAGTGACTCCAGTATGTTCTGCATGCAGCCGTTCATTCAAAAAGTGCTAGCATTAAGCTGTAGAAACGTCTTGTGCTAAGGTAGGTGGTCCTCCCATCCCACTGCATGAGACACGGTACAGGATTTAATTAAATGGCTACTATTATGATCTGTGTTATTATAACACCAGGTACTTGAGACTGAGTTTTTAACTCACCTGAAGAAATCAGTTTTCGTAGCTTTTGTATTTTTTAAACCTAGGAATCACCTTAACTAAATCATACAAATTGTCTTGTATATAATGAAGTCGGTACTAAGTTATAGCAAAGACGGTGTTTTCCAGGATTAGAAAATTCTCTATCTGAGAGCAGAAACAGAATGTTTATAAAAGGGACCCCTGCCTATGCGGATCTCTGAACTCCAGAAATGCTGCATTTTTTTGTTGCCTTTCCCAGGCACACAAACTGAAGATATGTAGCAGAACATCTGTAGCCTCCACACCTCACAGATGTTCTCCTACACCTGGCATAACTACTCCATTGTTTCCTGAAACAGGGAGGGGAAAAAAAAAAAAAAAAAAAAAAAGCAGCAGAATTGCTCTGTGCATTGCAGGTAGTAGCTGCATCTGATCTTCTTTCTCCTTAACACTTGCCCTTTTAAGGACACATTTTGCCCCCTTAAGGATACATTTTCCACCACTGCTTTGAAGCACTCACTTTGTCTCACCCCAGTATGGCCTTGTATTCATGCACCTGGACCCTAGGAAGAGATTTAGTATTCAGTAATAGGTTCTCTGGGCAGTGAGTGCTATGAAATGGCAATACATAAAATACAAATGCCTCCTTCCCTGAAATGCAGCTTGAATAGTTTTGTCACGTCCACATCAGCGGCCGACAATGTTTTTCAGTTTTTTCAAATCCTGTTTTGCTAAAGCATGTGTATCTCATGTGCTGCTTTAGCTGGACATGCTCAGATTTCCCAGCTGTGTCCATGTTTTGAGGTCAGCTACTTCAACAGAGAATTTTTTTCCTTTCTAGTGGGAGAAAGAGTACAAAGAACAGTCAGGGATATAACAATTCCCCATTATAAGAGGCACCAACACAGCCAGTACAAACTGGCACCCATCTCCATAGAAATGCCATGTACTTTAAGGATAAAGAAAATGAGTTATTATCCTCCAGCCACAGGGGAAGGTTCCCCAGGCACAAGGAACAATGTGAGTGAGTCTGCATTGCTGCTTCTGCTGTTCCTGTACTATGGCTACAGCAATGTTTCTCAACATTCATCCCTTGCACCCCCTCCCTCCGGGATACAGCCCATACATTATCCCTCACCCTGAGTTTGCAAAGCAACTGGCAATAGGAGGGGGCTCAGTCTAGCAGCCATGTGCCCCTTCTGTCCTGCTGCCCGAGTTTTCCACTTCTGCCACCAACCAAAGTCTTCCCAGAAGAGTTTCAGCCCCAGTGCTGTTTCTGGTCTTCCTGGCTGTATGTATAATCCCACCCAGCTTTCCATGGATATTCGCCGGGACAGGTTCTGCTGTCTCCCACAGGAACATGCTTTGAGCACTGCTGGGCTAACGAGCGAAGATTCTTCATACCAGCAGTTAGAAAATGTGACAACATATAAAATTTTAACCCCCCTAAACTTTACAGTAGTATTAAATAGAGACATTTATAGCCTTCACTTGCACTTTTCCTTCCTCACTCAATATAGGGCAACCCTCAAACCTAGATACTTGGTGTCATCCAGCAGACAGCTGTGATCACAGAGACTCCCATGACAGAAAATGAGGACCAGGAAAATGGTTACCCATCTTCTGGTATCCTTCAAGTTGAAATATTGCAGAATTACCCTTTAGCAGAAAACCAATGACTTTCACTGGGATACTCCCCAAGTAATGGTGGTTGTCACTTCTCCAGATCCTCAAGATAACAGCTAGTTGTACAGCTATTCTCTTCTGTTTTCAGCATGGAGTTCTGACAGGTTAGCCATGAGGCACACCTCTGTCATTTCATACTTAAGTTTCTCCAGGCAGAATTTTCCATGACTCTTTTTAATCTGTACTCAGCAAATCACTCGAGAATCAATATTGACCACAGTACAGCCTCTTAGCTGGCAAATCAACCTCCAAATTCAGCAGTGAGGGAATAAGTCAAAGCTACAAATAAACCTGCACAGCTTAGTGTGTGCTCTGTAACAGTATGGGGGGAGTGGCTGAGTCAGTGAATGGCTACCCCAACCCCAAGTTACAGTCTCCAGTCACATCAGGATTGTATTATTGGTTGTTGCTGAAAAGGAAGAAAAGCAGAGCACTGAGTAGTGCTAAAATAATTAAAATAGTGACATTGCTGGACCAATTTCCCTTGTTCCTCAGGCCTATAGCTGCAGGCTTATGAATCTCCTGTGGCTTCCTACAGTTTAAACTGGAGGGGTAGGCTGTGGCAGTGCCTAGAGAAGCCAAGGAGCTAAAGATTAAGCATGTGGGACTCCTTCCCTTGAGCCAGTTCTGACCACACAATATAAGGGAGACATTAAGACTGAACAAGATACACAACTAAGGTCCTAAATCATCTAGCCAAGAGATAGTTAGAGGATAAGTAGCTGCAGTTCAGAGAAGTCTGGACTAAATCTGGGAGAGTGATGTGCAAAGTGATGTGAACTGGCAAAAAAACAACTGGATGTACATTTTCCTTGAATCAAAGTACAAAAAGAATAAATGGGGGGGGGGGGGGGAGCGGATGGGGAAGAAAGAGCAAGGGGGGGCATAAGGAGGAAGGCACTGGCTACAAGAAATCAAACGGAGGCAGTTCCCCCTCCAGTTTACATTACACACTCTCTCTTCTTTAAAAAGTTCTTTCTGCTAGGTTTTCTCCTTTCAGACCTTCGGTGCTGAGACAAGCATAACCAGCCCCAGGTCTGTAACTTTCTTACAGGCCATCTTCCTTTCCCGTCCCCTCTCAGCATACAATTTCAGATGGTTCTTACTTTATCACTCAGTTTGGTCCTCAGGCAATAAAAATGCAGCAGCATGTTACAATTAGCAGTGGAGTTCATATGCAACTGTACCTGTGCCTAACCCCACAGGAATATAAAGATAAGCATTGCCAGGCAGGAGCTGAAACCAGGTGCAGCCAAAAAAGTTAAGATGAGAGGAGATAAAAAGGAAACAAGACTTGCTCTTTGGCATCAGAAGCAACATGTAATGATGGCAAGTTCACAGAGTACTTTGTACAACGTGGCAGTGAGGACAAAGTCAGAAGCTGGGGGGAAGCTGGGATGAAATAGTAAATGTTCAAGGCTCAGGGAAATCAGAGCAGGGGGTCAAATACCTGGTAGGTGTCAATAAATTGAGGAGTTTAGGCAACAAAAGATGAGTGGGCTGTAGTCAAGGCACTGAGAGGGGAACAAATCCTGAAATGGAGCCTTCAGTAGCCTAAGACTGTTCTGATAGCCCTAGTTCACTCATCATCTATTTCCTCCAGTCTCTTACAGCAGCTAATTTTGCACCAGCACACTAACAGAAGGGAAGTCTTTGGTGTGAGAACAAAACTTACCACACCTATGCCACTATATTCAATTACAGTGAATATTAAGTCCCAAATAAACACAATGGAAATTTCTGCTTAAAAGCAGACACCATGATGAAACCATTAATTCTTCACATTACCGTATTATGGACTGCAATTTGCTGGCTTGGCCTGAGCTAAGGTTTGACATTCATCTGCAAGTATCCAGCTGAGCAGAAATGCTCAAAGAATTAATCCAAACTGACCTTCTATCCCTACCAAATTAACTGCATATAATAGAAAGTCAGTATATTTGTTTACAATTAGCATTTAACAAATACAAAGTGTAAAATTAGTCAGCCTTGAGGCCCCTATTCAATTCCTGTTCAAATTGCTGAGACCCTTCTCACTGCCTTATTTGGGAGAAGTGGATCACTGACAGAACAGAGCTGGAGCCAGACCTGTCCTGCATGTAGGTTTATTTAAGCAATTCTCATTTCTTAAGAAAGTAGCTTTGCGTGTATATCCCTTGATGGGATGAGGTCAAAGTTATACGATCTGCCCAGTGAAGTCTGAATTGGAGATGCAAAGTCAGAAGGAGAAAGTGCTGTCTGGTCTCAGAGGGAATGACAACACTTCTGTAAAACTTTGTAATCATTGACTTAGTGTTTGCTGTTGCAGCTGTGGGTTTAAAGGTGATGGTCAGTATGTAATAAAAAGGGGACACAAGTTTACAAAGAGACATGGCGCCATTACAAAAGTCTGCTATTTCATGCATGTCTCAGCTCCTCTATACTGACCCACCATTCCGATCTGCTGCACTGGTTTTCTAAGCAGAATGGTTTTATTTATTTCAATGCTCTTTGGCATACAGGCGCTTTGCGCCTGGGCTGCCTCTCCTCCTGCCAGAGAAGGACCAACTGCATTGCTTTCCCCCACCTGTGATGACACTGCAGTAGAGGAGGCTGCAGATCTGGCTCTTCACCAGATCAATGCTGACCGAAAAGAGGGCTACATACTCAGTCTCTACCGAATTTTCAGTGTCCGAGAACAACCTCAGGTAAGTTACCTGCTCGTTCTGTGTCTGTTTCTCCCATGAAGAGCCCTGTGTCTGTCACTATGCCTTAGCAGTATCTATCTGAACTAAGAAATATTTCAAAAGGCAAATGTAAGATTACATACACAGGACTCCAGAGGCCATGTCAACTTTATGCACAGATGACTAGAAACAGTTTAGTTTCATCACCACTGTGGGCAATTAGAGAGCAAAATCGCAGTCACGATTTTCTGCTGCCTGCCCCTGGAATAGCTCCAGGCATCAGTTCAAATTTGGTATGAAACACCACTACTCTGATTTAATTTCATTTTACACCTTCCTCCCACTGCCTTGAGCAGTTGGAGTGCAAAGGCTATTAAGTCATCGTGCATTCTGCACAGAAGATGTAAGCACTAACAGGTGTAAACACGTCCAGCTTGGGACCAGGGAATCCCTTCACAGACCTCTAAATGATGATTCATTCTCCAGAAGAAACCTGAAACCAGTTCAAGTGCAAAAATTACAGTGGAAATACCTGTGGAATATCACTCTCATACCCTTAAGTATCTTATTTTTCTATGTGTGCTTAATTTATTACTATTTTGTGTTATAATAGCTGAAACTACTGGCTCTAGCCAGGACAACCTGAAATGAGTGCACAAGGCCCACAACACATAAACCACTGTGGAATCATGCTATTAACATTCCTTGCCATGCTTGCTCACTTCCCATAATCTTACCTGAAAGGCTAAGTTCTGCATCCTTAAAGAAAATCAGGCTCACTGCCAGATGTTTAAAGATCTGTACTGGCAAGGATATGACTACTTCCTGCTGTTCTCACAAGGACATAGTTTCTGCAGACATGCTGCGGCCTCCAGCAATCTCAGATCTCACAACTAAAGATGGACACTTTGCTTTTGCTGTGCTTTGCACTGTGTTCTATGCTTTGCTCAGGTGACAGAATGTGTCCACTAAGCAAGTGGATCAGGTCTCTTGAGAAATTTTTCACATGGGATGCCTCTGAGCTGGCCCAGAACCCACATCACCAGTCACAGAGTTAGGTACTTAGACCCCACCCTGGGACTATTTCCTACTGACAATAATGAGAGCACCCCTATGACCACCCTAGAGTGTAGCGTGGTGGGTGCAGACCTGCTGTAAACCATTTCATTCATCTCCCTGCTTCTCCCTTCACCTGTGCCAAGTATATCTCCACACAGGAGAATTTTGGTCCTTGTTTGTGATTTGGTCTGTCACTTAATCCTCTAGAGTCTTAACTTTGCTCTTTGTTCATCTGTGTGCTTAATTTACCATTATCCTTATTTTTTGCATCTCATATGCTTATCCTGTAAATATGGTGTTTCAAGACACTGTGATAGCAACCTAGACAATCTAAGCCCTTTGTCACATTTTTGCTGCTGCTGGGACTGAGAACATACAAAGCAGTCAGCTATGTCAGCGGTGTTCATGCACAATAACAGCCTTATGTGACCTTCTATTCCTCTCAAAAAAATAAAGATTTTTTTTTTATCAGTCAGTGGTCCTTCCTCCCATTTTTTTAACCAATACTCAGGATAAAAACATTTTCAAAGTTACTTCAAATTCAAATCTGCCCTTAAGCAACCTGTGGTTCAGTTTTGCTCTAATTTAAACTAATGAGCCATCTGCTATTAACTTCTATGGAAGTAGGACAGAGCCTTTTTTTCATACAAGATACGATTAACTTCACTAACAGGCGCTTAACCAAAATCATAAAACATGCCAAAATATTTCATTTCTTTCCCTTGCACCAGGTTACACTGCCATGAAGACGGATACTGTGCTGCTGCTGCATCTTTTCTGGCTTCCAGGCTCCTAAGCATGCACTGCAGCAGCAGCAATCCTAGCATCAGCACTATGGAGGAAGGGATTTTTTTGAGCAATGCAGAAAAGATACAAGTTTTTATTCAATACTAAGCAGATCTCAAAAAAACCTTTGCATAACAGTCTTTTAATGAAAATGAAAGTAAGGATGATGAAACCTTCAGTGATCTGCTGAGCTCTGAATAAACCCCAAATTATCCTTTCCCCAGTGGAGGATAACATATACGGAAGCAGGCAGACAAAAAGATGTGTAGATTTTATAATAACCTCATCTGTATATTAGAGCTGATATTACACAAGAGAGCTACAGGCAACAGGAAATAGTTTGGTCCACTCTGGTTGCATTTAGTATTTCCAAGATCACCAAGCTTTATAATCAGTCTTCATGATTCAGCTGAGTAAACCCATCTAACACTAAACACATTTGATTATAAGAACACTTCTTTAATGATATTATGTGTGTGCTTTTGCCTCCAGAATACCTGAACAACCGACTTTAAAGCTCAAGTCACCAGTTCCAGCTTCAGGACTTCTTAAAGATACACATTTTTCTTGGCTATTGCTTCTTAATGCAAGATAGTCTTAGTGAATTATTTTTTTTTGTCTCACAGAGGACACACTTAAAAGTTACAAGCTTGTATCAAATGCTGCACTACTCAAAAAACAAGTTTTCAGCGAATGGTAATTACTCTTTGACCAGTCTTGCTTTCTGTTTACTGATTTAACCTATATTAGCTATCATATTAAGGAGACATATCATCGTGGTATTTAGGTACCTTGCTTGTAAAGAGAAAATTACAATTAGTTTCTTCCACAGATGGAACTATGCAGCCAGCTGTGGGGATACTGCCATGCCACTGCACACAGTGCTGCTGCACCTCTGCTTCACTCTTCGTCAAAATAGCTTTTGATCTTTTCACAACCTTGAGAATTACACTTATAATCAAGCCTCAGGATTAGTGTAGGCAAACCCTGAAAGCTCAGTGCAAGGCATTACCAGATTACTTCATAGGACACTCAGGGGAAAAAAGAGGATATGAAAATGCAAATAATTAGATAAAACATGGTAAGTTGCATATGTAAGAATATAACTTAAAGACAAAGCTAACAAAACAATTTACTAATTCTTTATATTTGCTTTCTATTTATTTTGCTCTTTTATATTTAAAGGGTTTAGTATTACATTTACAAGTATATAGGGTAGAGCTCACATAAAATAACCACCCCAGTCTCTTTCCAGAGATCTCTATACTGTGTGACTGGAATAGCTGGTATCATGTGGTCTCCTCAGAACTCAAAACCAGATAACTCTTAGTGTTTTTCCAAGCAGGATTAAAAAAAAAAAAAAAAGCCAGCAGTACTCCAGTCTTTAGATGCCCTATTGACTGGTCTTTTGTTGCTGTTAATCAGAAATCAAAACTGAAGCCAAAATTGTATAGATACTGGCCCCAGACTTCTACAAGACTCTTGCCCCATAAACCGGTGAAATTAACCAGGAATGAATGAATACTGCTCTCATTCAATTTTCTTTTTTCTCCCTCTTCAGCAAAGATATAATCTCAGTCTAAGCATGCAGCTAACACATCTAAGTTCTTTAGGATGTGTAAATGACTGCTCTCTTTCCAGCCTTCCACTACAGAAAATAAAATATGATCCTACTAAGCTGTATCCTTGGTAAATACCCTGGAAAAGTGCTTACCAATAGTTACAGCGGAAGCAGAACCAGGAGCTGCACCACGCAGCATCTCATCTTTCTGTACCACATGATGTAACCACTACATATATGGAGCTGTACTTTCACTGCTTCCCTGTCCTCTCACATGGAAACATGTTTGTCCAAAAGTTGAGCCCTAAATGCTTTGTGCATCCATGCTGCAGTGAACACTGAGTAGTTTTCTGGACTTAAGCACAGGCTCAGAATGCAAGCACTGGACTGAAGCTTTAAGTGGGTCAGAAACATGGATATGCAAGGTCTCTCATAGCACTTTCTGAGATCTGAGACAATATTCAAGTTGTTTGCCTCAATGAAGTCACAGTCTCTTTCCAGCAAGTGCAAAGCATCCATACTTGAAGAAGATATTACTCTAAAAAGTAAGGTATTTCTAATGTTTCTAATGCCTACCAATGTTCCATCTTAGCAGATTTTTATTTTTTGTGGTATTTATCGTCTCATTCTTATGGAAGGCAAAAATAACCTACCTTTCAATTCTAATCATAAAATGCAGTTGACAATGAAAACATCACCATGTTTAGTCCTCATTCTTGGGTTCTGGTTGGTACCAGAGTCAGAAGGATAAAACTGGCTCTAAAAGGCTGTTCATTAATTAAAGCTGGCTAGATGCATCACCAAGCCTGTTCTAACAGAGCCTGAATCTCACCTGGTTTGCCACTGTTGAGAATTTGTCCCACAGAATGTTCAGTTTTCAGGGTAACTGTGTGCCCCGCCTGTGTGTTTTGTGTTTCTCCATCTCTCCCTTTTCTGTGTCCCTACTTTATTCTATACAAAATTGAGATATGAAACTTTCTTTTTTTGTTTCCAGGAGAACACTGGTTCTGTCTTCTATCTCATCTTGGATGTAGTCGATACCGAATGCCATGTACGCAGCAAAAAGTTGTGGAAGAATTGTACAGCCAGACCTGCTCATACAAGTGTAAGGATTTTATTTTCTTATTTAATCTCAAGTATGATGAGTTACTCAGGTACTACTGATGACAGCAAAATCCTTACACATGCATTTTTAGTAGGCAGCAGAACTTAGAAGAAATCAAACCCCATTTTTCAAGGTCCACACTTTTTCTGTGTACTTGCTAATCAGTTTATAGACTAGTAAGATTTATTTTAAAAAATGAAAATTAAAAGAAAAAGTTAATTGACCAGAGCTATAAGCAGACATAACTAAATAGCCATGCTAGGACACTACTTAGAATAAATGGTTTCCTTTTTATAGCAACCCTGTAAGAGTTTATTTTAAAGACAGCCTGTCAAGACGGGAATAAAAGAAACTCACTTTTATATAACATGAGATTTTTGGTTTAGTTTAATTCCGCTCTTATTCTGACAACTTTGCAAAAATTGCACTGAAAGAGGAGAAAAAAGAAAGCTCAGCAAGATAAGCTGTGAAGGCAGAAAGTGATCCAAGACTTGCTACAGGTGACCAAAATGATTCTGAACAAGTGAAGAAAAAACCTTTATAACATGACAAATGATGAGAAAGAAGCTTCACATGAAAAAAAAAGTTATGATTAAATTTTCCTGGCTGCTTCTTAGGTCAATCAATCTTCATTTTTAAATGAAAATCGGGGGGGGGGGGGGGGGGGGGGGGGGGGGGAAGAATTCTGCTCACTTCTTCTTACAGTGCTTTCAGCAGGAAAAGGGTGCAAAGCATCTATGGTCAGTATGGCTTCTGTGAAGTCAACGAATGTATGTCCTTGAGGGCTTGGTCATACATGTGGCATTATTTAAGAAGCACTCAAGAGAATATACATTCAACTTTTAAACATAAAGCTACAATGGATATGAATAGGCCAGTATTTTCTTCTGCCACAAGTCAAGAGTTTCTCTGTGTGCAAGGGTGATCTTACTGTGCCACAAACCTACTTTGGGGTCCTTCCTCCCTCTCTCCTTCCTCACTATGGACATAGGAGAAGGGGGAAGGTGGAAAGACAGGTGACTGGATCCAAACACTCTGAGCTGATCTCCAGGTTTAAGCTTTCTGGATTCTAGACACAGACCCAGCTCCCAGTGCGTGGGGGGCCTGGCCAGGGAAAGCACTCTGCGACTCTGTGACACTCGGGCACTTCTTAGCTGCCAGAAGGGCGGCCTTGTTTAGGCCATCCTGCAGACAAGCGCTGTACCTGTATAGCTCAGAATTATACCAGGGGAAGATTTGGCCTTTTATTCTAAAGGACATACTTACAAATGTGCTTCATTGCCATTTGAGTATTAACCCAACTTTTTTTCTTGAAAAGAATTTCATAACTGCAAGGAGAAAATGAATCACTCACTGTCTAGGTAGCAGATGATCAGTGCAAAGGGTGCAATATTAATTGTTTCTAAATATTTATACTGTTTTAGGTTTATGGTCAATGCAAAGCAATTATCTACATTAATCAGGCAAGAAATACTGCTCATCTGAATACTTATGAGTGCACTTTACAACCAGGTATGTCTTTATTTAACACACCCACTTTAAAAGAGGACTGGAAAAACACTTTTTGCCATATAGCATGACTTTAAATTTTAATTGTAATTATGGCACCACAGCGTCTCTATTAGCTTTCAGCTGCCCTAATTTTCTCAAGTCAGTGATCATAAGGCCAGTGTGGTCCTGCAGCTCAGAACAGTGCAGTAATAACTGTTTTCACCTCTGGGAAACCCAGCAGAGCCTTTATATGAGCTTTTACCCTTTGGTCCAGAAAGCATTTTTATGGGTTTGTGAAGGGCAAATAAAAACAGCAAGCCTGCCCTCAGTAGGTTAACCTTTTTTTCTGCAGTGTCTCTGCCTCCGCTGCAACATTTTTATGGGTCTGCAAATTCAAAAAGATTCAAAATCATTGAGTGAATCAAACCACATATTGTTACTGTAGGGGACCGGAGGACAATTGGGTATGGTTGGTGGCATAGATGCATTTAAAGTGACCTACACTATCAACATGCTCTTATGGTTATGCTTTCTCTAATGACATTGTTTTGTTTGAATACAAAGTTCCACCCAGATATATTTGGACGCTATGTCCTGACTGCCCAGTTGATGACAATCCAACTGAGCCCAGATATTTGGAGGCTGCTGTTCAAAGCCTTGCCAAGTTCAATGAAGAGAGTGAACAAACTCATTATTTCTCTGTCCTCAATGTCACAAGAGCTTCAATGCAGGTAAGCCAAGGTTCATCTGACTTGCTTTAGCCTTTAAGAAGTATGGATCCACCTGTTAAACTTTATATGGTTTGTTATGTCTTACAGATTGTTTAGAATTTGTATCTGTATAGTACAGAGAATACTTCTATGCAGAATTCTTCTGGGAAATTAATATCTGCATTGATCCAAGACTTTGACTCCATTTATTGCAAAAAGAAGGGCTTTATGTAAAACTGAAGACACAGATTTCTGTTCCAAAGTTTAGGAAAGCTTCACTGTGAGTTCACTGTTCTACCACGACCATGAATTAGTGAATCTCTAGTAGAAAGTATTTAGTAAGGCACAGTCTTCCCTTCCAAACCATACCTGTAATTCACTGAATTAGTTTAAACATGGTTTAAAACTAATTTTAGACTAACAGAGAGTTAATGATTTCCTGGCTAAATCCTGTTTGTTTACTACAGTAATATCCAGTCTCTCTAAAATTCATTATGTATTGATAACAAGGTGGTCTTCACTCTTTGTCTCAAACTGTTAACACATTACTACTATAGAGTATTTACTTGCTCCCATCTTCCAATCCTGAGGTACTTGCATTTGAGAAACAGAATAAGTGATCCTGTTCATTAAAGCAGCCAAAAATTATCAACTAGGCACTGAAGAGGGGTTTTGGCTATGTAATTCTATGTGAATACTAACTTAGTATTAAACTCAAAACTTAAACCCAAACTCATTTCAACTATAGCTAATTCATGAGTTACTAAGATTGTTCATATAGAAGAAGTAAAAAACAATGAGGCAATAAAGCAGTACTGGCAAAAAATTATTCTCCTGTAATAAAACTAACAGTAATACCCTAAGTATAACCTGCTCCTTCCACACTTAGCAGGAATTTTACATCTGTTTCAAGGACTGTAGGGTTCTTCCTTCTTCCTGACACATGCACAAGGTCCAACTGCTGCTGGTCTCTCATTTACAGTGGGTCGTTGGTCCTGCATATTTTGTAGAGTTTTTAATTCAGGAGACATCCTGCTCCAAAAATGACACAACTGCTGACATCTCCAAGTGCAAGCCACTTTCTTCAGAACTAGCTGTAAGTACTTTTCCTTGTATAAACACCTATTTTCAGATAGTATGATTCCTCAGTGAATACTTAGCCTATCCCTTTGGTTCTTTGCAGACAAGAATCAAAACCCACAGGCACCTCTTATTGCGTTGTAGCTCTATACTGTCTTGCAACTGTACAAACTGCTTTAGAATAAATATTTCAGTAGAAGTTCTGAATTCTTACCTAGAAGTTCATGAACAAAGAAAACAGAAAAAAAATACCATCTAGAAAAAGGTGGGGTAGTTTTGCCTTACAAAGCTGAATCATTTTTAAGGATTTCTTCCTTCCAAGTAAACACACAAAATAAATCACAAACAATGCATAAAGAGTATATTCATAGTACAGCCAGGCCAGCTAAGGAAAACATTTAGGAACTAAGGAAAAAATTACAAGAGAAACTGAAGGACTAAATGGGCATGCTGCCAAGAGATAACATTTCAAGCCCCATCTTAACTTAGATCCAAGCCACGTCCACCTAGAGTCCAGTAAAACCACAACTACTAGAAACAACATTTTTTCATGGTTTCTTTCACTAGCATGGTGTGAAATTGGTTTTGCCTGAAAAATGATTTTAACTTCTGTTACACAACTTGCCTGCATGGGGATATTCTGCTGCAACAGAACTTAAGTGTGCTGTTGTACTTGGGCCTTAAGTGGCCAACATATTTTTAATATCATGTTGCCTAACCCTCCTTTGCAAACATAAAGCCTTTTTCAAAATGCTGCCTGCCTTTGTAATCTTGCCAATCCCAAAATAAAAGTTTGCCCAAGCTGCTTATCCCTACAAATACATGTAGAAGCTATGACTATTCAGCCTTTCATAATCGCTTGTTTTACAAGATAGGAACCAAGTTTCAGTGCTACAATGTGAAAAAATGCTTGCATTTTCTTCTTCCAGCAAATAGGTTTCTGCAAAGGCTCTGTAGTAAACAGCCGCTTGGAACATGAACAGTTTGTCACAATATCCTGTGAAATCTACAGTGTGCAGGTATTTCTTTATCTAATCTTAATATTACAAGAGTAATACTCCTTTACAAAACAAGAATTGAACTTTTGAAAGACCAGCCATTTTTAAGTTTTCTTGTTCACAAAGGTATGGGCTTCAAGAAAGTGATAAGGCCAAATCAGGAAGATGTCTCATGTGATAAAACAGACTGTTGCTAGGTGGATAAAAAGGCAATAGAATAAGTATAGAGTCAATCCCACAGAACGTGTTTAGAATGCTCTACAAGAAAATTGTAAATAACAAAGGGAATGCAAAGAGAAATAACTATGTAGTTACCCAAATTTCATGCACCCATATCCACCGGCATAAGAAGCAGTTCCTTCTGTCTATTTTTGAACTTCTGTTCTGCCACTGGTCTTTGCAAACTGAAATTGCAGCAGATCCTTAGTGTGAAGGGTGACCTTCTCCACATCTGAAAGAATTTGGAATAGCTTCAACATCGGTAATGCTTATTGCCTGTTATTTAGGATCCTGCCACTGAAGAGGGGAAACAGCAAGATAATAAAACACCTGGAAAATCCAGCCAGAATCATCAACAAGCTTTCCCTTCAGAAGTCAATCCTTTCTCCCCACATGTAGAAAAAACGGTGGGCTGGGTTAAAATTCTACCCCCTTCAAATGAGGACACCTCTTTCCAAAACCTACCAGAAAGTCAAATTGAACATAAAGATGGAAAGCCAGTTCCACCCAGGGCTGTAGGATCTATGCCCAGTCTTGACAGAGAAAAGACTCAAACAGACAAACCAGACTTGACCAAACCAGTCACTGGACCAGCTGTTCTCCCTTTTCCTGAAGAACTTTCTCTATCAGACTCATGCCCAGGAGAAGCAAAGAAGATAAATTCCATTATCCAGCCTTTGCTGCCTAAAAAGCCTACCAAAGCCTAGCAAGCATTCAATCATTGCAAATACCTGCAGCAAAATAATGACCACGATCACAACCTGGTCTTTCAATTTGTGTAACATCTTTAAGTAAATAAATTGCTTATTACAGTGTTCATCTTTGCAGTTCTCATTTTCAAGAAAGCACAAGAACACATTAGAAAAAAAAATTAACTGGGGAATTTTCCAAAAAAAGAATTCGGCTTTTAATTCTCAAATTCCTCCCATCAGTAGGAGCATGAAGGAAAGGTAACTATGCAGGGTAAAAGAACTTGCAGGGCTGAGACAGCCCAAAGGCATCAGAAAAAAAATATCCCCAGTAGCAGAAGTCCATCACGGTCCAGCGCAGGATGGTTGCTCCCCAGGGGGTGGTGAGACGGAGCCGAGTGTGATAACCAGGCTGGCAGGGCAGGGGCCTGTCCCATGGTACCTGAGCAAGGCCAGCAGGGCAGACCCCGGTGGCAGTCAAGTGATAGGAAGAGGCCAGATCACCATGTAAGTTCATGGGCAATGAGGCAGGTCTGAGATCAAGCCAGGAACATGAGTTCGCAAGTCATGGTCAGGATCTGCTCTGGTTACAGTGACCAGAGCCAGACACAGCCCAGTGGTCTCCAAGCAAGACCACAGTGACAAGGCAGGTCTGAGGTCAGGCCGGGGAGCCAGGCTGCAGGTCTGAATCTGGGTCTGGATCAGCAGGGTGCGCGGCCAGGCCCAGGTGCAGCCACGATGCAGCTGGAGCTGGAGCTCAGGCAGAGGGCAAAATGCTCCAGCCTCAGCCTGAAGCACTGCAGTGGGAAGTGGAACGGGGTCAGCCGTGGCCGTGGCCTCCCTGCAGCGCTGCCTGGGAGCCCGACCCCAGGGGCACCATGGGGGGCTGCGCTGAGCTGGCCCCGCGCCCGGCCGCCCAGCCGCCAGGAGGAGGGATGCTCTCAGGGCCCTTACCGAGTCACACCCGCTGTGATGCTGTACAAACGGGGAACAGGACTTCAGCACTGTTTAGTATTAAAAGCTAGTGGGTTTTTATTATTTTATGTGTTAACTGCTTAATTATATTGTGATGAGCTTAGCCTATTTTTTTATTTCCCATGGAAGATCTCCAGAAAGACTATTTTTTTCTTAATGCTTTATACCCTCACTTAAAGAAAGTGGAAGAGGCTACCCGTGTGTGAAACCTCCGCAAATAATTCTGGCTGGTGGAGAATCAAGCCCAGGCTGTTCAGATTCTTATGCTTTACTGACCCTGCTGTGCAGGAAAAATGATGATTTACAAAATCAGCCTAATTCTTTCTTCAGATAGGTCATATTAACTTCATTATAATAAAAACCACAGGGACACTCTATAGCCTGTAGCTAAGAAAAATCAATTTCACCAAAGCCAGACATAGCAACCATACTGATAATCACAAATACAAATAAATGAGAAGACAAGAAGAAAAGAAGAGTGAACCTGGGAAAGAAATGTCACTTGTGGCCAGGACTGCGCTGATATTTGCAATAGTTATGAGGTTCATGTAAGTCCTTAGAGCCTTTCTGTAGCTGCCACCATACTTGAAAAACATTTGTTCAAAATAAAATCAATAAAATATTATTGTTTCTGAAGCTTTTATGCTGCTGAATCATCCCCAGAGATGCTGGATAATTTCTTCATTCAAAGAGCCTTTCAACACAAAATTATGGTTTTGTTATAGTATTCTGGCATTACATGATTTGATCCAAATGTATAATTTTAATATTATATAAAAATATAAATAGAAGTATTATTTTGAGTGGAGACAAAATAATATTGAAATATTGTATGGAGTTATGTTCACAACAAATACGTTTGTTTTTTCAGTTTGCAAAACTCTTAAAAACATAAATTGTAAATAAAGGAGTAATTTAATTCCTTCAAAGATTAAACTAAGCCAAAAAGTTATGTGTGAAACACATCAACTGAGCCAAAAATAATTCCATTTCAATTTTACATCATAAGAAATTTCAACATATTTTGGTTTCATTCATTTCATAGTAGAAAACAGTTCAAAATCAGGTCATTCTCCAAAAATCATAACATTCAAATGAGCTGTAGGCTGTGCCAGCATTTCCCTTTTTATCAAGTCATCAATTTACAGCATCTCGTTTTCTGTCCGGAATTTTCACCTTTGCCAGCTCAGGCTTCCCTAGCATGATGAGTGTGTTCTACCTCTCTGCACAGGAACAGCTGATTTGCCACATGCCAAAATCAGGGATACCAGGTGTCACTCCATGCCCTCACACAGAGCACCCATCCTTGGCTTTAGTGAGTCAGAGGACAAGAGCACTGGGGCAAGAGCCTGTCACCCTTCAGTGATTTTCAAAATGCTTTTTTGTCCCTCTTTTCAGTTAACCGCCATACTTCTCACTTCTGCTATTTTATAATGCTGCCTATTCTATTAACTGTTTACATGTTGATTCTAATCTCACTGTGGCTCCATTAGTTTAATGACACTATGAGATTTATATCAACAAAATTAACTGGATTCTTCCCCAGAAGGAGTACTGGGAAAGAAATCGGCTTCATTAACTGCTAGCCACAGTCAAGAGTACTCCGTTTCAATTGGTTCTCTTCCTTCACTACAGCTGCTTACAATAGTAAATCAAACAGCAATGGCAGCAGGTGAAAATAAATGGCGTGGAGCTGGTGTGAACATAAACAGGGGGAGTTAAAGGGAATCACTGAAAGTCTGGATCCACAGTTTTGAGCATTCAATTTCGATATCATTTAGACTGTTCTGCAGACAAGGCTCAGAAATGACATTTGAATCAATACTTTAGCTTGGATCTGAGATTCAGGTTCAAAGACTTCTATGATTTAAAAACAAATACCAGAAGGGGTGTTTATCTAAGCAGTAACTGTATCTACAGTGCAGACAGCAAGCATCAGCGGTCAGTGCAGATTCATGACCATTTCCTTTATTTGCTGTGGTCACTTCAGCACAATCCTGCACCGAGCTTTCCATGTCACCAAAGCCACCACCAATGTTTACCATAATTAAGGACTGGTACTAATGTCCCAGACTAAATTCTTGAAGGAGACTGGAGGCATAGTTTCTGTATTTCCTGTGTCCTTAGGACATACCTGGATACTGTGGCACTCCCAGATGGCACTGATATGATGAACAGATTATAATGTTTAGTCATCACTACTGCAAATCCTGGTGCTGATTCAGCATATTTACGCAAACCTGTGAGTGGGCCAGCACTGTGGCTTTCTCCCTCCAACATGCACACATGGGCAGATAAGGGAACAGGATGCAATGTGTCTGGTCTGCACACATTTACTCTCTGTGACAGCATGATCAGACAGGACTGCAGCAAATCAGCTAAAAAACATGTCCAGATAGTGCTGAACTTCTCCATATTTTGGCCTGGTCTCTCACCTTCTAGCCAAACTGAGCAAAACACCTGGCAATAGTAGTCTGCGTACCTTCCATCACACCACACACGCTCTCTTCTCCCCCCAGGACTGTGAACTGTTAAGCTCTGCTTCTCCTTGTCCAGCAGTGAACAGGCCAGTAACACACAGAAGCCCTCCATCCAGTCACTGGAGATGAGCAGCAGGTGGATGCTGGCAGACAATTCCCAATTTACTTTTCAATTATGTTTCATGGTTTTTCAACACTTATTGATCTTATGATTTTATATCATCCATTATTAACTTACTGTCTGGGTAATGTCCAGCTAAAATCTGTTCTGATGTTTATTTGAGCAAACATTCTCATTTCACACCGACAATGCCTTTTATTCAGGCACAGATAATCAGTGGTCAGTGACCTCCAGGACTATTAACATTTTTACCAGTTATTATCAAGCCCTTATCTCTGAATATAGGTGAGGCATCGTGAATGCAAAAAACAAAAAAAAGGGTCAGTCACATTCAAAGGGTAAGAGATGCTGACTTATACATACATTTCCTATGCATTTGTTTAGAATTTTCAGCTACCCTTCTCCTACACTCATCCTTGGCCAATCAGAAAGATTTAAAAAAGCAAGGCCCAGACATCAAAGTTCTCAAGATGGGTTTAAAAAGAAAGGTTTTTATAAAATAAGTTAATTACAAATTCTATTTGTCTGACTTCAGAACCTGCCCATTGTACACACTCGTGGTTAAACATTTTCTTCTGCATCTCTGATATTATACATGTTAAGCATCTGTATTCAGAATATACATATATTATTTTTATTTCAAAGGTAGATTTTAAAGACCTCCCATTAGATATAATCATAAATACTATACAACCACAATAGTTGCAAATACTTCCCTTATGTTAACCTGCTGCAACTTATATGCATGAGTTAAAGTGTTAAGAACAAGCTCTGAAAAAGGCAAATCCCTTGGAACTTCCTCTGACTCCATTCTAAACATCAGATTCTTAACCCCACCTTTTTCCCCAGCCTCTCGAGCCCCCCAGCAAACAGGTCAGTCTTGCAACAAATCCTTAAGCTCATGTATTTACAATTATGGTGTTTTTCTGGAAACCAATTTGCAGCCAAAGACACTGAGGACAAAACAAGGAAAACTGACACCCTTTTTGTTCCCTGTCTTAGTTCTTGAGGGCTCCTCAGCAATGAGACTCCTGTAACTACATTGTCAGCCTGCTCACTTCACAGTTGGTCTGCTCCAAATAGCTTTTGAACTTAAGGTCCATTTGAAAGGAATTTGATAGACAAGGTGATGAAGCTTCTAGAAGTTTGATAAAAAAACGGTAACTGGTAAAGAAAAATAAGCTGCAGGCAGGGAGGGAAAGCTATAGTTGTAGCTCCTGCTTTGAAGACCATAACTGAACCAAATTTATATAACATCACATTTTGTCCTGGTTTTGGTCAGGATAGAGTCAATTTTCTTCTCAGTAGCTGGTACAATGCTGTGTTTTGGGTTCAGTACCAAAACAATGTTGATAGCACACTGATGTTTTTAGTTGTTGCTAAGTAATGTTTCTATTAAGTCAAGGACTTTTCAGTTTTTCAGGCCCTGCCAGGGAGAGAGCTGGAGGGGCACAAGAAATTGGGAGGGGACACAGCCAGGACAGCTGATCTGAACTAGCCAAAGGGATATTCCATACCATTGAACGTCAGGCTCAGTACATAAACTGGGGGGTTGGCTGGGGCAGGCTGATCACTGCTTGGGGGCTAGCTGGGCATTGGTGAGTGGGTGGTGAGCAATTGTACTGCGCATCACTTGGTTGTTTTTTTTTTCCTCTTGGATTTTATTCCTCTTTCCCTCTCTCTCCATCACTGCTGCTACTACTATTATTATTATTATTTGTTGTTGTTGTTTTTATTATTATATTTCATGTCAATTATTAAATTGTTCTTATCGCAACCCACAAGTTTTACCTTATTCCTGGCCCTCCTCCCCATGCCTCTGGTGGTGGGGAGGAGTGAGCAAGCAGCTGTGTGGTACTTGGTTGCTGCTTGGGGTCAAACCACAACACATTTACATCAGGGGGCACCCTGTTTACACCCAGCAGAGAAATGACACGTGAATGAAGACAGGACACATTTATATATTTTTCCATCATACTTGGGGGAATTTTTTTTAAATGTAGAGCTACCCCAAAAACTGCAAAGCTTTTTTTTTTTTTTTTTTTTTTTTTTTTCCCAGCTAGCTGTAAAATCAGGCTGCCCTGGTCTGAAGTTATGAGGCATCACAGACTAAGAAAAGTAAAGAGAAGCTAGCCAAGAATTCACCTATAAGCAACTGGAGCCATATGTGTCCTTGTTAGCTGTCGGCTCGCTTAGGAGCAGAAACAACAGCAGCTGCAGAGCAGCACAGGCTGGAAGCTGGATAAGGTCTCGCTACGTGCATAACTGACTGAGCTGTGCGATTTGATAACCCCAGTCTGCAAGTGAAGTGCTATTGCAGAAGGTAGAGAACAGTCAGCTAGCGTAGCAGTTGTCCTCCTAACAAATCAGAGATATCTGTAAATAGTTACAACTATACTTTAGGAAAGGAATAACTGGTTATTGCATATTACCTCATTTATTTGTCAGCTCTCTTCCTTTGCCCCTCTAGAATAAAGTTCTATTTATTAAGCATTTGATTCCCTGTGTTTCAAGTGGGGAAGATAAACCTCTTTTTGGTGTGTTCTCCCAGATTTCTGGAGAGAGGCTCAGGATGGATGTTTAACTCCTTAAAGTTTGAGTGTGGATCACCTTTTACTATTGCAAATCAAGTCTTAGTAAAAGTCATAGAGATAAACAAGCTTTTGATAAGCTACTTGAGAGAAATGCCACGTTTAGATAAATATTCCTATTCCTTCCAGCAATCTGTTTATAGAAACAGCTTTATTAAAGCAACACACAAAACTTCCAGGCAATAAATGTAAACCCAAAATAATTATTATGAGATATCAAACTGGATGACAAATTATAAAAATACATTATACTTACTCAAGTACACCCAATATCTAATTAACTGCTGACTCTGCCTGGAGTGCTTGTCCACTTTTTAATAATAAAGTCCAATCCTTCCTTTCCAAAGAAATCAAGGACAAAACTCTCTACACTGGGAACAAAATCTTACTTTTACTTCTGCAGTCAATTTTGCAGGAATTGTACAGTTTGTGCTGTTTATTCATAGTGTTTCTATTTCATACATAAAAAATACATAAGCCACTGTCAAGAAAATGATCAGTGTCACAATGAACAGCACAGAACAAAAGGAGAAAAAAGGACCAAACTACAAACAATAGACGAGTGAGGGAATTATGTTATAAATTACCTAATTTGATGCCTTTCTTCAATATGACCACCCATTTGAAAAATTAAACAGTATTGTAAGTAATGAATGGGGGTGCACTTTGGAACACAGCAATGAAGCAAATATTATTTTTAACTGATGAGATGTATTTCAAATGTCTTTTATTATTTACACAACATTAATTTCACCACTTGTTTTCAATCCTCCACAGAAGAAATTCTGAATTATTATAATGAAACATTATAAAAACAGAAACAAAAGAAATGCCCTGCTGCATCAGAGCATGGTTCATCCAGCGCAGTATTCATCTCCCACTGTGACAAAACACAGTTGAGGTTAGGACAAACATAGAACATGCCCCCTTTCTGCAAATTATTCCCCTTGTACTTTTCCAGTACCCAGTCATTGTACTAGGGATTTTAAAGAGTTCTTATCTGCTTAGTCCTTCTAGTACTCACTTAAGGACCTGCTGTCCATGAACTTTTCTAAGCCATTTCTGACCCTGATGATACTGTCTGCCTCCACATCTTCCTGCGGCAACAAGTTCCAGAAGTTCACTACCAGTTGCGAGGGGACTATTTTTATCCATTTATAACTGATTTGCACTAGTTTTGACTGCCCCCGGTTCTAATATTGTAAGATTCTCCATTTAGCTTATCTACCACCAGAGAATTTTCAAGTGTTTCCTGAAATAACTATAAAAGAAAGCCACTGCTTCAGCTCTATAATTTTAAAATATGATTTCTTAGACAGCAGACATGCTAGAAGTTGGGGTTTTTTTTAATAAGGATTAATGAAATAAGGTAATGGTTAAGGAAGATTACTCATTGTATTTCCCAATGTTTCTCACAAAAATAAGTCAAAGAAAAATTTCAAAGTCAAGCGTGTAAGCCCAAGTTAACTACACAGCTAGCACCTTTTTCTATGAGAAGGTGATCCAACCCTTCACACCAACCAGGATTTAGAACTATTTCTCGTCTGAATCTGATCTTGTCACTTTTGACTCACATTGGATTTTCTTATTTTCTTATTCAAGAGTTTGAATTCTGTATTCAAACTTCAGCCATTTCTTGACAAGCAATTACTGCCTATTAAGAATATCTTCAACTATCCCGAATAAAAGATTTTGAATACAATGAGACAACATCTCCTCCTTTCTGCTTAGCAGGGGATATCAGCATATCCTGTGAAAGGTATGAATCTTAGTATGTACTGAATTATTTTAAAAAATACAAAATATTACCAGCAATTCTCTGAAGAAGTCTATGAAGGCTACTACAGCCAAAGAGCACAGAGAACTGCTCAGATTGAGAATGCAAAGGCAGCTTTATGTCACTTCATGCCATGCCTAGTTTACATCGATATTAGGCCAGTCAGTCCCATTCCGTGTAGCAGTTTGAAATGATGTAAAGCTGACAGAAGTCTGCTCTAAATTTTCTCGAGCTGGAAGAGTAGCAGGTTCTCACATAGAAACTGTGGAACACCAGCTGGCAAGTGCACCTTGAGCTACATCCCTTTTTCTGTGATCTCCTTGTTTCCTTTTCACTAGTTCTCTGCTCAGTAAGGATACGTAAAAACAGGGATATGGATATAGCCATCATTTGACCGCAAATATTTCAGATATTTTCAGTTCAACTGTCTTTACAGTAAACAGAAACTCAGGATTGCATAATACCTGCATACATAAACTGGACCTTCTTAATGCCAGGCTCAGCAGCATACCGTTAGAAGCTAAGTATTTTTCATAGTAAAACACTATTGCACAGTGCCTGCTTAAAGAATCACAAAATAGTCACTTTGATGTGTAGTCCAGAGAGAATTATAAGGCCTACTTTCCTCAAAATCTGCTCGATCACTATATAATCATTTACTTGCTGTTTGCAAATGTTAATCTGAGGTCAAGGTAATGGTCCTCTGACACAACAGTTCAATTTATACAAAACCATGCCCTTTTAGCACTATTTATAACTGTGGCGGGCTACTCTGATTTAAAAGCATACTACTGGCTTTATCAGAATGTGGGCAGAAGTGACCTAACATCACAATCACAAAACAATGCTGCTTCTAGCTTCAGCTTTTTTATAACTACTGCAGCGCTCAAATGTCCAAAAAATCCCAAGCATTACACCTACAGACTGTAATATTACTGAAACAAATGCAAGAGTGGCCCTGGATTTGGTCAACAGACATCGCCGAGGTGGCTATGGTTTTTGTTTATTCTGTGTTGCTGATGCACACGAACTACATATAGTAAGTATCAATTTAAAGGCTGATTTACACAAGACTGTGTTTTTAAAATAATGAGCCAGATCATTAAAAGCTTATGTTTAATGCTTTTAACAGAGCAATGTGGAAGTAATTCAATGAATCAGCTCTGATTTACACTATCTTACTATTCATTTGTGCATGATTTATTGTACATAAGCTTGATTGCAAACAATGCCAAATGCCCTCTGTTCTCTTGGCCAACGGGATATTGGCATAAGAGACGCTCCAAACAGCTTCATACAACACCGGAGATTAATCTGTCCTGCCTGTTGTGAGTTCTCAGATGTTATGTTCAAAATTTATATTTGGTGAGTTTCTTTAATCTGCAAATGCCTTTATTTAGATCAATTAGACCTGCAAAATCAGTATTTTGTTATTATCTTAATTTTGGAGATAGCTGGATAACTGGAGGGAAGGGAAAAAGGCAGAAGAAAGGAGATAAAAATGCCACTCTGCAAAACAGGGGAAGGGCTGGATAAAGAATCAATTTCAGTCTTTTCCTATTTCCTTCCTACTTCTATTTCTTTTTCCTGGAGAGGATACATAAGCCTTTCTCAATGATTGCCTAAATGCCAGAGCAAATCAATAGCAGAAAAAGCAATGAATTTTGCTGTCTTTGCAGTCCAGGGCCACAGCTTCAGCTATCACACAGAGCTTACAAGAACAGAAAAGACCGTTCTATCTTAATGCTACAGAATTTTCCCTGCAAGGCCTCTACTTTCTCAGATCCAAAGTCACCAGGGATGGTCTCCTGCATACTGATCACGTATGCTACTGTGCAAGAAGTTATGTTGGCTCGACTGCCAAAATGACATTTTAAAAAAATTAACAATAATACATATATATAAGACCAGAACATTATTTTTATTATCTCCTTGCAATAGTGTGCATCAAGGCTATCACATCAACCCCCTTAGAAATTCCAGTAGAGCAGCTCCTAGTAGCTGGATCTCTACTGGGTTTATATGGGAGTTCTAGAAGCATAAGATACTCAAGTATTCACACTAGAATAGGTCTGGGCTCGTGCAGCACAGAACTCTAGTGCCCAAGATGCTTTTAAAACAACTAAGAAGGCAACATATAAGATTCTAATTTTTTTCCCAATAGCTATCCAGCAGATGAACAGAGGAATTTTCTGCTGCATATTTGGATGTAGACACTTAATTTCACCCACACTCTGCTTTAGGCCTTATTGAATCCAAATGCATCCTGCTGAAGAAAATAAACATTTGCCAGGGATGAACTGGCTTCTTTAGTATTTCACAGGTTTGGATGACACAGCGAATGTATTTAGTCATTTCAGTTTTAGAGGGCTCCTAGCGAATAGCATGTTTTATCTATCTTACCCTTCCATTCAGTGCAATTTCATAAATACACTTCAGGAAAATATAGTCTTTCCCACTGCCTCTGTTCTCTTTTACTAATATGTTGACTAGGATCTTGAAATTAGTGGGATTTATAAAATAAAATGGAAATACTAACTACCCCTAAACAGAGAATAATCACATGGCTAGTGGGTAGGATGGGTGTGCAGGACAAGTATATTCTTTCCCTGATTCTGCCAATGAGTAACATTTGTCTTTGTGCAAGTCACCTAGCCCCTGTTTTAAAAATAGTGACAATGCCAAGACATACGCATACTGCAAAACTCCTGTTTAACATGACACTGGTGGACTCTCACTAATAAAAATATTACACTAAACTGCAGTAATTCTTTCTCAACGTCTTGTCTATACAGAAACACTCTGAAAAAGGAATATGAATGAATGAAATTTCATAAAACCTGAGGACACTTATTCACAGTAAAGGGCTTTGCATCATTTTATCTAAATGACAAAATAAAATACATCTCTGTTCATTCTGAATGTCCATACAAGGTTTGCATAGAGTTTAAATAATCCATTCCGAATGTGAATTGAGATTCATTTTCCTGCAGAAAAATATAAAACTGTTCCTGTGGGTCCCAGATAATTCTTAACGTCACATCCCATTACACTGGCAGTGAAATTCAAATTCTAGCTCTGCATCCTATTTGCTCAGGAGATAGAACATACTAGAAGAATTTCAGAGCTAAGGCTCCTGACTTGGTAGGGATTACTACAGTTTTGTTGCATCACCCCCTGAATAAACTAAGCAGGAAACAAAGTTCTGAAAGAGTATCTGGTCACTAAGGTCATTTGAAATGGTTGTAGCTATATAACTGTTTATATAAACAATCGATTTCTAATAGACCAATATGTTCTATGTGAAAATCAGAATGGCAACTTTTAACACGGGCATTTGCTGTACTTGATGGAAGTCAGGTTAACAACAAACTTCTCACAGATTCTTAACAAAAGCATTCTTAAGAAGCAACAGTTTTAAGTTGCAGGAAGGGAAATTCTGACTAGATGTAAGGAAAAAAAAAATAAAAATGGAGAAAGTGGTTAAGTACTGGAACAGCCCAGAGAGGCTGTGGAACATCTGTCTTGGTGTTATACAGAACTCAGCAGAACCTAACTTTGAAGTTAGCTTTGCCTTGAGCAAGTGCCTGGACAAGATGACCTCCAAAGGTCCCTTCCAGCCTAAACCCTTTCTATGCATGTCAGCTCAGAAAAACCTTAATAGGGAACTGGGGAAGCTACATCACAGACTAAACACACCTACTTCAAAAAAAGTTTCTTTCAGACCAAACCTCTTGTATACAAACCTTCTTACCTGCACTTCCAGGGAAATTCATCAGTCTTCTACTTAGCATTGGATGTGCTGGAAACTGAATGTTCTGTGTCATCCAGAAGACACTGGAAGTCTTGTGAATACAGTGACATCTATTCTGTGGCAAGTATGGCACCCAGACAGAGTCATAGGTCAATAATGCATTAACCTGATCTTCATCTGAACTGCCCAGAAATGTGTGTCACAAAATCTCTAAATGAAGACCAGGCTTTAATATGGCTCACTATAAAATAAAATCTATTGATTTTATTGCTAGAGTTGTTAAACATAAGCTAAAGGTTTGGAAAAGGGTTAAGTCCTCATATAAGTGCAGCTTTATTTAACTAGTTGTCTCAAAGGAGCTGTACTCCACATTCCACTGCTGGTAGCAGAACCAATGTTTTAAGAATAATTTGCTGACAACTAAAGAGCACTAGAAATGTTTTTTTAAGCATGTTCCTAGTATATTAGCCAGAAATACCAGTGTTACATTTTGTCAGTTTTCTGTCATAGTGTTTGTGGCATGAAAATGTAAAATATTGGTAGTGTCAGTACATATATGATATGTAGCAATACTTGTCCTTTATTGTTGCAGTCCAGTGATGCAGTCTGGAATGAGAACTACTAGTCCAAAGCTTCATTTAAACAGGACAGTGGTAATACTATCGTACGGGACAAATCAGGAAGGCCATGATGAGACAAAAGGCATTTACTCTTTTTGTTAAGATGGGAAAAGGAATGGAAGAAAAGGTCTACCCACTTTTTAATAAAGATTTATATAACCTTGAGTATCTCTGGCATCCTAACATCCCCTGCTAGCTAGTATTATCTTACTGTAATTAAGTATTAGAATGACTGAGAAGGCTGGTTTAGTTTTCCATTGTCTACTCAGACATGTAAACTGAGAATTAAAACAATTCTTGTAAAGGGAGATCCCACTTTATCCGAACACAAATTTTGAGTGGTACCAGATCAACCATTCCATTAATGACCACATCTGTTATTCTTAGAAGTACTGTACATTAAAAGGAGTCACAATTTCTGTGTTCACCTACATCCAATTAAATCCAGTGAAAATAACATCATAATCAGGTGTTCTTTTTTCCTCTCAGGACTTTGGGCAATGTAAGATTATCACATATATAAGACAGCTGCTAAAGAAACCTCAACTATATGGATTTAATTGTGCATTAAGTCCAGGTAAAATAAACACTGTTGTAAACCAATGCACACCTTAAACCAGCCCTAGTACCGAATTACAAGTCTGTGCACTACTAGTGTATGGTAACTGTAACAGATTCATTCATCTGCTTGCAAATTCAAGTGGAATGTTAAGAATAAGTAACAGAATAAAGGTTACCCCACTCTTCTAAAGCCGACTTTACTAATGTCAGATGATATCACCATTCCAGTCCACCAAAACATGATAATGAGTATCAGAAAAAAAGTAAACTTGGAAAGAACGCCCATTTGGGATGGTAAGATTCTAAGGTGGAACTAAAAGATTAATTTTTAAAGGTCAGAGGTTTTTTTCATGTTACAGGACAAACCTGTATTTGTGGAGTGAGGGATAGGTATTCCACTTCCAAGGAAATGCTTGCATTTCAGTTTCTCATTATGAGTTTGTATTAAAGGCACACGCACTCTCCCAAGAGTATTAATATCCATTGCAACATTAGTAAATTCTTGGGTTTTACAGTTCCTCCTGACTTATTATAGTGTAAAATTGTCCTGTGAAAGTTGAAGTCTTAGAAGTCACCAAGCAACATTAAAATATTGCTGCAAAGGCCTTGGAGAAGTTCAACAGGGAGAGTAACCACACAAACTACTTTGACGTGGACAAAGTTGAAAAGATTTTGAAGTTAATAATTGGCATTTTGTCCTAGAATTACTTATAAATGACAAAATTTTGTAAGCAGCTCCAAAATCATGGGACCAGCACTCCAACCCTTCCAAGATCAGAACTACTGCTTGTCACCTCTCAGTATAAATCATCTGCTTAAAGTTGAAGGTCGTACTTCTGCAAAGACTTGTTATCGACTTTAATTTAAGCACGTAAAAGCAAAAGGATTTCTCATATGCTAAAACCTATGGCAGTGTGATGGCATCCAAAATGTCAGAGCCTTCTCTGTGTGTATATTTTTATTTTGAATGTCTATTTACCTATCATATGACATACAAGAGTTTATTTACTACTGACTAGAGTTCTTCAAGATGTACAGTCATGTGTATTATCAGTCATACATTCTGCCAACTAAAGTCAGATAATTTCTTACTCTTAGAATATTTAGTACATGGGTAGAACACAAAGTGGACCGCGCTTAGTATCAGTTTGAGTCTCTGCTGTAGAGCAAAACAGCACTCGGAGAGCTCTGAAGGACAGGAGGCAAATTTTATATCTGCACTGTACTTCTTGAAGAACTACTGGCTCTGGTAAACTCCTCCATCTTTGAGTGATGTCAACATGAAGACTTATCCTTTGCGTGATTGGAAGTATAACTCTCGCATCACCACAATTTCTTGTTGGTAAATATCTTCACTTAAACAGCACAGGGTCATTCTGCCAACACATGAGTAAGTTCAGGCCACCTCTGCAATGAGGTCCCATGGCCCCTGCCATAACACATGTTGATCTTGGAAACTGCCTACATTATAGCATGCCAATCCCACCTTTCTGCAGCTTTTAATATTGCTCAGAAGCTTGATGGATGGTGTTTTACACTGTAGTCCCATGCAGGATGTATCCCTACTCCCCTTTAGCAAGTGGCTGTTTTTAGATTGCCTGGATTCATGGATTTCTCTCAAAATGCTTTGTCTTCACATTTCATCATCTTTAGCCACAGTAACAATTTAGATTGTACCACTGACTTAGAAACATGAATTACAATTACAAAAATACCACCAAGTATGTGCATCCACTTTTAACCAATTTAGTTAATCTAGTGAAACTTGTGTGCACACACATGCTATGGACACCTTCAACACAGACTTGAAATAAACTACTATAGCTGGAAGTTAAAATGAAACACCTCTTTATGGATTTTAATAGGATCACAAAGGCCTCCTCCCATGTTCTTACGCAGTAACACCTTCTCTATGAATAATGCCACTGACAACAGAGAAAGCAACAATCTCACAATAACTGGCAGAATTTCATCCCAAATTAACATCAGTACCGGAGTACTATGCACTCCCACCACTGCAAAGGGGTGGTTGCCATCCAGTAGGTCTGTATTTTCACAGGAACAGCAGTCCAATTTAGGGAGAAAACTCTAAGGACACTATTTCCTAAAAACACAGGCTGTAAATGTAACAGGTTTTATAACATACACATACTAGACAAAGAAATAAATCAACAATTCCTGGAACTCATAAAGGTGTAAGGCAAGTAAGGTATAAATTACCTAATCTATTTTTCTTACTTGAATACATGTATATGTATGAATATTTGAACAGCGCAGTAATAAAAGCATGAAGTAGAGAGGATTTTGACAACAATACGAAATGTGGTTGCTTTGAAAATCACAGGACTTTAAATACACCTAGTTACCACTTCTCATTTGACCTCTTGGTTTCAGACTGCCTCCCATGAAGGTCACATGTTAAGATTCTCTATAAAAGAGACCAGCTGTTCCAAATCCACACAACAAGCAGATCAGGCATTGGAATGTGAATTTCTGGATGACTGTCATGCTGTAAGTAAAATCTTAGAATGAGAACTGATACAATGGGTGGCACCAGGAAGATCTTCCCACGATATTTCTGTGCGTTTCTTATAAGCATGCACCCAAATTAAAAATTAAAAATCCAGTATGTACAAGTCCAGATCTTAATTTTACAGCTGCTAGTTTTTATCCTATAAGGAACCAGTCTGATCTCTCAAATCTAAATGGAACTGGAGTCTGGCATATTACAGGCCTAGAACTGAGCTTTTCACTTTGGATCTAGCTTTCACATTCAAATTGTGGCCATTCCCTAATAAATCATTCATGCTATTTTAATAAAAACTTTTACACTAACATGAGTCGTAGATCTTGAAAAAGAATATAAGTAATATGTCATCCCAGTGAGCCCAGGGTTACTTTTTTTTTCCTTTGCTGCAGGGGAATGGAGAGTGGAAAAATTCAGGCTTGCCTGCAGGTTACTATCAAAGTACTCTCCTCACCTCACCTTCCCACTACAATAATAGCCTACACCAAAGAAACAACTAGGCAAGATCATAATTTCAGCATAAATTGCTGCCCAGAAATGAAACTGAAGAAATGAAATAAACATACGAACAAACAGAACACATAGAACTTTTGTTTTATTTACGTTCATTTTCTTCTGGCTCTTTATACTCCAGAAGACTGGAAAAGGTTGCAAATGAACTAGTAGTAGAGCCAAGAGTTCACTAGAGTGAAGCACAAGTCAGATAGCTAGAGGTTTTGAATTCTGTTCCCAATGCTGCCATCACTGGTGTATGTGTGTAAAATGCTATTAACATTTGTAATCATTGGCCCAAACATATATCAAGGTAAAGCACCCACTACAGAAAGCATATACAGAACCCTTTACCCAAATTCTGTGCTCTTTCACATGAGCAATTCCACACACAATGACTGGACAGCAGATGAAAGTCACAGCAACCAGGATGCTAAAGGAAGTAATGCTAAAAGATTACAACAAATGACTTTTAAAAAAATAAATATGGAAGAAAGCTCTATCTTGAGCTTTGTCTGAAACAGCATAGCTACACAGTGTCTCTTTTTGAGGACTTTAAGCAAAATTTCAGAATAGCCAAGCAGACGTTTGACAAGCAAAGAGGGGAAAACAAGGGAAAAAAAATCGGTCACCCACAGGGTGCTCATTTTGGAGACATCAGTAGCTGACCAGTTTCTTACAGACATAAAAAGAGAAGCAAGATGGAGAGTAGCAGCCCTCTAAATGCACATGGCAAAGTGATCTTCACAGTCAGGAACACTCAAAAATGGCATATATTTTAATCAATATTAATCACTGGCAAATATCACTGGTCAGAAAGCTCAGGATCTAGCTAAGTTATGTAAACATACTTAGGTATCAAAGGAACTAGTCTAACTTTTAAAATGTTGAACTTTCAGTAGCTTGTATTAACTCCATCACGAGAACCCAGATGTGCATTGCTGGGTTTTTTTTCTTTCCTTTTGCTTAGCACATGGGATTCTGTAAGGCAAGAATTATCAGTGATCCAGATGAACTGGATGGAACAGACATAAGCTATGAAATCTACCGTCCCCAGTTATGTACCCACTTACTGAAATGTCTCTGGCTATATCCTCATGCTGGCTACAGCAGCCTCACTTAGTCCAGACTGACAGATGATTGCAATGGATGTTTATGGCCCTTTTGTTATCGCTTGGGAGTGATGCAGCGTGTCAGGGCAGACTGGCTTTTGACTACTAGGTCAATCAGAGAATGAATTAGAACTGAGCTGTCCCTACGGCTCCCTCCAAGTGTGTCTTCTCTCAGTCCAATCATACTCCTTAGTTAAAGTGACTAGAGATTGGCAAACAAGTTCAAAGGAATCATAGAAAGCAAGAGGAGGAAAGATAATGTTTATCATATTTGGTATTTCAGTTTGTATTACAACAGCTACTCCAGTGTGGGTTTCATTTTGTTTTGATCCATCACAAATTTTGCTCAGTTGGTTATATAATTTTATTTTGTTATGGTGCAATGTTTCCAGATGATTTTCAGTAATTTGACATTTTATCATCTACTCCTTCTCTTCTATCTTAAAAAAAACACAGGTTCTTCTTTTTCCTTACAGATCACCAGAACTGTAAATGCAAACTTACTACCTCCCACCTCTCTTTTTCTCACCACTTTCTTCTGTCCTATTAACATCTCACTTAAAACTTCCTCCCCCAGCATTTTTATGAACAGCAGCATGACTATGGGAAAAGACGCAGATACTCAGCTCTGGGACAGCCACACAGATATCTCCATCACCATTTTGGTCACAGACATTATCACAGGCATAGATGTCCACCCTCTTCTCAATCTAGACCTGAAGACCCTGAGCATAACCACAGCTGTTACAAAGAACATCAAGACAGTCATGAAAGACCTGCTTCTCATCCTTCCCCTCATGATGGACCACATCACCACCTTCACCCTCCACACCATTGTCCTCCACCTCCTCCCCATTATGGACCCCATCACCACCCTCCTTCCTCCTCACCATGATGGACCTTATCCTCCCCCCCAAGAACCACAACATCCCCCTTCTACTCCTCCTCCACATGATGAACCACATCCTCCTCCTCCTTCCCCAAAGGAATGACATCATTTCCCTTCTCCTCCTCCTCCTCGTGACAAACGACATAATCCTCCTCTTGGTCCCTGTCATGGACCTTACTGTCCTCCACCTCCTCATGGACATCATCCCCATCCCTCCTCCCCATTGTAGACCACACTGTCCTCTTCCTCCTTGTGGATGACATCACCACCATCCTTCTCCCTGTGGTGGACCACAGCACCCTCCTCCTTCAAGACACCCTCCTCATCTCTATCCAGACATCACTGCAACAAGACAAGCATATTGGGAAAGTATTTTCCATTTCAAGTAACAGGAGCTGTCTATCACATTCCAGTTCTAAATCAGCAGGATCCTCTCACACCTCCCACAGCAAACTTTCCTGAGCCATCCCAAAGCAACCCTCACTCCTCCAGCAGTGTGAAGGTATTCTCTTCACTAGCTCAAGTCTAAAGGAGATGCCAGAAGCTCTGCATTTTTCAGATCACTCTACACAAAGTCATGCCCAGGAAACCCCGAATTTGTTCTTCCAAAAATTTTGCCTTTATTTCTACATAGCTCCGTGGCAGAAAATTCTCTTACATGACCTCAGAGAAAGAGGTTCCTGGCTTGAGAGTTGCAGGGCCAATGACAGTTGTATAATGAATAAAAACAGCATGTAGAGAAGCGTGGAAAGCATACGGTTTCTAGAAGCACTGAAAATAATGATTAAGACAAGTATTCCAATCTGTTTCTTGATCCCAGCTATCTCAGGCTCCACTCTAACTGAAAGGCTCAGAATTCTGAGTCACTCAGATAATGTGAATGGGTATAAAACTCCCCAGCAAAACAATGCTCCTTTAGTTCTAACAAAAAGGAAAATTCTCTAATAGTGAAAACTACCATCTAAAATCTTTCATTTTCTCATAGTTCATAATTATAATATACTTCTTTGAGGGAATCTGACCTAGAGAAAATTTTATCACCTTCCATAAAAAATTATCCATGGTACTACATTCATTCTTTATAAAGATTCAAGGAAAAGAAAAATAGGTAAGCTTTTTTTTTCTTGGCCCAGTTGCCAAAGTTTTGTCTTTGTTGTTACTATGGATGTTTAGCTGCACAGTAAACATCCATGAGGCATACTCTAGCATAAATTCACTAATGGTGGGCAGGTTACCACCATTATCTAGAAAAGGTCTCAGAATAGTTAATGACTTGCAGTGTAACACTGCAAGGTGGCCTGCACAGGTACTTCCGTTGCTACAGTTGTTGGTGGTGATATACCAGAAATACTACATCCAAGGACAGCCCTATTCAAATAATTTGTAACTGTTCTCAGGGGAGGAGAAAAGCAGATGCATGTAATAACTCTTTCATGTAAATATTTCCTTTATCACTGAACCTTCCTCACTGGAAACTGGGTTGAGAAGAGCAGGAAAAGAGAATACTGCTGTCTATACTCTAGCCCCCACCAAGGTAAAGTCCATTTTGACAGACCTGGGACCCCAATGACTTAGTTCAGAACAGTTACCTCATAAGCAATAACATGGGATTAATCTCAAAAAATTAGTAAATTGGTCCTCAAAGTAGCTTTATAATGGCATACAGTAAAATACAGTGTGAAAGCTACACTGAAGAAACAAAATGGGGACAGCATTTCGTGTAACTGAGTGAAGGTTGTCTTAATTTTTAAAAGTGCATTATCCTGTAGGAACAACCTTATTTCTGGCATAGTTTATCCACAGTGTCTAAAGCACATTTTCTTTAATGAGAACTTGTAGTAAGTGTGGTGGGTTGATCCTGGCTGGACACCAGCTGCACATCAAAGCCACTCTATCACTCCCGCTCCTCAACTGGACAGGGGAGAGAAAATACAACAAAAGGCTCACAGGTCAAGATAAGGACAGGGAGATCACTCACCAATTACCATCATGGGCAAAACAGACTTGAGGAAATTAGTTTATTACCAGTCAGACCAGAGTAGGATACTGAGAAATAAAACCAAGTCTTAAAAACTCCTTCCCCCCTCCACTCCCTTCTTCCTGGGCTTAACTCCCAATTACCTCTACCTCCTCCCGCCCAGCAGTACAGGGGGTGGGGAATAGGGGTTGTAGTCAGTTCATCACGCACTGTTTCTGCTGCTCCTTCCTCCTCAGGGGGAGGGCTCCTCACACTCTTCCTCTGCTCCAGCATGGGATCCCTCCCACGGGAGACAGTCCTTCACAACCTGCTCCAGTGTGGGTTCCTTCCATGGGGTGCAGGAACAGAATACTCAAGTGTCGGTCCCCCACAGGGTCACAAGTCCTGCCAGCAAACCTGCTCCAGGCTAGGCTCCTCTCTCCACGAGGCTACAGGTCCTCCCAGGAGCCTGCTCCAGCAAGGGCTGCCCACAGGGTCACAGCCTCCTTTGGGCATCCCCCTGCTCCAGCATGGGGTCCTTCATGAGCTGCAGGTGGGTATCTGCTCCACCATGAACCACCATGGGCTGCCAAGGGACAGCCTGCCTCACCATGGTCTTCACCATGGGCTGCTGGGGAAATCTCTGCTCTGGTGCCTGGAGCACCTCCTCCTCCTCCCCCTTCGCTCAACCTTGGTGTCTGCAGAGCTGTTTCACATATTCTCACTCCGCTCTCCAGCTGAATTTGCTGCTGCACAGTTTTTCCCCCCCTTCTTAAATACATTATCCCAGACATGCTACCACCGTCCCTGATTGGCTTGACCTCTGCCATCAGCGGGTCTGACCTGGAGCCAGCTGGCATTGGCTCTACAGACACAGCAGCAGTATCTAGCAGCTTCTCACAGAAGCCACCCCTGTAGTCCCCCTGCTACCAAAACCTTGCCACACAAACCCACTACAGCAAGAAACAACTGGAACACTGGAACTGAGGCAATCCCAAGGTGTCCACAGATTCAAAGCAGAGCTATTTGGTGCTCAGCACTGGAGACAAGTGCCAGATGTTCTCAGCCAGCTCTAATTCTGGCTCTGCCAGACACAGGCAACATTACTTAATCCCTTGTTCTTGGGCATCATTTTCCCTATCTGTAATGATTACAAAACGTTATGAAGACTGACTAATCCATGGTCCAAAGGCAGTCTCCACGCAACAACAAAGATGGACACTTCCAATAGGAGCATGAAGGACAAGGTTTATCAAGCATTATCGAAGAGTTATGTGACATTCAATGATATGCAATCCGTCCAAAGACTTTTTTCAAATACATTCTGACTTCTCAGAACTATTCTAGTACGAACACTAAACAAATCTATAAAATTTACAGGGTTTTTGTCCAGAACTTCATTGCCACTGTGACCTTCTTGGGTCTTTTATTTAAGCCTTCTAAAATTCATTCTCAGTAGCAGTTTAGAAGTTAAGAAGCCAGAAAGCTACCAACATTGCTTTCTCTTTTGTTCAGGGGCCATCCTACTTAGTCTAAACCTGTCCCCAGCTGCAGTCATTTAGCCTGTTATCTTGATGGCACGTGGATAACCCCAGTGTCATTCTGGTGACCACACAAAGATTATTTAGATAAACTCACAAGTTTATTTGCAGTATAAACAGGGTATGATGAGAACCAACCAACCAACCCTAGCAACCCACTCATTCTGTTTACTTAGCTATTGCTCCTGAAAAACAGAAGACGTGACTAAAGCCCTGTCAGGCATTCTTTTTCCATTTGGTTTTTAAAGAGCCTCCTAATTCAGGGGGCCTTTTTTGTCCAGTTATGAAACCTTTCATTATACTAGCACTCTGCTGTAGTTTTTTCTCTAGCAGAGCCACCCCTCTTCCATTTGAAATTTTGGACTGTGATGATCCTGATGTCTTTAAAGCTGTCGACACAGCACTGAAGAAATACAATGGAGACAAAGCAAGTGGTAATCAATTTGCTCTATACATGGTGATGGAAGCCAAGAGAACTGTAAGTAGACTTTGTAAAAAAAAAAAAGTTGGAATTGTTTATGCACTCTGAATCAGATTATCTCCAACTTGTTCATAAGAGAGCAAGCATGACAGCTAAGTGTCTTCCAAAAATGCTTTAAAAATATCAAAGAAATGACTTGCACAGTAAGATACTCGTTACCATGACAAGCAGTGATGTATATTATGTTCTTATCAATGGAACTATGTGTGCTGGTGAATTGCTTATTAATGCACAGACTAAAGAATAGAAAATTTCTATCACTAATACAATTTGTCTTACTCGTCCACTCTGTTTTCTCCTTCCTCTGTCGGGAATTCAACCCCTTTTCATCATCAGTAAGTTTTTTTCAGATGAATGGCAAAACGACACTTACTAAAAACCGTGAAGATTAACTTGACTTGGGAAGAGCTGGTATCACACATAAAAAAGAAGGACCTGATAAAATTTGGCAATACTCTGAATAATTTGATTGTGAATATTATTTGATTGATGCTAGTCCTGAGTCACAGATCTACCTAAAAGCACTAGGTGGTATTTTAGTCAAATAGGGTGACAGCTAAAATTACATTCAAATAAAGAATGAAACATGATCCTTTGCCTGGAGTCCTTCTGTACAGTGTTAATCTAACAAAAGAGTTATTTACCTCTGAGAGTCATACAAAGATGGTATTACCATAATAATGACAAGCATTACTTTACTTGAAAACAACATTAGCATTTTTTTCTACTGGATTGGATTTTCAGATGTAAAACACAAGAAACCCAGTGTCAGAGAGAATATTTTGCACTCCAAAATCACAAGACATTTATTTTACCCAGATAAAAGTTGACCTCAGAAAAGGGACATGAATTGCTAAATGCCTTACGGTAAACTACCCACCTTTCCTGGCACCTACCCTCTGGTTCTCCTGTTTCAAACTGGGGAGATTTTAGTATATAGTGACAAAAACTAAAATCTGGCAAACCCTTTATACAATTTAATATTAAATAAATGAATAGCCCCACTGTCTTCACTGAACTAACACATCCTTAACAATAACCAAATGCAAACATCTTTATATCAGAGCTGTAACACCACCCTCCTTTTGCTGATGTTCCCAAAGGACAGATACTAGTTTCAGTATTTTATCTTAAACAATGTTCTATTTTTAGAGAATACATATTTGTTGCAATTATTATTCATCTTTCCTTCTCTAGATATCCATCTTTCCTTTTCTTAAAAGATCTAGTGTGGAAATCAATTGTTACTTTAAATCATTGATCTGACTATGATAAGTAAAAAACAGAAAAGGAATCTTCCATAGATTTCCTCATTTCAATATTCTTTCTCTAAAAAGAATATAGATTTTACTCATCACTAGTCTCACAATGTTGAATGCATTAATTAAATAGCTGGTTATTACATATTCATGTACATTCATTATTGATAAGGTAATAAAACATAAAAGCTGACTGATGAAAGACTGAACCTGCCCCAGTTAAACGCATAGCTGTTCATAATAATAATAACAATGAAATAAATCAACACAAATAACCTACAGAAACAATGTCTTTCCTCAAGTATTTTGTTTACTCACTGAGCTGATTTATTGCAGATTTAGAACACTGTAACAGAGAACAGAATTTGGCTCTTTTTAAGTCCACATCCCAGATAGTATAATCTGATACAGCTCCATAAATGTCATTTTATACTTGCTGAGGATTAAGTCCATTAGATTTTTAGAGACCCAGTTCTCAAGTACAGCAACTGCCTGTGTTTGTATTTGAAAAGGCACATTGGCAGAGCACTTTTAGTGGCTGTAAAAGATTAGTAACTTCTAGCTTTATATCTCCTCTAAAGGATGAACCGCAAAACTTGCAGTGTGTTAATGTCACCTGTAGGCACAGGCTCACTCCATTTATGGCAAGGAGAAAATGCCACCTACTGATTTATCAACATCAGAAACACTTCCACTGGCCAGGCCAAACTTTGCTTATAACTTTGTCTGTATTTCATCTTATGGGATTCCTGAGGCTACCCTCATGAGCAGCTCAGCTTTTATTGCCTTTAGGAAAAGTGCAGGCACTGCCAAAGGCTGTCTCCAGAGCACATGCCCTCCTTGCCCCTTTCCATGAGTCGGCAGGGCAGCATAAGTACCCTGTTACCACAGAGTAAAGGCAGCTTGGGCACTGCCAGGCTGCCTGAGGGTTGCTGGCTGCTGTTTCTGGGCTGCCTGTAGAGTTGTACAGAAGGAAAGTAGACAGTTCTGGGGGGAGGCCAAGACTGAGGGAGTCAGACAGAAACACAGTCCAAGCTGGTAATTACGCTAACTATCCAAGCACTAACCCAAATTTGCTTATTTGGAGTACATTTGAATGACAGTATAAAACCTAACCACTTCTTTCTGGTTTTAAAACCCTTGGTACTACAAGTTAAAATGAAGGTAGGCAGGCATACCATTTCTGTTGTATCAACACGTTGTAATTGTAGCTAAGAGCTCAGTAATAAGATAAGTCAATTATTGAACTACCAAGATTTGGGAGACCTTGTATGGACACCAGCAGCTAATCTGAAACCATTCTATAAAATAGAAGGTAACGAATGGGTAGTATTTACCTTTTGAAGTTCTCATCTTTTCACTTGATTTATTACTATGCAAATGCTGACATGTATATTGTTTTTATCCAGGCAGGTCCTGACACACAATTCCATGTGAAATACCGAATACAAGAAACCACTTGTACCATTGAGGAAAACAAACTCTGGCAAGATTGTGATTACAAAGCACTTGCAGAGGCTGTAAGTATCTGTCCTCTTTAAAAGTTCTCTGTACAGAAACATCAGCATAACGACTAGGACCGCAGTTGCCTGGGAAAAAATACAGTAGAGAATTTAACTTTTTTAGCTGCATTGTTTTTGAGAGCCTATAGGACTAAAGTACAGTACAGAAATATTTACTGCTCTAAAGCTAATGATTATAGTTGTAAGTTTATCACCATAATCCTGAATATGTGCAGAAGGGAACATTACAGTGCTTCAATGTGAAGGTTCACAATAAATTAAACATAAAATACATGCACTGTGAGAGTGTGAGGGCTATAAAACTTTCTATTAATTATGTATAATGGAAACTTGCACAACCAAATTGATTTCAGATCTGCACCAACAAAAATACTGACATGGAAGTCACTGTGGCAGAAAATTTACCAGAGCTTTTTGCAGTGCAAAGCATGCCTGGCTCATGCTACTGGAGAGCAGCACCTAGCTGAGGTATAATTGAGGCACACACAGCATGCCAGAACACTGCACATTTCCAGTCACTGCTATTTTACACAGTACACGATGCAAAGAAAGGGATGATGTTGATATAATATCATTTGAATCAATGTGAAATGCCATGCTCATTGCTGCGTATCTTGTACTAGCAGAGAGGAAATTAGGTAAATACACAATTCATATAGACTTTATTTATGAGGATGTGTTCATTTCCATTATTCTGACTGTAAATTCTTCACTTAATTAACACACATCAATCATGATACAAAGAAATCTTTCAAATTATCTGCTCAGTTCATCCCCTGCTCTCCTCACAATCAAAAAACCAGTCCCTTTTCCAGTAACAAAACAGCAAATTAGACATTACTACAAATGTATATATGAACTTGTTCCCCAAACTCAATTTGCAACTTTCAACTTTATTCAATAGCTAGAGGAATATATAGCACTGTGTTTTCCTTCACTGAGTTTAAGACAAATGTCATATGTTTTTACAGACAAGAGGAGAATGCACAGCTCAAGTTCACGTGAATAATGATGAAAAAACAAGTAGTGTTTCACAAGATTGCAAAATTTTTCCAGGTATGTAACTGTCTGAGGCAACATTCAACAAGTATGTTGACAAATAAGAATAGAAAAAAAATAATACTGAGACTTTCAGGTACTTTTAAAGGTAGGCACTCCTTATCACTCTATTCAGACATTTATAAGTAATCTTTCAGAGGCAACTACATGTTGAAGATAAAATTTCACTTCACTGTTACACCCATATAGGCTAAACCAGTGAAGAACTGGCAGTTTCTGTCTAGAGTAATGAAAACTGGCACATGCATGTGTAGTAAGTTTCTTCAGACACTGGAATGATACCAAGTTAAAATGAATTTGCCTAAGACCAAAAGCATATCAGTAACTTAGAAACTAGATACAACTTGTCACACTTATTTCTGTCCTCACTTATTCAAGTATAAAATTGTGCCAGAAATTATTAGAAAAAAACTTTATAGGACAAAATTGTACCTTAATTTTCTCCAAACTAAAAAGAGAAAAAAAAATTCATTTACAAAATAAAATTCTAGCAGTGATGTAATTATATAAGAGACTGTGATAACTTTTACACCTTAACAATAAGCAGTATTACATTTCTTGCCTATAACACATGCATACATGACTATTATGTTCACATAGTAGTTTCCTTTATTAGAAGGAGATCGCATTGTTTTAAAGCTTTGCAACTAAGAACTCTAAGTGCCTATGCCTAATGTTCATGTAAGACATATCCAAGCTAGTTTTAAAATATCCATCTAACTGGTAGCAGGGAGCTACGTGCATATTAACTAACGACATATTCACCATGATTTCAGGCATGTTTGGCAGCGTATCTTTGTTTCTTGTTCCTAGTTACTTTGTTTTAAGCTTAAACGACTACACCTACAGCCAGTGTCCTGGGAACTGCAGTACACACAAACGCCACGTTCTGCTGCTGAATAAACCTCCCCCCCCCCCCCCCCCCCCCCCCGCTTGTTCAGACGCATTTGTAGGGCAATGGTGACATCTAGTTGCCAGTAAAAGGTGTGTGAATGCCGCAGAGAACGCACGGGAAATTTGCATCTTTGCTCAGAAAACTGAAAAACATAGATAAATTAAAAGAATCATATATTGAGCCTACAAAGTTTGCCTCTTCTTACCAAGTTATAGCAACTCTGAAAAAAAATACACATTTGTTCAGCACTTATGAAAATGCTGAGACCATAGTCAGTTTAGAACTGGGTGTACAGTTGTTTTACTATCTCCTTTGTGATTACTGCCTGAAAACATGGTCACATTTTCCAGTAACATGTTTCTATTTGTCATTACTGAGTCAAAATAAGTGATGCTAGAAATATGAAGGGCCAGACTTTGTTGAAGTACCCCTTGGAGAGCTAAGACTAAATAGTATTGCTTAAACTGACACATTCCAAATGTACAGAGGAGCCAAATCAAATCAAAAGGATTTGAACAGAAAGACTGAAACAATAGATTCTAACTGGTGAGGGATTTCGCCACCATGTTAGGTACCCTACTGTTCAGCCTTCTTGGTGTAACAGTTTGATCATACTGATCCTGATCTGGTTTCCTAGCTGGTGCAAGCTGGCATAACTCCATTAAAGCCAGTTTATGCCAGCTAAGGATCAGGCACACAAATTTTACTTCAATTCCACAGAGACCACATATTGTCCCACTTTCATTCTCAAGCTCACTGAAACATGAAATTAATTTATGTACTGAACTATAAAATTAATTTATGAAAATCCAATCCATGATTACTAGAAAGGAAAGAGAGTTAATAGGATTAGTTGTAGGAAACAGAAGTTTGAGCATCCCTGTCAAGCTTGTGTATCCACAGCCAGTCCAGTTGGTTAAGCTTGAAGGTAACATCAAGCGGTAACTGGCAGCCGCAGTGACTAGCAGGGGGAGTTCAAACAATACAGCACTAGAATAGTTCAGCTGCAGTCCCTAAGGAGCTCAGTCAGAGCAGTTCACATGGGTGAGCCAAAACACTCCTGTCAAAGTCCCCACCCTGAAACATGGTGAGGACAGTAAGCAGCTGCACACAGTGGGTGAACTTTGAAGAATCTGAGGAACACCTCTCTAGTTGTAGCCATCACCGGCTTTTCCCTGATTGAATAAGGGATGACCCTTCCCTTCCTTAATGGCGTCAAAATTACATGCAAGATTTTTCAGAGATTCAGTGACTCCTGAACTCACTCCTCTGAATGAAGTTCGCTGCTGAAACCGTGTCTGGATCTGAACGTCATGGATGGCCCCTACCACCACAAACCAAAGCATGTTTCTAAATACAATTAATGTCTTTCCAGGCCCTGAAACTGAAATGTGGGGTTTGATGATCACTCCAATTTAAAGCAGGAAAGGTTCTTGCTCATTGAACCTATACTCTCATTCCCAGATAGGAAAAATCAAAACCTGAGGCTGTTTTACAGAAAGCTCTATATTTTTTTTGTTTGTTTCTTTTCCAGCTACGCCAAGGATAACACTTACTGACGCTACATGTCTTGGATGCTTTCATCCTGTATCAAGTGACAGTTCAGAAGTGTCAGAAATTCTGAAACAAGCCATTTGGAAGTTTAACAGGCATAGTGCTGAACCTGCACTTTTTAAGCTTGTGGAAATAAAAGAAGCTAAAAGACAGGTTTGTGTATGATTTTTCTCTAAATTTTACTAAAACAAAAGCCCCCAAACCAGGCACCTTGGTTGTTTTATGTACATGCTTCTCTGAGTTTAAGGTGGCTTATATTTGATAATAAAAGCATACAAAATGCATATACAGTGCAGATCCAGTAATAATTCTCTTCATTTATAAGAAATCACAAATGGCTACCTACTGGATTTTCAGAGCTGTCAACTTTACAAACTGACAGTAAACATGTTTTCTTTATCTGCAGTCACATCAAACCAGTGTTTAGCACCAGTTTATTTGCATTCAGTGCTAACACAGGCATCTTGTGTCATCTCAGATGCTCTCAGGTATTCTACTTGGCCTCTCCCTGAAGCTCCAGCAGGAGCAGATCTCTCCTAGATTCTGTGCCAAAACTGCCAGCCTGCACAGATGTCTCATATACTCCACAGCCTTGCAAACAGCAGCAGGCACCTATGTTTTTGCAATGCAATAGGACCCATACGTCAGCAGCTGCTATACACTATAGGATGGGTAAACCCCATACAGGAAAAATGGGTAAGAAAACCAAAAAGCCAGCATGGCACTTGCTGAAAGACTTCTGCACACAGGAATATCTGCTTTGCAAGAAATGACTGATCAGGTCACAGAAATTCTGTGTCATTTGGTATCCCATGCAAAAATTATTTCCCTGTGAAAGGCTCTCCTATGGAATGGTGCTGCTAGAAAGTAAAGTTTATTTGGTTTGTAACTAGTATATAACCCAACACCAAATACAGACCCGTTTCTTTGAACGTGTATGTATTTACTTAGCCAAAAAGCATCTTCTGGTCTCGTGTCAATTTGACCCATGATTTGATTCAAACTGTCCTCTTTCTGTTTACTGATAGCAATGATCCTCTTAGCTGAAAGACAAGCTTGCACAACATTTAAGCCACATGACAAAATGCCACAGACAGGTAACAATCCAGCAGCTAGAAAGAGAACCAACACGTCACTTCTGGCCAACAGAGACTAGTCAGAGCCCTCCACTTTAATTGATCTGGGATGGAAAGTTTCTATATTTGATTCTTATTTCCCCTTTTTAATCCAATGCTACCTGACCCAAACACCATGACATGGAGAGATTTCATGGGTCAGAAGCAGTAGCCACAGTGAGGAAAAGTGAACTGCTTCCTGGAGAGAAATGAAATAAAGGGTCACAAAGCTGGACAAAACAGCAGATGGGGGAAGGTAAAGCCCAAGGCAGACACAATTATAGGTAGATGATAAATGCAGGACACTCAACAACAAATGATGTCAGCAGTATAAAGTTACATCATTCAGATACTGTTTTACTATGTCTCATGCTCAGGAACATAGGACTTGCCAAGCTGTACTAGGGTAGTCATCTATCTAGACCAGCTTCCTGTCACTGGGAATAATAAGTAACAGACACTTTGGAGGAAAGTGCAAGAAACCAAGCATTATGAGGCTGCAGACTTCCTAGGAGAAGTGGAATCCAAATAAAAAGTGCACTTCTAATATATACATGACTTAAGTTTACTTTTTGTATCACAAGGGCAAGATTTTTTTTGCTGTCTGAATACTCTGTGGCTCAATAACTGCACAGTGATTTGATGGATGGAAGGCATGAGAAGAGTAGTTTTGGTTCCTTTGCTGATCACATTTAATAGCTTAACTTCCAAGTTTGTATTGGTTTACATAATGTATCTCCTCAATATCTCTTCCAGGTGGTAGCTGGATGGAATTACATAATTAAATATGAAATCGAAGAGACTAATTGCTCCAAAGAACAATTTCAAGATTTAACTCCGGAGTGCAAACCCACTTCTAGAGGTGTAAGTCATTTTCAAAATCTGTTTATCAAGAAAATATCATATTAACAAATAATCATTGAGATCTGACTCAAGAAAATATTTATAGTCTTGCTTCACTTTGTGAATGAAGCTTAAATCCAGGCTTATAAAGAACTGTCTATTTACGCAATTAGAACATCTATGTCTTCTACTGAATCAGTGACTAAGGAAGATGACCACTGAAATGTTTACCAATTACTCTGTAGAATCTAACTGGTCTCACCCAAATAACAAATCCCTTGGGAAGTTCCTATCCAGATATTCAAGGAGTTACTCAGGTACAACCCAAAAAGTGATTAAAATTAACACTGTTTTTCCAGCTTAAGTCATATTTTCTAAGAAAAGTAAGTAGCTGAATTATTACTTAACCTCTACCACAGTCCAAATAAGAGATTTTAAAAAGAAATTTATTAACACACATACTTTAGCTAAACAGCATTACAAAAACCAGGTACATCCTCAGCTTCTCTGACCTGGAACAGAATTAACTGTACCAAAAAGAGGGTTGCTGGGTTGCTCTCTCAACCAGCCTCCTGAACCAGTTCACCAGGGGGTCAGACAAATGTTTCTGCATATGCAATATAGAAGGCAGGGATGCAGAGTCATAATGAATAGTGGTGGTAAGTGTCAGGGGAGGAAACACAGGAGTCCTGACTCACATCTGTTTCAGCTGTTGCGGAAGCACACTGTTGAGTGTTACATTCAAGAGCCTCTCCTGTTCAAAAATTACTCCTTGGATGTCTCAAGAATGTTTCAGAATATTTTCGAAGCATTGATCAAAAAAGGAATGAATGACAATGTGGTAAATAATAGAAGAATGAGAATCTGGCTAGCTGAAGCAAATCTCTCCATTACTCATGCTTGCCCTTAAACAAGTTGCTTAATATGCTTGAGTCTGAGTTTCCCAACCTGTCACCTAGAGGTAATGACTTCTGTCCACCTCATGTGATGCAGGAGTGTTACCCCATTCACATACTGCTTTGATCACACAGGGTTTGTGGGATTAGCTCTTACTTATTTCCTGATCTGTTAAGCAGCCTTGCTAATAGATCACCAACAGATATGATTAGAATATGATATTTCCATACCTTGGAATGGCCAAATTCCATGGAAGTTGTTTCATTCCTTTATTTAGCTCTGTACTATTCATTTTGAAATAGGTGGGCCAGAATTGCACCCTGTAGTCAACATGCATGGGAACCACAGAGCTATAGTGCAGCATGATGCCTTATCTTTAAACTGGATAATAAGCCTTGGCATTAGTTTTTAATTATTTTTTCTGAACCACTACTACGCAGACTTTTTTACAGATTACATTTTCTAGTATCATAGCCCTAAGATCCTGATCCTGATTTGTAATAGTCTTCCTTCTTATTCTACAGTTGATTAGTTTATTTCAGTTTTTGATAAGGGACTTTACTGAAACCTTTTCGAAAATCTATGTATACTTTATCATCAGGTCTCTCTACCCACTTTTGTTTATGCTTTTGAAGATTTTTGACAAATCTGCAAAATGCAGCTTTGGTTTACAACAAACCCCCCGGTCTCTCCTTGATGCATTTATGCCCCCTAGTTCTTTATTTATTACCATTTCTAGTCACTAGAATGCTACAGACATCAGTTTTATGGGTCTATAACCGTTTTAAAAAAATAACAGAAACAACATCTGCTTTCTTCCAGCACTAAGATATCAAGGCAATTTTAAGGACGTAATCTACCACAGTTCCTTTAGAACACCTGAGTAAATACTAGCAACTTAGTAATGTTTGATTTGTTAATTGCCTAATCTTCTTTTTGGTCTTTACAGTTTGAGACAGAAATTCCAGTGAGTTCTCCATAAAACAGATTTCTAGCTTGTAAACCTCCCCATTTCCTTCTGTAATGAACAAGTAAACTAGTTCATTTAGCTTCTCTTTTATGGTTTTATTTCCTCTGAGCAGTCCTTTTGAACCCTGATCATTTATTGGCTCTGCAGACTGTCAGTCTTCTTCCTCCTAATATACTGAAGGAAGGAAGGAATCCTTAGTAGTATTCTTGACTTATTCTGTTATCAGGAAGGTATGAGGATGTGAGTTTGTTCATTTTTCTAAATAACAAGGAGCTGTTTTGCATTTTTACTCCAGCGTGTAGGTAAATGTGATGCCAAAGCATATGAAAATCTTCATGCGGAGATCGTAGATATTGCAAACCAATGCACATTTCCAGGTATGGCACAATCAACTGTAGGCACTATCAATTTTAAGATTTCTGCATTGTCAGGTTTTTTTACAATTGTAAAAAGACAAAATAAAAATGCAAGAGATGAAAACAGATAATAACTGTCTAATAAAGAGAATGTAATCCTTCTGGGACCAAAAAAGCACTGCTTCTCAATGGAATATTACCACAGATTTTTTTCACTTCCTACAAGTATTTCATATGTAGTTGGAAGTTACATTTTATCATTTGTATCCTGCCCTATTTCTGACATGGAAATTAACAGATACAAACTGAAACAGTATAACTGTCCTACAAAAATTAATTCGTTTTCCACCACAATTACAAGCAAGCTAATATCACGTTATTTAAATAAGTTACAGCTTCTAACTTTCCAAAGAGCTCCAGTGTATTCTTTTGAAAGGCAAAGGAGCCAAGGACTTCAGATTTTGTCCAAAATCAGTAATTAGTCTATTGATCCTATCATCATTTCATATTGCATGGCTATACTTAGATTTAGTATGTTACAGGCTTATCCCCACCCAGCCCGCCCCCTGCTCCGAGTATAAATAAATCACTTAGAATTTACAAGTTCATTACAGTCAAACGGCCAAATGGTTTTCTTACTGTCACTTTTTCTTCCAGACATCTATTTAGACACAGATTACAGCAGCTTCAGAGCTCTAGAAAAGGGAGTATAGTAATACTCCATGTAGCAAGTGCTGCATTCTCACACATTCAGACTTGTTTTTCTTCAAGGAATGATAATGATATTCTTCCACACACTCATTCTTTGTTAATAAAGTGCACCTCTTGTTTCACCTGAATCAGGTCTTTCCGTACATGAAGATGTTCCCTCTCTTCATTTGCTAGCTATCCACACTTGGTACACACAATTTTTGTTTCTATGAGAAAACTGTGTGATATTTTGGATGATAAGCATCCAATAAGGCACTAGGTGCCAATGCAGTGCTCTTTTAGATAACCAAGATATGATAACACTGATCATACAGAACTCAGAGACATTTTGGTTTCATTTGACAGACCCAAATTGCAGAAGGCAGGGTTTTATTACTAACTGTCCTCCCAGCCTTTATCTACATTGAATCTTTTGTTCCTTAGATCTGAAATCTGTTTGTTTCTTTCAGTTGAAGATACAGTACTTCCTGCCATTTGTGCTCATTGTCCAAAGACTATCCCAACAGACAGTCCAGAACTGAAGAAACTACTGAAGGTTTCTATGGAGAAGTACAATTCAGAGAGCAATGATGATTTCTACTACAAAAGTGGAGAAATAGAAGCAGCGACAGTTCAGGTTGGGATACACCACAGAGATGAGGAACAGACATGGCAGTGTTATTGGTCTAAGCTGAATGCTAGCTAAAGTTTGTATTTAAAACTGAAATAGCGGTAACTGAAACATCCATGCAATTTTTCTTGCAAAATTGTATTCATCTTGGCTTGCATTCAGAAGTGATTTAAAAATTTCCCATCTCTTTTTTTTATTTTTATTTTTCTTAACACTATTTTAAGAGCATGGGAAGAGGGCTGACTTACGGTATCTGATTTCTGTACATCTACCCCACTTTTTAACAGCTTTTGTAACATATCACAGACTTTTAAAGAAGAAAAGATTTATTAGACAAAACTACCTACTTGATCCACCACACCAATACTCTGTATGTTATTTTAGGCACTGTTCACCCTACAGTAGCTGTAGGCTCCAAGAAAACAGGCTTCCCAATTTCCCTTAAAAATCTGTTAATTTATATACTGATTCTGCTACTAGTAATACTCCAGCTAGATTCAGAAGAGAACATCTGTGCATCACTTAAAATACACAGATAAATACAGCTAGAGAAAGAAGAACAAGGAATCAAGAGGATAATATTGGTCAGCATTTACATTTGCCTTGTTTACTGTCCCAACATATCAAAACAGAGATTTAGGGCAGAATTGAAATTAAGACAGCAGAGTATTCAGAAAACACTTCGTCAATGACAACTCCTGAGCATGAGGGATACCATTGGAGAAGGCACTGAAAGCACACCAGAGTATTTTCTGAATAGCTCATGTTCTTTTGCTCGTAATACCTGTGCGTTTTCTTTTTTAAACCTGTTTTCTTCTTTCTCACTTTTCATATCATGATTGGTATTAACATGCACACATTTTTAAAACAGAATTAAGAGAGACAGAATTCCATGCTTTGCCTGCTGTCTCTGAAGCAAGATACGTTATTTTGCGTTCTGTAAAAAATACTAAGAGAAATACCAGGCACATTCTTGAACCCATGCAGTTTCCCTCCTTAATGCATTCGGGAAATACATTCATTTTCAACTGAGCCTGTTTATTACACTTCATTTTACTCACATTCCACTCTTCTTACATCATATCTGGCTCTCTGTAATGGTATCTCTAATGATTTGTTATTAATGAAATTACTACAGGCATCCAATAAAACAAAGCCAAAACCGTGGGCCTGATATTATTCTGACCTTTCTGCTTCCTTCAATTTCAGTGCTGCATTTTCTGAAATGGGAACTGAAGTGAATTGATTAGAAGCAGACAGGTTTGCTGCCAAATATTTTAATATTGTTCTTAACATATTTGTCGCAGTGGTCAGGACTTGTAAAATATAAGTAGTATATATCTTTCACATCTTTCCTGTGAACCTTTTTTACCACAGAAAGCCTTCTTGCTAATTTTTCAGGTGGCTGCAGGACAAAACTACCATTTAATATTTGCAATCTGGAAGACAAACTGCTCAAAGAAAGATTTTGACAAATTTAATGAAGACTGTGAAGCCGCATCAGACAGTGTAAGTAATGATGATATTCCTAACTGTAATGCTCCTAATGGACAAATTCATTTGCCCCAGAAATTGTAAACACAAGTAAAATCACATCCTGAGTTCAGTTAGCTCTTCCAGTGCTTGTTTCAATAAGGACACTGTTCTGTTTGTAATCCAAGCTAGTGAAAATGTTAGTAAAACCTGAAGCTTAAACTGAGTCACTCCGACTGCAGGATCAGTGCTCACTGCAAAATGAGAGGAGTTTTCTTCTGATAATAATGAATCAAAGAAAAGAGGGGAGGAAGCTGGTGCAAAATTAAATAGCTGCAATACTCCTGATTCTGTGGACCTGCAGCTAAGGAAAACATGAGATTGGAAATTTACTGGTGTGCAAAAGGATGATGTTTCCGGAGCGCATGCTGCTGATACTGGGAAAATGTGTTCCAGACACTGGGAAGTAATGCTGCTAGGGCCAGAAACCATTGGCAAGGGAGTTGGTTGGGAAAGGGAGGCTTTATTTCTCCTCTCTTTTTTCCCACCATATGAACAGTCCTTACCTGTGAGATTTTAAAATCTGTTAGTGCAGGAGGCACTAAATAGAAAAGAACAAAAAAAGCCTTTCTCTCTATCTCAATTTCCCAATTTTAATAGGAGAAATACCATCAACAAACAGTGTTTCTTAGGAATACCGTGAAGATTCAACAGTTAGTGCTCCAAAAGTGCTGGAGATGATAAATCCAAGTTTTCAAGATCCAATCTCTAATCCAGAGTTGAATTCAAAGGCTCACACAAGCACGCTATAACCTCAAAAAGCTAAGCAGTCATATGTCCAAAAACAGAAGTCTCCATCACTAAGATGGATTAAATATTGGGGCAAAGTTGAGGTAAAGTTCCAAGTATATTTGTACTTAAATGTATTATCTAAAAATCATAGGATTTTTCACACACAGCTCTCTTCCTTTCTGTCTGATCTTTTGTTGCCTTAACACATTGATTATTTTTTTTTTGTCAACAGGCACCACTGGCATGTGAAGCAAACATTTATGTGACCACATGGGAGAATAAAACCTTTCCCCAAGTTAACTGCTCTAGAGGACGGTCAACGGTATGATCCCTCTTTGTTATACACATCATCACAAGCAGAGCACAGAACAAAGGCAGTCATTAAATTCTTTATCCATTCCAGATTATCCCGTATTTTGTACCAAAAATAAAGGAAAACATAGTTATTTTAACAATCTCAGGAATGCCACACTCGCTCACTCTCTAACCTCAGCAACTTGATGCATCGAAGGCAGTTTCCCCACAAGGTGAAGGACTAGGCAACACAGTGATTATAGAAACAAAGGCAACAGGACAAACAACATTCTGTCTGTTGACTACTCCTTTGCATTGTCAGTTAAGCTCTGAAGTATCAAGCCTCATCAGCTCCTTTGAATTACTATTCATACTAGGTTTAAAAACTGAGATGAAAATGTATTTGGCAATGCAATAATTATACCCTACAGATTTCAAAAGCATCTGCAAATCTCTTCTCGTTTCCTTCCTGTCCAGCTCCACAACTAATTAGCCCTGCACATGGGTCAGTTTGAAAATTTCAGAATGGACTATAAATCTTTTTTAGTTCTAATGGTTGCCAGTTTTTAAATACATGCAGGGGCTCCCATGCTCCCCAATGAAGAAGAGAAGATATGCTGAGTAAAGTGAGATTAATTTGCATTCATAATCAATAACTTCACTGTGCTCAGCACCTTCATAACTACCTATTCATTCATTGTGTATCAACTAATAAACGTCTCCTCTTTGTTTTCACTACAGTATTGTATCCACATCAACTTTCAAACTTAGCTCTGTCCCAAACAACTCTAATCTGCAGCTAGATAATGATCAGACACTTTGGCGGACAGAAATGAAACCCGTGTTGGATAGTGACTGTACACCATGCATTCAGTCTTTGTTTTCCAGTTGAACAGTGATGAGGAAACAGAGATTACTTGATAACAACTGAATGTTTCATTATTATCAGTTTTAGCCTATATGTGTTATTTCTAAGCAGTGTTATGAAATACAAATGTCAAATCTAGAAACAAAAAATTGAATAGTTTCATTTCATATAACAAAACAACCCAGATCTTCTGTATATTCATTTTGAGACTACTCAGAGATGCTCACCTTTAGCATAAATTGGTTTTACACTTCAGAGTGTTATACTCTATCAAGCACAGGGACATTTAGTTCTAGAAATCAACTGTATTGTTCATACATTAAAACCAGTACATGTTTTTCTCTATATAGTATCATACCCATGTTAAACTAGCAAAATTTCAGTGATATATAAATCATTTTAACATATAACTGCCAAAACTTGATTTATTTGGGAGGATGTTTATGTTTTCATGATTAACACAAATAGAAAAGATAATTATTTAGTTTACTTTAAAAATCTGATATCATATTTTTGCCAAATGACTCATGTACTGCAATGAGCCAACTTCTGCATTTCCCAAATCTGAAGCTATTGTTCTTGTTCATGTAACAAATATGGCTGTTATTGCAATGTTTTTTAGACTGTATTAGTAAGGCGGCCTCCTGGATTCACACCTTTCCGAAGCTTTCCTGTGCTACAACAGCCCACTGAAAATTCAAGCTCTGATAAAAATGAAGAAAGGCAAAGACCTGGCAAAGAAATGAGAAAAGATGGTGGAGAGGAACCAGAAGGTGAAGGTGAACCTGAGCATAAACATAGGCATAAACACAGGCATGGATATAAAAAGGATGGCTGACAAAAGGCATAGGCACAAAATTGGTCGTAGCCACAGAACTGGCCATGGATGTGGGCATAAAAAACACAGTAAAAATGGTAAACGTAAACATCCAAACTCCAAATCCTCTGAGGAGTCCAATGAAAGGGTTTTTAATCAAAACTAAAGCCTCCTATTATTCAGTGCTGAAACATCAAAGCTAGTTAATCCAGGGGTTGCTAGAAAGGAAACCAGTACACTAGCAGAACCACTAATTCTTTCTCATACTTTTTTATTTAATGGGTTGCCAGATCGTCCAGAATCTCATGTCCGCAGATGTCCTGGAAAGCCATGGAAACAAATTACGGACCTTCCAGCTCCTAGCTTTCCCAGAGAATTCACAAATGAGGATCTCTTGCCTTCCACAGTAGAAAACATCAATCCAGCAACACAAAACTCAACTCCTGAAAATGAGAAACTCTTTGATCTCTCAGATGCTTTAGTATAATTCAAACATTGTAGGATCCTTTTCAGAAATTATACATAGAAAAATAAGAAAAATACTGCCTTTTGAAATGTATAAAATGTTAAGAGATAAAAGCTTCTATTCTGTTAGCTAAGATACTCAAGTAGGTCACCAGTATTTCTGGGGACCTAAGACCATGCAGCAATATTCTGTATTTGCATATATTTGCAAAGATGTATATCAGGCAATGGCACCAATGATTCAGAACCAGTCTAGCAAAGGGACCAGGCAAGTCAACAGCCTTCTGCTGCAGAAGTTAAAATTCTATCTCATCTGCCTCAAGTTACTATAAGCACAAAGTGAATCACTGCATCAAATCTCACTGTATTAAGTTTAGAACAATGACACAGAGAATTTCGCAGATTACATGAAAAATCTCAATCAAATATGGGTAAGACAAAAGACAGCCAATATAGAGCAAAGATGCCTTTCTTAGATATCTGAAATAATACTTCTCTAATTTACTGGAGTGAATCTTTTAAAGAACAAAATAAAACAAAGGAACCTGTTTTACCTTTCAATTTCTTTACACAAATTAGTTATTACCACCAGTCTATCACTAGCAGGTTGTTCTGTTGAATCAGAGAATGGGGACAGCTGAGAGAATCCTAAACGAAGCAGCTTTATTATTCCCTATGTGTATTATGTTAACTACACAGTAGAGGCACTAAGGTTGACAGATTTTCATGTGGCAGAGGTACACATATATTACAGATCAGATGACAAAATCTGATGACAAACATGTGAATTACCTAAAAATTGCCTGCCTTTTTCCATTATTAGGTTGTGCATAATTTAGAGACTGGACTGAATTTTCTATTCTGGATATCTTCTAACAGTTGAGTTTTTGGTAGGATACATCAGCTAAAGAGCACCAAATATTTTTGGCAAAATAAAATATGTTTTCCCTCTGTATGGATCAATGTATGCAATGTATACAATCAGAAGGCTTTATTTCCTTTCTTTCTGAAAAACAAAGTTACCAATGTTTTAGAAGTCATACAACCTAGCTTGAACCCCATTTTAAGGTAAGATATAAAAATAATAGCACATGGAACTATCACAAATCAAATCGTGCCTTTTTTCATTTCATTCTTTTCCTTGCAGGATAAAACACAAAATCTATCTTTTCTTTTTAGCACATGACAAGTACTAAACTTAGAAGCTAGGCAAAGAAAAGCCTTGAGAGTTCCCTTTACTTGTTTGCTTCTTTTCTTTTTTCTGAATATTGACTGGTATGATTTTGGTTATAACTGGGAACTCTTTGTGTATGCTGTATTATTAAAAGAGGTACACACTCAAAACAGTTTTTTATTTAAATTACTGTAGCAAGTAATTAATGCAAAATTACAATAAAAGAAACAAAGATGCAGAGATGAGAAAAGTTTTCTTCCCATCTCCGATCGCCCTCATCTGAATGAAAAAAGAGCCATTCTCGACCTAGTCTCCCTACAGAGCATACATGTATGACCACAAGTAGTGAGACATAGTCTAAGTGGTCAGAACAGGGTAAAAAAAGCCAAGACTCCTAGATTCTTGACTGCCTTGAATTGACCACATTACAGTGATGATGAGAGGTTTCATTAATGTTTGATACAAAGACAACAATTTCAACTACTTCTTTTTATAAGGTACAAAAATAATTACTCTAAAAAAAATTCTGGAATAAAACCCTACATGTTCCAGTTTAAAAATTTTGAAACAGAATGTTCCGCTATTTTTAGAACGGAACATTCAAATTTCTCATTGACACGTTCCCACAGAAAGCTTTAATTATAACAAAACAGCACTTTCTGATAGAAAAATATGCTGTCAGAAAACTACTGACCAGGCCTGTTTCAGATCTACTGCTGAAGAGCTGTGCAAAACTGCCAGTTTCTCCCAATGCTGAAATCATGCTGATGCGCTCCAGCCTGTGCGTTGCAATGCTTGGTGAGTACTTCTCTCCTTGGCCAGCAGACGGCAGATTTTTTGCCACAGGGGTTTCTGATCTTGGAACCAGAGTTTTGTGATTGCCAGGAAAGGTTTAGTAGGCTTAACGTTCAGCATTTCTTCTGAGTTAGTAATACTGCAGATAAAAACACCACAGCTGTGCAATCTGTTTTAAATATTAAGCTCTATCACCAGAGCATAAAAAGTTTGCCAGTTACTATAAGAAAGGTGTATAAGTAATACTCTAAGTGCAATTTCATGAACATAAAAATTAATAGCTCATTCTGCACCAGAAAAATTGCATTCTTACTGATACAGATAATCGGAACTAGGAGCCTGGGGTATGAAAATATGTCTGTATTAAACCTCTATTCATGATACTGCTGAGATATAGAGCCACCTGATGGCCATTCTACAGCTGTCTGGATTTAATGCGTTCTCTCTTTTGTTCATTCCACCTGTGATAATGAGACAAATATATATTTTAACTGACATATGATAAATTCCTCAGCTTTACTATGGATGTCCTCTTGGTTTCTTGCTATAATTCAGACACGACCTTTTAATCACACTTGGCAATTCCAATCATCCTTTAATGCTGTGTTCACATAGTGTAACTAGCCATGGGAAAGAGATGGTGCAAGCACCTGACAACAGACAATGGGGAGCATTAAGGATGAACACTGGCATTTGATAAGACATAAAAGCCCATTTGTTCCCTTGTTTTCTCAAGTCTTTCAGCCAGCAGGATAATTGCTCCCAATTTAGGAATATCAGCCCTGAGGATAAAATGAGTATAAGCAGCTACAGAATTAGAAATTACAACACTGCACAGTCAATGTCATATAGACAGAGCTGTACCAAATCCAATGTAGAAATTCCTCAAATATTCTTAAAAAAACAATAGGAATCAATATTTTCGATTCTGTGACCAGCTACTCATGCACTACTCTGATTCTGCTGTATTTACAAGACTACATTAATATAACTCAGCTTACACAGTTTTAATTAAAGTTTGAAGTTGATTTGGCAAAATGTAGTTAATAACACAATGTTTCTACTTCATTCTAAAATAAGAAGGCGACTGCTTTAAGGAGGAAAGCGTGAAGGTTTTCCTAATTGGGTAAGGCATCTTGCTACAATGAACACTAGTATTACTGCTGCTCCTGAACTGGTTTCAAGCTGCTGCTCAGTGAAAACCCAAACATAAACTCCAGAGGAGTAACTTCTATCAGTATGGAGTAACCGGTATTATAAACCTGATAGCTACTATTTTCACTCCTGTCATGAATACTGATAGTACTGAACTGTGGGTTGAATATCTGGTATTAAACTACTGGTTTCACACAGCAGACACCTTGCTGTATCAGTTCAGCGAGTCACAAAGAATCAGAATTCCCCGCAGAATAGAGAGTCATGCCAAAGAAGTGTATTTGTTTTAAAACTGAAGAGCCTGAACCGAAAATATATTTTACAAAAGGGCACTGTATGAAATCAGTGGATGGCTCTCCATCTTCCACTGGATATACTTATACAGGAGCCCTAACAGACTTCTTGCCTTGAAATAAAAAAGTAAGGGACTAAAGAAACAAAATTGATTAAGGCAGGGAATGAATGAGGATGTACCTTTTATCCAGGGAGGACGTATTTTTAAACTGAAATGTAGATTTCTATAAGAAACTCAAACAGTTGGCGTAGACAAGAATGGAAGATTATTGATTTCAAGAGGGGAACATAATGCTCATCAATAGACCCAGGGGAGGTATAGCATCTTTAAAGAAAGACTTTGACCTACATGCCCAAAACACTATAGTTCAGTACCTTGAAAAATCCACCAGACACAGGTAAAAAAATTTAAACAATAAAGGAGTATTGGTTTATTTCTTATTCTAGCCCTTAAGCATGTCAGCAGAAGTTAATTCCTTGCCATTCAATCCAATGGAAAAAAAAATAATGCCATAAAATATCACAGGGAAGTAAATCTATTATCACTGAATTCTCTCCATTCACATGCCAGCTCTTCTACTAGCTGTATATTAACTAAAAGCACAGTAATGCTCACAAAATTAATAAAAATCAAGGGATATAATGGGACATAGCTCAGCTCCCCAGGAATCAAGTGAGTACTGGCAATATGCTCTGTACAAAAAAAAAAAAAAAACAACAAAAAAAACCCCAACCAACACACAAACCAAACAAAAAAAAAGTTCTAGAAGGTATCTAGATTTCAGACTGATTATTTAAGCAGTCTTGTGACTGCTAAACTAAAATCTCTTGTTTGAGTGCAGAGGCCTGATTTAAATTTGTGCTGAGAAGCCTGTGCTCCCATTAACTTTAAATCGCATTGCAGGTACTCAGCATTTCTAAAAATCAGGCCTTAAAGCACTCAGCCAAAGCCTATGGTGTAAAAAAATGATATTATTTGGAAAAGGCTGAGATGGACATTGAGCAGCGCAACAACTCCTTGCAAGGCTCCTTGCAAGCAGAGAAAGGTAATTATGTGCAGCATTAATCCTCTAATTACCTCTTACATTTTGCAATGTTTTGGGAATTGGTGCAGGCCCTGACATTAACCACAGAAGCACTAGTGGTGCAACAACTTCTTTTCCTGACCCAAATACAGAGATTATTATGTTCTGGGTAATGTTTTGCCATACTTCCTTAATCTCTTGACCACTCACACGATATAAACCAGATGGAAGAAGCAGGAAAAACAAGCATTAACTACAAGACTGTCTCTTCAGAGCACAAATGAATGGACAGGTTAGTAGATTTACAGACAACTCCTCTTCTCTGTTTAGCTTCAGATCGTTACTTTTCTATCATAAGACAACCAAGATACCTCTGGAACTTTCACTAAAGTTGACAGATCTGTTGGTTGTCGCTGACAATCCAGCATAAGAATAGCACCAATATGAAGGTTGTAATGCACCTGCACTCCACACACTCAGCACAGTGAATCAGCCAAGACATTTCTTTATTAGCACTCCTGTAGCTCTTCTCTTTTTCACTGTAAATACATATCAGCCACCATCAATTGAAACCAATGAATACATACACTATTGCCAAACTTATGAGGATAACCTGTCAATTAACAACACTGTTGTTCTGGCTACCTGTTTTTGAGAATGAAGAACTACATTAAATTCATCTAAGACTGCAACACTAACCTTCCACTAAATAGTTATCTAAGGCAACTACATTTTAGTCTGCATAGGGACTACCCTTTCCTTCTTGAACAATTACTCTACAAAGAGGTGTTTATTACACAGTCATGCTTGTTTAAATAATCAGCTCAGATCTCTGAAGAACCCAAACTAGTTTGACTCAGTTCAGTGAACTCTTCTGAAACGTAGCACCTAATGTTCAGTAACACTCAGTCCCAACAAAATTATTCACTCCAGCAAGATACCAACAATTGTTTGGAGCAAAAGATGATTGAACCCCTTGCTAAATCACAATCACCTGTATTGCTAGGGGTTCCATCATCATGAATTAAGACCTGATCTTCACGTGTGCTGGCTCAAGGCACCAACGCAAATCTTAACAGGATGTCATCAACCACTGATGGCACTGAGGACTATAGTAAATTAAAAGAATGGTTTTGAACACTGCAGAAAAACTGTCTGCGGCTAATGAGCCTGACAAAATTAGTCTGAATCACAAAAGGAGCCTGACTAGTAAAAGTATGCTTACACGGCCAATTCCTCATAACATACATTTGAAATGGCAACTGATGTATTCTGATCAATATACCTCACCCAGTGCCATTCACGACTGGGAAATGGAATGTATGAGCTAAGTGCTATAATCTCAAAGAAGAACAATTTCACAGCAAGAGACTGTAATGCTAAAAGAAAAATTCTGAATCCCTAATACACTTTTATTTATTTACAGCCTGAATTGCTGATTCTTGAGCAAACTAACAGGCTGACATAGAAGAAATTCACTCTGGCCCAATCTTCAGAGTTTGCAATAAATAGTGAAATGCCATTTGCTAAATGGTGATAAAGTGCAAAACAAGTAATTGTGAAGAAGAGCTGTTCTATCCAAGCACAGCCAATAACACAGCAATTAGACAGTTAAGCAGTATCAACATACTAGTACCAACATAGCTAAGACAGCGTTATCACTGCCTCTAAAGGTTGTTGCATTCTCTTCAAGGCCCCACTATCAAACATGGCAGGTGTGCTGGGTTTGCTGTGCCGGGCATGTGGGTTCAGTCACCTCAGAAACAGCCAAAAGACTGAGAGAAGGAGCAGGTGGAGGACAGTAAAAAGCTACAATATGTAACATGCTAGACAGACATAGAAATGGCAACAGCAGCTTTTGGATGACTGTTTTGCAGATAATTCTGCAACAATCATGAAGAGTCTTAGCCTACAAAACTCACCCCATTAAAGAGATTCCACAGAAAGCATGTCTGATGTCAGTTCTGTGGTAAGCATTCTTGAGTATCTAGTATTTACTTTTCTGTTATTTATAATACATTTTCACTCAAAAGACGTCTACTTAGATAAAGGTGACAAATAATTGATAAAAGGTTGATAAGAGATCAAGTTATCATAAAAATCTTACCACAAAAACAGTTTCACTTGCATTTTGAAAGGTTTCACAGCACTGCACAGCTAAATGTAACTGACACATCTTCATACAGACAGAATTCATCAGCTCAAGATTATGCAGATTTTTTTACTACCACTTTTTCTTCTTGCTTATCTACCGAGTTTTTTCATAGCTGTCTTTACCCAGGGTAACAATATTAAAGCCAAAATAGCATTAAAAAGCAGCTATCTTGAAGCAGCAGTGAGTATTTTCTAAATGATAAAGTCACTCTTATTCTCTTTCCTTTCTCTGCAGTATTTCCTCCTGAAACCATGGGAGTACGCTTGCTTGCTCATCACTCTTCCTACCCTAAACAACTGAGATAGCTTTGTTCTTCTGCACCAGCAGCTCTGCTCATGAACACTGACACTGAATTTCCTTTTTTAGACAGCAAGGACGCAGACTTTCTTCCTCTTCTCCCTCCCTATGCCTCCCCTCCCCCACCTACAGTCTTTCAGTGCCCTCATCTTACCTTCAACAGCAGAAGAAATCCATGCTGCAGTTTTTTTCATTGTGAGCGGCTCTATGGCAACAGCAGGTCTGAGGCAGCAGTCCTCTACAGCTCTTACTTCTCTCTCTCTCCTTCTGCATAAAGATACACAGTTTGTTTGTCCAGTAAATTAGCAAAGACAATCCTGATGTGATATAAATTAGCAAACACATATTTCAATGTGATTTCAGAAAAAAGCGTGCTCCCAGGGGTACAAAGTTATATTCCCAAAGAGCTGAATGCTAACAATGCAAATGAATAATAGTAAATGAAGTCAGAGAAATCTTTTTGGGTAATAAACTGTAAAATCATCTTTGTGATAACTCAAGCTTTCTTGGACAGATATGTGAAAAAAGAAAAGTCTGAGTTTAAGATACACAAAATATCACATCCAAATGAAGTCCCAAAATTCTTAAGTATCTTGCCATTCTTTGACTGAGTCTTTGTTATTTACACATAAATGAAATCAGTGGTTTGGTTCTTAAATTCCTGCTAAGATAGAAGGGATATTGTCACACAAGATCTTGTAGTCTTGTAACCCATGAAAAAGTGTATATCAGAATATATTTAGAAATGCTAACACAAGCTACAGAGCACAAAAGAGCAAGCAAAGAAAAAATACCAGTAACTGGGTGGTTACCAAGTACTATAGTATCTCCCTGCTTAGAAACTAGGATTTTTCTGACTTTGCTACTTTTAATTTAATCAGAACAATGAGCTACAAATAAACGTTGAATATAATAGCAAATAAGCAATTCCCTCAAGACTCAGAAACAGTTATTACCAGAAGCTCTTAAAGTACCTAGCACAAGATAAAACTACTTTGAGTAGAGGCACATATTTTTCTTTATTTATTACAAAAAATCACCAGAAAATTATAATCTAACCACTTTCAATACATGCATGAAGTAAATGAATCCATGTATTTCTGTAATTCAGCATGAACTCTCATTTCTGTCTTTTACTGGGTAAAGAACAAAGGTTTCTGGCCACTGTCAAATGCTGTGACATGACATGTTAAAGTGCATGCCCTGCATTAGCACAAGCAACACCACAGTTACACCTGGCTAAAATAACGTGAACACCTGCATCCTGTCTGTGCTTGCATCAGTGGATGTCCGCACTCACTTGTGTCAGTGGGCCCCATAAAAACATGGGCAGCTGTTCATGAGTACAACCTGAGAGGAAAAGAATCAATTCCCTACTATCCTGCACCTCACATGTGCATTTTTTTCTCATCTGGCCAAATTCAATTAGCTTACAAAATAATATATAATAGCATCCTGAGATGGGTTAAAGCATGAGCAACTGGGACTAAGGACTGGCCAACAGAGGTTTCATAAAAGAAACCCCAAACAACAGAGCAGAACAGTCACAAGACAGTTTCTTAGCAGCATGCTTGGCAGCTTCAGCTCCATGGGCACACATTTCAGACCCAATCACGACAATAGCATGCATCTGTAACAGTGTTGCAGAGAAAAGCCTTGTGATGTTTACATTTTTCATCCAAAAATATCTCAGAAGGATTAACAAAACAAACAAAATTATTAAACAAGTCACAATGTTTACCTTGATTAATTGTTTAAACTTTTACCCTGGTAGTCCCTCAGCTTTCCACCCAGAACTGACACTTTTGTAGGCTGAAGCACAGCACATAAAGGAATTGCTCCTAGCTTTGAGCGGTTTAAAATCTAAGAGTTCCTTCAGAGACAGGAGATTATAATTTCCATTTTACAGACAGGTGAAACAAGGGCACAAAGCTGAAACTACTCATCTACAAATTCATATTAAGCCAGTAATCAGTGACAGAAACAAAAGCTCAGGGAATCTGATCTATAGTTACCTGCAGAAATGAATAGTCTTTTACAAAAAGTAATGTTCACTAGAAAATTTTCAGTTTGTAGAAACTAAGATTTACCTTGAGGAAATAATTCTGACTATGAGCTCATTTTATTAATGGAAAAGTATTTATCTTTATTGTTAACACTTACATGCTGTAACAGGCTCTATAAACTGCAAAATACTGTTTTGGAGGTTAAAGTGTTCTGCTAGAGAAGGAAGAAGAGACTTCAGTTAACACACAAGGCCAGATATGAACAGAAAGTGTTTCTGTTAAAGAACAGTGAAGTAATTTCTATGATATCTTACTCTTTCTGTTTAGGGACATACATGTTTTAAGTGTCCAGACAGCAAAGGCCTGTAAGACACTCATACCAAAGCTTTCTGTGCAATGCTGTATCAGTTGATAAAATCTAGCCATTTTGTTGCCACTAATCTGAGATGGGCCTTCATAACTTGTAGCACCGTACATAAACTCTGACAAGCACAGTGTATTTGCTCTGACATCTAACAGCACAGTTTGGGTGGGGAAGGATAGAGTTGCATGACTAGGTCTCATCAGTCAGGACACAGACGCGTCTATCAAGGCAAGCATATCTACAACATACTTTAAGATTATTATTTTTTTACCACAAACTCTGGTCACGTGAATATGCCCTTGTAAATTCAAGCAACTTATTGGCCTTTTTGGTGTTTTCATCTTGGGCTTGGTTCACACGCGTTAGTTCCTCCTCCTAAGAACATAGCACTTACCCTTTTTTATCAAGGGGCAAAGGTACTCAAAACTAAATGCAGAGTATAGGTCTGCCTGTAGTGGCTGTTCCAAAAACTAAACAACCAAGATCAGTTCAGCAATTAAAAGCCTAAAGCATCGTCAGTGGATTCCAGACTGAATAACCATGAGAATAAATAACATACATGGTTGGTTAACCAATATCTGAAGGAAAAATGTTTTCTTCAAAGAATGCATAGGCTCATATTTACCTTTCTCTCAGAATCGGAAAAAATGTTCTTTGAAGACTGTATCACAGAAATATATGACAAGCACTATTTCATGGTAGTGCCAAAGTCTTCCAATTGACTTAAAAAAAGAAATGTAATCACAGTACTCTGTCAGGATGTTATCAGCAGCTGCCACCTGCTTAATCTCTCTAGCTTTCTTTACTTTTGTTATAGAAAGAACAAACTCTACCCTGAAAGTATGCATGTAACTTCTATCAAAGATTTCTAAGCCTCCTACCATTACTGACCTCCACATTTTTCAAGCATTTGTCCACACGTAACCTCTGAGGCAAATACAAATATCACCCCCAGTTTACAGAGGGAAAAACCGAAGAGCAAGAAGAGCTCTCATTCCAATAAAAGTCAGTGGCAAGTCTCTAATAAAAATCTGTCCAATTTTAGTGCTAAAACTACATGTCTGCGGTCACACTGGGAGCCTTTAACACAACAGAGGACAGAGCTAAGCTGACTCCATGTCCTGGGCCTGACTACAAGCCTTAAAAACTGCAAAGAAAGAATCTAATTGCTCAATCAAGGAGAACATTCAAGACTTAAAACTAAAAACTATTGAGTTTTATAGCACGCAGAGGGCTGAAAGACTAAGAAATTCATAGTAAGAAAAGTGTATTTCTGTTTCAAGTATTTGGGTTGGATTTTATTGTGCCAACATTCTTCTTATTACCAGAACAGATACTAAAATTACAAGACCACTGTAAATGATACCATATGATAGGTTTTTTACTTCTTACTCATTTAAAGAATCAACAGTAATTTACATACTTCCTCTAAAATAGGAAATACTGATTTTCTAAAATTAACACTGTTTTTTTATTAGGAGACCAATGTAATGCCAACTGTAGTAAATGGGAAAATTTTCACAAGTTCAAAAGCTACTGGATGAAACTATATTACCTATAATAAAAATAAGAAGTATTAACTTCTTTAGATTTTTGATCCTCTGAGACAGGGCTGAGAATTCCAGGTTCCTCTGAGGCCCCAGAATATTTCCACCACTTCCTTTCAGAAGCAGGTTACAAGAACTTTCCCACTGTATAAAAGAAAAACCATCTTTCTTCAAAATTCATGGAGAACTTCATTATTCCAGAATAAGAAATATGTAACAGACCTTCAGACCTCTGGACTTCTAAGGTCACTACGAGTCTGAATTTAAGCTCTAAACTCTAAGAGGAGATGAATTAATGGATGAATAACCTGAAATATGGAATTCACACAACTGTACCATTTCTTTAAAAAAACAAGTAAATTAGTCTTAAACAATTTACCAATTATCATCAAGAAAAAAAAACACCTTACTGGGAATGCAGGAACTTAGGCTAAGAAACAAAACTATGCAAAACTGAAGCAGGAAACACTCCTAAGAGACATGTGCCCAGAGCAATTAGGGAGCACAAGCCACAAACCACCATGCATACATTTCAGACAAATGAGTCAGCTGGTCAGCAAAAGGTCCTATCCACCCTATATCCTCTGTGCAAGTCTGAGTATCTTCAGTAGACTGAGCATGTGGGACAATTAAGTTAACTAAAGCAGCTTAAACCCCACTGGCTTTCTATAGTGCTTGGCTCCTAAATCATTTAAGCATTTTTGAACATGTTCCTTATTGGCCTAGCACACAACTATTCAGTTGAGACAAAACTTCAACTGAGAAAGAAAATTCTGTGTCTGGATGTACTTGCAATTCACTCAACAAGGACAGCATCAACATTTCACAACACAAGTTTGATTACAGTTACAAAGAGTAGAAATATCTGTCAAAGCATAACAAAGTTGTTAAATAACTTTAAAAAAGGATGACAAAGCAAGCCTAACAGATTGATGTACTAAAGTCATCACAATGTGGATTTCAAATTGCACTGAGATACTAAAGAATACAAAGCAAGCTTTCTCAGTGCATTAAAAACACTGCATTTTATAAATTATCATTTAGTTTGTTTAGATTATGGTTTCAGTGGACTGACAAAGGGAAAAAAAACCAAAACAAAACCATGTAAGTTAGCATTAATGAAACCCTGTGACTGCATTTAAATAACAAGCATGGGACTCCTGGAATTTGGACTTTCTCTCTCCCCTGGAGACTTTCCAGAATCTTTCCTATCCACTCTACATCTGAGGAAGCATGCTTTTGTTTAGGCAGGATCCTCTGGGCATGATGAATTGAAAAACATTACTTCTTGCTAACAACACCCTAACAAATCATCTTGATCCTTAACGTGACCTACTGTGAATAAACTGTTTACAATTCCTACCTTTGCCCAGCTAGTTGTGGCAATCAAATAACATACAGTATATACTCTAGCATCAGACTTGCAAATGCAGGGGAGGAACTCGGGATCTTCCAGGTTTCCCATGAAGTACATGACAGTTTCATGGTAAATTCAAATCATGGTATGAGATTTTTAAAAGGAGATTTCTGAAATTTCCTAATGCAAACTGTGACATCGCCTTTGCCAGAATATTGATGCGCAGAGATTGCTCAACTGGAGCTCAGTTTCAGGAGGTGTCAGCTCCTACTGCTTTCTTTAGATACATCATTCTTTGCTTCAATCTGCATGAATAACGACTGGAGACCCAGCTGCTAAACCAGCTAGTCCATCTGTTACCCCCTGTTAATAAATGTATTATTATGTTCACTCTCTCTAAAAAGCTCATGATTCACTAGGATTGTCTTTTGGGAAGACATCTACTGAAGTGCACATATAAATGTGGCTGTGGTTCCTATCTTTAGTAGCACAGACATATTACTCAGTATCTTTTTGGAGTCTTTTCTGCACGATGGTAACATGAAACTGGTCCTTGAGGAGGAAGTTTTTCAGTTGAGACTGCTCTAGAAAGCTTAATAAGATTCAAAGTCAGGGGGCCATAACAAATCCTAGTGTCAATCCAACGTTTTTGTCAGTGCAAAATCTGACTCTTCCATACCTCTCACTATGATGCTTTGTGTTCAGAACACGAATAATCCCAGGCAGCGCACAGCTACCACCAGTCTAAAATACACAAATTAGACACAAGATCACAAATGAAACGGCTGTTTACACAATTATAACCAAAGAGATAATTCTAAAATACAGTATTCAGGTACACAGGTTTTAAAGAGTACAAAATGTCATAAATTTTTCCTTTAGTACAGTTAGGGTCATTGCTAGGACAACAATCCTGGAATTCTGCTATCTTGTTTCACAAAAAGAGAGGACTGATTCAGTGTTTCCAACCCTCTGCTTATCTGCAGTTAATGAAATAAAATTTCTTTCCGCTTTTCATTTGGTGAAACAAGTCAATTACATTCAACGGAGGAACCCCTCAACTCCTTTCCTCATAAGCCTTGATGTGGAACATCCATATGCATCTCTTTAACATGGGAACTGATGATTTGTTTCTTAAAACACAATTTCATGGTTCCAGTCATACAACACTTAAGGCAAACAGAGAGCACCTGATGAGAGGCCACCTGACTGGGGACTATTTGAGACTATACTAATGGATGAAAATAATGATAAACCAGAGCAAATAGCACAGCCAACTAAACAGATCTGTCAAACTCTGCCAAACTTTTCCATGACCATGTGACAGGAGATACCAATACACCCACAGACTTTTCTTTATATTCGAGTAAATCACAGATTAACAAAATCCTCAGACATGGAAGTTTCAAGCTCCTCTACAAAGGCCGGTGATGGGGAGCTCTGGGGCCAGGTAGCACTGTTCGGCTCCCTAGTTGCCTAACACCTGCATAAATAAATCTTGGCATCTGATTGAGACACTCACAGATACTGTTATAGCAGTCAGTAAATTACAAAATCAATTTTAAAAATTGTCCCTTGATTGAAGTTAACGGTCAAAGAAAACATTTTATGAGGAGGTGTTGGTTTGGTTTTTTTTATTATTTAAATGGGTTGAGGTTTGGTCAAGTGGAGTAAAACAAGACTTGCAGCAAGTCACAGCAATGGGAACAGTTTCTCTTATAACTATCCTTACAGAAAGCTAGTAAAGCCTTGTTAGTTAAAAACTACTTTTGTCTAAACTGAACTTTCAAAGTCGCTTGAATACACCGGCAATCTGAAACAACACCAATTTCTTCACAGGAAAAATTAAACTTGATACTTGTTGCTGAGAAATAAATGTTTTCTAAAAAGATATTTAAAATCTGTGTAACACGATGGCTTATGTTCCTGTAATTCCCATGTCAAGAAATCTTTTCCGCTCAGGTTTGCAAATATACTAAGTCCTAATTGTAATGCTTAAAATAAAAACTGTATGTATTCTACAGCTTTCTTAACGAATGTTCAAGATTCATAATAAAGCCATATATTCAGTGGTATTATTTCTTCCATTTTGACTCATAGTAATATTTAACGGGAAATCTAACTGTGTCAGTCCAAACCTGTGTTTATGATCTTTCTTCAGTCCACCCTGTTTCTTTTACAACCAGAGGTTTATGGGTCTATACAAACTGCTGTCATTCATTTAAAAAGGTTTTTGTTGCATGGCTGTCTAAATTGCAAATACAAGAAGCATCCTCAGTATTTTCTACCCAGTATGTGTGAACAAAACTTGACATTAGGGTGGGTTGACAGAGGAGCTGCATTTATATAATTTAGCTGGGATAAGTGCAGCAATACAGGTAAGTTATCAGTAAGTGCAGCCATACAGTTAACATTGTCCCAGCAGACGCTACTACAGGACCAGCTAATGTACATTTAGTCTTTCAGATATTCCCTTTACAGCCATTCTAGATGGTTCTAGACTATTTACAACATTCTAGACAAGCAAGGAGTTGAGTTTTTCAAGCACTGCCTCCATTTATTCATATATAATCACTATGGAAACAAGTTTGAGAAGTGACACACATAAACCCATCAAAGTTGGCACAGATTATTGCTTACGATTTATGTATTTTGCCTACATAAGAAATATGGATGAACAGATTATTTTAAAACCTGAGAAGAACATCACAATGATCGATTTTTTTTTTCTACTACAGTACAAAGGCAATGGGCATTATCACTGATCATTTCACTGTATCAGCGTGCACAGTTAACATTTTCCTCACTGCTTTATTTTGGACTGCACTAACCTTTACATCAGCCTTGGCAGATTTTTTCGCACACACCGCTACACTATGAACTGCAGCTATCACAGCACCGCGTTTTCAGTAGCGCCCCGAGGACCACCCTGCCTATCTCCTACAAATATCTCCAAATACGCCTTCACCCCCTCAAGAGACTATCCACCCTTAACACCCCGTGACAAATCCGCATGATCAGCTAGCTGCTGCCTCACACCCTGCCCCTGCCCACCGCCGGGGCCACTTTCCACACCAGTCCACGCTGCAGGACCCGGCCACCATCTTGCCCCTCTCCTCACGGCCCCGCCGCCGGCCGCACCCCGCGCTGGCCCCCTCGCCGCCCAGCCCGGCCTCAGCTCCTTCCCGCCCCTCACCAAAAGATGAGGGAGAACTCAGGGGGTGTTTTGCCTAGCACGGAGGTGCAGGGAGCCATTTCGGAGAGGGGGACGGAGGAGGCTAACCCCGCGGCCCAGGCGCCTGGACCCGGCCGCCTCCCCCCGCCCGGGGAACCCGCTCTCCCGTCATGCGGGCACTGGGGCTTTAAAAATAACCGACATGGCGGGGGGAAACGCAGCCATGACAAGAAGCCGCTCTGCCCGCCCCAGCTGCTGCCGCATGGCCCGGTCTGTGTCCCTCAGCCCAGCTGCCTGACCCCGCACCCCACCGGCCGGGGCCGCGCGCCCCTTCCCGCCAACCCCCCTTCCCGCCCCGCCGCGCTCCCCCCGCCCTGCGCTGCAGCAGGGGCCGGGGCAGGAAACCCCGTGCGCAGCAGCCGACGCGGGGAGGGGGGCAGAGCGGGAGGAAGGAGCCAGGCGCTATCACGCAGTCAATGGTGCAATATCCTTCCGCGCTCTGAGGAAAAAGTAGTTCCACGCTCCCCTGGCCTCGCGGCCCCGTGTGGCTCGGAAGCTCCTTTCAGAGTATCTCAAACAGCGGGGTGACGGGAATCTCTCGGGAAGAGGGCTCAATCCGGAGGGTTTCATGCTTTTTTCCTTGTGGCGTGATGTGTATATCCATGCGCAGAGCAGAGCGAAACGAGTCCGGCGGCGGGCGGATATATAAAGCGCGCGCCGCGGAGGGCTTGCCTTTTCAGTTGAGGACAGAGCTCCTGTTCGGAACATGTCAGGCGGCTCCGCGGATTATAGCAGGTATGGCGCGGCGTGCGGAGGCCGCGGCCCCTTCCCTCATAAGGGGGGTCGGTGTATTGGGCCGGGGAGGGGGAAAGAAGGGAGGTGGCGGGGGAGGAGGGGGTGCCTGCGCCCTTGAGGCGGCGCCTGGGGGTGGCTTGGCGCTGCGGCCAGACAGCGCCTGGCGTCCCGGCCCCTCCCGGTTCTAGATGTTTCGGCCCTGTCTCTCCCCTTACTCCCGGTTCAGCGAGGATTTAGTTCGGTTCTTTGGGGCTTGCCTTACTGTTCTCGATTTTTTTAGCAACCCTCACCCCTTAAAAAAAGCTATTTTTAATTTAATTGTACTCGCTGATCTAACCCGCAATTTAAAGGTTTGAGCGTGGATTTGAGCTCAGGGTGTGTTTTTTCGTAAAGGTCTCTTCCCCCGCCCGCCTTCGGCCGTTGGTTCGCCCCGGCTCCGCGGGCCCGGCTGGGGGCGAGACCATTTTTTTTGTTGGAGGGGGGAGGGGCGCGGCCCCCCGGCGGTCGCCCGGCGCCTTCCTCAGCCTGCGCGCAGCGCCCGGTTTGCGCAATCCCAGGGGTGGAGTTCTCGCGAGAGCGGCGGGGCGCTGAGGCGGGGCGGGGGCACCGCAGCGCAGCCGGCATCCGCCTCCCCCCGCCCCCCCGCCTGGCGCCCGGCGCCGCAGCGGAGCCAGCTCGAGTGCGCAGCGGCAGCCGCGGCCCCGCTCCCTCCCCGCAGCTGCGGGCCCGGCGTGCGGAGCCCCGCCTTCAGCAGCTGCCTTCCGTGAGGGGGGCGCTGTGCGCCGCCGCATGCGGGCCGGGCCGCGCCGCCTCGCCCCGTTGAAGAGGCAGGGCCGTTTGTCCGGCACCGAGCCGTGTTTTTCTGGTGGGCTTTTTTTTTTTTTCCTCTGGAGCCTGAAATTGCGCTGGGAGCTGCGCTGTGGCTTGAAGGCTGGGATGGTGTTCTGCCGCACTGAGAGCTGAGGGCTTGGCTCTGTGGGCCCCGAGCCGGTGGGGAGAGGGCAGGATTTCTTCCGTTGTTGGCAAAATATCAAAGCACCTGCTAGAATGATCTTTCACGGGTTCCAGATATGGCTTTTGGCAGCTTCTGGTGTCAGTGTGCCTTCTGCGTGTTAGTTGCTACTGTGTTAACAGCTTGTTCTTCTTGGTGACAGAGACCATGGCGGCCCAGAGGGAATGGACCCCGATGGTGTCATTGAGGTAGGTGAATGTGAACGGACTTGGGAATTCAGTCGCTAATGGAGATGGGTGTTGGGTCTAATACTATTTTTTCTTCCTTATTACAGAGCAATTGGAATGAGATTGTGGACAATTTTGATGATATGAATTTAAAAGAATCCCTTCTAAGGGGAATTTATGCTTATGGTTTTGAGAAGCCTTCAGCTATTCAGCAGAGAGCTATTATTCCATGCATCAAAGGTATGCAGGTGACTCATTTGTTACCGACATCGGATGATTAGGAAAGCGTTGTAAAACGCTTATTTTTATTAGTGTGTGATAATGCCTATTTTTAATTCTTACTGAACAAGTGATGTGATGGTATACCATCTTTCGGGACTGACCTGAAATGGAGAGAACTCTTTAATACTGATCACTTTTTTCAAAGTGAATAAAATTAAAACTAAAAACATGAATGACCTGTGTGGGAGCAGTAAATGTGTATCCTACTTTTTTTAGGGTATGATGTGATTGCTCAAGCTCAGTCAGGTACTGGCAAGACAGCCACATTTGCTATTTCCATCCTGCAGCAGTTGGAGATTGATCTCAAGGAGACCCAAGCACTAGTATTGGCCCCTACCAGAGAACTGGCTCAACAGGTATTGATAGAGTAGTTAAAAAAAAAAAAGATGCTTGTGTGTTGCATAGGTTTCAGGTTTCACAACTGTGAGACAACAGACTTAAGGGGCTGTAACCAATATCCATTCAGAACCCTTTTTGTTTTGAGTTTGGGGGATATAAACTGGCTTCCATTCCACAAGTTTCTCTGCCTGCTTGAAAAGTCAGGTTGATGCATGTGGAGGGGATGCTGGGGCAGGGATGCTGGAGCCAGTTGCGATGCTGTGTATAGTTCTGAGGAAGCATCTTAAGTACAAAAACAAAACGCAAGATAATTTCATTAAAGCACAGTGTTCTGAGTGGAAACAAACAAACATTTTGGGGAAGCTATTTGAACTTGCGTGCAGTTGTGCAACATGAAAACTGCAGTGTGCATGCAGTCACTTCATTGTTCTTGTACCTTTGTGATGTTTCCTGACTGAATGTTACTGCATGTCTGCTTTGCCTTCAAGGCTTGGTATTTTGTATTGCTAAGTGGGAGTGTTTAACAAAACTTACAGGAAACTTGATTTTTAGAATGAATGAATGTCAGTAACGCAGGGTCTTAAGATGAAATGTTGAACAGAACTTAAGAGTAGGAAATTATTATATACAATTTGCTGTCTTTTTCAGCTAGAATATACTGAGATGCCAGTGCTACAGTTTTCTTCACAGTAAAACTAAAATGAACAAAGTCAGACAAGAAAGAAAAGAAAAAAAGGCAGATCAGTGAAATTGAAACCTCAAAGTAGAACAAAGGCTGCATCTTCTGATCAGAAGATACTGGTGAGGTGAAAATTTAAAGCCTGGCATATAGCAGCGCACTAGTACACTCTTGTGAACTTCCTGCAAGTGCCTAATCTGCAGGCCTCCGTAGTTAAAAACTTGAGTTTGCTTCTGGAGGCCCTGCTTTAACTTTATAACAGCAGGTGCGTGGCTGTTACTACTTTAGCTAGTTCAACTAGTTAAGGACAAAAATTTGACTTAAGTGCCCCTCTGACTTGAGCTTTCTAGTGAACAGTAACAAGCAGTTGGGTAAAATCATTAGCAACTCTTTTGTAACCATTAAGAACTGCATAGTCCTTGTTCACACTCTGTTTCCAAAGTCCATAGCACCGGTGATAACAGGGCGTAATTTTCAATGTACCAGGAATTACTGCTAATGGAAGGGTTTTATTCTAGATTCAAAAGGTAATTCTGGCCCTTGGAGACTACATGGGAGCAACATGCCATGCTTGTATTGGTGGTACAAATGTTCGCAATGAAATGCAAAAACTTCAGGCTGAGGCTCCACACATTGTGGTCGGAACTCCAGGGCGTGTGTTTGATATGTTAAACAGACGCTATCTTTGTAAGTATGAATTTAATTTTGCTCTTGATGATAATTTCCAATATAAATTTCACACCCAGTAAGTGCTTCAGTAGTGTGCTGGCTGGCATTGTAGACCCTTGTGCCTGTAAAGCTTAGCTCTAAAGGAGAGCAGCATTTACAAAAGTGTTCAGTGCATTTCTGAAACTTCATGAAATTATTTCTGTTTTTAAATAGCACCTAAATGGATCAAAATGTTTGTTCTGGATGAAGCTGATGAAATGTTGAGCCGTGGATTTAAGGATCAAATTTATGAGATCTTTCAAAAATTAAGCACAAACATTCAGGTACGCAGATTTGATTAGTGTAGCTGAGAACTGCTGAATTTTCTCTAAATCAAAATTGGTGTCTTAGGTATGTGCTAACACCAGTAATGTGTTCTAGGTTGTGTTGCTATCAGCTACAATGCCGATGGATGTGTTGGAAGTGACCAAAAAGTTCATGAGAGATCCCATACGTATTTTGGTTAAGAAGGAAGAACTGACTCTGGAGGGTATCAAGCAGTTCTACATTAATGTTGAAAGAGAGGTTGGTATCTGTTGTACTTGCTCTGGCTCAAAGAATTAAGTTCTCTTACCTTCTTGTTAAAGCACTGTACTAAAATTACAGAAACTGAGGCTGAGCTTTGGTTTCTGTAGTAATGCTAGTAGAGTACACGCAAGAAGAAGAAAAACTGTGCACTGGATCAAAAATGACTAGGGTGGACCTCTTTCTTAATGTCCAGTGTCCTGTGTCTTGAGATTTGGTGCAACAACTGATTCAGAGACTGTGCGTAGTGTCCTGTTGCAACTTTACAGGTTGTATCAAATGTAATTGCATGCTTAATTGGTTATTGCTTTTGAGTTCTACTCCTGATTTGGCACTCATTACATACTGAACTGTCAGTGGTATGATGCATTCCCAATCTTCTTTGTTCAGGAGTGGAAGCTGGATACTCTCTGCGATTTGTATGAGACGCTGACTATTACACAGGCTGTTATTTTCCTGAACACAAGGAGAAAAGTAGACTGGCTTACAGAGAAAATGCATGCCAGGGACTTCACAGTCTCAGCTCTGGTAAGAAGTGATGTTTACAGCTTCTGAAATGCCATGTATGTACTGAAAAATCATGAGCTGTATTTGAGTGAGAAGCAGGAAAGTTATAATATAGCTGTGCAGTGCTGTATTATCGTTCCCCCTGCTTAAAGAAAAATGCTTCCTTCTATCCCTACCTGCTTTGTTTCCACGGCAGGTAGGGACGCTGGGTTCCATACATCCCTTTGTGTTTTAAAGGATATTCCAGTCTGGTGTATTGGAACTAATAGTAATTAGCAACTTTTTAAACTCTACAGCATGGTGACATGGACCAGAAGGAGCGTGATGTTATCATGAGAGAGTTCAGATCAGGATCCAGCCGAGTCCTGATCACCACTGACTTGCTGGTGAGTATTAATCTTACAACTGAACACACTTCTGTGTAAACCTGGTGCCAAAAGCTTCATAATTCAGTGAAGGTTCTTATAGCCTGAACTATTTGGAGCTTCTTGGAAGAGCAAAGACTGCGCTCCACTATGGACTACACAGTTGTAGTTCATGACTAACATGTGGTCGACAGAAGCATGGGATAAGTAAGTTAACCTGCAGCCCGTGGCTGGCATTAAAGACTCTGTATTGCTTTTCAGGCTCGTGGCATTGATGTACAGCAAGTGTCGTTGGTTATAAATTATGACCTGCCGACCAATCGTGAAAACTACATTCACAGGTTAGTTAGTTGGCTCTGTCCTTTTGTTGGTGTGCTGCTATGTGGAGTGTCACATCCTCTACAGAAATCTGCACAGAACCTCGCTTGTGTTTTTCCCCTCTAGTCCTTGGCAAGAACGGGAGGTGTTGTGCCTATATTTGTACAGGAAATGAAAAAAAGCCAGCAGGAAATAAAACTGGATGTGGTTTTGCTTTAAAAAAAGCCCTGATTTGCACAGCTATGGTTCTGAAACAGGGAGGAACACAACTTCTGGAGAACAAAACAAAGCACTGGGAAAACTTAGATGTGTTGTGAGTTCAGTGATGGCTGATCACCCTTTGAGATGTGGGGAAACTGGCAGCTACTGAACTACCATTTTGTCACGTAGGCTGTGGAGTAGGATGAGAAAAAGTGGCACAGCATCTCGAGAGCAACATGAGCTCAGTCTGTAGGTCCTAGCTAACCTGTGTCTGCTGCTGCTCAGTGACTGACCAGACCTTAATGCTAAGCAAACTAGTCATAGAGGATTGACGGGACTGGCTTTACGTGCTTCTGGTGGCCCAGCTGTGTTCACGTTTCGTGTGCCTTGTTTGCTCTTGCTGTGGCTCCTCTTACAGTGGGATTCTTTCCTCTGGTGTGTCTCTTCTGGCAGCAATTTTGAGTCTTGCCTGCCCTAGGTTTAATTATAGTGACTGGAAGTAAACTGCTTTGTTACTTCCTATAAAAAGACAATAAATACAGGAGTTGACAGCAGCAGTTAAATGACACAAGATGGTGCTGATGTAATTTAAGATGTGGATTCGTAAGCAGCACAGTTTGAATAAAGAGCAAGTTGGTATTTATTTTGTCATGATTGTTCGCTGTGTTTTGTGAGCCACTTCTGTGTATTTAGCTCTTGCTGACTGGGTGCTTTATTGTACAGTCTGCAGGAAGGCAGACCTGCTGGGTGTGACTAAACTGCACACTGTGACGCAGATAGCGGCTGACTTGGGCTTACACAATAACACAGCTTGGATTTTTGTGTTTAGAAAACAAACAGACTGTAAGTTTTCCCACTGGAAACAGTTACATTGAATTAAAACTCAGTGCTGTTCCGTGTTACTGGATAGGATTGGATTAACTTGGAACAGCCTCGTACCTTCTGTCTGCCATGTGCTTGGGGTTGGACGTGTGTGGTCTATGGGTGTGCTGGTTGAGCAGAGGGGAGGGAGACTGAGCCAGCACTTCCTACCACAGTAGATGTCATTAATTATCTTACTTTGCACCCAAAATAGTGATGTTTTCTGCTCTGCGCTACTCCATAGGATGGCTGCTGCTTCTGTCCTGGTGGCACCAACTGCTAGTTTTTCCTGACTAGATGTTACTTCGGTAGCAGCTGGTCTTGTAAATGCAGCGTAACCTGGCCAGTGGCAGATGAAAGAGCAGCAGTTAAGGAATCAATCTCGCAAACATTTTAAGCAGCTTAGCATTGTTAACTTGTCTTTAAATGTGTTTTCTCTTTGTGCAGAATTGGCCGGGGTGGTCGCTTTGGCAGAAAAGGTGTGGCTATAAATTTTGTCACTGAAGAGGACAAGAGAATCCTGCGAGACATTGAGACTTTCTACAATACTACAGTGGAGGAGATGCCGATGAATGTGGCTGATCTCATTTAATCCCCGGGATGAGGTGGTTTTGAATGCAGTGCTCGCTGTTGCTGAATAGGCGATTCACGTGCATCGTGCTTCTTTCTTTGGGGATATATTGAATCTTGTCTCAATGCTCATAACGGATCAGAAATACAGATTTTTGATAAGAGAAGCGACTTTTTGTCGTGAGCTCTTGTGGGGAAAGCCATTGGCTTTATCCACTTTAGGGTTAGACTGTTGGGGTTGGGTGGAAAGTCATGGGGTCTGTAAATTTTTTCTTTATTAGAAATTTATTTCCTAGTTCCATAGAAGTGGTTGTGTTAGATGTTCTTTATCATTTAATAATTTACTTATGGACTAAAAGATATAAGTGCTGCATAAAGTCAGCCAATTACGTTAAACTAGCCTACCTTCCCTTACTGTATGTACTTACACTTCAGACTGAATTGGAAAGGCCTTTCAAAATTTAAACTTTTATAAGAGCATTAAAATGCATTTTTGTTTCATATGTATTTATTCAATAAAGTATTTAATTAGTGTAAGTGTGATCTGGACCCTGTTGCTAAGCCCCAGCAAGCAAGCAATCATACTATTGTCTTAGTTAGGGTTAAACCCAGTAAAATTTGCCATATTGCACATGTCTTAATGAAGTTTGAATGTTCAATAAAATACTTCTATATTCACTTAAATTGTAAATAATTGCTTCTTGGTTAGAGAGGGGTGCCTTGCTTAGAAGGGAGGAGGATGGTGGTGTCTGACCTGTCTCAGGTTGGGAGCCCTTCAGGGGAGCTGTGGGTGGTGGTGGCCAGACCTGCTGTGCTTTAGCAGGTCCAGGGCTCCTAGGTGAGTCCCGGCTCTGTCAGTAATGGCAGGGCTTGGTTTTTGAGTAGTAAATGAGCTTGGAGTGCCAGGGGCTCAGACCCATCACACGGGGCCATCACAGACATGTGTCCACACCACTGAAATAAAATACTCCCCTCAGAGCAGAAAATGGCTGGCTTAATCAGTACTGGCTTGATTAAAAAGCCTACTCCGCTGCATTATGCTTGCTACCAGTTGGGGGGTGTGTTTTTTTTTTTTTAAATTGCATTGAGGAAGGCAGGGACAGTAGTAAAGATACTGAGACACCCCAGAGAAGGATGGTCTTCAGGCAGGTAACACTTTAAAAACTGGCTTTGTTAGCAAGAGCAGAACGAGATGCTCAAAAAAGCAACTTCTTCAGAATGTAACTGACCTTTGTCACACCTTTTTTTCTTCTTTGTAGCTTGAGTGAGGTAAAAGTGTTGCAGTACATCTAGTAGAAGGTGATTTTTGCATCATTAAAGCTGAGGAGTCTGATGACACAAGATGGAGGTGGCATAGGACACCCCCTCAGGAGCTAGGTGCAGCCTAAAGCTTTGTATGCGGTGAAGTGATGGTTCCACCACATCAGCACTCCAAACCCAAGCAGCATGGCCTGAAAGGAACAACTCATCCTTTCTCTGCTTTCAGCTAAGCCCTTTAGCATGTATACACTTCATGCATTTACCTTTCCCTGTGTAAGTCTACAACAACCACAAAGCAGGAGCATTACTTGGCCCCTCAGCAGCCAGAGATCTCTCTTAACTTCTAAAAAACTAGAATCAAGTACTCCAGCATGAGCTTTTCCAACTGCTGAGCAGTCCTTTTATTGGAAAAAAACAAACCAAAACAGTACAAAAGTACACGGTCCCTGCTCCACCCCCAGAGGCTGCTCCGCCCCACTGCCGGGGTGGTGGGGGGTTAAGCCGTGTGCGTTAGCTGCTGCATCACCAGGGCACAGAGGCTCACCAGCTGCAGGTATTCATCTGCACCATCTGCCAAGCATTTGTCCACTTCCTGCAAAGAGAAGAGAAGGTAGAGCCCGTTTAAATAGCCGGGGAAGGCGGCCTTGCTGGTCTCCATCTCCTTCAGGTGGCCAAGGGGTGGAGATCACATCCAGGGAAGGATGCGCCATTTGCTCTGCAACTGACTGCTGGGAGCATCGCTGCACGTCATCGACACCACCTGCCTTTCTCCAGTGAATTTAGCAAAACTTCCCACACAGCCATCTAGTCTTTTTGGTCAAAATTTAGCAAGTTAGTTCATTCTTTGTTTGAAAAGGCCTATTTTATACACCAGAACAACAACTTGCATTTTGCAGCTCCTAATTCTTTTTTCAGTGCTGACTTAATCTCATCTTTATTCTCCCTCCCACCTTTTATTAAAACACACCCAACCAAACCCACAAACCTCTTGCCTGAGTCCCATTCCCATTACAACAATATAATGTAGCTAATAATTCACTCATCTAAATAGGATTTCAGTTCCTTCTCATGGAATTTATCAGGACAAAAATTCAGGTTCTACCAAAGAAACTTCCAAAACTAAAATCATGTACACTTCTCGGGAGAGAAAATGTGTAAAGAAAATTAATCAGTGGAGATGGGTATTGGTGGTTTGTTTTTTCTAACTCGAGCTACAAACTTACTGCAAGTTTCTCGACTATGACAGATTTCTGCTTGTCACTGTAATCTTCGCTCTCAACAACAGTATCATGCAGCTGGTTCACAAGCTGAGCAACAGCGTACCCTTCATTTATGACATTCTGTGTCAGGGAGAGAGGAAAATGGAAATAATTCAGCAGCAGAAACCCCACAAACTGGAAAACCAATCTGAAAAACTCTGTCTGAACTGAAAGACTGTCCTGATAAGTATTATGGAGCTTTTTAATTTGAGGACAAGTCAGTAGTCTGTGCACAGCCCAGCATCCTGCCTGGCAGCAACCCGAAGGGAGCACCTAGGAAAGACTGCAAGCGCATGGCAATAATTTTGCCCAAATATTCTTCCAGCTTCTGACAATTTACATCTTGGGGATTTTATAAGCTAGAGACATTTTAAACATTTAATAACCTCCACTAAACCTGTCCAAACTTATTCTAAAATTGGGAAAGCTTAACATCCACAGTATCAGGTGGCAGTTTCACAGCCTTCACATTTTAAAGTGCCACCTACTCCGATTTGTTTTCTTCATCTGGTAGCTACTAGCTTCAGGCATACAGAGATCTGTAAGGCCAAAACTTTTTTAATAAAATAAAAACCATGGCAACTAAAGATAGCTTTTTTTAAAAAAAAAAAAAAAAAATCAGTAGTGCCCAGTTACAAAAATGGCAAGTAGTGAGCACAGTAGGCCATGAAGCCATTTAGGCAGACAGCAGTTCATAAAAATAGAAGAAGAGTTGTTGCAACCTTATTTTTCTGTACATCAAAATATACACCCATGCTTTACAGAAGTACGCATTCAAATTGTGTCAATTGAGTATCAAGCGCTAATATTTGAAACAAAACCCCACGATGAAGTACCTACTCCAGAAACTGGAGAACAGTTCCAAACTATTACGTTAGATTAGATCACGGTTTGAGGAAAGACTGCTCCAGCTCCAAGGATTTAGAAAATCTGTATCATCACTTCTTAAGATCAACGCGTTTTCAGACATCCTGGTAAGTAAACGTGAAAGTGTAAGGCAGTGACATCTGCACAGATCCTTGCACAGCAACTCTTAAGATCTGCTGCAAGTTTACCAGAGAAAAAATTCCAGACTCAAAACCAGAGGTCCTGCCAAAACTATCCGATGAGGCTCAGCCAAATAAAAAGCAGGAGGCCAACCGATAATGGCTTTTTTTTTTTTTTTTTCCATACAGGCATGGGACGTTTCACTGGAAGAAAGAATGGGATTTCAAATCCAGTTCAGGACCACCTGAGCCTCCTTTAAACTCATGAGATTTGGAATTTCCCAGTCTTCAAAGAGAGTAAGAACCTTTTCTGTATCAAAGAAAATAAATCCACATCTGTAAACCAGCAGCTTGTGCCTCCACCAGCAAGATCTATTTTAAGCCACTGCAGTTTGTACAACAAACTTAATCGCTAGTGTAATGTAAGATTAACATGAAATATTTTAAAACTGAGACTTACTACAGCTTTATTCAGATACTTCTTATCTAACACAGCTTCTGTGTAACAAAGAAGGTGACTAAGTCCGGTCCATTGAAGACACAGTTCTAAAGGCCTGATGAGCAGAAGCATCTTGCTAAGAGTTCCTACTCTGCCTAGTTCAGCCCGACAGCTCCACACGTCATCAGTTTAACTCAGGAGAACGCCAGAATCACATTGGTAGGGAATCTTATTTGCAGCTTTGACAGCTCTTCCTCAGAAGGGAAAGAGCAGAGTACTAACTAGTAAGAGCCAAGCCTTCTGAAACGGGCACCCTTAACTGCCTTGAGGCCAAGCTCCGGCTGCAGCCCAGCAACAAAGGATGCACAGGGCCACGACCTAGAATGACACCCAAGCTAGAGCACTAGGAGGACTCTACCTTTGCCAGGGTTTCCAGTTTCTCAAATGAACCACTCCGGCAGACAGATAGCAGTTCGTCAATGGTTTCTTTAGGGATGACCTGTAACAAGAAGTTACATTTCTTAATTTCAACTTTGTACACTTAAAATTCAAATCGATGCTTACAGTAACAGACACAAACTGTTATGAAGCAGGCCATTGTAGCATTTCATTCCTCTGCACGCCCAGCCACTTTCAAGCAAGCATATAAAATGGACCAGCTAACTTTTAAGAGACTAGGCTAATATTTGCCCTATATTGGTGATATTAAAATAAAAACTATATAATGATAGTGAACTGTCAAAGTCACCTTCATAAATCTAACACACCATCGTTTATTCAGGACATTGACTAAGTGGAGGACCTACTTCAGCAATTAGATCAGCCAACGCTCTCTGTACTGTTCTACACCAAAGCAAAACAGCAAACCAATTTTCTCTCCAGTGATGCACCAGGGATATACAAGAAAAAGCCCAATGCAACAAGATCACATGATAAATCAGAAGGAAAAAACCCGACAGATGCCATGATTTAGCTCTGAGCTGGGAGACACTGCCCACATTCTCCCCTCTACTCATTGTCATTCCTGACAGTAGAGTGTCTGGACAGTTCAGTTTCAAAGCTTCTTTACCAACCTTTTGCACTAAGGTCACTCAAGGGCCACAAAAGTTATGTACAACCAAGAACCTGAAGTCGTTCTGAAGATGTAAAGTTGGGTTCCTTTGGTTTAAACAAGCATTTATTGAATGATGGAATTTCATGCTTGTCTTTCCTATCGTTACAGTCAACCTCTTCCAGGTTTCTTAGAAACTGTGATTTATTTGTAAGTGAAACACAGCTCTTTTCTACAGTTAGATACACAAAACTGTACGACTTCACTGAGAAAATTGTTTAAAACTGATCTGTAAAACATGGACAGTAGCAATTGGCTCTGGTTCCACCAAAGTGAAATCATCACAACCCTTACAATTGGGTACGATGGTAGCACCTTCAAGAGAAGTGTGTCCATCATTAAAGCCCATTTATTTTTCAGCTCCTCAGCTCCTAATCTCACATTTCTTTCTTTCTTTAGGGGGTGTTTTGTTGCTATAGGAACACCTTCACACAAGTTTCACTAAATGTATTTCCTCTCAGGTTTCTCCTGTCCCTGTCAGTATTATCTATGTCATTGTAGAAGAAATCACTGCTATTTTGTTAATAAGCAAGACCCACACAGATCCTTGAGGAGACACTGTCACTGTCAACGTTGAAAACGAGCTGCTACTGAAAGTCATTCCTCTATGGTGTTTCCAAACCATACTTTACAATTGTCTATATTTTTATACACACACATATATACCAAAAAGCCATTCTAGTCTACTGTCCCACAAAAGGCAATACATTTTCCATTCATGGGTAGAGTATTTCAACTTCAGTTTGAATTATAAGACTATTTTACAGTTTTCTTTGACATACAGGATAAGTTTCTAGCAACTTGCTATGTAATAAGTGTACAGAATCACACAGTCTTTAAAATTCTAGTACCATACTGCAATACTCATGTATGAAACAACTTTTTTAAATCAAACTGTGAGCAAAGGTAGATACAGATAGCAAGTAGACTTGCTACGTAAATGTTTTTCAGACTAGTTACAGGAGAAACTGTGAAGCATAGCTTACCCCAGCAATTTCAGTGACTATCTTGCCTGTGATCTCTTTCCCACCCATTAGGCGAGTGGCACTTTGAAGAAAAGTAATTGCTTTTCTTAAGTCCCCTTCTGACACTTTAACAAGGTATGATACTGCCTGAAAAATAATGTCAGGAAATGCAAAGTTATATTTCACTGTTGATTAGAATCCACTATACTTTATCAGCACATTGATTTTAAAACATCAGGTAGTGCCTAAAGCAGATTGTCGCAGACAGGCACAATACACAAGTTAACACAACCTCTCTACTAACACAAATGTGTGCTGGCAATTTCAAAATGAAAAATGGTTTAATGCAAGTATGCTCAGCACAGAACAAAACACCTACAGTTTTGCTTCACTTTTCCCTGGTGAACATTTCTTTGGTTTTAGGAAGTATCAAAATTCATCCTATCTATGGAAGGAGATTAATATCTAAATGAGTTTGTATATTGTATTTAATACACTTGAGCAGTCTGGAAAAGTATCACAACTTAGCCCCTTTCACTGCAATGCAATTATGCACTGGAATAAGCAAAAAAACCCCAGGGCAACCATGAAGTTACCTCACTACTGATTTTCACATGTTCCTTCTCAGAAACGTCCAATAGCCTCTGCTGTTGGATTTTGTCTGACAAAGGCTTGAAGCGGAATTTGGAGCATCGAGATGTTAAAGGTTCAATTATTCTGAAAAGTAGAAAGGTAAGTTTTTGGTAACTGAATGCATGGGTTAAATTCTTCCAGACAAAGCTAACAAGGCAGAAAAGGGCAATGTAACCTTAAAACTGCAACATTTAAAGAATAAAAGTGGAAACCTAAACACTGTCTTCAGACTTGCATTCCCATAGCTACGTCTCTTAACTGAAAACTACGAAAAGTAGGTATCAACCTCTTGGGGAAGTTGGGGGGAGATAAAACAAAAAAGCAACAAAAAAAAAAAAGATATCACAGTACAGAAAGAGCAACAAGTCCAAATAAGCAACAAATTCCATACATACCTGCTGATGTAATTACAAATAAGGCAGAAGCGTGTTGTTTTAGATTCTTTTTCCATTGTCCGTCGTAAGGCTGACTGGGCTGCTGAAGTCATTGAGTCTGCTTCATCCAGGATTACAATTTTAAAAGGAGGACAAACTTTACCACTGAAAAATAAGAAATCTGTCATCTAGAGACATGCAACCTATAGACCAAGGTGGGGTGGGGGGGAAAATCATTGCAAATAGCAAGTCATATTTTACTTAACTATTTATACCCAATAAATAGAATGTATTCAGAGGTTCAATCTTTTTTGATTATTTTTAGATAAAGGACTAATATTTGTAATAAAGGGAGGACAGAGTTCTTACAGAAAGACCAACACTTAAATACTACAAAAGTCCTCAAAAATATGTAGTCTTGCTTTAGGTTTCTTCTTTTAATAACTAATGCAGATGTTTTTACAGGCCTCCCAATTCAAAGACTTCAAAGAACACTGCAACAGACTAATTTCAGTACACACTTATTTCTTGCCAGATAGAAGCTGCATGCCAGGACTTCCTGCTGCTTTCCAGTTTTTTTCACACATACAGCTTCACCTGCATGAGGCTTCTCACCACCTAACCCCAGAATCTTGTTAGCATCTTATAAACTAGCACCTCTCTTGTATGAGACGCTGCCGATTAGAGGCACTAGGGAAGTAACTTCCACCACAATACCAAAAAAAGCTTTCCTATGGCACTCAGACAGCTATCACCAAATCCAGGAAGCTTGATCTTCTGGGATTTTCCCTCTGCCTCTCTCAACAGCACTAGTAAAAGTTCCTCCCAGGTATTCAAACTCTAAACATGAAATTACATTAAGTCAAAGTTTAGCCAAAGCACTGTGTGTTGCAAACTTCCGGGCAGTGCTGACCCATCATTTATATTAGAATTATCAAGTTAACCTATACAAAACCAACCACATGCTTTGTCCTAAGTGAGAGGGGTCTGATCCAGCACTTACTCTGAACAGCTTCCAGATGCAGTTAGTTGAGCAAAAGCCTTCACTTTTTCCCGAATCACTTGTATTCCTCGTTCATCAGAAGCATTTAACTCAAGGACTCTTTGCCGGAATAATTCAGGCCTGCAAAATTTTTATTACAACATGTTAGCTGCTAACTCTTGTAATGATATATTACAAAGTATAACGACAACCCTTCTGGCCTCTTTGACTGCCAGGTATTATTATAAATAATTTTATTATTTTTTTATAACATCAAACCACATTCTCATCAGTTTTTTGCTTACGGGTCACTGGATGCACTGCTCAAAAAAACTCCCAAGTGCTACAAGTGAGTTGATGAACACAGACATGATGAATTTTAGTCCAACTCCCAGTATTACTTCTAGACACAATTCAATAGCGCATAACGGAAAGATCACAATTCAGATATTTTATGAAGTACTTTGAGATCTAGGTGTAGCTAACTTAAAATTGGAATTCCTTTACAAAGTTCAGGAAGACATATGCAAGCCATTTTTTTTCATGCTTTTGCTACAGGGTTACATGGCTGCTAGCCTGAAGTGGTTTAGGTCTATACCGGTAACTGAAATCAATTACTTGTGACAGGACAAATGAGAAAGAAATCTCATGCTACATCTGAATTAGAACGTGAAGATATTCCTGAAAAAGACCTAGAAATTACATAAGAACAGGCAATGACCAGAGGCACTCTGTCACATGTTTAGAAGACGTGATAGTCAATTGCACCAAAGCAACTTGATTCCAGCTTACCCAAACAGTTCTCTAGCAGCTGCTAAAATAGTGGAAGTCTTTCCAGTTCCAGGTGGGCCATAGAACAACAGATTGGGAAGCTGAAACACAAGGCACTATTTTCAAAAAAAGCAAATAAACAAACCACACCACAAACAGGAAAACCTACTGAAAATCTGAGCACCTAATAGAACAAAGTATCTACTCCTCCTAGTAAATAATATAAAGTCTTTCAGGCCTAGGTCATTGCACATAGCGCTCTAAAAAAGTAGGACAAACAGTTGCTGTTTATAACACAGCATGAACAAGCTGTTATTTAGTGGCACCATCACGTGTTGTATCAAAATTGATACTTCAATTTATATTTTATTCTGATATATTCACTCCAGGTCATGTCTGAGGTCACTAAAGCCTACAGAACTTATTGTTATGACTGCAGCGACATGTAAATTTATCCAAGAATGCCAATCAAATAGTCCGGATAATACTAGCAGTGCACCTGTCACACAACCTGTCACAGGTTTACTATCCCTTACTTTCTCAGCTCCCCAGATTGCCTTTTCAAGCCACGCTGAGAATTCTGTGCTGCCATTAACTCCACTGCAGTAAGTACAAGGGAGCTTGTGAATGCCTGCACTGTACTGCAGCCAGTGCAATGCAGACACAGCCTAACGCTAATCAGAGAGATGCTTGCAACAACTGACTGGCAAACTTCCACATCCATCCAAGAATTTTTCAAAAGGAGGAGACCAGTGCCATTTCTTAAAAAGATTAGGTTAACTGATCTTTCAAATAATTTAATTAATAACCTCAGCAGGAAAAATATGAATGTATTAAAGAAACATGCTGACACAGGAAGATCAAAGCAGCACAATGAAGACTGCAGTAATAATTACAGAATGACATATAGCAGCACAAAACATAAAATCTCACAATTTGAGAATACAACTGCATATCTGCTAGATCTCTGGAATTAACCAGCTGGAATAAAATGAAAACTGACTTTGTTTTGTCTGTCGGTCAGAGGAACAGTACAAGCTTGTGTAACATGATTGTCCTAGGACATGCGCTTTCAATACAGATGGAAAATCATTAATACTAACAGGGGGCTAACAAGACTTCACCTGGAAAGCTACATACAGTTCAGGTCATCCTTAGCCAAAGATAGTGAATCCAAACTGGGAAAGGTGACCAAAGGAGTGAAGAGTCTATCTTATGAGAAGTGACTTTTTGTGAAGAGTTTGATTTAGTTAGCTCAGCAGAACAGAAGCAGAGACGGAATATCACTGATCTCCATAAACATATCCGAGCAACACAGGGACAATGAACAAAGTTGTCATAAACCGAATTTGTGTAAGTTAGCCATGACTAAATTTTGGCTGACATCAAAAAGCTTTCTAATTAGCACAGGAGTGATAGCTTTCTATACTACTATTTCAAGTAATCCTTCCTACAAACTATCAGGCTGCACTTTAAAACTGCTGCCTTTGACAGCAGGGGATGTTCCAGCCCTAGAACAAGAATTCAAGAGTCCCCTCCGATCGATAGCAAAAAGACAAACTTCTCAGTCTGACTTGATTTCCAGCCCTTAATAAAGGTTCTATATTTAAAGAGTCAACTAAAATTAGGTTAGAGAATTTTGTGCTGAATATAGCAAGCAATGCAGACAGAATGGGAACAGCAAAACCAAAGACATCCAAAGAGCAGAGAAAAATGCATGAGTAGGTAATCCACAATCAGAAAGTGAAATAGAGACAGCCCAGTTTGGTAACAAACATCCCATTTTAAGAACTAGGGCAAGACACAGAGAACAGACTCAACTGTGTATATTCTGTAAAAGTACAGACAGAAGAATTTCAACCTTCAATCAACTTACTGTAAATAAATCCATTTCAAATTTTGCTTGTTCTTTCTGTCAATCATTTGTTGCTTGTTTCCCTAATTACTAAAAAGCAAATGGCATCCAGTACTAACAGAGCTTTTTTCTAGTTTAATTAGATACCACAACATTGTTATCCCCCCTCTATCTTTTGGGAAAACTCCAGGGAGAGGAAATGTTTACTGAATGACAGCAGAAAATCAACAACCATGTTAGGTTAGCACACTGGAAGGGTAGACATTTTTGTGGAGATACATGATTTCATGCCTCTGTGCTAATTCTACTAGTTCTCAAAACAAGCGTTAGCAGTAAAAAGTTATAAGAATCTGTTTCCTAATTCCATTAAACCCATACTTTACTACTGTTTCTGTTTCAACCTCATTTATGCTTGTTTCTCACTGAAGTTATCACCAGCATTTACACTACTTTTTCACCAAGCACAAACTAATCCTTTATGTAACTGTGGCAGTATTTTTAAACAGACTGCAACCCGATCCGGTTATCCATTTTTCCATGCTTGCCAGGGGTAAGCAGAATACCTGCAGGCACCACATGCTTATGGGAAAGTTACCACATAAACTTCTAGAAAAGGAGTGGGGTTTGCAGTTTAAGTACAAGTGAAGATGTAAACTGCAATGATAATCCTATACCTAACTTTTCAGGTATTAGGATATCATCAAGTAAATGAAAATTCAAGAATACTATGACACTTGTCATTTTCTTTGCAAAAAGCAACAACAAATCAACAGTTCTGGCAGACAGAAATCAACTTTTCCAGTTCAAAACAACCTGGACTCTGTCTTCACAGTTTATAACAAGACAGATGCTTGCTATTACAGATGGAGATATATCAGGGACTTCAAAGTTCTGCTCCATTTAGAAGCTCCCAAACCAAGGCCCACAAATACAAGCCAATCAACAAAGGACCTGCTCTCCATTTTCAACACTAAGGTTTAAATAAAGCATATTACACAAACCTACAGCGTTGTCACAGCTGTTCCTTTGATCTCATCAGATCTCCAAATTCAGTAAGAAGTTCTGAAATAAGTACCAGCCACCTCAGAGTTTAAATTATACTTTTGCATTTTTGACAGAATGAGACGTTTCAAGAGAATGTCCAAATCTTAAAAGCACTAAATATTTTAAAGTACTTGCATGATTTTGTTCTCAAATGCCTTGCTGAGTTTGGGTAGCTGTGGAAAAATACGAAGCCTGTAACCATAAGCAGAAGCTAAAAATTTGTCTTTTTAACTCAGGAGGCAGACAGTCAACACAAGTGTACTAGGTTCATGATCCGAGAAACATTGCTGATCCAGAAGCTGTAAGGTTTTAAATATCTGTTGCTCAAAATAGAACTTCACAACTGATCACCTAAGCGATGTTACACGACTGATATGTCCAGACAGAATAGGTGACCGCACCTCATTTCTCCTTAGTGGTTAGTATTTCCTTACTAATTACCTAAACTCTAAAAATACTATAATGTAGCAGCATTGATCTTGAAATCTAGATTTCTATGGCTACAACATTACATAACAAGGTCACATTGCAACAGCATTCTCACAGTAAACTGAATCTGGAGACATGACCTAAAGTAAGAAATTACACAAATCTTTCCCAGTTCTGTCATACCAGGTTCATTTTGCCTCCCTAATCTCAAACAAATAAGGTACTTGTGCTTTTGCAAGTTCTGATTAAATTAATATGAGTCTATTTCTATCTGAAGATATTAGTCAAAATCAGAACTGCACAACAAATTGTCTCAAGATAAAATTTTCAAATACCAAAGGCTACCCGTGCATATTGCACATCACACGCACAAGTGAAAATCTTCTTGCATTAAATTCTGAAAGGTCCACCTCAACTCTTGGTGAGCAGCCAGCCGTATCACAAATGTCATTTTCAGAACATCCTTACCAACCACTTCAGCTGGCATTAGCAGTCCATGAAGACAGAAACAGCTTTTGCAGCACAAGAATGACCCTTTAGGTGAAACATGGAGCACAAAAAGTCTCAGCATGTACAAAGGAAAAAGCTGTCCAGACTTACAAACATTTCTTGGCCACCTACTTTACCTCTCCCTTCAGTCCCTCCACCTTCCTATCACCTGATTTGGAGAAAGTAACTGTCATTCATACTGAATATTTACTACATTTTTACACAAAAGCAAATGCAAGTGTAAACAAAAGCAACTGAAAATGCTCTGCTCATTCTCTTTTAAATTCTTAGGTCACAGAAGCCAACGCTGCAGTGAAGTTAGTGCAACTATCACACTTACCTTTTTAAAGCCACGGAGGCTTACGTGGAAACTTTAACCCCAAAAGCTGAGGGTCACTAACTCTCTAAGTAGTAGACTTGGCACTTATAACTTAAATTTCCCTCATTATCAAACAGTACGTTTGTTTTAATGTTCAGCAGTTTCACAGAAGCACTGACAGATCACTAGAACTATTTTGGAATGACTGGCAAGCCAGACTTCTCTATGAAGGAAAAATTTCCCTTCTCCTCTTAAACACATATGTCAAAATTACTAGCTGAATAGCAGTGTAGAGACAACAATTTCCAGGTTTCAAGCAACAGGAAGTTTACCAATTGAGCTTTTCCAGAAAAATTCCAAACAGCATCACAAAGCTGACAATTTTACAATGTCTAGAGGGCTGGAAACATCAGAAATTTTACATGTATATCACAACATACTATGAGGAAGTCACTTAGCTTGTTCGTAAAGTACCACTGTAAAAATGATCACTGCAGAGTTAGAAAAGAGAAGTTTTCGTTACCACTGGCAGAAGTTTCTCCCTAAACATACTGTACTGGGTAGACATTATCATTACACTCACATCAGCACCTTCCAAGGACTTTTTCAGTACAGCAACAACTTCATCCTGGAAGGCGACTTCATCCACGTTTTTGGGGCGACTGAATAAAAATACATTAAATGACAATTTATTAGTTAACAAAGTTTCAGAAAAAAATTAAATTGAGAAAAACAGCATTTCTCTTTCTGATTACATTAGGTACTGAAGAATTACAGCAAATCTTGTAGCTGAAGTCAAAATCATAACAGGAAATCTGTCTAATGCCTCTGGTCTGTATTACTGAAGTGATGTAATTTCTCAGGAAGCTGTTTGTCTATCTCTATTGTAAACACCTGCCTGAGCTGTTTTAGAAGCAGAACTGTGTTGCAGACTGCAATACACCCTGCAAGCTGATAAAAGCTTTTCAAAAATGAAGCATTTAATGCACTTCTGCGCCGCTTGCCATGGACAATGGAGGCACGTTCTGCTCTGTAGCCCCAGCAAAGGGCTCTCATAGTAGTTCATGGTGCTGGTTCTCTCCCATAAGAAAAAAAGCTAAAGCTCTCCTCCCAGGTGGAGACACCTACAGCTGCAACCCCCTTTGCCAGACATCCACCCCCCCTGCCAAGCACCCCTTCCAGAGCCAACCCCCCCGCCACGACCAGCCACTGTCACCCCGGCCAGCGACCCCACTGCCCAAGAAAGACCCTTACTACTTCTCCACCCAGGGGATGGGCCTGGGCCTCCTGCCCTCCCCGCTGCTCCCTGCTGCACCCCTCTCCTTGGCAGCCACCGGTTTGGTGCTGATCGAAGACGGGCCTTTGAGAAAGGCCTGCATGGCGCCGGCTGGGCTGGGCAGGGCTGGGCCGAATCCGGCCCGGCCGTCACCGACACCTCACAGGCTCCGAGCCCCGGCCCGGCCGTCACCGTCACCGACACCTCACAGGCTCGAGCCCCGGCCCGGCCGCTAGGCCGCAGGGCACGCAGGCAGCCCCGCCGCACGGTCCCCACAGACCCCACCACCCCTTCCCGCCGCCGGCCGCGGGTGAGGCCACTTCCGCCCGCCGCGGGCCAATCACAGAGCGCGGCCCCGCCGCGGGGGCGGCCGCTAACGTCGCGCCAAGGGGCCGAGGGCCGCGCTCTGCGCATGCGCCGCGCTCTGAGGCGGGCGGCGGGCAGCGGGCGGCGGGTCCGGGCGGTGGCGGTACCTCAGGGCGCCATGGCGCGCCCCGCCTCAGGGCGGTGCCGGGTGGTCGGCGCCAGCACCTCGCCATCCCCCGCGAGTGCCCGTACCGCAACAAATAGTGGGAAAAAAAGAAAGAAAAAAAAGGCGAGGTGCAAAAGCAGCGCCGAAAGCAAAGTGGAGGAGGGGCCTCTCCTGTCAGGAGGTGGGAGCCGGTGCGGCCCTGCGGCAGGGCCGGCTGAGGTGCGTCCTGGGGGCCTGTGGAAGCGAATCCCAGGAAAGCCGGAGCCCGCGGCCGGCCTGCCCTGCCCCGGCTGCCGCCGGCGGCGTGTGGCTGCACGGCCGGGGGGGCTGCCCCGTGGCCGGGCGAGCAGCTCCCCCAGGCGTGCAGGCGTGGGGCTGGTGGTGCAAAAGCTACCAGCGACGCGAAAGTGAATCTTTTTGTTTTCCCATTACTTCTAATAATATCCATTACGGTAAAGGCAGGAAAAAAATGAGGCGTGTGATTGATGTGACAGTTCCCTTTAAATGACAAAAAAGCATCCTAGTAGATTTGGCAGTCGTGATGCACGCCCACATTTTTATGAGCTGGTTAGCTACAGCTCGTGCTCCCAATGATGTACCGGCTTTGTGGATAAAAATATGGAAGTAATTCTGTGGCCAGCAGCTGTATATTGTATGGTTGCAAATGTTTTGCTTTACTGTTTCCCCTTGGCTGCTCCCTGCCATGAGGCACAGCCGGAGTGACCTGGGCAGCCACGGTAGTGATCACCCAAAATAGAACCTGGGCAAGGGAAAAGAGTAGATTGGAAATGGTCTCTATGGCAACAGATGAACAGTCTTTGGAAAAGGAGATGCAGGAAAGAATTTAGGCTGAAAATATCTCGTTCTATCAGTGAGACACCTGTAATCCTCATCTGGACAATTTTTAAATGAACTGTTTCATCTGGCATTCTGCTCTTGAAGCATGACATTCAGATCATAGCCTTAGCAGCAAGAAATGCCCACACGTATATTTAGTAAAGCTGTCTTGTTCTAGATGAAAATGCAACACTATTTTTTTTCCCTGCTGTGGTTATATTTGGTATTTCCAATTCATGGTAACTTGGAAATCAGGATGTATAAACAGCTAGAACTGATTGGTTTGCTTTCTGAAGCTGTATAAAGCCTTGTATTTTTGAAGCTTCATTCTATTTGGTGGTCTCTATTCAATCCACTTCCTTTAATGTGGCCACTTCAAATATACTTGACATTTGAGCATTTTATTAACTATGTATGAGCCTCAGGTTCAGTTCAGCAATGGAACTTCCTGTCTAGTGGATTAACTTCATAACACAACTTTTTGTTTCATTACCTTAACAAAAGTTAAAAATTCCAGAAAGGAATAATTAAACCCAAGCTCTTCTCTCTTGCTCCGTTTTTCTCTCCCTCCCCCTCAGATACACAAGGACTGAAAATTATGCTTGCTCTATCAAATTGCGTGCACTCACCATCTTAAAGTCCAACAGATCAAACTCAGTTACGATGTCCTCTCATTTGCTTGCCCTCAGTGTTTCCCATGGCAAAGACTGTTTTTCACTAGCCTTGTCAGTGCTTCTCAAATGAGGCCCATAGAAACACCTAGCCTAATGCATAGAAAGGCCAGTTTAGCTTTTAAGTGCTAGTCATTTGGTGCATGCTGGATTTGTTCTTATGCAAGACTATTTAAGACTATTTATTTTAATTGATAAAGCTATACAACCCATGATGTATTGGTATTTAAAAAACGTAGTACCCTAGAGGCAGGTGCCTCATTACTGATACTGATTGAAGGCAACCTTCTTCATTCTCGTCATAGCCAGGTCCTCCAGCCACACTTGAACCTAGGATCTCCCAAGTACCTCAGGTTTAGTTTCACAACTAGTACAAATAGATCCAGCAGCTCAGTGAATAGTCCAATACATTGGACTACTACTCACTACAGTAGAGAGAAGGTAGAAGTGGGAGCGTGTGGCAGGATGGGTAGGGAGGTGAAGACTATGTCTTTTGGTGGCAGGGCAGTTTTTTAGCAGCTTGAGCTGACCTTTTTTTTTTTTTTTTTTTTTTTTTTGGGGGGGGGGGGGAATTGGGAATTTGGGAATTGGGAAGCCTAGTCCTCTTCCTTCCAAGTCTTATGTCAGCATTTGCAGATGTACAACCATGGAATGAGGGTTCAAGAGCTCATCTGGTGGAAGAGGTGAGGAACAGTAGCATGGCACAAGAATTGATTAGGGGGAGGACATCTGTCTTTATGTTGCTCTGCCTGCTGCCCTGAAGACCTGCCTATGCCTCTATCAATCTAGACCTTCAGCTAGTTGACATTAATGCTTCCTGGGAGATGAGCTCAGGTTTTTTATGACACTGAAAGTGGACAACTGACTTCCTTAAACTACATAAAGTTTAGGAAGTAAGCTGACCCTAAAAATGACAGGATCACTGTCCAACAGCTTTGTCAAAAATTCAGGCTTTGTTTTTAAAAGAGGAAAGTGTTGAGAGAAATGAATACAATAGAAATAGGTATATATGGATTTTCTTAAAAGTTTAACAGCAAACATTTATCTAATAACTTTCAGCACTGGAAGACTTCTGTCAGAATTATGTGATCAACACAGAGCAGACTGAAACTGGCAAGTTTTCACTGTCCAAGCTGCATAAACAAAAAAAGGTTCAAAGCAAGATGGCAGGAGTGTTGAAAGTTATGAACTGGCTTTTTTTAATGAAGAGATACTAAGACAGCATTAAGCTCAGCTCAGCTCAGGAAAGAGTGACTGAAGGATATGATCACTGTATGGAAAGTTATGGCTAAGATGGATGCTTCGAATAGAGAGTTATTCATCTGTTCTCAAGGTGCAGGAACCGGAGGCCTAAAATGGAACTATCAGGCTTCAGTTTTAAAACTGAAAGAAGTGGGTTTTTTCACACAACATGTATTTAAATTGAAAATCTTGTTGCTACGAAACTTCATAGGTGTCAAAATTACAAAGATATTAAAAAAAATAAATAGATTAATGAAGAAATGGGGTATTAAATATGACCAGGAAAATGCAAACTTAAGCTCAGAAAGCCCATGAACTACAGATTGCTGCAATCTGAAAGGGAAATACTGGAGAGTGACTCTCTCTAAGTGGCCTGTTTCATACACGCTTCCTAAGGGTGTGTTAATTTTCCTAAGGACCATGTTAATGGTCTTACAGATGAGCTACTGCCCCAGTCTGTGTCAGGACAGCTGTTTTGGAGCATAGACAGTGAATAATGTAAATGATGGTGACAAAAATGTTTACAGTGGGGAAGGAAGAAAGGGAAAGGAGCAGAGAGCTTTGGTAAAACTAGTTTCTTCAGCAGCTTCTTTCCTTTCAGAATAGATGTTAGAAGCAGCTGTGTTCCTTTTCAAGTAAAGCAGCTGAAACAGCATCTGAGGCAAAACAGGTAAGGCTTTGCAAAGCTTAAGCAAGAGGCTAAGCATGAAGGCAGAGATCTAGGCATTGCCAGGGGAGCTGTGTGTTCGAGAAAAAGTATACATGCAAGTTTCGGCAGAGAAGTCTAGATTTGTCACAGGAGCTTACTGAGGACAGTGGAAAGCCAAGTACAGCCACAGAAGTACTAGCACTGTGACCCTCTTAAAAGCTAGGCAACAACACTTTTGACTGAAGTGTTCTAAAAAGAACAAAACTAAGAAAACTTTAAATATAGAGTGGTATTTTCCTTTACCACATGTTATAGAAAGGAAACAGCACTCTGTGTGCCTTCTTTGTAGGTATGCGTCAAAGAAGTGTCTGACTCATTTACCAGTTTCTTGGTCGATCACTGGCACAGGCTTCCCAGGGAAGTGATCATAGCACCAAGCCTGTCAGAGTTCAAGGACCATCTGGATGACACTCTTAGTCGTATGGTTTAGTTCTAGGTAGTCCTGCGAGGAGCAAGGAGTTGCACTCAATGATATTTACGGGTCCTTCCAACTCGAGATATTCTATGATTCTGTGATTCTTCTACTAATGGAGATGTGCTGCAGATCTGAAGTATTGCCATAACCAGCCAGAAGTGGTGACAGTTTAATTACCTTTCCTGGTTGTGCCAACAATGTTACAGTTCTTCCCAGTGAGTAATAATGCCCCAGACTTTGATATGGGATCAGACAGTCTCTAGACAAAAGTTAAGGAAGAGATATGATACCAAAATAGCTTGTCTGCAAAAGAAGGAAATTGGGAAAGTGATTATAAACTTTTCTGTTATTCCATCAGCCTGCCTTTTTTCTGGTATGAAAATGTCTTCAGATGCACTCTGTATACCAAAATGTTGTGATCTTGTTCTGGAAGGGCATCTTCCTGAAAAACAAAGAGATGGGTGAGCCTATAAAGGTTATGTAGGACTGGAAAAATGGCAATAATCAATAAAGTGAAGAAGATAGGCTAGTTTCATGGATGGATCTCATTTGGTCTTTAATAGCCCTTCAGTCAGTTGGCTGAATGTTTTTTAGTGACACAGGAAAGAGATATATAGCTACAGAAGGTGAAAAAGAAGGAAAGATTAGATTTATTTTTATATATATATATATGTATATATATATATATATTGCTGTGAGAGTTGCGCCTTCCATCTGGCCAGGCCATAGGATCTTGTAAGTATTTTTTGTTTGCAGTGTGCCATTTACTGTTTATTAAAATTGCTTATAATGCTTTGGCCTCAGCTGTTTGATTCAGGATCTAATAAATAGCTGGCGATTTGTCAGGCTGTCACTCTATGGAGAAATAAAATTATTTTGCCTGTTGGCAATCATTTCAGTAGTGGAATCATGTTCGTACAGCCGCCTGGCCCTGCTTTCTGGTGAGACCCTGGCTCATGCCTGAAATGTAAATTATCAGCCTCTGTACTTCTAACACGTATATATCTGCAAGGGCTTTTATCCTTCAGAGAGGATATCTGTATTTGTAGTAAAAGTGTTGGCTCAATTTCACAAATATATGCAGCCCTGGAAATTGTTACCTTAACAGTGATGGACTGAGTTGCTTCAGCACCTCATCTTCCTAATCTTCAGCCATTCCTTGAGTGACAGGCACAGGGCTTTCATTTCTCTCCATCTCTAAGAGATCCCTGTAGTCCAGCTTCCTGTTTTTCCTCCTCTCAACTTGGGTCTTGAACTGTGGATCACCAGTGCTTTTGCAGTATTTCTGACTTGGTTGAGTCTCTGTGACCCTTCCATTTGGGAATTTATAATGGAAAATGGCAAATACGCACTATGAACAGTAGCCTCTTTTAATGCAGGCACCACTGAATCTTGGCAGTGTAAAGAAGTCATCCCATGACTGATAAAACTAATGGAGTTTGCTATTGCATGGCTGCGTGCTGCAGCCCAAACCTTCCCACCAAAATAACCCAAATTTCCCTTTTGTTGTAACTCACATCGTAGGACAGCACCCTCAATTCCGACTGAATCCTATGTAACCCACCCCACGGTATAAGCTGGGCAGGGGGCAGCCACAAAACATAATTATTCAGTCCCTACTGCATCCTTTCCCCTTTCAGGCTTTGTACACCTTGCTGATTTTCAGTGAACCTGTAAGAACTAATTTCTGTCTCCTGAATTGGATTGCAATTGACCAACAGGTTCAAAAGTTATTGAAGGTATAGTGGAAGACTGGAAAGCAGACTCACATAGCAAGAAAAATGATAAGAGAAAAAGGATCTTAAAATAGCAAATGTTGATGTGTCTGCAGTTACTGATGCTGAATAACAATGTTGGTATTAGGAGCATATGGTCTTAAAATAACTGGGAGTGGATTTAGCTAGAAATAAGACAAAGGCTCTTAGCTATCCTTGATGTTCTTGAACAGCCTTGCTGTAGGAGTAGTGAGAGCGTACCATCTACACCACTCTTCAGTGGATTTTATTTCATTTATGAATGGGATTATACAATGTTCCTGCCTGCAGAAAAAAAAAAAAAAAAAAAAAAAAAGGAAAGAAAAAATAAAAAATCTGTTAAGTGCCTGGAAACACAATGACTTTTCTAGTCCTGTGTTCCTACTTGCAATGTGTGACCCTCCAAGACCAAAATAAAGCATCCCAGATCTTTCAGACACCTCCAAAGATTATGTCTGGGTGTCAGTCTGCTTCCTTTATGCTTTTTTTTTTTGCCATGATGGCATCTGTTCCCTGGTTGAGGGAATCCTTTTAACATTAGTCAAGGACTTTACAGTCTGAACTTTATTGCCTAGATGGGCAGTAAAAAGAGGATGTCAGAAAAAAAATGGCTTTTTGCTTTAATCTCAGAATGTTGGCAGGTGGGTGGCTCTGAAGTCATCCTCCTCACTTGTTTTCAGGCAGACTTGCTGTTAAACTAACTCAACAGAAGTATGCAAGGAACCTCTCAGCACAGTTGGTCAATCATCCAAAAGTGACAACCGCAGCACAGATACTCAGACTGGCTTGTAGGTCAGTCAGCTGATTATAGGATTTTCCCGTCACAGAGGTAGATAAAACCTTTTGCAACACCAGTACTGACGCACTGATGATGCTGTAAGATCTGATGAGCCCACAGGGGTATTTCACAGCTCAAGTTTTGTGTATACATGTTGTCATGTTCTTTGGCATGTCTGGAAAGGTGAACCCAAGTAAAATCCTGTGGATGGGTGGGGAAATCTGGAATTATAGCTGAATGCATTCTGCAGAAATAGAGCAGATCTCGCAGGCAGCTGCACCCTCCTCTATTTTATTTTTTTGTTTTTAGAGGTGTAATAAATTTTCTGTGTTCCCAGAAGTATGTTGCCTGGAGCTTCAGGTAGGCTTCAAAGGAGGAAGTGCAAAAAAGGGAATGGAGACATACAAGCCTCTGGCATGCCCTGCCCTCTCTCACTTCCTTGCCTGCCTCACTTTTCCTTATCTCAGATCCCAGCTGGGGTCTGTAGCCAAGAGGGTTGATGAAGCTTCCCAGTAGCTCAGCAGCCAGTTGCCCTATGGCAGCCGCGCAACCCTGCAAGGCTCAGCTGTGTCCCTGGTGCCCAGGGGCAGCTACTCCCCACAGACCTGCTCTGGCCCACTGACGGGCAGTCCATCAGGGCCTGCCTGCCCTCGGGCACAGCAGAGCTGCGTGGCCCTGATTGCAGGTGAGTCCTGCCCAGCAACCAGGGCTAATTAATTCACCCTTCCTGTACACATGCAGCTGGAGAGGGTCCTGTGGGCTTGGTCATGCCAGGATCCTAGGGTTTCCATCCCCGCAGGAGGCAACAAACCCTCTGCCCCTCTCCCCCTCCATGTATGCGGCAGCCCCATTTGTCAGGCAAGGGCTTTTAGAGGGGGTGTGAGGACGGTCTCTGGGGACATTGGGGGTTTCATCTGGGGACAACCTGCAAGGCATCTGGGCCCCAGGGGCCAAGGGGGAGTGCTGGAGGCTGCGGGTGGGTTGTTCTCGATTCCCAGGCACGCTGGTGAAGAGAGCGTCGCAGAGCAGCTGCTGCTGTTAGAGCTCGCCTGCCAGCTCCACTCCTCCCGATGCCATTCCTACCTCCAGGATTTTTCCCTGACTCACAGCATCACCATCCAAAAGTCTCCCTGGAGGAAGGTATCTGCCTGCTGGTTTGTCTCTTTATCCTTTGCCTCATCCGCGGGAGAAGGGAGAAAAAAAGCCATAAGCAGACAACTTGCCTGCTCCTTTTTCCTTTTTTATTTCCCCACTCCTGCTCCCTTCCTGTTGTCAAAGGGGGTAAAATCCCCTTTTGAAAGGAGCTTTTCTAGGTCCATGCATGGACCGCAGCAAATTGGAAGAGGTGAGCAGCCGGCAGAAGATGTGAGAGCTGGAAGGGCCGTGCTGTGGGAGTGGTCCTCGCTTTGTGTGCAAGCGAGGCAGTGAGTGTGCAGCCTCCCACTCTGGGTGCATCTTTTTTTGGATGCTGTGCAGTTCCCTGTGTGAAATGCTTTTTTGGTTAAAAGAAGAAGAGATGTCACATCAGGAGCTCACCCAGCGACTGACTACGGTTATCACCCATGTGGGTAAGACACCTTTATTTTTCTTCTCACTACATTTGTGTAGATTTGGGGGCCCTATTCCCCCAGGAGGTGCTGATGCTCTGTACAGGCAGGAAACCTTTGTGTGACAATATCACACCTGTGCGTGAAATAGGAGCCATCAGCAAATTGCAAACCCATGGCTTTGGGCAATTAGACAGCTTTTATTGATGGTTTCATTTGTTTTTCAAGCATGCCGTTCTCTGAAACACAGAAACAAGAGCAGAGAGTGTCCTACCTGTGAACTGATCTGTGTAAAACACCAAAGCACAGTCCTGCTTGCAGGGAGGTGGTAGAGAAAAAGGGGTGGTGGAAGGATGCTAAAGCAACAGCATGTTGCTAATGTGCTTTGCATTTGCCTGTGATACTGGAAGAACAACCCATTCTCAGAGTCTTTTTTATTACCATTGCTGTTTCAAGGGTTCTGGAAGGTGCTAGGACAGGATCCCAAGAGCTCCATGTTGGGCTTGATTTTACTGTTTGCTAACCTTCAAATGCTAGTGAACACAGGTAAGGCCCATACTATGCACTGGCATCCTTGTAAGTCTGAGCTGGCTACCCACTTGCTGGCTTTGGTGATCTAACTACAAAGAACCAAATAACCTAAAACTAGCAAGATAGTAGGAGATGCTGGAGATTAAAATACCAACTGAGAAAAGCTTTTGGGACACCCTTTTCTGTTACATACAATTAAATTAAAGCAGTTTGTGGCTGTGTTAAATCATGCAAGGAGAACATTTTTAGCTGAATTGCATGGGAGCAAATTTTATAGCTGTCAGTGTTTTAATGGATTGTGTGTTGTGAATGCTAAAGAGATATACAGGCTCCCAAAATGCCTTTGCCATTGAATTTGCTAAATCTGTATATGAAACAGAGTGTGTCCAAAATGTGGCTTTTGGAGAATATACAATTAAGATTTTAGACCAAAATGCTTCTTGGGTTTGATATTAGCTGTAGCAGCTGAACTAAGTTTAAGAAAGCAAATGAAATTGATAGCTTGCCTAAAGAAATGGCACAAAAGCAGATTTAAACTGAATGCTTAAGACCAGGTCCCATCATCTCTCCAGGCTTTTATCCAGGGGTCAGTCTTGGTGCTTCTCATAACCTCAGCAGGGGTTTGGTGTGGGGGAGAGAGTATGATTTCCATGAGAACTTGCAGTGTCAGCCTCTTGACCCAGTGATGCCAACATGAGTTGCTTTGCAATTGTACAAATTCAGATTGACATAAAGTCACATTAATTCACATTTTTATTATGAAGATTTGGGATTCAATATGAAGCACATTCAGACTGACACAAAGTTACATGAATGCACATTTTTATTATGAAGGTTAGAGATTAATATGAGGCACACTTAATTTTTTTAAGAAGAGTATTTCAGTGGAGCCAGAGATTTGTGCATCTCCTGGTTTTCCTGTTAGATTCAATACAGATCCCCATCATCCATATTAAGGACCTTCCTTGATGTTAAGAGGGATTTGTTAGATGTAACAGTATTTTGTTAGCATTTATCGAAGTAGGAAATCGCTCTGGACACAAGAAAGGTGTTAATGAACTTTCCCCCGTTCCCTGACAAATAGAGAGGTTTCTGGGTCATGTGGCTGAAGCTAGAGAGTCTCATTGGTTTCCTGGAGGTCAATCAGCAGGTCAGTACTAGGGGGAGACATGAAGCTCACAGATCTTGTGTTTTTTCCATTTCACACTGAGGCAAGAGCCTAGTTCACCAGCTTCCAACGGGGAAGGAGAATGCCACCATTTTCCCAGCCATTCAAGACCTAGAAAACAGACCCTACTTGTGGATTCTGCCTGCCTGTTTGTAGACAGTGCTCACTTTTTTATTGAATCATGCAACTAGAAAAAGCACCTGTACAAAAATGGAAGCAAGTAATATTAAAAAAAAAAAAAGTTATTGGCTGAAGGCAGAACTTTTCTTCCAAACCTACTGATGTTGCACCATGTTTATGAATCACACCTTGTAACACGAGTTGCATTAAGTGAATCAGCAGTAGCTTATTGAAACAGTAATTCCTGGGCAGCTGCAGGGGTCTCTTGAAAGTTCAGTGGGAATCTTCACAGCTCAGACAAGTGAAAGGGCTGTTATCCTCGGCAAACTGAGGGGATTCCTCACCATGAACACACCTTAGAATGTTTAGTATTTTTACAGCATTTATCACCCTCTTATTACCGCTTGGACTGATGGCATTCAACCTGTCTAGAATATAGCCAGCTCTTGGTTAGGAGCACAGCTCTCAGCTCAGTCAATAGCAGGAGGGAAGAAGCTTATTCACAAAAACTGCAAAAAGCCAAACAAGAACTTTATGGCAATATTAAAAAGAAAAACCTTTATATTTGCAATAAAATCTTTATGGAATCATTTTGGTGTGTATGAAGTAGACGAAGAACTCATGAAGAACATGAGTTTAGTTTTAATGTGTCAATAAGAGTGTCACAAACATGGTTAATTGCCTGGAGCTTAACTTATCTGTCCTGGGCAGAAGCTTTGATCCCTCATTAGTTGACTCATGTTGTGTTAGACAGTTCACGTGCTTGTTAAAAAGCCTCTTATCCTGCTACAGACTTCATATAAGCTACCTGCTTCGCCCAGTTTAAAATCAAAGCACTGAAGTTATTTACCTGCTCCGCAGTAGCTGTCCTAACTTGGTACTTTTCTAGTACTATGCACCCTGCCCTGTAGCAGGTCTTTACGCAGTGTCAAAGAATAGAGGACCAAATTACATCTGGTAAATAGCCCTGTGCTCTCTCAGCCTCTTTGGGATTATTCCCGATTGCCCTGATGTGCGTGAGGTAATGGAGCCACCACAGGTGTCTAGGACAGAATAATTTGTTAATACTAGCAGGCTTTCTGCTTGCTCTCCAAACTTTAGCACAAAATGTTACCCAATCTTGTTACCAAAACTGCATCAACATTCTTTTTTAAATTTAACCTACTTTCATTAAACTTGATTGTTGGGAGGTGTTGGGGAAACACTCATCCCTTTTGAAAAAAGTGTGTCCTTTGGGTAGGTGGGCAAGTGGCAGCTCTTCTGTGATGGGGAGGGAGGAAGCTTTGCTGGGTGACATGTCTGGTGCTGACAACAGGGTTGTCTGCATGTGGGAATGGTACAGCTCTTCCAGCTTGTGAAGCCCACCACAATATGCTTTTGTGCACCTGCTACCCACTCACACTTGGCAGTTGGTTCCCAGAAGTCTAATGCCAGCTTTGCTCTGTGTGGGCAACGTTCTGGGTGCAGTTACGCACATAAGCACCTCCACCCAGTGCCCCATTTTCCCTATTTTTTTTTCTTAAAATGTTTTTGTAATAAGATGGAGCTGCCAGAACTGACATCAGCTGTCTCAAAAGGAAACAGCAGAGTGTGGCTCTTTTCTGTTACCAGTAATGAATTCCGCGGCACATTAGAGGCAGGGTTTTCTTAGAGGCTCCCCTTAACTTACAATTAAGTTGAAAGCTCCTCACATCTTCAGATGACAACTGAATCCAGATGAGCCGTCTGTCAGTGTCCCTGGTAGGGGAGTCGCTGATGTGAAATTGCAGAAAGCCGTACATTGCACAAATAATATATGCAATGAAACCCCCATATATTCATGTCAGCTTTCATCTGGTTTTACACACTCATATTTGCCCAATCTCCCGTTTTATGAATAGAAAAAAGAATTTAAGCAACTTGATGGAGATCAAAAGGAAAGTCAGTGGCAAAACTTGCTTTAGGATGGAAATCTTAGGACTTACACAATCACTTAACATTCCTATTTGTTAACCATGGTGGGTCAGTTCCTACTGCTCTTGACTTAATCACCAGCTCTGAGGAGCACTGCAAAATATCAGTGTGCAATGAAGAGAAGCAGTGCTACAATTTGGGACAGGAAGCGAAGGGTGATACTGCATCCACTTGACTGTGTGAGAGGAATTTAGGTCAGCAGAATGGAATAACCCGAGCTGGCACTTGTCCGAGGCCAAGGGCTTAGCATCACTAGTCACAGAATCTGTTTTATGCTGCAAAGCCACAAATAATCTAGTATGTCACAGCTGGATAGACGATTGCAATGTTTCTGATCTGTGTCTGATCTACAGCAAGGACACTCAAAAGAGATTTTAAAAGAAATTAGATTTCAAGGTACCGTATCAAATAGGCCTTCTGCTACTTCTATGCAACGGCTTAAATCAAGGCAATGGAAATTCCCCTGCCTGCAACTGAAAATGCTTCCCTTTGTTTTAGAGCATTCATGCATTTCAGGAACTGTTTTCGAACCACTGGTTCTACAGCTCTGTCCTACTTAGTTTTCTGGTGAGCATCTAGGGGCAACTGGTCTTTTCCATCAACCACAGCACACCAGGTTTCCTTACCCAACATGGGATGTGCACCTATCACTGCATTCCCAATGAAACAGGGCAACAGAAAACTGCAGAAATTTAGTTGCAAAATTTGCTTGGGATCTCATGCTAATGAGAAGTGGTAGTTTGGAGTTCCTTTCCCCATTAACCTACTCCTATTAAAAAATTTACCTTCTGTGATCATGTTAGCTGCATCTTTCTTTCTGTACCCCAATAAAACTTTTGATTGAACTGTTGGCCAATTTTAGCCAAATTTAGTGAAGTGACAAAGTTCATAAAATATTAAGTTCATGCAAAATACAAAAATAGTGACTGAAGAGAAGAGAAAGATGCAATTCATGAAGAAAAGGCTAATAAGCTCATTTGGTTAGACCTCAGGGAATCCACATGAGAAAGTGGAATGGGAGAAAAGAGAGGTAATAACAATTTATCTTTTTGTAATTTCACAGCTTAAAAAATCTACTTATTTACATTTTTGTTTCTACATTGTGGTTATTAATTTTACCCCATTCTGTGCACCTGTTTCACTGGAACTGTTTAATAAGTCACTGTTTAAAAGTATTTTGCTAATGCTGCAAAGTTTGTGTCTATAAAAAGTGGAAATCAGGCTTTCACAGAAATCCATGAAAAACGTGCAGATGTGCCTAGTGCACTCCCCAAAATGTAGAATATTACAGAGCCCACATTCTAACCTGGTTTGTCGAGGCATGATCAGAAATAAAGTCCATTAGAAATTTTTATGACTTGGGGGTCCAGTTTGTCTTTGTTTCAAGGCAAAATACTTACATGACAGTTTGGCAATGGGAGACAGAGGTGACTGAAGAGCTTCCCAGAACCAGCAGAAACAGTTGCATGCTCTAAGGCTGCTCTGTGTCAGGAAAGAACAGCTCAGAGGTGTTTCCTATCTACATGCTGCCTATTCTGCTTTAGCTGAATACTGTTTCCTATGGGATGTGACTCTGACTCTACCATCCTTAACAAAATTCAAGAGAAAGTTAGAAAAATCCTGCAATATCCAGGTGTGTTACCATTAATTTCTTTTACAGCAGCATGCAATAAGCAGAGCCATGCAGAGCCCCACAGAACTGAAAGGCTGCTTACAGCCCTAGCTGTTTTCTCATTTATTGGTAACCTCCCCAAAACTGGCTGTTAAACCCTGGGCTTTCATTCTGAAGTCAGCAAGAGACCAGGAGGTTGGGGAGAAAAGGGAATAGGAGTAGCTACCATCCACCATCTGCTTGCTGCAGGTTTTTCACACTTTCCACTTACGCATTTTGAGATGGTGGCTGTTGGAGACAGGGTACTAGGCTGGATGGAACTGAGGTGTGATCCAATCTGTCAGTCTGTGGGTCACTGTCTGTTTTGAAAGCTTCCACATTGCTGCTGTTAAATCTAATGCTACAGCAGTCTTCCTCTGCCCTTTATTTTCTAGCCTACCTCAGTAATGGCTTGTTGATGTTTGTTTCTTGGAGTGAATGCATGGAGGAGTGTGTAACATGAGAGGAAATTACTAAAGGAAAGTCAGGTGGCAGGATCCAAGTTTTGCTGTTAGTACTGGTGGTGCCCATGGTTCCTTCTACAGCTATGCATACCAGGCAGTGGCTCCTGTGCATCCTTAGAAGGCTCTGCTGGGCTCTGTAGTTTGTCTATTGGTGGTCTCTATTCAGTCCACTCTCCTTAATGTGGCCACACATTAGTAGTAGGGACTCAAAAGAATTATTCTAAGATGCATAATTCAGTTGCACACAAGTCAATGTGTCTGCTGTTTGGGTTGGCTCTTCTCAGGGCTTTCGTGAATGCACCTCTGTCTGAGGGCCGTATTTCCGACGGTGTTAGCCCTCTGTGGCAGTTTGAATACGACAGAAAGCAGAAACTACTGCCTTCCAGAGCAGACTTTTGCAAACACTATGTTGTGGTTTTCTGTTGGGTTTTGTTTGCCTTTTTTTTTTTTTTTTTTTTTTTTTGAGGCGAGGGGATGTTGGTTATTAAATAATAATTAAATAAAAGAAGAAAGAGGTAGCTTAGGTCACAGGCAAAGGAAAAATTACTTCTTGCAGCATCATTCAGTGAGCTAGTCAGGCTGTGGCACTTCCCCTCTCCTCTTAAACACTCCAGAGCAAGCCCAGGGCTACCTGGAAGGAGGACGCAGGGGGACTTTCCAGAGGAACGCAAATGTAGGAGGTTTCCTTCTGTGTGAGGTTTCTGGGTCAGGCACAATGAAAGCTGCTGGTGCTGACAGAAGTCATCGCTTGCTAACAGAGTAAGCAGTTGTGACCAATACTGCACTGCTAAGTCCCAAGATTAAAAAGCAAATAGGCCAAAAGGAGGTAGAGAGGAGCCCCTGGCTGTTCCCATCTCTGTGGTAGAGGGACGCTCAGATGGCCTTGCTGAAAATTAAACTGAGTTGACATCTATCACGATTCCTGGCAGCTCATTAAATACAAGGGCCTTTTTCCACCTCTTGCCTCATCTTTTATTTAATTCCTTTTGTCGCCTTCCATATGGTGCCTGAGTCCAAGAGATCCCCTGAGAGGACATCTCCCTGGGGGAAAAGGTTCAGTGCTTGGGAGGCTTGCAGCACCAGAGCATCTGTTTCATCAATTTCATTGCTGTTACTCCTTTCTCCCTGTTTCTACACCATGTTTGAGGCCTGTCTTAGCCTCCAAGGAATGACTTAGCATTCAGTCTAGGGTGAACCTTTCTGGGTGAGGCTTGCATGACTGCTAAAATAATTTTCACAGCACAGTGTCAGGTACATGACACTAGCTCCGTTTATATATTTTCTCTTGGTTTTCAGTACTGGGCTTGTTTCAAGCATTCGGGAGAAGATAAACCATAAATGTTTGGTGTTAATGCTGATGTGTTGTAGCCCACAGACTGAGCCTGTTGTACCTCACTTTAATGTTCAGCACAGTAACATCTGGATTTCCCCAGGTGGTCAGTGGGTCACTGACTGGCAGAAATCCAAGTTCTCTACAAAACTGCCTGCTCCTACTTACATGACAAAATGCTGGAGAATGATGTGAAAGGGATAACGTGGCACATGGATCATTATTAGTCAGTGAGCTTTGGTGACTCACACTAACCAATACACCAGACAGCCATAATTGAAACCAAGTAACAGGAGGGAGACAGGGTGAAGAAACAGCCAACTCTTACATGCATAGATGGAAAAACATCACTTGTAAATACCTTAAGTGATCTGTAAATCATGGCATGGAGGGAGGTACTGCTCTGAAAGCAGAAACACTGTAAATAAAAGCTTGTGAGTTTAGTGGAGGAAAGGACAGCAGGCTCCACTTTGGCATAGGGACAGATGTGTAGGGGACAATTGGGTTGAGATCACAGTATCTTCAAGCTCTACTGTCATGTAAGCACAACATAGATAACATCTGTGAGTCTAAAGACATAACTGCCTCTGAGGAGTGATTGAGCTCATGTACTGGAAAAGAGCCACGTCCAGTATGTGAACTCAGGCTGGTATAAATCTGAAGCAACAGAGTTTATTCAAGGGTAAATTACATTACATTTGTACACACCCACTTCTTGTTGTTTGCAGTGCAACATTACAGAAGGCTGATGCCCTTTCAGCAGAGGTCTACAAATAATTCAACATTAGTGAATAGTCCTTTATCCTGTTTTCTATTAGAATATTCCTTGCAGTGTAGTAGGGAATGAAGTGCTGAATTGAGACAGACAATCTCAATTTGCAGTGGACCCTGTGATTTAGTTTTCAAAGCTGCTGTCTCCATCTTTTCCAGCCATTGGAGTAACCTGACAGTACAGAACAATATGTCAAACTATACGGCCAAAGGAACGACAGGCTACCAGGATCAAAAATCCATGCTGTCGTGAAATGATTGTCTATTTTTTTTACCAGAACAACACATACACAATAGCTCAAAAACTGTTTTGCACCTGCTGTGCATTGTATTTGGGGTGTTCTTGAAAATGTGTTGTTCTGAAATCACTGCTGTCATGAAATTTCAGTCCTGCATCCTTTAGACAGTCAAGAGCTAAACAAGCACAGCCAAAGCACTGGTTCCCCATGCTTTCATAGAGATGCACTGCCGCTCATTTCAACATCAGTACCCTGCCTGCCTCAAAGGTGCGCCCATGGTTTGGCTCTGGTATAAGGTACTCCCACCTAGTGCCCTCCTGATGTGGGGACACAGGGGCTTGTTTGACACGTCAAGGCAGCCAGCCCAGCCCTCCCTCACGTTGGCAGAGCTTCCCTGATTCCAGAGCTACACGAATGCAACAGAGATGAAGTTCCCTGAGGACCCCATTGCAGTAAGTGCAGGACTATTACAGTGAATGCAAAGCTGACTCTCTGGAAGCTTAAACAGAGATACAAAAGTTCTTTTTGGGATGTTAGCCCAGCTTTTGATTTTAAAAGTAATGGATTCCTGTCCTGGATTACTCAAGCATGGGAGCAAAGGTTAAATTGCTGCAGAAGCCAAAATCCTTTGAAACATTGTGAAGAGGTGATGGGAAATGATCTCTCATCAATATTACAACAGAGTGTCTCTGATCCAGAAAGGTGGAAAGAGCTCTATATTTCTGTGTGAATAACTGGATAACTGCTGGTACTCAGCACTCTGCAGGACCAGATATTTTCATCTGAGTGTACTCAGCTGTAGCCCCTGCTGCAAACAGGTTTAAGAGGCAGCACAGTGCAGGCGCTGCCTTGGGAGCTGAGACTTATGACCTACTGTCAGAGTTGCCCCGGGTTCATTTGGGGATCTTGGGTTGGTTCCTGTAAAAGCTCAAGGAAAGCCAGGCTGAGAGGATCTTGAGTCAGACACCCAACTTGCGTGAACGCAGGCTATAATCTCTGTTCTCCCAGTTATCTCCATCTGTGTCTCAGAGATCTTGGATGAAAACCAGCAGCTCTTATCCTGAAACTGGGGTGCTCACATATTAGGTGATATGGGTGGGTGCATAAACAAAGGTACTACAGTAGGGTTTTCATAGTATCAATCCATATATTAACACCATATGTTACAGACTTCATATGAGAAAGGCTGGATCTGCCACTTCCGCAGTGCAGGCTGTTGCCCAGGGCAACGAGATATGAGGGGCTGCGAACCATTTAGCTATTGCTTTCTCTGCACGACTCTGAGATGTGTGATTTCCAGTTTCCCTTGGGCAATGAATTCTCTACAGCTGGCCCTGGATACGAGAGCAGTTATCTGCAGTTGCAAGACATAAATACAAGACAAACAATGATAACATACAGCATTGTGGTCTGCCTGGCAACAGCTGCTGGCAGGATCTGACTCCTCTCCTTGAATACATGCCTTGGGCTCCAGAGATTTTATAGGAGTTACTCCCAGTTAACACTGGAGAACCACTTCAAGATACTGGAACGTGGAGAGGTGAAGAAAGTCTAAACCCAGAAATGGTATCTTTCAGTATTTCAGGAGAGTGGTTGTTGCCTTTAAATTTGAAGACCTTTAAGGTAGCAGCCATATTTTAATTACAAATAGGTAGAGGAATGTCCCGAAGTTGCTGGCATCTCTAATTATTGTTATTGTGATATCTGTAGATTAGTTAGGATTTTCTGAGGATATGCAAGTGCTGACAGGTACTGGCGGAAAGAACTGCAGCAGACACATGCAGTTCTTGTAATGATGATAAGTAGTAATGAGATGATTTGGAGATGTGAAGTTTGGATATGCCATCTGTTAATTATGTATGTTATAACCTCAACACTTCAAATGCATTTTCTTCTGGTATGGAGCTCGCATTCTAATAGAATTGCTGTGGCTAGAATTACTATCAGGAGAGTTTGCCTCTTGTTATTAATCAATAATCTTTCACATAACAAAGCGTGACTATAAATATTTCCCCCTTTTGAGTCTGAAGTTCACTCTTACCCATTACACTTTGGTTCAGAGGTCTCTGAAGCCAAGGCTTTATTTCTGAAGTGATCAATATTGGTGTTTGCAGCATAAAAGCCAAAGCTGATGACATACATAGAAGCCATACTATTGATCTTGTAATATTCAGAGAAAATGTTATTTCAAACAGAAATAGCTATGGCCTTAGTATGACCCTAAGCTGTAATTAGGTGCATAACTAATCGGAAAGCTCCCAGCAGTAACATGCCAGTAGTTGTGGAGGTTCCCAACAGGAGGGTTGCTGGCAAAATCTGATTAATCCTTGTTATGGGGATCAGCTTATTTTGTGAAAACAAAATTCCTCATGTTTTAAAATAGAAATTCAAAGCTACTACCACCATTTCATCTGTCTCAGATTTTGCACTGTTGTCAACGTTTAGTATCTTATCCCCTTCCACGTTGCAGAAGCCAGGAGAGGCTCCACAGCAGACTTTGAAGTCACAGTTCAATTTGAGGTAAACGTTTTGGTCCTTCTTTTGTAGCTCATAAAAATATTACTTTCTGGCTTTGTTTTCAGCTAGTGGAGAATCAGTTTCAGCAACGTGCAATTGTCGTTTTGGATCATGTTGTAGTATACTCTGGCTGTACAGCAGAGCCTCGTGCATAGCTGTATCTTGAATGGGAAAAGAAGCTAGCAGCCAAGTGCACTTTGTTGGACAGAAGCAGAGGAGTTTGTTAGTGATATTCTGTGCCCATTCTATCCCAATATCTGCAATAGCAGCTCTGCCTGTCCCACACTCCCCTGCAGAGCTGGGGTGCCACCACCACGCAAGGCTTCCCCAGTACAGTCATGAGAAGGAGGAGAGATGACACACAAGCAGTCATCCTCTGCGTCCTCCTCCATCCAGCAGGACACCAGAGCAGGGCTGCTGCCTGGGGAAGGGACAGTGTGTGTCTGTTGGCCTCAGGAATGGCAGCTGTGCTGGAGCAGCTTTGTCCACCGCAGGGGAGAGGGCAGCAGAGGGCACATCAGAAATAGAATCAATTTCTATTGATTTTCAAAGCCCCTCAAGTACAAAGTCAAGCGATTTTGTATTTCTTTCTCAGATCAGCTGAAAAGTGAGGTGTTATAGTTGGACAGAGGAGCCTCACTCGGTCTCCAAGAGATTTTATGGCACTGCAGGGTTTGGTACCCAGGAGTTCCTTCCTGTTGATAAAGCCCCATCCAGTGAGATTCAGATGGTCCCCATTGCTGCCTCTTTTGCTGAGGAGGCACTAGAGGGCACAGGAGGGTGTAACCATGTCTGTGCACAAACCCTATGGGAGCAAGGCCATTTCCCTGTTCATGCTACAGTAGCATCAAGGTGCAAAATACCCAGACAGCACGAATTCAAAGAAAGGCATGGTCTCCAGAGATAAATAGCCTGTAAGATGAGTGCTGAACCTTTGAAAACTGTGGTACACAAGTTCTCCATTTAAGCTTTTCATCTAAACTGGGATACACTAGAGAAGGACATCACTTGACTACATGTGTGTAATTCTTGATCTCTTTAGGAACCATAGTTTAAGTCTTATGTAAAAGCCATTTCTCTGTTTAAGAGTAAGCACATACCTTCATCTTAATCTCTAGAAAATATAAAAGCAAGCCTATACTTATAGCAGCTTCTCCTTCAGTAAATCTGAGCGTCTGTTGTGATTTTTATAACTTATTTGAACACTACAAGAGTTACTAAAAGTCATAAACATCTTCCAGGAAATACAAAGATTAGAAATATATACCTCACAGGAAAATAAGGCTGGTATTGGCATGATCATCCTCATGCCTCAAAGAGCAGTTCCACAGTACCCAAGCGGAGATGGTAACATTCAAATGATAGATCAGGCATGAGTTAATCTAGCAAATCTAAACTACACATCAGGAGCAGCAGGAAAAAGCAGCTGAAAACGGCATTACCCACAGCATAAGAGAAAGATGGACTAGGGGTCCTCTTAAATGGCGTAACTGGAGCACTGGGTGGAGAGTGAGTTGGTGGGAGCCTCAGGTAAAAATGTTCTGGCAGTTAAGGTTGATTAGCGCAGTCAGGATCCTGACTACATGCTGCTACTAAATGCAAAATATTTTCGCAGTATAACCCATATGCTCTAACATACCTGCCATGTCCACTACCAGTGCTGATATTTGGGATCAGTCATTGAGCCTGATTTTAAAACTGCTTGTTAGGGTTTTGGTTTTTTTTCAACAAACTAGCTCATTCTTAGCAGTTTCAGTTCAGCAGCCTTCACTACCAGGCATGCTGCCTCTGAAAGTGTACATAGTAGTAATTAGCCTGACACAAATGACACTGCAAAACTTTAATGGGCAAGATGCTGTTTTAAAATACAGTGTTGAAAAGGTGGAGGTATCTAGGAATGATATAAAATAGAGAAACACTGTGTGTGCCATGTTCAAGGGTGCAGCCAAGAAAGGGATATTTCTTGGTATGTCCCCTTTTATCTTCCAGCTTTACTGTAGTTATTGCAATTGATCTTAGACAAATTGTATGATTACCTTGAGATTCAGTTCCCAGCTGAGGATTTTTTCCTTTTGCTTCATTATTTGTATTAAGATTTTAAAGTTAATTGGTGGATTCTTATGATGCTTCTGAAGTAATTAAAAATATTGCTCTATTTTTTGCACAGTTGATTGCTATTCTTGAAGCAAGTATATTTAAAACAAGAGACAGACAAAAATATTGTGTAGAATTATGTGAATTTATGTTACAAAGGAGCAGCAAAGAAAGGGCTAAAGTGGGTGTGAAACTATTATATCCCCACCTGAAAAGCAGGTAGCAATTAGGAGTATGTGTTATCACTAATAGTGGCATCGAGAACTGCTACAGGGCCTGTTCCAAATAAGCTGTGAAAGAGATACCAGCTGAAAGAGATTAAATAAGAAGGTAAGTTTTCAGGTGTGGAAGGAAATATAAAAGAGGGGTTGGAAGGTTGTGTGCTGTATGGGTAACCTGAAAGTTGTATGGAAGGCTTATCTGAAGAATGAAGTTTGTATGCTGTGTGGGATGCTTTAAGGGTGTGTAGGAGGGTGAAGGCTACCAGGAAGCTGGAAAAGCTGCATGGGAGACCTGGAGGCCAGGCAGGTGGCTGGGAATGTGAGCCGAGTCCAATATTATCAGCTTGCGTGGCTTGGAGACTTAAGAAAGACAGAAAAATAATTACTTGTAAGAGTTCCTATGGATGTTCCAGAGCTTAGGGATGCAAGAAACAACTGTTGTTTATTCACCAGCACATTAAACAATTAGATTCTCTTTTAGGCAGAATGACTGTAGATAGTAATTTTGTGGAATTAGTTGTTAACCTAGAGCTCTTGGAGCCTTCAGGGTTATAGGAGGTGGAAGAAAAAGTAAAGACTTTAGATATTACAATATCTTAAGAGGAAGCAGCATTTGAGAAGAAGCTGCTTCCTTTGAATGTCTTTATATCACTTAAGAATTAATGTGAGTGATAGGTTGGCTTTCATGTGTTCTCTTGGGTGCTATAGTTGCCTTTTAATGCTATCTAGAAGCACTGGTTAGGTGAGCAGGGTCTGTCTTATGGCGGTGTTGCTCTTTGCCAGGGTGTGGAGTCAGCTGGCACGAAAGTCCTCACAGTAAGAGAGGTCTCTACCAACTGACTGCATTAGTGCAGAAGCACTGGGAGCTGGAATCCCTCTTAAATCAGTGCAGGCTCCAGCAGATGTGTCATCTACTCACTACTTCTTCAAGTGGTACATATGTACTGATAATGTGCTGTTCAACCTTCTCTGCCGCCTGTATGCAGCATGCCTCTGTCAGTATCTTCGGAGCCATGCTGTGAGTACAGCTGATTGGAAAGGGTGCTCTGCTACCGAGACAGTGCTGGCAAATATTTCTAGTTTGCAGATGCAGGAGAGATCATGCTGATCTATGTCAGTGTTGCTATAGAACTTTGAAACAAGGACTGGATACCTCTGACTCCAGGTGGTACCAGTGAAAGCATAGGTCATTAGTATCTCAGAGAGTCAAAAGTCCAGTGCAGACAGACTAATATTTGGGTGCAACTAGGAGGATGGCATGCTACTTCATCCTTATGCCCCTGTCCACTTTGAGGTCACTTCAACAGTGAGTCACTTCAACTGCTGAATCTGATGTGGTTTCATTCTTGACAACAGAATAATCCTAATTGTGAATCTACTGCTTTTAGCTGCTTTCAAACTATTTTGCTGTTGCTTCTTTAAGCAGAATGTCTTTGTATGTAAAGATATCCCTCAGTATAAACCAAGTCTGAAGGGTTCTCGAGCCTGTGGGAGATGTATGGATATCTGCTTTTAGCACATTCATCCCCAAATTTTTGCTTTTGTGGGGCAAAACTTCAGGTAAAATACTTCCTATTTACCCTCTGCTCCCCCCTTTTTCAAATGGTTCTCAGATGCATACTCAAATAAAACAAAAATATTATTCTTAAACTGTATCCTTTTATTGGCAATTAAATGGGAAATTGCCTATTTCATGGGAGTAACAATCTCTCTGTGGTACCAAAGTGCTCAGCTGAGAATCACTGGAGAAGTACAAAGCATTATCGAATGTTATATTCCATGCAGTGGATTTATGCCTATTGGGACTAAGGTCCATAAACGGATGTGGGATTTAGATGTGTTTTACTGAGTTAATCTGTGTTGGTCAGCAGAAAGCATTTGTAGTGGGGTTTTCTGGCAGGCTAAAGAGCAATTTTTTTTGTACCTCATCAGAACATGGCACCACTCAGCTTTAGGTGATTTTAAGCCCATAGTACTGTTGAAGTCGAAGCACTGTCTTTAATTTGTTGGCTGGCGGTCTGGCCTGGTGCAGGCAGTGGTTAACACATCCCAATGTGAACGCTGCATGTCCTTATAGTGGGACACTTGAGTTGACAGGGAAGGTCTTTGTGCATTGGTGTGATATAGCGGAACCCTTGCATTGCATCTTGTAGGACAAGTTATCTCAGATGCAGCTCTACGTTTCTGCATATGAAGCTGACTTAGAAATCTTATTTTTATTGTGTGGACATACTTGCCTGTTGATGTATATGGTCCCTGGATAATTTTACGCTTGCAACAAAAGGAAAGACAGCTTTTATGCTCAAGCTTTGTCTGTCCCAGCTGGCTCTTTTCCATATAATTTTAGCAGCTCTTGCTTCGTTTTGACAGAGGATTGAAACTCTTGGTTTCCTGTCAGTTTTCCCTATTATAAGACATTACAGAATCAAGACAGATTAGGCTGATGAAAGCCAGTAATTGTGCTCACTGGGGAGGGGAGGAGGAGGGTTGGGAGCGTGGTTGTGTGTGGTGAGGCAGTGTCTTGGTCTTGCAAGACCAAGTGTGATGCAGTACTCTGGGTGGGGAGGAGGTAAATGAAGTGTACATATGATGTACACTGATGCACATGCTAGCAGTTTATCCATATCTTTATTTTTTCTGCTACATGCCAGACTTTGGTGTAACTTGGGAAATCAGCCTGTAGATGTGTCTTTCTAGAACCTTATAATCCATTACAGCTGACAGTTTAAAGACAAAGCTGAGGAGAGCAAACTGGGAATGCCCATGGGTTCAGTCTGTGAGTGGATATGAGGAAGGAACAGTTCTGAAGCATCATGCATTGAGCAGGACAAATTCCTACTGCTTGAGTGTAGGTGTATGCAAGTGTCCAGCTGTCCTGTGTGATTGACTGATTTTATCCTTGGTTCCCTGGAAGGATGCAAACCTTGCCCTTGGGGATGTGAAAGGAGTGTGTTTGATGTATATCTGCCAGCTGAGAGGGCCCAATCTGTCAAAGCCTTGGTGTTAATGAAAGGCTGGATAGGAGCTCCTCTTTCTTTGTGGACTGCTCAGAGTAACTGAGTGAACCTCAGTGCACAGACATGCAGACAGGAAAAAAAAAATCAATAGTCCCTAAAGTCCAATATCCCACCCTACTAGTAATGATGTTGAGTGTTTGAGAGATGGCAATAAAATATTGGAAGTGCCTTTACTGTACTTTGTAATGTGAGAAGCTGTTTCTTCCTGTTCAGCTAATGTTTGGCATGTGTTCAAAAGCCTTGAGTATCAACAGCCCTTGTGATTCTTACAGATCCTATTTTTATCCTTGTGTCTTTCTGGTTCTTCTTTATCTGCTTCAAGTTATGAATTGCAACAACAACAAAAATGCTGTTTCTGTCAGGGGATGTGCACAGCTGCTTCTCAGAGAAAGAAGCTGTCCTGGTGGTCTTGGCTGCATGGATCCAGCAGCTGTTTTGCAGTCTAAGTGCTCCAGTGGTTGGTTGCAGGGAGAAAAAGATGAAGGAGGGGGAGAGAAAGAGGAACAGTGCAGGGTTCTGGGTGCCAGCGAGAATCAGGGTTACCATCACACTGGAGGTAACTCAGTGTGTCAGTGGCAGAGTACAAAAAGGAGAAAAGCATGTCCCTGTCTTAATGTCCAGAAACTTTCTTTTCCAGCACTTATGCTACTGCTGGAGGGCAATGGCACAAGGACCGTGCCTGTGCATCCACCTCTCACATGCTGCATGGGTGGCAAGGTGATCATGGTGTTAGGGAGTGTGGGAGAATGATGGCCTGACATGCCCAATTTTATGGATCACAACCTCTGGGTTACCCAGTAACTCTCTCATCTGTTCCTTTTGCATTTACTTGTCTTTCATTTTATTCCACTTACTCTTTAAGCCAAGAGCAATGTTTTGGGTATGTAATGCACAGCAAGACTTTTAGCCTTACTTAGGCATTTTCATCATCAAGACTGGAATAACTTGGCATCCAAACCCAAACCCTGGATCTAGCTGCTTTTTACTCCTGTACCACTTACAGATTGGTAACTTTGGGAATCTGTTTATCTTGCCAAGCAGATGCCTAGCAGAACAGGAATGCATTCTGTTTGTGCATAGCTGCAGAGGTCAAGAGAGCTAGATAAAATAAACCCTGCAGGTGCAACAGCAAGTCTGGTCCACTGCTTGGTCTATGAAGTTTCCACTGATCTCCTGATCTCCCAGATTCTCCAATCCAGCAGTGATGGTACTGGTGCTTATTTAGTTTTTTTTTAAATAATGATGGTAATGGTTCTTGATTAGCCCTGGATGCCTACAGGGCTTTGAGATGGCAACAGAAGTTCTTTTGGGGTAGGTTGTCTTCTGATCTTTGCTATACTCACTCCTGCTTTTGGCAGCTTGTGTGGGAGTAAATGTGCACCAACAGTGGCAGAGTTCTTGTTTTCTGCTGCTGAACATGACCAAAACTGTTTTGCTTGTCAGTTAGGAAATCACTTTAAGCAGATCAGTGTAATGAGATTCTGAAGCCATATGGCACTGGAATTAGTGCCTTCTAGTGCAGTAACTGCATGTTGTAATTGCAACGGTGCTGTATGCTAAAAGTAATTTGAAGAGCAGAGATTCCTCTGCTAGTTCCTTTAACTCCTTGGGGCTTAAAACAATGCCTGGGATGCAGCCCTTTATTAAAAAAGGAGGGGGAAGGAGTGGGAGTCCTGGTCTGCTTTTTATTAGCTGGAACAAAATCAATGGAAGTTAACAGAAAAGACCCGTTTCCATTCTCTAGCTGAAAAGTGGAATGGATGTAACCTGTAACAGCACTAAGTGTGCTCTGAAAAGAAACCTTTTTTGTCAAGCTGCCTTGTGGCTTATCAGATTCGTGACCGGGGTGGTGGGAAAGGCAGAAAGAAGGTCACCAAGGTATATGCAAAAGGACTAGTGTGTTTCAGCACAGCTATCTAAGAACACTTCAAACTTAAGATAGAACTTCACATAAAAAATAGGAAAATTGAAGCTGGGGTTTCAAGAATGAAATATGGATATTTTTCTTAGCCTCCATGTGCATAACCTTAATAGTGTAATTGGATTTAGATTCCTTATTTCTCAGCCTTGTAGAATACTATATATAGGTGAGGGGAGCTGCTAGTCTTCATGAATAAATAAGGTATCTCCTGATGATCTCACTGGGTTGGGGGTTTTTTTGGTGGTTTCTTTTGTGTGTGTGGGTTTTTTTTTTAAATCATTGGTGGATAGAGGCAATTTTTCAGTCACATCTACTTGTTGGTTTGATGAAGTGTAAGAACTTTGATGGTTCATACAAGGCTCTATGGGAAAAGCTATGTCTGTTTCGTCTCAATTGTTTTAATGACTGGGGGGGTAAGTTGCAGAGAGTGTTTTAGAGTATTTTTTCTGTTGCCTCACTTACACATGCAGCAGAAGCAGACTTCTCTCCCAATTTCCTTTAGCACATAATGCTGTTTCCAAACTCAGTTCTTTTCACCAGAAATAATGTCCATTGGGCCCAGCACCATTGAGATCCAATGTGTGTGTTGCATGTTTAATGCTTAATGTGGTACCAGCCATTGGAGCGCTGCTTTTTTGAGGCAGAAGCATGTTATTTCATGAAAAGAGGTATAGGGCTTAAAGGCAAATTAGTTAAATCAGTTTAAATTTATGGCAGTCCTCTGGCTATGCAGTCATGACAGCAAGCACTTCCTAGCAAGCTCCAGTTCCAAGGTAAACTGGCATTTCTAATGGAACTGCACTAGTTTCTAGTTTCTCAGTTTGTTTTGGTTAATGGAATCTCTGGGGATATCTGGGTAGTTGGGATTTTTTGTTTAGTTGTTTTTTGTTTGGGTTTTGGGTTTGAGTTTTTTAATTTGTGATGACATTTTCTTACATGGATTTACTTGCTTATTCATTGACAGACCAACCCAGATGATGTTGCTAGGCAATGCTGGCAATTCATGAGTAGGACATGTCCTCTTCCTTAGCTTTTCCAAACATTTTGCTGTGGCTGTCTGGAGCAGCAGGGAAGTAACCCCCTTCTGTTCTGTGATCTATGGAGAAGACCCAAGTAAGCATGCTCGCCATCTTCTGTACCTGCTCCCTCTACTACAATCTTCTGCATGCAAAGAGCATAACTTGCTTCCAGTCAGACTGATACCTTTTAACTAACAGAGGAAAATTGTGAAGAATCTATTATCCGTGCTGAGTGCATGTTTGGTAACATTATGTATGAGTGTTCCTGCAAGCCAGCTCTTGCAGTAGCTCCTGTGCAGATAGATCCAGTGCAGTACAGAAGTGGTAATTTGTGTGGTAGGAAACAGTGCAGGTCTTAGTGCTCCCATGTCAAAGGTTTCCCATATGTCAGGAGAAGCTAGCCCAGCTGCCTGTGAAATGTGAATGAAATGAAACTTGCAGGAGAAGAAACAGATCCTTCTGTCCATCCATCCTAGTTCTTGCAGCACAGCACTCAGTCCTTGAAATAAACATCATGTGCCTGGTTGCTAAATGCATAGCAGCTACAGTCAGCTTTTTTTGGTTTTGTTTGGAGTTGGGTGATGGCAATGGTACCCCAGGCATCAGAGATGTGTATTTAGTGTTGTAATGCATCAGTGTTTCCTAAGGAAAGATGTTTTTTAGATCGTTTTCCTGGTGTGTGCTGTGGCTACCTGTGCTTCAAAAGTTCACACCTAGGGCAGATATCTTCTTGTCCCACTTTCAGCATCAAATCTCCCTGCCTTGGAACAGAGTGTCTCATAGATCCTCCTGTTGTGAAGCCATGTGGACACCAGTGGGAACAGTGTACACAAGGAGGGAGGATGGCAAACAGAAGTGTATTGCCACAAATGCTGGATTCTCCCTCATTGTATTTTTATATAAGGGCAAGGTCGAAGTGCAGTTATTCTGTTTCAGACATACACATGAACGTGTTGTCAGAAAAGCTTATTTTCCAAGGTACATCGTGTTTGCCTGTATATGGAAGGACACCTTGAGGCCCTGTAACGAAAGAAAAGAGGATGGAAGAAAGGCTTTCAGATAAAACTGCTGGGTTGTGTTTCTAGTTTTCTTATCTCAGGATGACAGTTTTCTACAAATTAATTTTGCCTTCTGTACCACTGTTCTCCTTATCTGTAAAATATTTCAGTCCCCTGGGGATTTCTGTATGGAAGCTCTAATAAATATTTTACAAATGCTAATGAATCAGGCCACCCAACAGCTCAGTACATCATTGTCCTCACTTAGCAGGTAGGGTATTGGCAAAGAGCAGGAGGGTGACAGCTTTATGCCATGCAGCAAAGCTGGAGTGGAAGGGAGCACAAATCTTTTCATTTAAGAGTGGAAATCCCCTTTATAGTTTCCTTTCATCAAAAGGAGAGGTTCTGAGACTCCCTGCTCCTCAAGTCTGGTAGCTGTTTTTCTCCGTAGTCAGTTTGTGCACGTTGGAAAGCTTGAACAACTCACTGGTTGAGGAGCAGTGGACCTGGCAGGGGAGAAGCTGCAGAAGATTGTGGAACGGGGAAGTAGGAGGGTATTGACTTCTGTATGCTTCAGGCATTCATGCCAGTCTATTTAGTTATTCACCATTTTAGTAATGGCACTGTGTGAGGTTTTTTTTTCTCCTGGGCATCTTTATTCCCTCAAGTTTAGTCTCTGATTTGTATTAGTTAGGCTTCTCCTTTCCCACTCCATGTCTAGGGCTATCAGATATGGTCTGAGAGGGCCATGAGCTGAAGGACACTGGATGCAGCTATGTAAAGTGCCAACAGGTGGTAGCGACTGAAGCAGAGGGAGGCAAAGGTTCTCCTGGCCTCTGTTTAAGATCCTTGGAGGAAGCTTGTTCTGTGCTCAAGTCCCTGCAGTTGAGCTCTGGGTTGCAGCTCAGCCCTGATTTATTAAGTTCTCATTGTATTCTTTGCCCTGTCACCAGTACTGACCTTGTGCCTGTTCTTGCATCTCCTGTGCAGTCCCCTCCTGACCCCAGGGAAGGCTCCTTTTTATTTCACTGCATCAGGATTGAGTGCTCCCTGCACTCAGTTCCCCAGTGCTAGTTTCTTCCCAAGACTCTCTGATCAGTGAGTTGTATTATAGTAATTATTCAAAGGTGAAAAAGCCCCTTCAAAGGGAAATTTCTAAACATATGTTTCAAGTCTCTCATTTTGGTGTCAAACTGATGGATCAAACTTCTTTTTTTTTAAAAAAAAATAAACTGGGTGAGGGGTTGCACAGCTAGCAGAGCATGTCTGACAGCAGTGTTTTTCTTCTGTCTTCTATTTGCTACTGTGTTCATTTAGATTATCAGATCTTATGAGCAGGGACCGTGCACAGCAGCAGAGGGCTTTTCTGTACAGTTGCAGCCTCCCAGTAACTGCCGCCAGACATATGAGTAATTGGTTGAGCAGCTCTGCAGAGCAGTCTCCTTGTACTGTCCAAGCTGAAATGCAGAAGTAAAAAAAATCATCTCGGTGATGAAGAATCATAAAATCATAAGCCTGAAAGGGACCAAAACCTATGAAGAAAAACCGTTTCTTAAAGAAAAATTCTTTGTGAATATATCCGGCATGCTCTTTAAGAGACATTCTGTGATCTTGCAACATGCTTCTGGGATCTTCTCTCTTCATTGCTGCTTATAAGATAGCTTTAAATTAATGATAAGGAAGTCATTCAGGCCATGGGCTGTGCTGAGGTTCACAGCTTTCATTCTGAATGAGAGAATAAAGTAAACTGATATTGAAAGCAAGGAGGGAGAAACAAACGCAGTCAGTAAGCCTATAAAAGCCTTAGCCAATTGCAATGGCGAACATCCTGCTGGCAAGGGTGACCTTGAATGAACTAAGTGGGATAAAGTCACCAGCCTGGACTGACGGCTGAAGAATCAGGCTGGATTCCAGCAAACCAAGAGAGCAGGTTCCTGGCAAGAGTCTCCTGAGCTGTGGCAATGGCTTCTCGATGTCGGAAATGTGGACAACAGGTGCCCAGGAATCCACCTTTCACTGCCGTCCGGATAACAGAAGGAGAAATGAAATCTTATCATGATTTTATAGGAGGATGCATTAGACTGGAACGCATGACAAAGAAAGGTATGTGCAGCATCTTTAAAAGAAATAGCATCTTCTCATAGTGTTAGCTGCATTGCATTCCTTGGAGATTTGCAAAAAGATTATTTTTCTAATGCTTTGAGGAGTCAGTGGTAAATAAAGACAGCTGGCTGGGTTTGAATGTTAACTCAGGTATAAGTGCATCATTTTACTTGGCTGTATGTTTCTGGAATATTTCCAGTGATTTGACCTGAAGGAGTTTAAAATGAATGCTAGACTCATTCTGAAAAATGTTTATTTTGCTTGAGTGTTAGACACTGAGGTTTCTGTATATGTCTGGAGCAGGTATTTGATGTGAATGTAAAATACTTTTTTGAAATGAATGTAAGGAGTTGGGGCAGTGGGTTTCATGACCCAGCTGACTCTGTCATCCTGTGCTCCTAAATTATGATGTAGAAGGTTGATAACTTTTTCACTGTAAAGATTTTGGTTTCACTTTACTCGTGACAAACTTGGACTATCAAGCTTTTTGTGCTCTGCATGGGTCAGTCTGGGTACAGGGCAGTATTCTACTCTGAGTGGGTTGCTGGTGTCCTGGCAATTTGTGCTAACTGCATGTTAACTCTGAAGTGGAGTGGTGGTAGTTGAAATCTAGGCTGTTGACTGTTCAGTCACACAGCAAGATTGCTGAATCATAGAACACTTTTTCTGTGTCATTTGAGAGAAAGATTAATCAAGGAACCCTTTGGTTTTTTATTTGCTCTGTTAACTTGAATAAATACTTAGCAAACCTCAAATCCAGAACTTCATAACATGTTCACTAGTATGTGACAAAAAGATCCCTGAAAGCATGCAATGTGATTGTACTTTCAGGTTGAATTGTTTATTTGCTGAAGAGCCAATTAAATCATAAGAGAGTTGCATTTCAATCTGGTAAATCGAGAATATTCTGCAGAAAAGAGGTGGACCAGAAGCAGGTCATCTGCTGGCAGCTACTGCTTACAAATTGGGATTTGCAGATGCTTTCTTTAATAGGGCTCTAATGCACAATGCCACGGTTTGAAAACTGCAAAGCCAGTCCATTGTACCTCTGCTTCTGTTGGCCATCTACCCGTGCTGATTTTTGGGCTCAGTGCCTACCTATGTGGTGTTGTATTTGGCTGACCTTTCAGTAACTCTAATGTTTCCAGTTCCAGTCTTTGTAACGAGGCATTCAGAGTTGTGTAGCATGGCAGAAATATCTGGTATCTGAGTACAAGAGAGAACAGAATTAATTGAAGTTCCTTCCTGACTCTTTGATCAGGTGCTTCCAGGTTGCTCACGGCTTTGGGGGCCTGTGGGCCTGCTGGAGGCAGAGCTCAGGCATCTGCTGTTCTTTTTCTTCCTGTAGGTAGGGAAGGGAAGACACTAGGAAGAGCTTTGCCATGGTTACTGTTCCCAGGGAAACTCTGTCCCTGCTTCTCCTGTTGAGAGATGACCTGGCATAGTATTATGGGCGGAAATCCTTTGGAAAAAAATTTTCTGCTAGAGAACAGTGTGTCAAATCGGTCTGAGCCTGTTGCCATTTTGTAAGGCAGAAAGCATCTTTGCTGTGTGTGTTTTAAATTTGGACGAATGAGGCTGCAGAAGGGGCAGAAGTTAGGTTATTGTTGGGGTCAAGTTCCTTCAGCTTGCGTGCATCAGAGCTGTGTTCTGTGAGAATACACCAGTGACAGCTCTGCATGCGGTGATGATGTTAGAAGGGGGCTAAGGAGCTGGCAAGGTGGCACAGGAATTTATACCACCACCACTGCCTGGGTTCTTTTCTCCTGCTTTGAACTGACTCTGTACTCATCTCTTGTGTTGTTTTGGCCATAATTTTCTGATCTGTGAGGTGGAAGAAGTGGGAATTACCCGCCTCCATAAATATTGGATCCTGGTGATGTAGCTATGACTATCATTTGAAGCTTAGACCAGTTTCCCTTTGCATTAGGTGTTGCTTAAACACAGGGAAAGAAAAATGGTCTGTCCTGGAGGACTTGAACTTTATCTGCCCCATCTTGCTAGCCCTTTGTTACTAGCAAAAATTCATTGACAAGCTCCAGGGGTGGATGTGTGCCTCTTTCTCAGGCTGGCTCTGTCTAAACATAGTGGCCAATGCAGGATCTCTGTGGCATGTTCTGACTTGACTCTCCCTTAGGGGTACGCTTTGTGCAATGTAAAGACCTAACTGGAGCATTGTTAAGGACTAATTGGCTAGTGCTTACTCAGTACTTCAGGCGCTCCAAAGTATGAAGCATTTTTCACATACAGGCCACATCTATGGAGCCCTGTGAATATTCTGTGGCAATTTTATCTCTTGTACTAAATATTGTAATGAGAAGAGATGGAAGGCACCCAGGTAACTACAGCAGCAATAGAGACCATGTGGTTGTGGTCAGGCCTGCAGTGACCCGCAGGTAACCTACCTGCCATCAGCAGTACCCCATAGCAAACAATGCTGTGCCAAGCTAATCCAGCTCCTGGATCATGCAAGTTCAAAGCTTCCTTGGAATCAATGTTATTTGTTTTGGTGAGCATTTGAAAGTGTGGTTGTAGCTTTTTGTTCACGTAAAGAGGTGAAAATAGTGAATGCTTATGGAAAGGAAGTGCTGCTGTGGGGGGCCAGTTTGAAGGATGGTCTCCCTATGCTATGGCCATGTGATGTCTGCTCAGAGCTCCACAGCCCTGCTTCCCTGTAACAGCCAGAGGAAGGACCTTGCTGTATGAGCTGGCCTATGGGTGCTGAAGTCCCCTCTGTGGTCTAATGTACAAATGGTGCTATTTTGAGTACTAGTGTATGACCTTGAGACTTTCCCTGGGAGCTGCAGCTCCAAGGTGCTATAACTGACATGTGAGGGGAAAGAGCCCCCAGAAAGCCAGGCAAGAAATGTGGCAGGGACTCCAGTCCAGAGTTGATCCTTCTTGTAGTAGCCCTTTCAGTTCCTCACAAAAGAGACACTGAAGCTGAAAGCAAAGCTTAGCCTCTTGTCATGAAATGCATCGTTTTTTGTACAGTGGCTCATGTACCTTTTCAGCACTGACATGACTATTCATGTTACCCAATTGCTGGTTAAAATCTTTTATGCTTGAGGACACTGCCTGCTGAACTGGCCCCCTCTGTCCCCAGATGCTTTTAATTAGTCTGCCTTGTTGTGATGCTCGTGTCCTCCAGTGGGACCACACATCTACTGGGGCTTTACATGGATGGATGAGCATTGGCTGGTTAGACTGTATTTTTGCATGCTGTGGAGCTTGAGGCTGCATGCAGATTATATATTTTAAAATGAATAAATGTGTGTTTTTCATCTGTGCTCAAGGCTGGTGGCTGCATAAACCAGGGTAATGAATCTGCAGATACTAAGGAGAATGCAGCTCATTGCTGAGGCTCTTCAGGATTTTGCTGTTGCTGCAAAACCAGGCAAGACTCTCCTTGCCAGTAAAATGGGGACATGCCTCTTGTACTGACAGAGTACTGATTTTGTTCTTCCATAGGACAGAGGCATGCCGCAGTTCGGTCTGCCCAGTAATCATGGCTGCTTGTTCTCAGTTCTGCTGCTGTGTCTCTCTTACTGCTGGAAAAGAAAAGCGGTTTTTCAGATCTATCTGTTCAGGGAGAAGAAGGGACTAAGTATTGGAAATGGTTTTAGAGCAGTTAAGGATTTATAGTGTTATCTTGGGAAGGAAATCCCAGCTGAATGAGTTCAGGCTGGAATTTATTGGACTTCTTGGAGCTTCTCCACCTTCAATACTGAAATAAATGAGAAATGCTGACCTTACCATAAAGGTGCTGGTTACTGGGGAAAGTGACTGTTGCATGAAAGACTGAAATCCTCAGTGTAAGTAGAAGGTATTTCTAAACCCCTTGAGACTCAGTCACAGTGCCTCCTTGTGCATAGCTCAATTTTTCTTGTATTTGCATTCAATATCTATTCTCTTTAATGTAAAATGCTACCTAGGGAACCTGGGATAACTTTAATCTGGCTCTCACTGCAAAGAAAATAGCTAAAATAAGATATACTGTTTTCCATAGAGGTTTTTCTAAGAAAAGATCCTTATCTTAGATGCTTCTGTCTCTTTTCACCTGTTCCCATTGATATGCAGCCTGGTCTGCTGCTATTGAGCTATACTAAACCCTGTTGACCTAATCAGAAAAGTCTAGAAAATGGTGATGAAAATAGGGAAAGCATAGCTTGATTTCCATTTAAAATTAGTTTTGAGAGATAAGTAGTACTGAGAAGATCAAGAGAACAAATTCTCAGAGGGCAAGTTATAGCAGAGGCCTTCTGGGTATTTATGTTTTTCCCTTCCTCCCACGACAAAAGAATAAGAAACAACTTGGTGAAATGGAAAAGCATTAAACACAGATAGACAGATTGCTGTAATTGGTAATGTTTTGTTAACTTGTGGGACTTATTACCACAAGATAATAGCTCAGTTTGCTTTTTTTGTATTGCCTAAATTGCAGTGTAAACTGGGGAGAAGATTTCAGTGGAATGTACAGGGAGGTTGGAGAGGATCTGTGCAGAGCTCTTCCTGGTTATGCTCACAGAGCTTATTGTCCAATTTCAGCCAGTTCTGCTCCTTTAAGCCCCACTTAAAGATCCAATTCTGCTGTGCTAGTATGTTGTGTACAAATTGTGCTGCTTCCTTATCTGCGTCCTGCTGTGGATTAGCCTGCCCAGTGAGGTTTCAGAGCCATGGACTCTCCTCCTTCACCACCTGGATGTTATCTAGCAGAATTACTCATGCTGAAGTATAAAAGAATGATAACTAAAGCTTGTTTGTAGCAGCCCAGTCTCCTATATGAATACTTGGGCTATGCCAAATGTCTTGTTGCACAGATTTCTGATACCATTAGTTCATTCCATTTCTCAAGGGCAAGCAAAAAAGTCATCCAGGCTTTTACAACAGACAAGAATTATTGACCAAACACTTCCCCACCCCCCCACCCCCCTCTTTCTAAGCCAGGATGTGTCAGCAGCTCTGTTCTCCACAGAGACATCACTTTATTCATATGCAGAACCTTTTCCTGTGAGTCATTAAATTGGGCATTGCTGAATTCAGGCAATTTGTCTAAACTCTTGAGTCACCACCTTGATACAGTGTGCTGCTGTAGGGGCCTCTGAGGAGCCAGGGTCTACATGACTAAAGATCTGATTATGAAACGAGGATACTGTTAACTAGTAAGGTCATCCTCTGCTAGCATTGGGGAAAAGCTGAGGTGAGATGTAAAGAGGTAAAGGAATGGGATACTTTGTTCCATTTTTTCCTTTGCCACTAGACTCAAGAAGGGAGATCTGCCAGAGAAAGGATGAAATTGGGGGCAACTAACAATTTTTTAAGTCAAAACCACAATAAGATGGAAATTAAAGTGAGAACTTTGAAACTGAAGCCAATTTCTTTGTGTTACGCCAGCTGTAGGGGAAACAGAGGATTTGCAGTTGCCTGGAGTCTTTAACATAAGATTAAAGAGCTAAATGCTAGTTTAATCCAATTTCTGTGAACTTCTTGTGTGTTCAACAAGTCAAACACAATGAACCTAGCGGCCCCCCCTGGTCCTGCAGTGGAAGAATCTGGGAGGAAGATCTCTGGGTTAGAGGCACTTGGGTATGAGCCATTCCTTGTCATCGGTTGGGACCCATACCCATAGGTGTGAACACACAAACCTGTGGGGGCAGATGCTTGAGTGGTGCAAGTTATTTCAATGGAACTGGGGTGTGTTATAGCAGCTGAAGATCAGGGGGGTTTATTTTTTTTAAGTAAACTTCCATATGTACTGCAGATGCTTACCAGTAATGAAATCTGAAACTTCAGCATTAGTCTATTCATTATGCTGTATGCTGATGGGGTAATATTTGACTAGTACAAATATTGTTCTACTGAGAGTGGCACAATTAAGCCTTTTCAGCTTGGCAAAGACATTTTACAGATGCACACTGAAATTACCTTTACTAATCATGCAAATGAAAAATGTCTAAAACTTGTAAATCTAGTTTATGAAACTGGAAGTGCTGCCTGATGAGCTTTCCTTTGAGCATGTAGTGGACTGAGAGGAATTTCTTGGTGCCTCTTCTATGGTGAGTTCATTCCTCTCTCTATCTCGGGAACCCAGCATAAAGTTAGTGATCTACGTTCACTTGCAGGGTAGTGTTTAGTCTTCTAACTCCACAGCTGGATCTGCTACTTGTACAGCATCTCTACACAGAGGATTAAAATGACTTTTTCAGAGTGTAATCTGGTGCATTTATCAACTGCTTATGCTGATGTGACACTTGTCCATAACGCTTTGGAGCTTCTTCCACCTCTGCTGCTAGAGTGGATGAGTCTCCGCAGGCAGGTTGTGAATGCTGCCCGGAGAGGGCAGTGCACTACACTGACCTTGGCTGGGGAACTCTGCTGTGAGCTGGGGCTCCCACAGGAGATGAGCTGGGTCTCGGTGCGTAACGAGGCTGTTTAACTGTCCAAACAGAGGTGGAGGTGAATCTTCCACCCACAGCATCCCCACCTGAGAGCAAAACACATCTACAGTGTGAGACAGATTTTGATTGTAAATTGGTTATATGTGAAAGTTTATATCAGTACAGGCAGCAGAGAGTAACATTACACACTCACTACAGCTGGTAAATTCATGTGGTTAGCATGCAGTTTAAGAGAGGCTGGGGAAAGAAAATGCAATGTAAAAACATACTGTGCATCTTGCTGCTCTTGTAGTCCACCTTTATCCCCCTAGTAGTACCTGTCTGTAACCCTACAGGTGTCTTAAGGTTTCATACTTACCTCATACCTAGCATGGTGATGCTCTATTTTGATTTGGCATTTATCTGTAACTACATATAAAATTCTGTTAGTTTTCTCATGCTGTACTATAAACACTGTGATGGTTTGTGTTGGTTGGCTGATAGGGGAAGGATGGAAACACTGGTTGTGTGATCCTTAAGACGGATCCACTCCAATAGCCTGTCTGTATAGACAACTTTGGGCTCCTCATTTTACAGGCAGGGGGCAACTGAGGCTGGCTGGTGACCTGAATACCTCTCCCCATGCCTCAGTTTCCCTATCTATAAAATTAATTACCCTTGTCTTTTTTTGAGCCTGACTGATGGCAGGACATGGAGAAGAAGCACGATGTTACTGCTACATCATATCTAGTAGAGGACAGCTGCCCTGAGTGTACCCTAGGTAAAGAATGACTTGTATCTAAAGTTACTGAGCTACTAGGGTTTGTGGTATTAAAGGGACAATTTTATCAACAAACCTAATGCTGAAGTGGTGACCCAGTATTGCTTCAGACAGCTATAGGTGCCCTGTTACCAGTGGCATGCCAATGTGAAAGTACATGTGTACTCCTTTTGTGCACTGTGCAAACTTGTGTCCTGAAGAACAGATTATCTCCTGTTCAAGAGCTGTTGTTCTGTTTCCAACCAAATTCATAGGTCTTGTGCAGTCTTCTCCTTTGTCTTTAAATAACAGTACTATGCTTTGGCGTGTGGGTGTGCCTTTGGGATAGTACTCCAAGACAGCTATTCAGAGCAGTGCTGTTGGTTTCCCTTGGCCTTGAATACTCTACTATTTGAAGTTACTTTAATGAGAGCCTTTTCCATGCCTTTGTCTGAGCAAGTGAATCTGTTTTGTCTCTTGTTAGGATGTACCTCTGTGCTAAGCTGTGAACGCCTCCGAAGTGGCTAAGGGTCCAAGTGGAATGCTGCCTGGGAGGGAGCTGGGGAGGGTTAAATTCTGGGTATGATGTGTGTCAGAGGTCTCCACTGTGGTCTGCACTGAAGCAGTTACTAAGCAATTTGTGCAGTCCCCTCTGGGAGAGCGTCAGCTCTTTGGTGCACCGTTGGTTAGATCCAGGACTGCTTCCACAGAAGGCTGCCTTCCTCCATCCCTCCCCTCTGCCTCTTGCAAACTCATTACCACAGCTAGACTGCAGAGAAGCCAGCCTGTGACACATAGGAGGGCACATGCTTGTGAGTGTGTGTGGGTCTAAAGGGGAGGTGTCATGCCTTGCAGTGTGTTTCCGTTGCTTTTTGTAACGGGCATTTGAACTGAGATGGTGGAGACAGCTTGGAGAAGGCAGCTGGGGGGGTGGCTGGGGCTCCTCAGGCAGAGAGGTTGGCTGTGAGCAGTATTTGTCCTTTTACTGAGATATATATTCAGAGTGCTACTGGCAACAGTGATGGCTGCTATGGCTCATTGCCTCCAATGGCAGTAACCAGGGAAATATTTTTGAGCTAACTGGCCTCTGTTCAGGAGTGAGCAAGAAAACAGTCCTTCAGCTCTGGAGCAGAGTGGTCACTCAAAAATTACATGAATAGGCTCTGAAATGATTTTGCTGGATGCAATAGTTTGGAGCAGAGCCAGTGGCTATAATTTTTCGAAGATAATTGTTTCAGCTGTAAAACTACTGGCAAGCTCTGGGGAGGAAGGAACGAAGCCTGCCATACAGTCTGCCATGTCTCTTGATTAGCTTACTGTCAGGGTATTGTAGTGAATGTATTTTAGCCTTGCAGTTTGGCACATGCGGTTTTTGTTATTCATGATGGATTTTAAGATGACAATGTGGAAATGTGAAACCTTCTTTTGTTGCATTGTGTTCTCTGAGCAGGAATTTATGCTCTAGCAATCCAGCATTGTTGTGAAGCACAGATTTTTGGGAAGAAGATGAATTAACTTTTCTCTGGCAAAAATTAGAAACCATGAAGAAGTTTTTACTACTGAGGAACTAGGCAAAGGGGCTGTGCCATGGTGCTGTAAATCTGGATTAATATCTCGAAGGTGATGCTGAGATTAGACCTTGGCCTTTAATGCCTTTTTATTAGGGAAGCTTCTGTTTTATAGAAAGCAGGATATAACATCCCCCCTCTAATACTGCAGTGTATGCTCAGTGAAATCAAGCAATATCTGTCTAACAAAAAATGATTTGCTGAGTATAGTGTGTTTCTTTATCGCTTTAATTATAGATAGTTCATAATGTATAATGAAGATTTGTTAATAATTTCATATCTATATCTTATGATTTTACAGGAATATTATAAAAAGTCTAACAGGATGGAATATGAAGTCACCTAAACCAAACCCTGAGAGTAATGCTTTAAGAATTTTATATTGTTTTGTGCAATTTAGCTTTTATGGGGATTATTAATCAAGGATTCTCAGATGTGTGCATAAATGTATGGAACATTCTGACAATAAGTAGTTGTCAAAATCCATTGTGTGACTCTAGATATAAATTTGTACACACCAATATGTTTTTGTAGAACGTATAAACAGTCAATCAAAACACTGGCTTATTTTCACTTGTTCTACTTTACTTACGTAGGAGAGAGACTTTTTTCACCTGTCAATTTTAAGACACTTTCTTTAAAAACAAACCAAAAAACCCCCAGCCAAACAAGAACATCAAAAGACTGGTTTTCAAGAAGTGGTTAAATGGAAAAAGTGGCAATATGTGTTTGTTCACTCAAGGAAGTCTATACCAAAATCTTTTGAAGCTGGATTAGAAAGTTGAAATAAACCGTAGCGGGTGCATGTTAGCAGTACCAGCACTGCATATAAAAGCGCAGGGACCCATCCTGCCTGGGTTGGTAACAGCCTGCTTGCCAATTTGACACAGAAGTGGATAATTGAGTTTTAAGCTATAAATAGGCCTGATTGAGAAATGTCAACTTTGCTACTTCCGACTCAGAATTCCCTGGACTCAGATTTTAATTCTGTATCTGAACTTCCTGGCCATCTACTATCATTTTAGATTTAGATGAATACATAGTTAAAACGTTTAACAAACAGTACTCCAAGCATATGTACATGTCCTCCAGTTTCTGTGCAGCTGCACATAAACTTAACTTTGCCTTACACACATGCCTGAGGGGTCTGCTGAATTAGCAAGCACCTGAATGCCTGGATGTAAAGCCTGGGTGAAGTTCAGGTTTGGATTAAAAAAACCTGTGGTTCACTTGCACTTCCACTGTGAAGGAGCATGCTGGACTCTCTGACTTGAAAGCCACTGCAAGCAAGTCCTTGAAAAGTCCTTGCAGATTGCTAATGGCTGGTGTGATCTTGAGTGTAAGCTAGAAGAAATGTCTCTTTATGCAGTGGCAACGTTGACCCGCAAATATCTGGGAATTACTCTCCCGTGTCTCTGCTGCCTCGATGCCTGCCTGTCTGTGTAGTCCCTGCCTTGTTACTTGGTCAGTATTCAAACATCTCCTTTGGAGGTCGCCGCTGAGCCTCTCTTGAATTGTTCGTTGAGTAAACTTCAAGCACAGGTGTATGTTAATGGGTTTACATCTTTAGAGTGGTAAGATTTTCCAGTTACCGAAGTGGCCCAATATACCTACCCAAGAAATTGAAAGTGAGGGGATTTCCAGTTGGGAAGACGTGATTTCAGTTGTTTGATATAAACAGCTTTCCCTTCACCCCCGTCCAAATCAGCCACAGTAGGTTCCTAATGGATGCTATGCCTACCTATAACAACTTTTAAATTAAGTCAGTAACTGCTGCTGGAGCATGGGAGAACACAACCACTAAACAGGTCTTTTCAATCTGTGACTTCTCCACTCCTGTATTTTATGTTAAACGTTAACATCAAATGTAGTGAATGAGATGAACTGAAAAATGCAGTGATCCAAAGTAATTTGAGCAATCATTGCTGAAAGACTTAAAATTGGAATAAATGTTTCATGTCCCTGCAGAGCAAAGCTCAGGTAAAGCTGTACATCCTTCATTAGGCTGCACAGAATGCTTTGGAAATACTGATTGCAACTTAGCATAACAAAAGGAGAAAACTTCAGATCTTCTGTGCAGTAGAAGATCACATCAGGCAGTAGGTCAACTTCTGCCCAGGTAGACACTGAGGATCACAGGTTTTTGAGGTTTTCAGAGCAAGGTGTGCATTTCTAACCTTTCTTTCTTTCATGGGCATTGTTTGGGAAAGCTTGCAAGGCAATTCCATCCACACCATGGTCCCTTCTCAAGGGATCAGAGCATATTGACATTGCATCACTCAAGACAGTCAAAGTCTTGCTCCTAACCTTGCTTGTCCAGATTTCTACCACATTAGTGTACACCACGTTTTTTCCTGGCTTAGTTTTCAGTTGACTCAACATGGTTTAGCAAAAAAAGATAAGTGGTGGGAATGTGCAGAAGAGTAAAGAGAAAGGAGGGGATTTATTTCCTTTCTGTTTATTGCTGGATTTTTAGTTCCTCTTAATGCAAACAGTCTGTAGTACAGCCAGCTTGTATCAGTGACTGATCTTTCTGTTGCTCTGTCTGGGCTGAAAGAATAAACAAAACTGTTCAAAAAGTAAACAAAGGGCACAAATGGTGAGAAAGGAAATAAACAGTTTTTTTTTAAAAAACCAAACAACCAAAAATAAGAGCTTTTTTCTCTGACTTAATAACTCTGAAGTTCTTTTTGGCCTTCAGGAGGGGAAATGTTTTTCTTAAGCATTGGTATTGGGAGTTCTGATGGGACAGAATATTTTCAAATCCTTTAGCCTGCCTAAAACTTATCAGTGAAGACATGCAATTTTGTCTCTTTAGTGTGTTTAGTTCTTGAAATGTAGCTTAGCTCTGCTAGACTCTTAACTAACTATTGTCGTTCATGGCAAGCTGACACAGGATAATGTTTTAATTGTAGATACTCTGCAACTTTCAAACTCTGGATTTGTGTGTTGCCTTTTGTTATTTTTTTTAAGAATAAGAACACAATACATTTGGTGTCCTTTCATGCTCTTAAAAGGAAATCTCTGGCGTTATGCTTAACCTATCTGACTTTTCCATCACACCAGCAATCTGATTTTCTGCTAAATCCACATTTTTTATTTGAATGCAGTGAGGGTAGTTTTTGACTGAGCTTGCACACAGTAGAAGTAGGCCAATATACTCTGAGATTTTAGTGGAGATTTATTTTCAGTTCCAGCTGTTGTCTTTTCCTGTAAATTAAGTACTAGGCTGCCATTAAGAAGATAGGAACTTTGCTCTGGAAATTTGTAACCCAAGTTTAGTGACTTCAGAGCGGGGATTAAAGCAACCCCCTCCTCTTGTCAACAGAAGGTCAGGCAGTTGTAGCATTCAGTCACCAAAAAACCAAAGAACCCCCAGTGTCCTGTCACGGCTGGCTGCCTTTGGTTGTCTCTCATGGAGCAGCAGGCACTGCTGGGTCAATCTGCTTGGCCCAGTCCAATCTTTTGCTCCAGTAGGTCATGTTTCCAGCACTGTTGGAAACTATTAATTGCCATGAGCATGTATACTAGTTTCAATCTGCTCAGAGAAGAGACAAAGAAACATGATTATATTCATTGTTTTTTATTAGCTGTGGTTGGTGTAGCTTGGAAGGCAGCGCCCTGTGGGCTGTGCTCCAGACCTGCTGCAGGAACACGTGCAGCTCTGGTGAGAAGTAAAATAGGTAAGTGTGTGTGGGGAAGCCCAAGCATGTTTCATTTGAGGGAGGAATTATGAAGCGTTAACTGAACGGCTTTCCCCTTTCCCTTATAGATTAGACAGCACAGTTGCAGCTACATTCCCTACAGGTCTGGAAGGGAGGAGAAGTTGTCAGACAGATGGCTGTAGTAATTGCTTTTCTTTTTCTCCCCCTTGATAGAAAACCTTGGGAAGCAAAACTGTAAGGCCTAATTCTTCTGCGGCAAATCTGGTCTCTGCTAGGAATTGAATTTGTGCCAGTTTAAGAGGAGAACCAGGAGTAGATTAACTGACTTATTTTATTTGTTTTGGTTTTCTGGTGGATTTCTTTTCTCTAGTATCACATCCTTATTCACATTTTAATTGTCCTGGCAAATTCAGTTAGCCAAAGTAATGAAGAACTGCATGGTATGTCCGGAGATTCAACTTTGGTGACCCATGTAGAGGACTGGCATTTTTTCACATCATACTGATTGATCAATAAATCTTTTTTCTTTTTTGAGAAGCTGTGTGTAACTGCCCCTTCAATTAAAAATAGTTAAAACTGTTAAGACCACAAGAATAATAGCACAGAAGCTAGGAAATGCCTGGTGTATGTTTTGATATGATCTTTAGTTGCATGGCTATGCAGACTTTTTATCAGAGGACAGGACTGCTCTGAAGTGACCAGGTGTTGTCCAGTCTCTTCTGCAGAACTGGCACGGTGCAATGAAACAAGACAGTTGTTGTCAAGCTCCTGCTGCTTGTCAGCTTCCTAAAACTTTCCCATTGATTTTTGGGTCCCTGTGTAGTGAATTAAAACATGTCTATCATCAATAAGTTTTTCTGAGGTAGTCTACGAGCATGCAGCTGTTAGGTCAATGTCAGCTTAAAGCAGGGTTTTCTCAGCTGTGCTGTCTGTCCCACAGGAAAAAGGGATGTTGCTTCTGCCCAAGAGGCTGGACGCCACTTCCTGCAGACTTGTGGCTTGCCGTACAAAGACCAGGAAGGCTACAGAGCCTCCTGGGGTAAAGCTGATGGAAGATATGGGTGGATTAATGTTCACTAATGCTAGGCAAAATGTCATAGCTTTAGGACAGGGGTCCTCAAACTTCTTAACCAGGGGGCCGGCACGGATGAAGTGGCAGGCAGCCATCTGCGGCTGCTTGTTCCCCCCCCCCCCCCCCCCCCCCCCCCCCAGCAGTCTGTAAATACTGGGGGCCGGATTGAGGACCCTGGGGGGCTGTATCCAGCCTGTAGGCCATAGTTTGAGGACCCCTGCTTTAAGACAAACCCAGACCTGTGTCTTTCACTAAGAACTTTTTTCAAGCTTTATTTTTAGTCAAAGATTAAAAACTTCCTTCATCATCCCCAAGCAATCATGTTTCCAAGGACAGGAGCTTATATTGCAAGCTCTGTGCTGTGATGGTGTTACAAATTCATCGATATTGGAGAGTAACTACCTTTTACGCACTGTCCTAGAGGAATATGCAAGAGTACAAATGTGACCTTCTGTGCTGTTGGCTTCAGCTGCTGACATTTCTTAGCCATGTGATTTGCCATTTGGGCTCATGAAGTATCTTCCCTCTTCTCCTTCTCCTGCTTGTTTCTTCTGCTACAATTTCTTTTCCCAGCATGTCAGTGTGTGAGCTATACTCACTTAAATGTGTGATTCCTAGTCACCAGATGTATCTTATACCCCCCTTCTCATCATCTGAATGTTTCCTGCTGAGTGTGGGCTTTACAGAAAATCTCATGTGCCTTGTCTTGCCCAGGCAGGGGATTTGATGAGAACTAACTGGCACTCTGCAGTTCTTGTTTCTATTACTTTATCTTATCTTTACACCACAAAACTCTTTTGGTAGAAAAAGAATATTTAGAAACCAATAACTATTTTTTAGGGCAAACTAATAAAGCAGCTATACGAAGGTGTGGGGGAGAATTTCGCTTTTGCTCAAGACTAGTTGATATTGATGATGCCTTCATATTGGCAAACATCAAAAGCAAGCTATTATACTGCCAGATTTGTTACCCTGGAGGGATGAGCAAGTCTCTGAGAGGCTAGAGATGGTGGCACATTTTCTATTTCATTTTCCATTTCTGTTGAGCCTCCTTATGATTGTCTCATCCATTGTGGAAAACTTTCCTGCATTTTTGCAACTGTTTGGCATAAGCTCAGTCCTGGTCACCAAAACCTGGGTGCACCTGTCTGCACAGGTGTCACAGTATCTTTACATCTTCTGGATGCGGAAATCAACAGTGTAATCTTCAATGGATGCTGCAAGATTTCTCAGTTCTGAGAATCTAAGCTCTGTTTTATTACTTTTTTGATATCCCCCCCCCCCCCCCCTTCTGGGTTGGTTGGGGTTTTTTTTTCCTGTTTTTTGATTCTGCTATAGCCACCTCTAAACATCCATTTTTCTCTCTTCTGCCTCCGTCTTGCTGCCATCCTGTTTGAAAAGGGCAGATCTATTAATATTATGGTGATTCAGAAACACTTCAAGTAGAGTCTGAATGATGACAGAAGTCTTTAACCAGAAATTTGGAGAGACTTGTCATATCTGTTGAGAATTATATTCGTAGATTACAGGACCTTTTTCTCGCTGGTTCCTTGGGTGTAGTATTTATCTGACTGTAAACAGGGCTATTAACGTGCTGTTCTTGAGCAGCTGGCAGAGAAATCAGGCTTATGGTGTTCTCTGCTTTCTAATAAATAACCCTGTATATTCAACATTATTTATTTTGCCTTTTTATACTCTGTAGTTTCCCCCACAGATCCTATTCTGGGCATGCATGGGGAAACCGCAAAGTTAAAAAGGAAAAACTTAATGGGTTACTGTTTTTTAGTTTCCTTTGGGAACATACACCTACCTCTATCTCACCAAAACCTGGAGTGCCACGTGGCTGTTGGCTGGGATCTCTGTGCTGCCACCATATAGATCATGAATTGGCATGAAACTCACTTCAGGTGTGCTAGAGGAAGAGGTAAACACAGCAGCTCAGGGTGGCAGGCTGTAAACTGGTTTGTGGGTCCTCTGACTTCCCTGCTTTGTCTGTGACAGATGCGTGGAACAGGTGATGCTGTGCCAGTTCACATGACAATGGTTTTGCGCATAGGAAGGACAAGGGTATAAAACAGACTCTGGGAATCCTGATGTGTAAGGATTAAGGATTTATGGATGTTTGATATGAAGACAAGAAAAAGCTGTGGGAGGAGAGGTGAGATTACTGCAGCATGGTACTTGGCTGCCTTGAATAATGTCAGCTAGGGTCAGTAGGATACCTGCCGGGAGATCAGGAGGCTGTTCAGTCCTTCAGTCTCTTAAATGACCATGTGCCCTATTGGAAGCAAAGCTCAGCAAACAGAATTGCTGGTTATATTTGTAAAGGCACAGAATGGAAATCGGTTCTCTGTCCCTAGCTGTTCTGTGGTCTTTCCTTTGAGAAACTGAGCATAACTTGCTGAATATAAGGTACTGAGTTTAGCTTTACTATATATGTCAATGGATTTCCACAGACCATAACACTGAATTATCTCAGGTCTAAGGTGTCTGCAGACAGACTCAAGGCATGTTACTGTTCTAGCCTTTCTGTTGCTCTGTCTAAAAATTCACAGGTTTTGCCCTATTTGAAAATCAATTGCAAATGAGTGCCCTGCTTGTGAAAAGGTCCTAATGGCTGTTCCAGTACTGGAGAATGGCTTTCCTTCAATGCCTCTAGAAAAAATATAGCACAGAGAAGACCATATGCTGCTCGAGCGGAAGAGACCAGCCCTGTTCTGGCCTGGTGCATCACTGGTTCCTTTGGCCTGTTTGTTATAGAAACCTTGTGAAATATAGTCATGATGGTGATGTTGAGAGAAAGGACATGGGTCTATTTTTCCCCAAGTAGATTTCAGAACAATGTCAGTAATATCTGGAAGATCATCTGCCAGTGGCACGCTGTGTAGTACAGGGCAATTCTACAGGTAGATGTGTATTGCTTTTGGCAGTGGCGATCCAGGCTGGAGGAAAGAGGATGTGGTGAGGTGGTCCAGACAACCACTGCACTGTGGCTGCCATGAAGTAGTGCAATCCATTAGAGCACAAGGTTAAGTTGCCCTGATGTCATGGCAGAGATGAGGCAAATCCCACTCTTAATTCCTGCTCTGTGAAGTCTGGAGAGAAAAGCAAGCACAGAGCTGGTGTCAGAATGTATTTGTACCTGGCAGAATGACCAGGCTCCCTTATATTACAAGCTACCTCAATCAGCTGAGGGCAGCAGGGCTTTGCAAGGGTTCTTGTCATCCTAAGCAAAGGCAAAGTCTCTTGGTTTTGACAGGGTCATCTCTGGAGGTTGTCATGAGTCTGCATAAGATGCTGTGCGAAGATGTGTTGGGGTGTATTTTTCATTGTTGCATTTCTTGTGCCTTGAGTGGGGAGAAAATATGGTGCTTTTCCTGCAGAGGCTGTATCTACCTTCTGATGTGTTTGTGATCTCTGCTGCTGTTGTAGTTTAACCCCAGCTGGCAACCAAGCACCACACAGCTGCTTGCTCACTCCCTGCCACCTGGAGGGGTGGGGAGGAGAATCAGAAAGGAATGTAAAACTCAAGGGTTGAAATAAGAACAACTTAATAATTTAAACAGAATAAAAAGCTAAGAACAACAACAATAATAATAATTACAGTTACAATGGAAAGGTGGGGGAAAGGATAAAGTCCAAAGGAAAAGGGAGAAAGGAAAACAAGTGATGCACAGTACAACTGCTCACCACCCGCTGACCGATGCCCAGCCAGTCCCCGAGCAACAATCCTCCCTGCCCCAGCTAACCCCCCAAGTTTCTATACCAAGCATGATGTCCCATGGTATGGAATATCTCTTTAGCTGGTTCAGGTCAGCTGACCTGGCTCTGTCCCCTCCCAGCCTCTTGTGCCCCTCCGGCCCTCTGGCTGTTGGGGTCCAAGAAACCGAAAAGTCCTTGACTTAGAATTAACATTACCCAGCAACAACTGGAAACATCAGTGTGTTACCAGCACTGTTCTCACATCAGAGCCAAAACACAGCACTGTACTAGCTACTAGGAAGAAAGTTAACTCTATCCCAGCCGAAACCAGGACAATTGTGTATTCGGGTTTTGACAGAGAATAAACCACAAATATAAGTTGTTCCACTATGCTTTTTGGAACAAATTGTTCTCTTCCCTACTTGTAGCCCCTGCCAGTTCAGGAGATTTTGAGTCTTGATGGTCTTCTGTTATATATGTGCTGTACCTGACATAGACCCAGACCTTTGACAACTCTTGGGCTCCATTCAGGTGATGAGAAAGGTAGTATAAAATACACTTTGGTGACTAGGAATCACACATTCAAATAAGTAAGTATAGCTCACACACTGATGTGCTGGACTCTCGGGCTATAACTGTGTGGCTCAGTCCTCTACAGACACCCAGCTTGGTTACCTGGAGTATATCTCTTCTCAGAATAAAAATAAACTAGTCTGTGTCCAAGCTAAATGGAGGCCAAAAAGTGGTGGTGGTGTTCTGTACCTGTACAGTGGCTAAAGGCCTACTTACAGTAGGTGCTATTGTAACATAAACCTTTATCCTGCCAGTTGAGACAGCAGATAAGCAGATATTCCCCAGTAAATGTTGCTGGTCTAGACTGGGGTGAAGAGTGGGGAGAACAGCTGGGTGCACCTATTACAGAAAGATCAGGTTAGCTCAATGCAAGGTTGTAGTTGCTGGTCACTGAATAGATCACACAAAATTGTGGTGTTTTTTCCCCAGCTGCTTGCTAACTTGTGTGTGTGGGTTTGGGTTTTTTTTAACTTTTCAGTGTTTACTTCAGAAGAACAGGCTTTGTTTTCGTGAGAATAAAGCCTCACAGCCCCTTATTTCCTCCTTTTACTATGTATTTGCTTGTAGCGGAAAAAGCACCAGCAAAGGAAACTGTTCTGGATTGGTTAGTTACATAAAGTCCTCGAGCAGAGACCAGGGAGTTCAGGGTGGAACGTGGCACTCTATCTGAAATAGATGTTACTGTTTAAAAGACTGAAAAGCTGCTTTATGTGGGAGGCCAAATGCAGTGGCTTAATGTGAAACACGAAGTAGTAAGGAGCAGGCTGTCAGCTTGAGCAAACCTGTGACAAACGCTGGCAAATCTACTGGAGCTGCTTTACGAAAACCTATCTCTAAAATCACAAGGCAATAGATAAAGTGAGTAGGCTGAAGATGAGACTGTAAGTATCATAAACTTTTCCATGATAGTCATATAACATCTGAACCAATAGTCAAGTGTGGCTCTTTTCCTTTGAGTGTTGTCTTTTTTTCTGGATTCTTAAAGGATGGGAAAATTGTCATTAAGGCTTTATTAACTCATTTAAGATTTCTGTTTTCACTTGCACAGATGAAATCATGCAGCAGGAGATACGGCCGCTGGTTGCAGTGGATATAATAGAGCAGCTCCACAGGCAATTTGCTATCTTGTCAGGTAAGAAGTTGCTGGTAATCATGCTCCAGGATTCTCTTTGAAACATATTGGAAACTATCATGCTGTCACCCTTCAGCTGTGTACAGCAGTTGCAGTCGTATTTTTATATTGCTAATGAAAAGTGCTGTTACATTCAGACACTCACAGTGCATGGAACTGATAAATGCCAACTTGCTGTGCTTATTTGTCTTAAGGTGAGCTCGTTTTCCATGCTGTCCACAGTGGGGTGGGGGGAACAGATTTAGAGGGTAAGAAATTAAACAGAACTTTGTGTACATATCCTTGCACAATGACCAGGCCTTCTGTTTGTGGGAAAAGATTTTTGGTCTATCAGGGAGCTATTTATGGCCTTCCCCCTCTGCCTTTGTTTTAAAAATAATTCATTTCTGAAGTACAAGGTTCTAATCTTTTAAAGATTTGGTTACTACATACTCCTTTTTTTGCCTGAAGTTTGCAGTCACACAAAGTGATGCAGCTCCTGCCCTGAATAAATAGCTGATATTGAAATATTTGCCAAAGTATTTAATATATTTATTTTGGATACTGTAGAAAAGAAATCCTTATCTGGGTCCTAAAATGGCCTCTGCTGTTGACTGTATGGCCTCTGGCAACACTTTTTGTCTCTGTTTCTGCCTGATCTGTAGGTAAGGGAATTAAGAATTTGCTTTCTTTCTTCTGCATAGACACACAGTGAAGTGTCATGAGTTTGCACAAAATACTGAGATGGTCATAATAAGGTACTCTTGGACAGCCTGTCCTTCTCTGCTTGGTGGAGAGGAGCACTGGGTACACGCTGCAGTGAGTACAAGGACCCAGCTCTGTAAATGATCAACTCAGCAGGCCCAATCCTTATTGCATCCTCACATTAAGTACACTCCAAGCTCCCAAATGAAATACAAATCTTAAGTTACTGAGAGTTCTTTATGGGGCTCTAAGTATTAAAACTTGATTTTTCAAGTTTCTAGGTAGCATCTTGTGGCAGTTTCATAAGCTCAATAACTAACTGTTCTGCATTCGTCAGAGTGTGTTGACTGAGCAGAGGTGGAACAGCTGCCTTCTCATCTACAGTAATGGATCTCAGGGTCACATCTTCCTAGAATTCCTGATAAACGTAAACCTCCGTGCAAAACAGTCTCAGCAGCTGCATAGTATTGCTCAAACCTTTTGTATCCCATCATTGTGCTCAGTGCAGGGTAACTAGGAAATGCTACTGTAGCATCTATCCCAAGACCCTTTTGAGGGGTAATGTTGCAGTATTCTCGTTTGGCTGTCCAGGTACTCACCTGCATACCATGTGCTTAGTGTAGCTCTGCCATGCCGAACTGAAGAGGATGGTGAGTAACTTGGTATTACTGTTAAGTGATTCACACCTGACTGCCAGAGATTTCAATGCACAGATGCCACAACAAGGTCTCAGAAGCATTAGGTAGTCAGGTGAAGATGGGCACCCCTTTCCTTTAAGGTGCTAGCTGCTTAACAGCAAAAATTAATGACTGATGGGTGGGAGCTGACAAGTTCTTAATCAGGGGGCTGTTGTCAAGTTTGAAACCAATCCTCACTTAAAGAGCTGCTTCAGGAATGCTACTCGCATCCATTTTATGAGTGCTAAACTGACTAAAATAGTCTAAATACAAGGAAGGGAACAGGGAATCTAATCACTGTTCAGTTCCTTCTGGGTCTTGATGTTAACTTCAGTCATATCACCACTGGGATGCTTGTCTGCTCCTTGTAAGCAAGAAAATACTTATCAGCTGGTCTTTAGAATGATCTGCTTGCTTTTTCTGCTTACCAGGCATGCAGAGCTGCTGAAACCAATTTTGTTTTCAAGGCTTTTGACTGGTACACAAATGCCTGAAACAACCTATGTTGGTGTAAAGAAAATCATGCATGGTGACATTTCAGTGTCTTGTGTGCAATGCCTATCCAGTAAAAAAATGGAGGACTGCTCTTCTTTTAACTATTGTTACCTTGCAACATTTGAGACCATTAATAAAAGCTATACATGGCATGTCATGAGCAACTTGTGGGAAGTGGTTTTGCTGAACAGGAAGAAAAACCCATTTTGAGTTCCAGCTAGAATATTAAACATGGCACAGAAGTGTCAAGGGTAAATATAAAAACATTTTCATATTTCTTTATGAACTCATCTTTTCAGCAGTGCCTGTATTCTCACCTGCGGTTTTAGCAAATTCAACCCTTCGCATTTGATCAAATTCTTTTATTCTTGGAAATGATCAGAAAGATGTTTTAATAAGACTATTTAATTCTAAGGTGCTTAAAGAATTTGAAAATAATTCTTCATAGAAAGCAGGGCTGAGGAGCTTGTTTGTTAGGGGTTGGCAAATAACTGGTTCATTGGCATACAACTACTAATAACAAATACTAAAAGTGAGTGAAAACGAGTCTTTCATGTCCCCATCTACAGAAATAACAAATCCCATTTGAAGAATTTTCAGGCTTATCTAAAATCTCCTCAGCAGAGTCCAGAAATAGTATCCTAACAAGAAATAAGGCAGTATAGTTCATAGTTTCTACATTGTTTTCAGTTTGAAGTTTACAGCTGCATTTGGAAATCTGGGTGCCTCCAGTCCAAAATCCCTGTGGCAGCCCTTGAAGATGATCATAAATGTAAAATCATCTACTCGGATGTCTCTTTAGCCCAATATCTTAGTCTGTTGGTGACAGCTGGTGGGTAATAGGTAAAATATAACATTAGGAATATTCCTTACTGTCCCTTTATTGTCTCCTGCAAATGGAGGTTTAGGTACAAAGGTACAAGCCAGAAATTACTATACTTTTCAAACATGTGTTTCTCTAAAAAAGCGTGACTTTCTCTTTCCTCTAATGAAAGATTGGGTGTGGGGTTTTTTCATCCAATGAAAACAGATCTGGGCACTCTCCTGCCTCATTTCACTTTATTAAAGTAATTCACACATAAATGACCTCATTTGATTTTGATTTTTATTTTCTAGGCAGCTCTGCAGCTTTTCCTTAAAGCATGCTGCTTTTCATTAGGCACACTCACCACAAATATTTTGGTGCTTCAGTGCTTGCCTACATGGAGACTGAAAATCTGATACCTAGCCTATTTCCTGTTTTTTCCATGCTGATATGTTCCAGCTTAGTAGCTGTCGTCTGGGGGGAAAAAAAAATCCCTCTGCTCTTTGGCCCTGTCACAGTGGGCAGTAAAAACCACTCCCAACATACTTGTAGAGTGTTTGGGGCATATAATGTGTTTTTCTGAACATATTTATAAAAATGGCATATGCTGATTTATACCAGTTGGGGTTTTTTCTTTCACTCTTTAGGCTGCAGCCTCCAGAGGGCCACTAGCCACCTCTTCCATGCATGCACACGCAGAGCTCAGAGGATGTTAGCAGTGAGTCTGGTTTGTGCTACTGCACAGCCTCTAGCTTTGTCAAGCTCTCCTGTTGGATCCTGTGGACCCCACATCCATTTGTTCAGCAATAATGAAAGTAAATGGTTGACTGTTGCAAGTAAATATTTACTTGGTTAGTATCAGCTTTTCCTTGTAATGGTAGTATTAACAGCATGCAGCTAAGGCAGATGTAGGGAAACCATACTATTCCCTTGCAAGTAAAGCAAAAGAGAAAGAGTAGAACAATTGGAGTCAAAGGCTCTTTGTTTTCTCTGGACATGACTCATTAGAAACATTTTCCTGACAATCGCTGTGTACAAGCTTCTTAGAAGACAATCTGACTATCTTGCAGTGTCTGAGCAGATGGTGGGAATTATATAACAAGCCTAATGAATTTGATGTTTGATTGTGTCAGGGTCTAGTTATAATGAATGTATTAGATACTAACAGCCTCTTCTTTCTACCAGACTAATCAAGACTGTACTGTCCATGCCAAGAACAGGGAAACTCTCCAAAGCCTTCCCTGGTCCACTGTAGTAGCAGAAAAGGCTGTGGTGTAATGTGATAATGTCCTAATCACATAGTTCTGCTTTGGTCATCTTTTTTTCCATGTGCTGTTCTAGCCTTGCTTAGCTTGTGAGATCTAGTTGGGAGTACTAGTTCTTGTGGTTAAATTCTGGTTTTGAAACCACTACTGCCTTTTTCCTTTCCCTTAAAACTGAACTCCCAATTATGGGACTCCAGCTGTGACAACATAAGAGTGCACGGCTATGTTTGTGTGTTTCCTGTAGCTGTTAAGGGAGCTAGATCATGAAGCTGGGTAGCACTGAAAACCTGGCTATTTGAATGCAAACCAGTTTTTACTCAAGTATGGAGAACCAGTGGTAAAATACTGTTCCTGTCCTGCTGACTGACTAATAACCCACTGTACCAATCTGTTCTTGGAACCTCTACTACCCCCTCCCTTTTTATCTGCGGCTTCACAACCTGTTCTTATCTGTAATTAGTCTGTCAAAAAGCCCAATCTGCCATTTGCAGCAATAATGGATCCTGTTACTAAATCACAAATTTATTAGACAAACTGTCAAGAAGTATCTTAGCAGAGATTAATTTCCTTTGTGTTCTGCTCTTGTTAAGTCCATGGACTTCAGTGGATGGGAGGCTATAGCTGAAAAGGGTAACTGACTCAAGCCAGTTTATTTGATTTCCAAAGCCTGGAGGGTATTTGGCCGTCTGCTTCCTGTTTAAACTGAGCCTTTTGGAAAACCTGGCTTGATCTCGCCAAAAGACAGTTTGGAGCTTGTGTAAAAATCTAGACCCAGGAAGCATCGTTTAACTTTAATGAGAAATTCAGCGTTCACAACCCTTACATGCTCTGTTTTAGTTTTCCATGTTGAGTAAAAAGCAAAACTTGACCAAGGCAGTGAAACTTCAGCCAGGATATCACTGACCTCTCTTGCTGTGTGACCCAGGAGATGAATTGTATTCACATCTGCTATGACTAAGGAGCTCTCTGCGTATGGGCAGGCCCAAGCAGTTGGCCTACATGTGTCAGCAAAATTTAAAGAAAAGTTTCCAATACTGATGAGTTGGTGTCTGTGGCAAGCTGGGGAGGTTTTTTTCTGGAACTTTTCTTGCCCATAGCCTGTTTGTTGGTTTGGGTTTTGTTTTGGTTTTTTTTCCCCGTGGGATTCAGCATATTTGGTAAGCTCTAGTTAGATGTTACTTTATGAAACCTGCTATTAGTGTTACAAGAAGAGCTGCTGGCTATGGAATAGAGCTTCAGTGTAGCCCTTGATTGTCTAAACCATGGATATTTGGGGTCCCTGGACAGGAGGCATAGGTGGGCTAGAAATGAGGAATGGGAAATTTCCTATGATCCCCATAGCGTCCAGGAACTTGGCCTGCAATCGTGATTGCTGCTTTCACATCAGTCATACCAATGTGCAACTTCAGCTGTGAGAGCTCTCAGAATTCAGCACTCGCACCTCATTTGTCAATCACACCCTTTACAATGCAAAGCAAAATTAAACTCTCTGTGCCACTATATCCTGTTTCTACCCCCTGCATATTCCTCCCCTGAATACTTCAGCTGTTTTGTTTCCACAGTGGAATTCTGGCCCTGTCTTCACTGCAACATCTAGCCAGGCTGCATTGGCAGCTGGAAAGTCTATCTAATAGGAGCAACTATGAATGCTGCTTTGCGTCCTGGGACTGGCACACATGAGAGTGGGTGATGGTCCCATTACTGTGCCCTAATGCAGCTTGTGTGCCATCTCTCCTACTTCTTTTTCCCTTCTACATTCACTCTGTACTTCTGTCACCCAGGTTCTCCCTATTCCTTTGCCCTTGGGCCACGAGAGAAGAGGAAAAGTTGAGCAAGAAGCTGGGGTGGAAAATAAGGAAAGCGCCCAGGAAGAGGAGGAAAGGGATGCTGTCATTCTAAGTGGCAAACCAGGCAGACTGCTAAGCTGACTGTAATCTTTTCCTCTTAAGTCTTGCCTTTTTACAGGCAGTCCAGCCTTCTACTCCTCCAGCTTCTGATTTGTGCTCCAAGTTGTTGAGTTTGATGCACCTCTGTGTGTGACCCGGAATGCAAATGATTTAACTGCTTGCTGATAGTTTAACTCTGATCATACATCAAAATTTGTAATCAGAATGAGTTTGGGTTGAATGCCAGGCAGGTTGCTATCTGCACAGGTAGAGAGCAGAAAGGAGATGGATCTCCTGAAGGAAAATGATGGAGCTGAATCAGGGTGATGGCATGTGTTGTATTCATGGGTGATGTCTGGGAGGGGCGTTCAGGTCTGCATCAGGAGAAGGTAGGCAAAATAGAGTCGAGTTTCCTTGGGAGGCAAAACCCTGGGGCTGGCTGAGCAGCAGTGACCCACGGAGACTGCCAGCGGGATGGCCTGGCTCTCCTACGGCAGGGTCAGGAGTCAGCCTCATGTCAGTTCAGCCAGAGAACAGCCCTGAACCTCCCCTCCTGCCAGAGGAACCTTCAACTCTTGTGGCTGCTGCCACCAGCTGCTCTTTCCCTGGCCGGGCACCAGCATTTGGAGCTACCAGGAGGTGTTTGAGGTGGCTGGGTCTCCTGAAGAGTGCTGCAGGGTGGCATCTAATGGTGCCTGGAGGAGCTGCAAGTCAGTGAGAGAGGCCTGTGTGCTGCTTAAGCACAGCTGCCAGGCCTAGCCTTGCTCCCGACACCTATTTTTCAGTATATCTTTGTCCTTCTGACTGCACTAAACTCAAGTAATTGCTCACATCTCCCATGGGACTCTTTTATCTCAGCTCACGCCTCATCTTGCCCTGGCTTTTTGTGAAGCTCCTTTGCTCCTGGCAGTCCTTGGGCCCCCTTATCTTGCTGCAGAGATGCTGCTGAATGGAGCAGGTGTACCTCAAGTAGCCATAATGTAACCCCCTCAGCTCTATGCTGTGTTCATGTGGCTCATTCTAGTCAGCACTTCTTTTCTGCCTTCCTCCTCCTGCCCTCACTTGCTACATGAAATGTTTGGTTTGTTTTTTTTCCTTTTCCCTTGAGAAGTGTTTGGTTTGTTTTTTTTAATTCTTTTGGCCTTCTGTTGAGCTGCTGGAGCTCATTCTGTCCCTGTCTCCCTTACTGATGATGGATTGTAAAATTTCTGTTCAGCAATTTGCACTTTTCACAAGTGATGCCCAGGAGTGTAGGGGTGGTGCACAGTCCCAGCAAGTGAAGGGATTGTGTACAGAGAGTCCTTGGGGCCAAATTCCATGCACTTAGTCCTTATGGCTGTGGAACTGGCTGAAGACTGTCCCTGTTGGTTTTTAGTTTGTGCTCACTGCCCTTCCAGGACACTGAATAGTAGCCAGTTGAAGTATTTTAAGGATTGGAAGAAATCTAGTGGCAACTGCCTAGAAGGCAGGGTTGGTGGCCTAGGAAAAAAAGGGCTGCAGCCTGTCAGTTCACATTCTGCAGAAATTTGTGTACTGCAGCAAATCTTGGTTTAGTGTAAGGAAACAAAATGGCATTAACATTTAGATGTATGGAACTGATTTCTCATCCAGAGGGGAGAGTTTTCCAGACACCCTTGGCCTTATATCCCTTAACATCTACTCTTGTTGCCTTGCTAGATATATGGATCATTTTCCCTTGTAACTCAGCTGCTGCTCAAGATTCAGATATGGGTAGGAACAATCCATTCTTAATGTTTGTGTTATTACTTGTCATCCAACACTTCAGACATTTGTGTTCTCTCCTTGTCATAGCACTTAACAATTTCTGATCGCAGAACTCCCTCAAACTTCATCCTGATTTCATGGTGTGGCAGGAACTGAGGGTTTCCTTGTTTGTTCCTTTGTCTGAAATACAGCTGTACTCAAGAACATTCGGAGTGTTCTCCTGTTCTGGTTGCAGCAGAGAGTACTGCCTTCACCTTGGAGAATCAGATGGAGTCCAAGAACTGTCAAGGGCATGTGGCCTAGTCATAGGCAAGGAGCATCTGGCTCTTAGATGAATGCTCAGTGTGAGGCTGCTCCTAAGTGTCCATCTAGATTTGTTGCTGGTAGTGAAGAAGTCAGTGTTCAGCCTGCTTAATTCATTCCTTGAATGGCTTTTTGTAGGAGAAGATCCTGTCATAAAAATACACACCCACATACACACAGTGCCTCAGCAACCTGCCTCATCTGGCTTGGGGCAAAGAGGCCGGAGGAAGAGAGCACGTTTGAATGTGGATGCAAGAGAAAGGGAGGGCAAGAGAAACACAAAGAGATCCTCATCAGCAGGAGCATTAGAAGTGCCATGTGAAACTTGTAGCTTAAACAAAACTTGAGGATAACTGCAGGTAAATGATCAGGCGTTGAAGCAGGGGAGCCAGGGGAATCATTTCCTCCAGTAACAAATATTACTGCCTTAAACCATAATATTCCAGGTTACTGCACCCTCCCCCATTTAGGGTATCTACACGCATCCGAAACATGTGAATGGGAAACCGTGGTGCCAAGGAACCTTGTGCACGCACACAAGATACCGTCTGTGAAGCACCATGTCACGCATCGAACTCTGCAAGAAGAGGCAGAGCAGGCGAGTGGCTTTGTTTTCCTGCCTTTTAGTGCCAGTGTCCAGGACGTGTCACCAAGAACCTGCAACAAACCGTCCGGACTGGGTCCCTGCTGGCTGGAGCACTCAGGTCTGCGTGATGGCACAATTAGTGTCACTGCGGGCTGCAGAGGCTGCCCCGAGACCACGCTGCTGTCTGCCAAAGCGGAGGCTGGAAAAGTGCTCAGCTCAACAATTGAGCATCCAATTCAAAAAGTGTCATGTGGGTGATAGTTTTCTTTCTTTGTGTTTTGGCTGAAAGCTGCTTGAGGGCTCTGTAGGCCTCTCTTTTCTCTGGCAGGGTGAGTTTAGTTGTTGATGTTAACACAACTGAGTCATTTTCAGGTGTCATCAAAGCAACAATCAATTTTCAGAAAGGAAAATAGGGGCTAAAGGTAGTGTCTTGATGCAGCTACCGTGTCACCAAATGTCAAGAAGGAAAAGGGTTTCCTTGTTAGAAATTCCTGTTTTCTAGAGCCCTAACTTTTTCTTTATGCAAGTATTTTTGTCCTCAGCATCCCAGCTCCATGGCTGGACAGCACAGAAGGGACCTTAAATAATCCAACTGAGGCTGGGAGGGGTGGGCAGAGAGAGGATCAGGACTAGCAAGGGACTGACCGCTTTACACAGACGTAGCTATAGGAATTACTGGAGTACCTTTTTGCAACAGCCGCCAAAGCAGGAGCAAGTCGTTTGTGGCATCAGCTGTGGTTGTCAACAGAAGGCAATAATCTGTGGGAGCAGCCTGGAAACAGGGCTCGTTTATAGAGATTTAGGGGGTCATTTTGAGGAATGAGAATTCATGTTTTTCTCCCTAAGTCTCTGTTTCCTCTCATGCTCCTAATGGGATAATCTATTTGATACTTTCCTTGCGGAAGGTAATTTTCTGCCTGCCTCTCACTGTTTCTTTTTCACAAAGGGGAAACCCAGGACATGGCTATTCCTTGGACAAGAATCTTCTTTGGGTAGTAAATGACTAGGAAAACTGTCTGTACTGCAGGACTAGGCTCAGTATTGGGTTAATAGAGAATTCCTCAGGCTGGTGTAAAAAAAAGGCTGACAGAGAGATTGCAGAGGAAGGAGAAAGACTCAGGGAAAAGCATGTCCTTAATACAGTATCTAAGGAGCACTAAGCAATAAGGTACCAGTAACAAAAGCTTTGTTTCATTGCGTTTATACTTTTACATGCTACTGCCTCGTTTGCTGTCTGTCTGAGTCCAAGTTGGTGAGAAAAGTCCTGTTAACTTCTGTGTGGTTTGAGTGATGCCCAGATTTATTAGCAGAACCAAGTTAGGATTGGTCCTGCAAGGGAACGGGGTTTGTGCTGCGTACTGCACCATCTACAAGAGCTGAGCATTGTTTCAGGAGAACTGTAAAGGCTGCTTAGTTATAAAGGGCTGGGTTCCATGCATCCCGTAGCTCTACCAGAGTTTGAATACTGCTGTTTGGATCATGGAGTCCCTCAGATAGGGACTTTTCTTGACCTTGCTGCTTATGACCTTTCTGTCCTATTTAATGGAGGTTAGATGCAAATAAACAAGATGAGCAAAAGTCATTGATTAAATACTCCATGCACTTTGAATGCTTTTTTTTTTTGTTAAGGAAAAACCTAAGACTTGATTGGTCCTATGCCTGTGTCATGGGTTGTATGTGTGTATTCAAAGCTTATAAGCTCTACTACTTAATTTCATTTAATGTCTAGAAGAAACCAGAGTCCTCTACCTATACATAGAAAAATGTAATATTATCACAAGAAATTACTTGAAAATATGAACCAAAGAAAACACTTAACCAGAACTATGCAGAAGGTTCATGAAAAAGCTGAGAATAAACAGCAGAGGCTAGAATCTCAGCTGGTGAAACTACAGTCAATTATAATATCAAGTGGGACACTGATCATGTGTACTGGATCTGGGTGCTTTTCAATGAGGTATATGCCAGTGCTTCCCATTTAAGTACTGACCAGTCTGTCCGAAGACATAAAATCATACTCTAATTTTTACAACCTCTCTTTTGCAGGAGGAAGAGGGAAGGATGGAGCACCCATTATAACCTTTCCAGAATTTGCAGGATTCAGCGACATACCTGATGAAGATTTTCTGAATGTGGTCACATATCTAACCAGCATTCCCAGGTGAGGCTACGCACAAATGTCTTGATTTCCCAGAGCTTTGCTTTCTCAGCGGCTCACTGCTTTCAGGGGTGCTACCAGGATGTGCCAGTGACTCTGCATTCGTCCAGTCAGTGTGGAACTTGGCTGTGTACAGGAGGCCCTAGGAGCCACTTGCGTCATTTGCACGGGAAAGAAAGCTTTACACAGGACAGGTTTTCTGTTCAGGGCTTGAACTGGGTGGGAGGGGGTATAGATCTGAAGAGCAGCAGTAAAAATAGCAGATCAAAAGGGAGTTGAGGAGCATTTGTGAAAGCTGTCAGGAGGACTAGGTGTAACAAGGGAAGGGTTGCATGTGGAAGGAGCCAAACTTACATAAGTCCTGCTGCTGCCTATCTCTGAGGGCACCTTTCTGTGCAGCTTTCTCTTTTCTGAGAAAGCAAGCCAGGTGCCCTGGTGACAGGATTCTGGCAAGCACAATGTGCTTTCTGATGTTTTGTTTATTGGGAGGTTGTTCTAGATGTTTTCCTTGATGTTTGTCTAGGATAGTGAAACAAATGCATTTCCACTGTGCTAAGGAAACGTTCTAAGGCCTGGCTGCTGAATTACTTTTTGTTTATCCAAAAAAGCGCTGAATATTTTTTCAGTCCCCTGATCCTGCCTCTGGACTATGGCTGCTTGTGCAAGTTAGAAGCACAGCAGGGATTTATTATTTCCTGTGGTCTTGTGTATAAAGGTGCTTAGAGGATGATGAGGGGAAAACGTGCCTCCTTCAAGTTTGAGTAAGTTTTCCAGCTCCACCTACATGTATTCCCCGTACAGACTTGCCAAAGCAAGCTGAGAGAAACCACATACTGTGAACTTAACAGTGTCATTGTTTAGCTCTGCTCTGTAGGGCTTTTGTTCTGCCAGAAGAAACTCTGTCTTAGGTATTTCTTCACTAGCATTGGGACTGGGAGGATGACCAGCTTCAGGGTTAACAAAACAGCAATAGTAGCTGAGAAAAACACAAACCTAGTTTTCCAGTTCTCTGCATTTGGTATGCTGGTGGGTGATTCCCAGTAATGTTGTCACATGTTGGGAATCTAGCACTTTACATTGTCAACGTGATAGACAGAAATGCATTAAGCTTCTTCAGCCTGTGTGAAAGCCAAAAGTAGAGATGGGTTCAAAAGCAATTAGCCAAATTCATGAGGGATAGCTCCATCAATGGCAGCTGAACACAATGGCTCGGGTGCAAACTCTGGCTGAAGAAATCCTTGTATTTCTTCATGCTGGGACTTGGGAGAATATACCAGAAGAAAGATTGCCCTTTTTGCTTTCCTTCTGCTTTTGCCTCAGTATGCACTGCCAACCAATATTGGAGACAAGGTATTGGCCTAGATGGACCTTTGCTTTGATTCTATTTATCAGTTTTGTGTTTTCTTTTCCCCTGAGGAATCCCAGAGCAATGCACAAAAGATGATAAATTAAGTTTCAAAACTTTTAAAGTCAGGAGATCTGCAATGTGCCTATTTTACAGATGATGAGGTATGTGTAAGTAATATCTTATACTACAGATAGGCTCACCAAAACTTGAGTAAGTGCCTATTCAGTTTGATTTAAATGACCTGTTCAAGGTCAGTGAAAGACTGGGGTTTGAACCTACATTTTCTGTGTACCAGCACATTGCTTTGACTCTTGGGTTCAGTCATATATCACACTGTAGGGATGTGAGTTTTCCAGGGAGTTTGCTAGTTTTTCTTGCAGTGCTTTTAGGAAGATTGACCACATTTCTTGAGTCACTATTTGAAGCTTGTCATCCTTTATGTAGATAGTGAGGGACAAAGGTTTTAATTTAGAGGAGGAAGAACCTGAGCAGCAAGCTTTGGTTGTGTGATTTGTGACATAATTATATGATGTACAATCTTAATGTGGCATAAGTAGTGGACCTGTTTGGGTGCAGCAGAGTCTTGTTAGTCTGCAGTTTGCTGGTCCATGCACAGAGAGTGCTTCTATCATAACATCTCAGCAAGCAGTAAAGGGACTGCATTTGTTACTTTCATCAGCACTACTGTATTGCATACTACTGTGCATATTACAACAGTCTTCTTGTATGTGTTGTTTCACTGCTAGTAGTTCACCCTTTATTTTAATTCTCAATGAAGAGGTGCAGGTATCAAAGTGACTAAGAGAAGATAATAGTCTCTAACTCTTGTGGCGTTACAAAGGGCATGGCCGTGAATCAGGTAAGAGGAAGTATAGTTTGAAAAGGAGTTTGCCTTGTTTATCATAGGAAATACTTCTTCATAGCTCAATGAACCATACAAATCAGCATTGATTTTTCAGGCAAACATAAAGAGAATATCTATCATTTGTAGTGTCTGTTCCTGCACATCCTATAGAAAAAGATTCATGCTAGTTGTGGAGATAAGATCTGTAATTGCAGATGACATCATCCAGTAAGTTAGTAACTTTCTAAGTCCCTCTGGAACGATTACTCTTATGCAGCTATATGACAAAACGTTGAAAAGATAGACAGTAAATGTTGTTATTCAGATGCGCAGGCATACACTTGTCTTTGATGTTGCTGAGCAAATTTGGCTTTACCAGCTGTGGCATACCACAGTTTACTTACAGGCTTTAAAACATTAACTGTTCTCCTGGGTGGAAAATCAGCCCACTGGGACTTTTGTAATATGATTAATTTTCCCTCTGGCTCAACACCTGCTCATGAGAGTGCTCCGCTAAGGGAGTCTGCATACATACACATCCACAAACACTGAGTAACACCACGTATACTCATGTATACCTTTATGCATGCACACTTGCAATAGATAGCTCCAGAAAGTTCTTCTTTACTTGGTTTATTCCATGGCCAGAATTCCCTTCTCTTCCAATTGATATGGATCAACAACTTTGATAAACAGGTACCCTTCTCTCCTTCCAGAAGAGGTCAGGAAATTTGACATCTTCTGTTCTCCTCAAATCGGTGTTTAAGGGCTAACCTGAATTCAGAGTTGAGGATGAAACAGCTCTGCTGATTGCATGCATTCTGTTCAGGGAAAGGGAACCTCTCTGCCAGACGTCTGTAGATCTAGAAAAATATGCCAGAAATCAATATGGTGGTAAGCCTGATGTTTATCTGCTGCGCTTGTCTTCAAATCCCTCTTTTCAGAGGACTGGAGAGATCCCAGTGTGTTTCCATTATGAGGGTAGAGATATTACAGTACTGACACAGAGAAACTACTGATAGGGTGTGTGTGTTTAAACAAACTCCCTTCCTCTGGATACACACACGAGTGGTGTTTCTCAGCTGTACAACCACTTGTGCTGATGCTGCCACCTTGGCTGGGCTTCTTCCCACTGCTGCTTATCTGCATGCATCCCTTAGCGCCAAATGACCTTCAGACCTTGGTATAACCTTTCCTTTCAGCATGCTGACCGAAATAGGATCATTTGCTGACACTCTTTCTGTTTCCCTGGTTAAATTTAGCTCTTACATCAGCCAGGCCTATCTAGTAAAAAAAAAACAAAACCAAACACCAAAAGCCAAACAAAAAAAAGCCCAACTGAACAACAAAAAGCCAAACATACAAATACCATTGGTTTATCTCAGTGAAGACAATTAGTACAATCCTGAACATCAAGGTGAAAACCAAGGGATAACATTGCAGAAGGTGGAGGTCTAGACTTCTGTCAGAGTTACAGGCCCATTTGAGTTTTCTCTTGTCCAAAGTACCTCTTTTGTCTAGACCCTTGTGTTGTATCCATCAGCATGTAGCAGCCAAGTTTTACTGGGGTGTATCTGTGAACGGGTTTTTTTGCTGCTTGCCTTTGTGCAGCCTGCTGGAGTGATTTTTGAGTGATATAGATGTTCTCCCACATTTTCTTTTGTGCGCTGCTCAGCTGTTTTGCTAAAGCAGCACGTGTTTTCTTGTCTTCTCTGCCTACTCTTTTCCTCCTCCTTGAAATCATGTAATTTTCCAGCCTATTCTTTCTTGGTTTTTACCCATTTCATCTCAGACAATGTAGTAAGTTCAACATTGTAAATTACATATACTGGAATAGGTACCTCAATTGTTTGCTTAATGGCCTGGTTCTCATTTTACTCTGACAAATCTCTCAGACCTCATGTCTTGACTTGTTCTTCGTACACTTCTGCAGCTAGGATCGTACCTGCACTGTTTGTGCAGTAAAGTGTTCTGGCCTGTGCCTTCCCCCACAGCCCTATGTGCCAGGCATGGCTTGTTGGCAGGTTTTGTCTTTGCCAGCCAGCTGCATTTACTACACTTGGTCTTGTAGCAAGAAAACTGTGAGTAGTGCCCCAACATAGCTAGGCTGCACACTCGGTGGTATTTTGCTGTCCTTTGTTCTTTTGTCATGTTTAAATCCAATTTGTTATATCAACATCTATTTTATCTTTCATTTCCTCAGTTTGTCTCTTTAACTGGCCTGAAACACTGTGATTTGCAGTGGCAACTGATAAGCAGTGTTCCCTTTCCCATGTGTTCGCTATTCCCAGCTCTTGCCACCCCCAAGACCAGTCTTGCCAAGCCTAATTTCATGAGAAAATTAATCTACTGCTTCTATTGCATTTTCTTGTCTCTGTATTTCATAAGCCTTTGTTCCTGTTTTCTATGAATTTAATTTTTCTTGTTGCATCTGATGCCTGAAGGTTTGGATGCTGTTACAAATCCCCATGCAGAAGAACATCTGGAAAAATGAACTGCTTGATCATGGACATGTTACTTGAAAAACCAGCAAAGGTCCCTTTTTAAGTGACTTTGGCTCTACATGTCAGAGGGGCTTTTAAAAATGGGAGTTAAGAGCTAGAGCTGAGGTCAAGAGGCAAGTTTTACTTGACACAAATACTTTTGTTTGTTTAAATCACAGTTGTACTTGTTACTTTTGGCAGATGCTCTTGTCAGTTACTTCCATTGCAGTTTGCTCGCCAAGGTATCGTTATAAGGGTCTGATTCTGAATTCTTTTAGGCCTCCAATTCTCCATGCACACTCCTATTAGAAAGCCTTTAGTCAGTCTCAAACCAAGTAGACAGGTAAAAGAAAGCAATTACTAAGTGCAATCGGTGTGTGAGAATATGGTGCTTATAGGTATAGTTAGTTGTGGTTTAGCTACACTATAAATTTTGCAAAGAACAGATTGTTCTCATTTTTATTATCCTAGTATTAGTTGAATGATATATTTCTTTAGACCAATATCAGCATTTTGTTAACTTTAGCTAACATGCTTTCTTTGGTCATTTTGTTATATATCAGTGGTTTCAATGGAACTGCATCAGATTTGAACCTGATTCTGTGTGTCAAATTGTTGTCTGAGAGATATTCAGCAGCTACAAAGTGGTTGTGGGAGTCTGAGCTGAAAACATAATTAGATGCTGATTCTAATACATATTCTTTGTTTCTTTGGAGTAGAGGTCATATTTTGGTGATCTGTTTAATTCAAATTATGTTCTCTTACATTCCCATTTTCCTGCTGCTTTAATGTGGTTCTCAAAAATTAACATGGCTGTCAAAAATATATAAAGAATACTAAAGAGACAGCCTTTTCAAAGGTCATCTAAATATATAAGCGTTGAAAGTGTTGCATTGACTTAATTCCCCCTTCATATCTCACTATTTCACTAACAAATTTGTTCCAAACAACAGACAACTTTCATTAACACACTGTAAGCAACATGGATGTTGAATTGTAATGTTGTTTTCTGAAATAATTAGTCACAACAAGGTTTTTTTGTATTTGTTCTGGTTAGATGGATATTTGGATCAAATGCTGTTCCCTGCAAGAGCAAAGAAACCTAAGTGGGACACTTGTCGTGTGATTACTCATTTCTCTGGTCATTTGAAGAACTGCAAATAGAAGGGCTAACCTCCACCTGTATGAGGCCAGAGCGTGCTTGAATCTGTGCTTTAACAAGAGGCCAGGAAGGGTGCTGGGATTGTTTTTGGGAGCACTGGATTGTGATAACTGTATTATCAGTATCAAATATTATAAAACTTTATCCTGGACTAGTCTGAACTGATTGATAGTATGTAGGAGAGTTTTCAAGTATCTGTTTGTGAGTGTGATCCCGTCTTTAACAAGCCAGTTTTCTGTGGACTGGATGGTCAGACAGCAGTGTCCACTGGATGGCCTCCTCTTCCCTAGGCTGGGGAACTGGCTGCAACCCAGTCTGTTTTTTAGGGCGTGTTTCTATTTGATGGCTTCCCAGTGGCTTTTTTACCTTTTGGGGTGGTGGTTGTATTAGCTGGAGTACGGGGGGTTTGTAGCTTTGGGGTTCATCTGCAGTAAATGGAGTAACTGGGGCTCTTGTTGGCACGGGGACCAGCAGACCCATGTGCCCCGGGGAGGTGCAGCTCTGATGTTGAGCAGTGGCGATTTACGCCACCCCCAGCCTTTTGCCTGGAGTGAGATGCTGTGCCAGGGGTATTAAATGGGAACAGAGGAGCAAAACCCCACCCTTCCTTTCCTTCCCTCTGTGACTCCTACAGGCATTTGCACCCTCTGGTTTCTAACAGCTGTTTCCTTTCTGTAGTGACCTAAATATTTCTTGGCAAAATTCCTGGCACCCCACCTGTAATGCTGCAGCATTGGTTGTCAAGGCAGACAGGAAAAAGCCTGACCTTGCTCTATGTGTCTTCATTAGGTAGGACAGGCACCCTGTCCACAGAGATGCTACCCGGTGGTCTGGAGGCTGAGGCTGATTTTCCCAGGCCTTTCCTACCTATGAGACTTCCAAAGCAATTTTTGGTCCCAATTGGCTGAAGCAGTTTGGTAAAATCAATGCAGGTTTTTGGGCAGGTTAGGAAGGCCCCAAGTTGAGACTTCTGTGTTTAGTTTCTCACACCCTTTCTGTAACAATCTGCAATACACACAATTTCTTAGTTGGTTTCATCTGAACCTTTGATTCCTAACATCTACAGCAAACACGTAGATTTTTCTTGAAACACTTGTCAAGCTATTGAAGCATATGCATGTATTTGTGTGTGTATATATATATAAAAGGGAAAACCTGATTAATTATCTTCCCCGTGCTTGAGAGGCACTGCTGCAAACACATTTTTCTATCCTTTGTATGAAAAGCTGCACATTGCACTACTTAAGAGGAAAGATCATCTATTGTCATTAAATTTTGTAATTTTCAGAGCAATGCTGTAAAAATGTTGAAGTGGGAAATTCAGTGAGTTTTCTTATTACTGGTATGAACTATTAGGAACAATTGCATAGCATCCCAGATTTGTGTGACTTTGGTTTTCAAGTTGCTGTTCTTGATCCTGCAGAGCTGTAGCAGAAGCTCAGAGTTGCTAACACTGGTGCTTTTTGGTGGATTATTGACATGAGTTTGCATAGAATGACCCGTGAAAACAGTGTTCCTGGGTTGTTCTTGTACGGACAATGGAAAAGGGATCAAGGAAATGTCTTATAAGATTTCTTTGATCTTAATCTGTGATTAGATGTTTGATTGCAGTATGTCCTTTGATTATAACTTTTTTACTCTTTCTGCCTGCCTCGGGTTTGTCCAGAGATGACTAAGTCATCCTGCTATAATGACATTTCTGGAGGTTTTTCTTGATGTGTACTTCCTAGCTTCCAAGAACTTCTCTCCAACTCTGAACACTCTTGGAAGGCAGAAGGTAGAGCAGTCCTGCTGAAGCCCTGCACACCAAAGTGGGGGTTTTGAGAGACGGGGAGAAGATGGGATATTTATGCAGTCTACATAGATGGGATGGAGCATCACAGCAGTGCCTCATAGATCCTCCTTGAAAAGTACTGGGAAGGAACAGTAACAGTTATTCTAGCCAATACGTTAAAAGGATGCTTTTGAATGACTTGTAACCTTAGAACCAGTTTGTGGTTGGCAAGATACAACTCTTCCATTCCTGCTTTGCCTCTCAGAATTTCTGAGGCATTGTGTACACAGGGGAGGTGGTGACAGTAGGGGGATGCTGACTCCAAGGAGCTAAGTGCCCCTGTCAGATGTCAGCGTGCTTGGAGAATGAAGAGTGAAGTGGGGTGTCTATTAACCTGAATTATTTTGCAGAGAAAACAAGATCTGAGGTTTTTGTCTTCAATACAGTACAGTGTAATTTGTGATCCTGAACTATTCATATCATCTAGATTTGGCAACGGAATAGCATAGCAGCTGACAGATTTAGCAGATAAAATATTCATGTTTTGTGTAAGCTGCTAGCTTTACACTGGAAAGAAAATTTGCTGGCTTTCGTTTTCATGTGAATTTCTGCCCAATACTTATACTTTTCACTGTACGTTGCATTTTTGTAATGGGCTTAGAGGGTGATCTGACGGAGCCTGGTTTTTTTGCTGCAGTACACTTCCTTGGAACAGGAGTATCTCCATGTAACCCAGCATACTTATTTCATCTGTTTTGCAGTCTGGAAGCTGCCAGCATCGGATTCATCATCATCATAGACAGACGACGGGACAAATGGAGTGCAGTCAAGGCATCCCTGACACGAATAGCAGTAAGTGCTTGCTTTTATTATTTATCTTCTAGAAATTAAAATTATCCACTGAACTTTGGCACAGGATGCAGTCTCACATGCTCATTTTTAGCTCCCATTTTCTGACTGTGGATGCAGATTCTCCCCTGCCCTGAAGCTCATCAGTGTTAAGTAAGAGAGGGAGGAAGCTGCAGTAACAAATTACACAGCCGCCTTTACTGATGAAGTAGGACAAATTGCTTGTTTGCTGGGTTGACAGCAATATAAATTATAGCAATTTGAAATTGGTTCCTAGAAGTGGATAGCAGAAGTAGCCTTCTATGCCCTAAGGAGTGATGACGTGGCCTGCTTATGAAAGAAATGGATCCCAAGGGGCTTGTGTCTGCATGGTAGTAAGTGATCTCTGTTCAGAAACTCTTAATAACTTATTATATCTCATTTGCAAAAGTTGGAGTTAAGCACTGACTTTCAGTGCTAATAAAAGCAGTTGGTTTCATACATCTATTGCCAGGAGCATGTGCTGTGTGAGTAGCAAGCGCTTATACACAGAGGTGTAGAATGGAGGGATGACCAAGGTGACTTTAAGTCCCTTCAAGGAATTTAGACAGAACTGCATTTCGTTTTCAGTTCTTTCTAGCTGCTCTCTTCTAGAAATTGTTCTTTCCTTACGCTTGAGGAGCTCTGAGGAGTGCATGAGAGTTATAGGCTGGGTGTTGCAGGCAGGGCCATGTCTAATGAGTGTGCTGAGTGCCTGTGTGTAGGGAAAAAAATACGTGAGGTTAAAAAGATTAAAAGCCTTTTCCAGAGTGAGAAGGTAAGTCAGCCTGGGGAATTAATCTGTGCCACCAGCTTCTTCCACCCAGTCCAACGAGGGTAGCCAGTTTTGCCCTCTAGTGGCTGCAGCCTAAAAAGAATGGGAAACCTTGGCGTGGTGGTGTGAAGGGAGCGTGGTGTGATTCAGATCTGGGAAGGAAGGCACCAGTGCAGAAACTTTAGAGCTCTGTGCTAAATCCATATCAGAAAACAATGTATGGCTGGGCACTAAAATCCATGGGCCAGTCTTTCTATTGGCTTTGGAGGCTGTGGCAGTAGGCACGTGCTGAAGGGACCAGCTGATATTAGCAGCTGGACTGAGCAAGGTTCAATATGAGCTACCTGCTTTGCCCTCTTTAGGAAACACTTGACTGAGAATTCCCTTGGCCTTCCTTTAAGGCAGAGTTGTGCCTTCTAATAGTTCTATATTTCTTGCAGGGAGCATTTCCAGGAAACCTGCAGCTGGTGTTTGTCCTACGACCCTCACGCTTTATCCAAAGGACAATCGCTGACATTGGCATTAAACTCTATCGAGATGACTTTAAAATGAAGGTACCGGTAAGCATGCGCTTTTATTTTTGTCCACGTGTGTTCTCTATCTCCATGTCTGTAGTTCTTAGGTGTCAGCAATTTCTCATAACCCAGTAACTGAAATTTGATTGCAAGTGGCAGCTGGGGACTTTTATCTGGGTCTGTATGGTGTATATAGGAGTCATACCAAAGAGTTAATTACCAGTGGATGCTTCCTAATGTTTAATAGATATGGCTTTAAACTGAAAGAGGGTAGATTTAGATTAGATATAGGGAAGAAATTCTTCACTATGAGGGTGGTGAGGCACTGGCACAGCTTGCCCAGAGCAGCTGTGGGTGCCCCATCCCTGGCAGCGTTCAGGGCCAGGCTGGATGGGGCTTTGAGCAACCTGGTCTAGTGGAAGGTGTCCCCGCCCATGGCAGAGGGGCTGCAACTAGATGATCTTTAAGGTCCCTTCCAACCCAAACCATTCTATGATTCTGTATTCCCATGTAGGTCAGTCTAGCTATAAAATGTGACTTGGATTTTAAGTATTGACTTCTTAACTTAGTGGAGCTATTCCCCAATGTAGTAAGAGGTAGATCTTGTCACCCTAGCAACAAACAAGTATTTAGGACTACAGAGCAGTGAAAGGCTAGGGCTGAATTCTGCTCTATTTTATGTATTATCCATGGGACCGCTGACAGTGCCCCTGTTAAGTGCTTGCATAGCATTGTGCATTATTAATGCCTTTTATGATTCCCCATGACCTCAAGATTCAAAGTTTAGGGTTTTTACTTCTTTTTATATGCACTTGGCATATGCTGTGCCTTGATGAGAATGCAGATTGAAGCAGGTTATCAATCCTGGAAGAGTTTAAGTTGTAGATTATTCTGTGAGAGCTCTTTCGGGAGTTCCTAGCTGCATGTTTGCCTGTGGTTTCCAAGTGTTTTATAAATAAACTTGAATCATGATTATTGGTTCATAATAACCATGATTCATTCATTCAGGTGTTTCATCCTGGACCAGACTCATACTGTGTTCCACAATTACTTTACTGGAGTCATTCCATATGATTGTTTTGGATTTTGCTTGTGGTTTTATATTGTTTTGCAAAAGACCCATGGCTCTCCTCCAATGAAATCTAGCTCTGTTGATACCCAAGTTTGAAGTTCAGGTATTTGACACACTTCTTGCTTCTTTTGAAGTAAGAGACAGCGGCCCATTTATTACAATGCATATGGAAAAGGAACCTTGAACAGTCATTTGGTTATCGTGGATTAAATTGTAATGTTGAGTGTAGTTTGGCAAGGGTGGCTTTTTGGTAATTAAAATGCAAAATTGATGGAAAAATGTGTGTTTGATTACAAAACAGAATCTTTTAATTTTATAGCACCTTAAAAAAAATGGATATTCCTGTATTTAGTAAGCCATGATCTGTTACCATAGCAACTGTTGTACCAGTTACTGTAGTCCTGAAAGGGACAACTTCATCAAGGACTAGCATTTTCTAACAGTTCAGCATCTTCTATACTTTTAGCAGTTTGTTTGACAACAGTGTTGCATTTCAAATCCAACTTGAAATTATGACAGTTGGAAGGGAGGTTAATTCTTGGCAGGAGTCAAGCACTGCATTAAGAATTATCTAACCAGCAGGAAAATGAAGGTATGAGTTTAGTTTCTGGTAGTCTTGGATGTTCAGATTTTGAGCCATCTTGGGTATGTCCACAGAGCTCTTAAAGAGCAGTCTTACAAAAACTAAGAGCATGATGTGCTTGCTGCTAGATCTGCCTGCCTCCTGTCCAGATATCTGTAGAAAACCTGTCAGATTTATATATAGGCTGTTCATATATGCCTGATTCTGTTATAAATTGCTTAGGGTTGTGCTAAAGGTGTCCTAAGTTCCTAGGTCTGTCATGCTCTCTGGAGGGGCCTTTCACCTGTGTTTGCAGCCCATCCTAAAAAGACCGTCTGGGCATGCCCCAGTGTACCCCGATTTGAGAATGAGTAAGTGACTGAGAGCAACATCTATTTGTGCCCCTTGAAAATAGCATCCTACATGCCAAGCATGAGAACAGGGCCAGAGAGTTCTTGTCCCACGGGAGATATTCTTACTCAAGGAGTTAGGTATCAGCACCTATCTTTAATACCACCATCATCTTTTAAATTGTTTGAGTGTTGGTTGTTCACGTGGTGTGTTTGGCACTATGACATTAATGTCACAATTGGGCTGTGAGTGTGTTGCATTTCCTGTCACAACCATGAGTCAGTCAGGGCCAGGACACAAGCATTCAAAAGGGGCTTCAAGAATATGGTGTGGATTTGTTAAGGAAACATTTGTTAAAGAGTTTATCCGAACTATCAGACTGCAAATATGTTCAGTAAAATAGTTTTGCTGGGTTAAATCAACACTGGATTGAGTTGAAGCCAGAATATCAAACAGGAGCAGGAAATAAAGGCTGAAACAATAAGCCAGATGCAATAAGGAAATGCAGGATTTATATGATTTATTAACCTACAAGTTTGGTTAACAAAACCTCCTGAGGTAAAACTCTGTTGGAATAGTGAAATATCATTACCCAGGAGCAAGATACAGATACACCAGGGTTCATCTGAGATAAAATCTGGGAATTCCAAAGGAACACCCAGAGATTTACAAAGGGAACCTCCCATCTTGGGAACTGAATTAAAGCGTATTCGAAGTGTACACAAAATGCTGAATAACCTGTCTGTAGCAGGCACTTTGACCTTTGTAGACTGTGACTTTCAGATGACCTAACCCACCATGAAGCAACCTCACTGCAGCTCTGTGTTCTGTGCTGACTTGCTTATGCAGGCCCTCCTCTTTCTCCAGCTTGCTGAATGTGGCAAGAAGTGGAAGATGCTAATGCTCTGCAAGATTGGTTTCTTAGATGGAGGCTGGATTACTCCTAGGCTTTCTCCTGCAGAGATGCCTTCAGGGCAAAGACTTGTGCCCTGTTGGGTAGCACCACAGCTGGCAACATTAATAGACTTGTTTTGTGGCTCATGCTGAGCATATCAGGTTAAAGCAAACATCTTCATAAAAGAAAAGTGCTTGAGAGTGTTCCTCTATAGTTTCAGTGAAGCTTGGAGTATGAAAAGATTTCCAACTTGTCAGCAACATTTCTGATGGGGAAGAGCTACAAAGCTCAAAGACTTACTATTGAATTGCAAAGCACCTTTGAGAAAGTAGTACATAGACTTCACATTCCAGTCTGAGGCTACTCCAAGATGATATAGTTCTTTGAGTTTTCTGGCTTTGATCATAACAAAACAGCATTTGGTAACACATCCAGGGAATATTTTTCCATTTAGCTTTGGCTGAGGTACCCTGTGCTTGCTTTGCCTCAGTTTCTTCACCAGCAAGGTCTCCTGGCCTCTGTGTTTAGAAGCGGGGTTCAAGGAGAAGATGAACTGCTGGAAGTGAAAAAAGAAGTCAGGGACTTCTTGAGAATATTCAATCCATACAGGTCCATGGGACCAGATGCATCTGTCACAATATTCTTGTATCCAAGATAGGATGTTAAAGTCTGGATAGGTGGACAACTAGACAGATTTAAAAACCAGTTGCATGATTGGGCTCATAAGGTGATGGTTAATGGGTCATACTCTTCCTGGAGGTGGGCAACAAGTGGGGTTGTGTCGTGATATCTGCTGCGACCTGCCCTGTTTAACATCTTTATCCATGACCTGGAAGAGGTGACAGTGTGCTGCCATCAAGTGTGCAGATGACACTAAACTGAGAGGAGCAGCTGGTACACTCAAAGACAGGGCCGCTGGAACATAAGCTCAAGGAATGGGCTGATGAGCATATTATAAAATACAAAAGGGACATATGCAAAGTCTTGCAGCTGGGAAGGACTTCCTTTCTCAAGAACACAACAGTGTGTATTGTTGACAACAATATAGGCTGTAGCCTGACTGTCTGGGGAGCAGCTCTGCTGAAGGGGACCTGGGAACTTGGTAGACGGCAAGCTGTATGTAAACCAGCAGTATGCGCTGGCAGCAAAGGAAGCTATCAGCATCCCACATTAACATCAACAGTATTAACAGAAGCACAGCCAGCAGGTTGAGACAAGCAATTATCCCCCTTTATCTGGCTCTCATTAGATGACATTGAAAATATCCTGTCCAGTTTTAGTTCCCTTGGTGCAAGAAAAAATATTAATCTGGGTTGAGGTCAACAGGGGGCCATCAAGAAGGTCAGGGCTCTGTAAGATGCTGAGAGAGCTGGGCTTGTCTAGCCTTGAGAAGGGAAGGCTTGGGAGGGTTAATATGACATAGCAGCAGCTTTCCAGTTCCTCCCAGCAGGTTACTGAGAGCATGCAGCCAGGTTGTGCATGGCAGTAGGACAAGAGATAACTGACATGAAGTGAAACAAGGGCTCGATATAAGGACTCGATATAAGAAAAAAACTTTTAACCACAAAGATAATCAGGCGGTGGACCAGACTGCCCACAGAGGCTGTAAAACCTCAGTCCCAGGAGGATAAAGCCCTGAGCAAGCTGGTTCGATCTCACAGCTGACCCAGCTTTGAGAAAGAAGTTGGACTAGAGACCTGAGGTTCCTGCCAACCTGAATTATTCTAGAATAATTCTGTAACAAAGATCAGCTAAAAATCTGTTCAGGTTTGTTCTCAAGGCTTTTCTTACAGCACTATCAGCCCAGAATATACATCTTCTTGCCTCCATACATCTATGCTCGTCTCATTGTCCACAGTGCGTGCAAGTGTACTTACCATGCTCCCTTAGAGCCTTCTAACAGTCGTAGCCAGTTATCCTTTCTTTAAGCGGCAGTGAAGTAATACATTTGACATATATTAAAGTCTAAGGCTTCAAATTTCTCAAGATGCTCAAGAAAAACATCTTGCTTTTCTGTTGCTGAAATCATGGTGTATTTTCTAGCTGTTAGAACAAGGAGATACATGTGTTTATTAAATATATATATATATATGTTATTTGTGTAACCACTTGTGTTGCCAGATCTACAGTGGTTGCCAAAAGGTAATACTGCCTACCTGAAGCTGAATGCAAATCTGGTTTTGCTTTCATTAAGTAGGTCTAGTGGTAAGGAGACTCTTTAAAATAAGAAAATTGATTTAGGTTTGTCTCTCCTTTTTCTTTCATCATGGCCTAGAACAGAAGAAAGCCAGTGAACTCAGTGGACATACAGTGCCATAAAAATGGTACAACTGAAAGGAAAATCTTATTCTCAGTGGTCTCGTTTCAGCACTTCCCTGAATCAAGTGGTTGGTGTTGAGGAAGCTGTTTAACCTGCCTACACCTCCACTTCTCTATAAATAACTTGCCTAGAAAATATATAAATTATTTCATGGAAGTCTGTGTGAACATTATAAATACCATACTTTTGCTCTTGATGCACATGCAAAATGACTGCATCCTCAGCCTAGTAAGGAGCGAGATGATGTCAAATTATGGTTAGTTCAAGAATAGCCATGTACATATTGAGAAGGCAAAACCTAGTGGAACTAAACTATGGCTGTTACATGAACAAACATACACTGCCTATGGTGGGACTGCAGTTTGGTCATGCATGTTTAAGGCAAACCCAGATCCTAGGAACAATGATGAAAAGGGCTCATTATTTCTCTCAGTCTGTTGTGTTTGGATTCATTTCAGATCATCATGTTAAATTCTGTGTCTGATCTGCATGGCTATATTGACAAAAGTCAGCTGACACGGGAGCTGGGAGGAACCCTGGAGTATGGCCACAGTCAGTGGATACATCACCGAACCGTGAGTGTTGGTGTTGTTCTTTCAGATGTCTACACCCAGAATTGTCCAGATGAAAACCGTAGAGCAACCATTAAGCAACTTTTCAGCTGCATTTCAGCATACAGATTCTGCCAGGTACTCATGGAAAGAGGAAATCTATGACTCAAATAGAGAAAGGAAGATTCCCTAAAAGTTTATAACAGTAGTGGTAACATGTATCTCACCGTTGGCCTAGACTAGGGCTCAATAGTGTCATAGTATTCTTACTCAGCAAGGCCCTTTGGCACATTCTTAGCTTTTGAATAATTGATGAGAATCCATAGGCCTTTGGTTCATGGTTGAAGCTGAACGCATGCTTTAGCACTTAATGGACTCAAAGGTCAGAATTCTCACTTCAATGATTCATTGTGTCCATGTTTTAAGGGAAGAAATACACTTAAGGCTAGTACTAGATTTTATTTTCCTTTGTTTTCATTCTCATGCTACATAAACATGCACTCCAGCTGGGTCTTATTTTGCATAACTGAAGAACACTTATTAATTGTATGAAGGCAGGAAGACTTTTTATTCTATTGCCTTTAAGGAAACTTGATACAGGTTTGATTGTTCCCTTTTTGGGTTGGTTAATACATTTCAGTGGCTGCTTCAAAACAATATAAACAATTCATTATGGCACCCCAAAAAGGTGACGGTTTACAAAAAACAGACCCCAAACTCTGGCACGTTAGCAGCCAAAATATTGTCTCATCCTACCTAAGCAAAAATGGGCAAAGCTGGGTCCTGATCCTGAATAAAGAATTAGTTTTCCAGAGGCTGTATGCAATGTTTGCATCTGTCTTTGTGGGTCTGCTTGGAAAACTGGTATGTTAGAGCTCACATCTAATTGGCCTCAATGTTTTGCAGTGTCCTGAGCAGCCTCGAGTTTGAGTCTGGGGTTGCTGACCTGCAGGCTAGGTCTGACACTCGGAAAAGAGCTTTTCTGAGGTGGCTTTGTTAAGTCAAATCACTTGTCACCTTCCTGCTATCATTTTCTGTGCTTTACTTTCCTTATAAAATTAAATTTTACTCTCCTTGAGAACCACTAAATATTTCAGGTTTCTAAATATGCAAACACAGAGTCTGAATTTCCTCTAACACTTGTTATGTTTATAGCTGTGTTGACTACAATAAGGTTAGAATTGAAGTGAGTGAACAGGCTTACATGTTAAGAGTATCAAAAATATGAAACTGTTCTTGCAGGAGGGGTGAGTCTAAAGGAATCATCTGTGTGAACTTTCAAACAGCTAAAGGTTTGAAAAAATGAGGGGGAGTAAAATGCGGCACAAGAAAGGCTATGTTGTTTGTCAATGATGGGAGTTTGCGTATTTTACCAAACGATGTGTATATGCTTTACATAAATAAAAGCGAGCCAAGATTTGAGGTGTGTGGCTATGTAATCCCCAGATCTTTTGGTTAAATTTGTTTGAAAAACTTTTACCAAGCACGGAGACATGAAAAATACCCTACAGACATAACTTACGTATATGAAACAATACGTTACTCACACGCGCAGGAGGGTAGAGGCAAGCATGTGATGAAGCGAAACACTGATAAACTCACGGTGCATGGCGCAGCCAGCCAAGGAGTCTCTGCTGGATAAGAGGGTTGTCAGCAGGGAAGTGTCAGCCTTGAAACAACATGACTTTCAGTCTTGCTGAGCTATGGTCTTCATCCCCTCTCCTGCTTCTCATCATGTTCTCATATCTTGTCCTGCCAGTGCTTTTTTTCTGAAACGGCTTTAAATGGTTGCTGAATGGTAATGACACAGCAATCTCAATGCATTGTTCTTTGTTTCTGCTTTCTTATCTTGAATGGCTAGAAGCCTGTGAGCTTTCTTGCCCACAGAGTACAGTTTTGGCTTTTAGTAAGCCGCCTTTGGTCCTGAATGGCTCCATAAGTGTGACATTTCAACCAACTTTAATCCCATAGTTTCAGTGCTGAGAACAGCAGGCTACAGCTGCTAAGCAGTAAACCAGAGCCTATGTGGGTCTGTACTGCTTATGCTGAAAGCAGGCATGAATTTATGGGGGGAAAAAAGAGAAGAAGGCTATGAACTCGGCTAGCATTGCCTCATCTGGGGCATGTTTCAGATCACATACGTGGGATGTAATTTCTCTCTTCACCTTTTGAATGATGATCTACCTCCAGTTTGTTTTTCACTGAGCACACAGCATAATTTTAACTGTCGTGGTTGCAAATGAGGGATTCCCATCGCTGCTGGAGAAGGGAATGCAACTTGCAACAACCATGTAGTGTTTGGCTGGGTGTAAGAGCATCCCTAGTAGTGTTGACTGACTCAAGCCATTGGGTGGGTTAGATCAAAGAGTGTAAAGAACAAAAAGCTATACAGAACAATACAGTCCCTAAAGAAATTGGGACATGATAATGAAAAATCATCCCATGCAGTTAATTGCTACTAGCTAAAATGGTTTTAATCACATCTCACAAGTCTGAACAATATATTCTACTCTAAAGGCAGCATTGTTTTTAAGCCTTCCTCACTTCCCCTTTTGATTTTTGACAAGGTTTGTATTAGTGCACCAAAGTGATAAAGAAACAGCAATGCTCCAATTAATTTATGCATTTTAACTGTATTTGCAGTAAGTTGTCCTTGTATTGTACTAACATGAACAGATGGGAGGGAGTGCCTGCAATGCATCTTGTACAGATAGGCAGGACGGAGATGCACATTGCCTTCCCCCTGGCTTCTGAAAGATTGCTGCTGAGTGAACAATGGCTGTGTAAATATAAATGTAAAAAGGCTTTGCCCTATACACTTTCAGAGTTTCCTCAACTTAAATAAAGCCTTAATTAAACATCTAAACACAGCAGAATTTCCTAGCAAGCACAGGCAGAGGATCTAAAGTTCCAGTCCTGGCTTTGAAACTTATGTCCTTTGTGGTTTCATTATGTCTGTAAAGCTCTGGGAGTTCCCCGGCTGGTTCTTTGAGATGACAATACTTGTAGGCCTGTGAAAAGATCATTTGTGACACAGGATTTAATTTATAACTTTTAGTATATCCACCCAAAGAAAGGCAACATGGCCAGCTTTACCGGCATGTAATACTTGCAGCACAGTGTGCCTGAGGGACTAAGTAAGCACTGTTAAAGGGTTATGGGTAAATAACCAGTCTGTGACTTTATGCTCTTGCTTTTCCAGGCTATTGAAAACTTTGCAATGACAGTAAAAACAACAGCACAGATGCTACAGACCTTTGGAACAGACCTAGCAGAGACTGAACTTCCCAACGATGTGCAGTGCACAGAAGAGCTCCTCTGCACACACACTGATCACCATAGCAAGCTGAAGGTGAATGTTGTCTCATGACAGCTCCATCAGCATAATGTATGACTTCTTGATTTAACAAAATTTTCTGCCATCATTTGGGAGTCCATTGTCTGGAAACTACTGAACAGGAGATAAACCTGAGTTCAGGAGGTCGATTTGATTCAACTATGAAAAAGGGTTTCTTACAGCTTCAGGAGTGATAGAACAGGGAAATATCATTTCTACTGTATGAGAAGTTGTGATGGGATCACATTTGGAATAGCATGGGCGCTGACGAAGAGTTCATCAGAAAGGATGAACTCAGACGGGAGCAGTTGTAGAGAATGTCTGTGAGGATAATCCAGGAATAAACAGAACGATCTAACTAGACGATGACTAGTGTTTTGTTTTGGTTTTTTTTTTTTTTAAATAAAGTTGGGGCAAGTTTAGCTTTGCAGAATAAGGCTCAGAAAAAAAAACATTACTGCTGTCAACAAACACCTGAGGTTAAACAGAAGAGAAAAAATACTACTTAAGCTATATTAGCACAAGAACAATTTTTACGCAAGAAGTGTGCAGTGATGTGGGGACTCCTCAGATGACGTGTTAATGTTTGAGCCTCATTATCCTTTTCATTGCTCATCTTCCATGTTAGAAAGACACCTTCTTCTGTGGGTGACTCCTTGATAGCTGACATACTGTGGCTCAACATGTCACAATGTTGTTTACAGAACTGAATGATCTGCAGCACACATTCAATTTATGGTATAAAAATTCATTCTGCAAGTTGCCTGGTCAAGAGTACAATCTGCTTAGAATTTATATACGATTCCTTTTTTCAGAAATATATCTACTATTCAAAGTGAATAGATTTAGTCTCTGCCTTTCTAGAAAAATTTGGTAAGCATTTATATTTTGTTCCAAGTATTTAATACCTATGAAAGAATTCTCCTTTAGTATTACTATATTGTCCATCTAAGAGGTGTGAGTGTTGTCAAAGTACATATAATTTGTTTGGCTTGTTTTTTTTCCCCTCAGGATGAGCTGAAACTAGCTGTGAAGCAGGGGGCCACCCTACTGACATGCATTAGGGAGCCAGTCACCCGAAGTGCCAACAGCAAACTCAGTCCAGATGAACTGGAAAATGTGGCAACAGTAGAAAGGTCAGTGAAGCTAGATTACCTTGTGCAAGTTGCTAATTTATTCCTAAGAAATGCAAGTGTAATGTTAATGATTTAAATATTTGAGTTATAAATTCCTACTGGTTCAGCTATTTGGGATTTTTTTTGGTCGGGTAACTCAGAAGGGAAAAACTTTGAGGAAGTTACTTGATTAAACTGCCAAGACAAGTTCAAACAAGTCCTCAATTTCCTAGGATTTTTTGTTGGACCACTAACTACCTGGCTGAAGACTTAGTGTGGGACTTACTTTGCCCATATGCATCCTCCAAACTTCTATGCCTAGTTGGAAAGTGTCATCTGAATTCACGTGAGATGGGAGGGTGTTTGTGCATGCCTGTGGAAACACTGGGAGAGGAACAGATGAAGATGATACTCTGAAACATACTTCACAGCTGCACAGAGGAGAGCAAAAAAACCCTATTCCTTCCTACAATGCTAGTTATTACCATAAAGCTTTTAGTCACCATGTAGAAGTTTCTGCTTTGCCACATGATGCAGTGGAAAGAGAAATGCCATGCTAGTATTTCAGTGTGTCTGCATTCACTGGGAACAAAGCTGCCAAAAGTAAAGCTGAGCTGATATTTTTCACTGAATACTTTAAAATCCTTTAAACAGTCATCCCAAAGGAATTTGCGAATTCATCTTGAATGCAACAACTAGCTTTGATTAAAAAAACCAACATTTTTCAGGGATAGATTAAAAACAGATTTTTTTTTTTAGAGGAATAGGAGGGAGCTACTGATGTTTGCCTCAGTAACTTCATTCCAGCACTCACTGGGCTTGTAGGAGATAAGGCCTTGTCCCCTGCTCTGCCCAAAGAGTGTCCATCTATTGAAATATAGGATATTCAGAGAATACTTCCTTTTAATTTTTTTCCTGTTTAAACTGTTCTACTTTGTAATGTAATTAATAGACTATTGAGAGACTGTGAGGATGACTCAGTAGTCTAGTGTCATTTTACTTAAGATGTATGACACCTTGATGCTATTTTCTTTGCCAATAAATGTTTCATTGTTTACACAAAGTGAAACAATGTCCATGGAAGGCATTATGAGCTTCTAACCTATTGTTTTTAATGGACTGGGAAAAATTATTCAGTCCTTGCCTATTTCTGGTGGGAGAAGAAAATGAAGAAGTTGTAGAGTTCTGCTTTAAACGTTCCTTGAAACAACAATAGCATTATATTAAATCTGCATTAGCCTGGGGTGAACTAGGTGGAACTAGAAGAAGAGCTGGGTGGAAGCTAGGGAGAGATGGCTGCCTTTGGCTGCCAGCACATGGAACAGCTCTGTGCTCCTGTCGTAAGTCAGGAGGCAGGACTGCCTGCCACAGTGGATCAGCTGGCACAGTGGATCCATGCAGCTGTCATTCATCACACTCATGTCATTCTTTTTTTTTTTTTTTCATTCTCTCTTGCTTAAGGGGAAGTTGGTACAGATCCTTCTTACAAAAGAAATGAACTATAGGAAAGTAGTAAGTTATTTTCATTTTAATTTCTTAACAGGTTGTTGGCTCAGTTGGATGAAACAGAAAAGGCTTTTGATCAATTTTGGACCAAGCATCACCTAAAACTAGAACAATGCCTGCAGCTTCGACACTTTGAACATGATTTTAGAGAGGTATTTCATCTGTTCGTTCTGTCTAGCCTTCTCTGGTACAAACAACCCAAAAAGGAGATTGGGAGAGAAGCCCTTCATTATGAAATAGCAAGTGGATATTCAAAAATTAAATTCTTGACAGCTATCAGATATCTTACAACATTTGAATAAGGCACAGTGAGGAAAGTGAGAGCCTGTTATGCCAAAATGTGAAACACCAACTTCTTGATAACATCACACACAAATGAAAAATGATTGATCAAATATCACTTCTGTGATGGTAAATTGCCGATTCCACCAGAGTCATATAATCATAGGATGGTTTAGGTTGGAAGGGACCTTAAAGACCACCTGCTTCCAATGCCCCCGCCATGGGCAGGGACACCTTCCACTAGACCAGGTTGCTCAAAGCCCCATCCAGCCTGGCCCTGAACGCTGCCAGGGATGGGGCACCCACAGCTGCTCTGGGCAAGCTGTGCCAGTGCCTCACCACCCTCATAGTGAAGAATTTCTTCCCTATATCTAATCTAAATCTACCCTCTTTCAGTTTAAGATCGTTACTCCTTGTCCTATTGCTGCAGGCCCTACTAAAAAGTCTGTCCCATCTTTTTTATAAATGCCCCTTAAGTATTGAAAGACTGCTCTAAGGTGTCCCCGGAGCCTTCCCTTCTCCAGGCTGAACAACCCCAACTCTCAGCCTGTCTTCCCAGGAGAGGTGCTCCAGCCCCCTGATCATCTTTGTGGCCTCCTCTGGGCTCGCTCCAACAGGTCCATGTCCTTGTTATGTTGCAGGCCCCAGAGCTGAACACAGTGCTCCAGATCAATGAAACACAGTTCAGAAAGCCCGGCTGTCAGCCCAGAGGCTGGGGTAATACAGGTTCTGGAGTAATATAGACTCTAGAGTTACAGGTCTTCAAAACTGTGTGGGCCTAAATGGTGAGAAGCACTGTAACTCTTTGAAGAATAGTTGATTTGTTGCATTATTCCTTGGGTTTTCAATTTTGGATGTTATTTCTTGGTTTTTCTATTTTGGAATGAGCTGAAAGACTAAATCAGAGGTGTAGACTCTTCTAAAAGATGTAGGCAAATGTTTAGAAGCCATAGTTTTGTTACTGTTTTATAAGTATTTTGTGATGGGTCTTTGGGTGCAGGTTTTTGGTGTGGTTTTTTTAAATTTTTATATTGTTTTTTAGGTAAAACTGGCCTTGGATAATCTCATGGAAGCACAAGCAGCTTTTGCTGACATTGGAGACAGTGTGACTCGAGTGGAGCACCTCCTAAGGGAACAGAAACAATTAGAAGAGAAAGGACAGGTTTGCACTCAATGTAGTATTCTAGCTGCTATAGGCATGATCTTCTAGACACTTCTCTGTCACTGTCCTTACATCATGCTTATTCATGTCTCATGAGTCATTATTTTAAATAGCAAAACTCAGATCCTAATTTCCAGAAACCAGGGTTGTTCAGACTGGTAGTTCCAGTTCGTTACTTGGAAAGCTAGAATCCAGTTCAAAAACTGGTATTTCAGACCAGAAAAGGTTATGTCCATCTTTAGAATCTGAAAAGCTCAGAACACTTCACAGGTTAACTTGGCCAGGTAACTTTTAAGATCATTCTATTCAGACTCGTAGCAGTTTGAGGAATACCTGTGCCTTCCAATAAACACCTTTCTTTTGCAGACATTTGGACTTTGTAATTCCATCAGCTGGTCAGCTGTGATGTACATCAAACTTAAGTGTTATTAGAAAGCATTGAACAATGAGTAAGTTAAATCAGAGGAGGATGCACATGATCAAAGGTTATAGTAACATGTGATGTGGACAATGGAAGGAAAATGCATGATGTACTGATGTGTGCTCTATTCCTGTTGGCCACCTCTCATTTAATTCTATTGTGACTAAGTTTATTAATTGTAGTCAGTCAGTAGGATCTGAAGAGTTTTCCAAAATATATCTTGGAACAAAAATTAACTAAAGCATTATAAACATCACAATTAATGAGTGGAAAAAAAAAATAATTTACAGTTTTTCTGATTACTGGGAACTTTGCAGGAAAAAAGACTTGTATAATAAATGTCCCCAGTATGTGGAAAAAAAAGGTGGCATGTGCTCACATAATCACAGTTACCACAGAAAGCTTAAAGATGGAAGAGACCTCTGGAGGCCATCTTGTTCAATGCCTCTGCTCAAGCAAAGAAACCTAGAGCAGGTTGTCCAGGTGGTCTTTTAATATCTTCAAGGAGGGAGACTCCACATCTCTGGGCAACCTGTTCCAGTGCTCGGTCACCCTCACAGTAAAAAGGTGCTTCCTGATGTTGGGATGGAGCCTCTTGTGTTTCAGTATACTCACTGACAACTAAGTTGGTCTTTGGTATAAATATAAAGTAAGACATATCAGATAAATTAATATCCCAAACCTTCACCTGCAGGCTACAGCCGGGATTACAGAGGCGGATTAGTTTTATTACACATGTCATTTTAAGATCTAGCTTTGGATTTCTTTCTCATTAATTTCACAGGAACCTTTGGAGAAGGCCCAGTCTCTAGCTCTCCATGGAGAACAGCTCATCCAAAACAACCATTATGCAGTTGACTCCATTAGACCAAAGTGTGTTGAACTCAGGCGTATTTGTGATGACTTTACCAATGAGACCAAGAAAAAGTGTGATATTTTGGGAAAGTCTCTTGAGCTTCATAAGCAGTTAGATAAGGTGAGTGAACCTTCTTGGGTAACAGCCCAGGTGAGGTTCTACTGAAAATGAAAGTTTTTATATGCTCAGGTAATTTGGATGAAGAGAAAAAGTTGGGGTTTTTTTTCCCTCCATTTAATTCAGAAACTGTTACTATAAAAATGGGAGCAGTAGCTTCCCATAATTATGGTCTTTAAATGATGAAAAGTAGAAGATAAAACTAAGGAAAAAAATTGAAATAGGCCTAAATTTGAAAGGGGAATCAAATGTATTACAGTGCTTAAAAATTACTGTTTTCCCTTTCAGTTTAACAGTTTTCACTTTCTTATCTAGCTAGAATAGCAAGCTAAGTGCTTCGGGAATGTCTGCATGCTATTACAGCTACATCTGAAACAGGAATTACTGAAAATTTACGGTAAAACCTGCTTTGGAGTATTTTTAACTAAGTTTTATAGGCCTAAGAAGTTTCGGGGAGTTTTGATATGCTTCAAATACTTGTTTCGGGTTTTGGATAATTGGGTGACTGAACACTGAAATGAAGGTAGTACAGCTGACAGATTCGATTTGCAGCAACCATAGTAACACTTCTGTTTGCTCAGAATATTTTTACTTTACATATTACTGGACCATCTAGCCCATGACAACTGAACTTAACTTGCTATTGGTTCTGTGTATCTAGGTGGGGTGACTTATGGCCAGGAACTGTTGGGTGCTATGAAGTCCTTTAGGGCCACGTTAGGCCAAATGCATATTTCGTGGAGTAAAAGCAACACCTCACAACATGGACTGTCAGTGATGAAGTCTTTCTGGCCCCGTTTTTCTCTAAAGGCAAGCCAATGGTGTGAAGCTGGGATCTACCTCTTAGCTTCCCAAGCTGTGGACAAGTGCCAGTCACAAGAGGGAGCTGAAACTGCACTCGTTGAAATTGAGAAGTTCCTGGTAACGGCTAAGGAACATCAGCTCTCTAACCCGAAGGAGTTCTACAATCAGTTTGACATGATCCTCACCCCTGAAATAAAGGTAAAACCCGTCAGATATGCGTGCACTGATTTAAAATTTCAAAATTACCAACTGCCTTGTACATGAGAGCATACTTGGCTATATATTTGAGTCTGCACAAATATGCCAGTTTCCCTACACCAAAAGGGCATAGAGGTGAACGCTTAGGGCAATAAGTTTTATTCAGATGGGTAGTCATGGGACATGTGATTTTTCTTCATAGTGCTATAAAGACTGCGTGACCTACTCAGTGAAACAAATCTGTGTGAGTGCATGGGCTGGGTTGCAGTAAACTGCAGCACATTATGATCTTCAGGTCTAGTCTGAATCTGAGTAACAGAAGTTCTTTCTTAACTTGCTTAGTTCAGCACTGACAACCATCTGTTGTTTGCCTTTTCTTTACCTAGGCCAATGCCCAAAGAATTCTACAAAAACTAGAAGATGTACAAGAAATGTTTGACAAGAGGCAAGTAAGTCTAAAGAAGCTGGCAGCCAAACAGACCCGGCCAGTACAACCTGTTGCCCCGCATCCTGAATCTTCCCCAAAGCGAGCATCACCAAAGATTACCAGACCAGCAGGAGTAGGTAGGCCATGCACACCTGCTTTCAGATACGCACCAATGTTTTGTTCACATAGTCATGTTTAAATTTTGTTGCCACCATGAAGACTTGATGTTCAGTGTCAGCCTTGCAGGCCTAGCTGTTAAAAACAAATGTGAAATATCTGTCACTGCAAACATACAAACAAGGATGAATAAAAAAAAAATTCTGGCTTCTCTTCCTGGGCCTAATCTACAGGGTACATTTTTACACTGTTTTTCAGTATGTCTTATAGTGCAAACTCTTGAAAACCCTAAACAAAAAGCATGAGAACCTCTTTTACATTGCATGTACTCTAGTGTGAATATTTGGCTTTAAAGGGTCACAATCCCTCGAGTTTTAGTCAGATACTTGCAAAGGTTAAGGGTTCGTGAGCAACACTGACTTGTTTGTGCAAATTTTTGTTTTTCCCTCTACATAACTGTTTATTCACTTTCTAGTATTGTCCTCTACTAACTATAAAAGTTGAACATTGCTTGAGTTCAGAATTTATTGGAAGTTTCTTACTTGAGATGAGGATGTGCCTTTAATCAAGATAGCTATTTTCTGCAGAAAGAACATGGATGAAGCCAATTTGAAACAGTGCATCCTGGAGACCAGCTACCCTGTACTTGGTGGTGGGAAGGGGTTGTCCATTTTCAGTAGAGATGCTTATAAGAAACTAAAAAATGGAACCTTAGGGCTTTTTAAAAGGGGAATCTTTAGCAAAGAGCCTTGAAAAAACTAATTTGCATGAAGAACATGCAATAAACTTTGCTTTCTCAACAGGAAGATTAGGATGGCCAGTAGCCTGATCACTTTGCTTTCTAGGCATGTTATCACAAGGTCACACAAATGTCCCTGTCATTCTTCTCTGCTCCCCAGCACTCATCTTTCCTTGTCAAGGGAAATCATTGTCATCAGTTACCTGCCAGTCTGACATCTGTACTTTTTTTTCCCCCAAAACCATGCTAGTTGTGTTCTTAACATTGAGTTGCTACCTCAAGTTTCAGCTTCACTACTGGCTTAAGGCAAGCAGGGACCACAATGCCTTTGAAGGGGTCCTGCTCTGCCGCCCACACGTCCTCCAGCCATGTGTTCCCCTCTTGCACTGTTGTTGGCAGTCAGTTAGCTGTATAAGTTGTGATTTACCTTGAAAACTCAACGATCAGACTGCAAAAATGTGGTAGTTGGTTTTCCATTGCATGAGTTACAAAAACGCAGGGACCTCTCAAGATCACATTGCCCAACCATCTGCCCAAAGCAGCACTAACTTTGAAGTTGATCAGATTGTTCACTGTGTGGCCACTAGTGCTGAAGCAGAAGTTGCAGAAAAAACAGGGTTATGGGGTCAGTAGGTCAGAGCCGGTTAGTCGCTGCTAGTGGTAGTACAGTTTTAGAATAGTTTTCAGCTATCATGTAACTGCATCTTCAGGCTAAAAGCTAGTCTTGCATTTCTGTTTATGCATGCGGTCACTGCTTGTGTTTCTCAAACTTTCTTGTCACTTTAGAGCGCTTGCAGATTTTTTAAATTAAACTTTTGGCACAAACAGAATCTTAAAGAATAGTCGCTAGGACATAAATGACAATGCTTGTTCATACTGCCAATCCCATACTATCAGCTCTTTCACAGAAAATCGTGAGATGCTTCCTTGCTCTGACCCTTGCATTGCAGTTTCCTGTTATACAAACAATACAGGATAACTGTGACAAGGATTAGATAGCCTCTGATGTCCTGTTGCATGTTAATAGGTAGATGAAATTTATTTTAAAATGTTACTCCATTTGTTCTCTGAGGAGATGCAAAGTGCAACCCAGTCTTGTTCAGACATTGGTAAGTAGACTGTAACATCTCATTCAGATTTTTTGTGCCAGAAGGTGATTGACCTAGAGTACCTCGGTACAAAAACAGAAGTCCCTGACTGTCTACAGCTTATCCTGGGGCTCAGAAAGTTACTTTAACTGCTGTAAACAATACATGGATCTTTACATATACTGTGTAATGGCATCCTTTGTGTATTATCCAATTGTCTGCTACAAAGAGTTATACTTAAATTTTTCTGAGCGTCCTTCCCCTCAGAATGCCAAAGTACTTGGCAAGTACTGGTGTTTAAACCCCTGTTTTTTTTCAGAAAGAAAACTGAAGATAAACTGATAAACACAGATAAACTGATTCATCAAGGGGTTTCACAGTCTGAGTCTGAAATGTGGCTGAGAATAGAAACAGGGACAGTGAGTCCTATTCCAAGCCTTGAAAATGAGGCTGTGAAATTCTGCTCTTCTTGAAGCTACCCTCATTTGGACTTTCCTCTGTGTCCTTTCTTCACACGTTTACAGGATCAATGCAATATCAGCGGGTCTTTTTAGAAGAATTGAGTACCATCTTAGAAAAATGAGAGAGGCTAAGAGCACCTTCTTGAAACGTATTGTAACTCATTGTTATTTGTTACCAGGACGTACCTGAATATTTCGAACAGCTTGCAAAACAGAATACAGCTACGGGAAAATACCATGTTCCTAGTCTGTGTAAATACAAAAGCAACCAAAGGCAATACAATATGGTAAACAGACATAGAAGACCAGAAAGGAAGGCTTTTGTCCCCAGGCAGCAGATGTAACAATACCATGGCAGCCTTGCAATGGTTGTCTGTGAAAGGAAAAAAGTTACGTTTGTTCCAGAATAGATTTTGTTTTGTTTTGTTTTTACTTGCTGACTATCTGCTCCCCTAAAAAGGACTGGTAGGGAAAATTCAATCCAATTCAGGGTGCTAATGGAAAAATCTTAACAGATGTGAAGGCTCAGGCATGAAATACTCCATTATTATAGCTGTGCCACTCTTCACTTTACACGGACATAATCATTAGTGCATACAGGCAGAGCTGATACCATGTATGAGAGAAAGGGCAGAATTCTATCAGGGAAACAACTGTGACAGTTTCTTATGTCTATGTCCTTATGGTGTTTGATCACTCTTGGAATAGTCTTAGCTTAGTAAAGATCCAGAAAGGCAGCTCAGAGCTGCACTGTAAACTCTCCCTCACCCAATGCTTTTCTGTGGGTTGGAAATTCTGAAGCAAAATTTTAATGTCATCCCATTTGTGCTTGAACCTTTCAGTTTCACAAAAGAGCTTGTAAATTTTGCAGGGACAGGCCTGTTCAACGTTGAAAAACTGCTACTGGAATTATCGTGATGCTCAAAAGTCTATGGCAGCTGGACCTGGTGTGCATTTTAGCTGTGGGAATCTGCTTAAATGTTACTCACAGATCAACCCAGAAAAGGCAGAAAACTGCTGACCCTTTTGTAATAAATGCCTTGAAAATATTAGTAGTATATACGACACCTTATTTTAAGGAGAACTCTCTTTAGTCCCAATAGAAGCTGCTTGAATATTGCTAAGGGCTAAAATTGTCCCTGCATCTGTTGGGAGGAAAGAAGTGACACTTGATGGAGAAATTCCTTTGCTCTACTTCACTTTTGAGGGTATCATTTTTTGTGATTTGACTACGTATTTCTGGTCTGTATTTCTGTACAAAACTCCTTAGCTGAAGTGAATTGGCATAGCTCCACAAAATCAAGTCCTGCAGGCTAGCATTGCCCACAGGCTGTCAGGCAGAGTGGGATAAGCCACAGAACTGTAAAAGATAATACGAGCTATTCGGGATGGATGACTGTAACTAACAGTTCTCTATTTTGATTGTAATTCTCCCAAACTCCAAATCTTTGAAATGAAGCTTTCCCAAAGGCTATCTTCTTCAGCCTGATGTTTTCTTGGAAAACTTCAGTAAAAAATTATTTTGGCCATCTCAGTGAACAAGGCTAGGAAAATTGTCTAGCTTTAGTTACCTTTGTGGCAAGAACTGGAACATGACAATACAAAATAGTTTTGTCCTTTCCTAAAGTGTCCAGATTTGGCAGAATTATAAGCACTTGGGGGACAAAAAAAAATATCTCAGTTCAAACATACTAATTAGGTATGAACTTGCTACACTCTGGCTTCTATAGTCTTACTTCCTTTGTTGTCAGCAAAAATCTTTGGAACCCAGAGACAAAATATGTTTCCTATCCCCTGCACCACTTGTTTCCTTACAGTATGATCTTGCAGCATCTTAAGTAAGGCCTGCTTAATGCAAGGCTGTCACAGTCTCCCTTTCTACTCTTGTCTTTGCCCACACAGCAGCGCATTTCTGACTGCGCTTTCCCCCAGTACTTCTGGTTACCTAGCCAGGGGAAACAAAGGAGGGAACTGAAAACTGTCACTGAGGTGGTGGGGTTGTTCTGTTTTGGCTAGTTCAGCTCCTCATTGTCTAGTTCCCTGAACTGCAGTGCTGACAAAAAAAGAAGGGAAAAGTATATGGCCAAAGGTTGGGAGGACAGGGAGAAGTGTACCAGACCCAGGTCAGATGGGTTTCAGCTGTTGTGGAGTCAGCCCTGAAACTGTGACTACTTACTGCTGCTTTTACTCGTGATGACATGGGAAATAGAAGCTGGTGCTGTAGGTGTAAAGGTCTCAACCCTGTTAAAAACACACGTGGGTGTTAACGTGATTCAACTTACTAAAAACAACCCCCTCAAAATTGCACTAACTTGTGCAACTACATAAAGAAATCTACACTGGAAAAAGCAGTAAAAGACTGAAATCAGAATTACTGGGCAGGGCAAGTATCCTCGAACAGTTAGTGGCATGTAATACTCACTAACCTGAAAATTCAGTTCTAAAAATGTCAGGTTGGTCTCCCAGAGTAGTGTATTCTCTTGATCTTTATCTATGGAACTCAGATGTCAGTGTGGTTGATAACAGCCTGTTACCTCTGAGAAGTGTTGTGAAAACAGCTCAGTAAGTATTTATGAAGCACTTGAATTGTAAAAATGATTATTAGAAAAAAAAAGACAATTATTTTCAGAGCAGGGACTGAAATACCATACGGATAGTAAGGCTCTGGGCCCCCACTGAGAAATACAGATAAATCAAAATAGTGAATAGCTGCTCATGAATTGTTTCTGATTCCATGCACTGCATGAAACAAGGATTCTTAGAGGGGGGTGGGCCAAGATACCTTAGCTGCAAACGGGCAAAATTAGGGTTGCACATGCAGCTTTGCTTCTGGCATCTCCTGTCTTCTAAATGCTGTAAAATATTCACCTAGGGATTTCTTTGTGTGCAACATAAATGTGAAGTACAGGAGCAGAGATGTCAAAGTTTCTGTGAGCTCATTAAGCAAATAACATGTTTAACAGCACATTGCACATAAAAAATCCATGACTCACCCTACAAACATCTCATAAGGCCAGCTTGGATCATCAAATTCATATGGGGAACACAGCTAGAGCCTTTTCAGTTCCTTAAATAACAAAATTTAAACTGGTTCAATCTCAGTTAAATATGTACTACTGCTCATTGGATCTATTCCAGCATTCCTCACAGTCACTAGTGCATAACGCTCACTAACTAATAACATCTGGATAGAGGATAAAAGAATGTCTTGCAAGAGCCTGGGGATGTGTGCAGGAGAAGTGAGGCTGCAGAGATTAGCTGACTCAGAAAAGATGGTGCATATGATTTTCATTAATGGTTTGGGGAAACCACCAATTTCTATAGTTCAAGATATTTCTATATATGAAGTAGAGAAAAGGAGAAGATGCTTTCAATTGTGCAGCTGTAGGGCTGCTATCACGCTTGGGCTACTCTTGAGGAAACCAAGTAGTCTGTCTCCTTGTAGAACAATACTCCATGTACAGGGGCCTTGCTGTATGCTTCTTATATGGGTAGATTTTTAGGGGGCTTGATAGCAATTTTGCTAGAGCAAAGAAGTATAGATTACATTGCTAAGAATGGAAAAGACTTTCTGTATTAAGCCATTAAATGATAAACCCTTAGGTGCTCTGGTGTTTCTTTAGCTGCCTAAGCATGCTGTTTTGTCATCACCAGCATTCAAAACAACTATTAAGGCATTATCTTCAAACTCATGTTCCTGTGGTACAGCATGAACTGCAAGCCCCGATAAACAGTTTAGCAGACTAGTTGCTTCCACACCTGTTCTTGACAAAGGACTTTGTTTCTGCTTTAGGTGATTTGTGAGAATGCACAAACTCCTCTGCAGAAAACAAATGGGGAAGCATGTGGCTGGGAAATTCACACAAGACCTGAATGTAAAGCATGGTATTTAAATCTGAGGGGGGCTTTGAATGTCTTACAAGTGTTGGGGGTGTGTCATAACCCTTGACTCTACCGAGTCTGTGTCTCTTGCTGGTCAACAAGTTACATGTACTCTAGCAGGAGCAAACTTGAGGCCAATGCCCAGATGGACTAATTCAGCTGTCTCTGAGCACGCGGGAGCTGTGTACTGTTCTGTTTGCGCCTCGCTGTGTGATGCAGCCCCCGCCGTGAGAGACAAACACCTGAGAGATGGTGCCTGTACCCTGCCATGCAAGAGCAGGGTGGGGAACTGGGTGAAACCACATCCTTTCCTCACAAGCAGCACAGCAAGTTGTCCTCACTGAATTTGTTTCAGTCTTGGAGTGGCGGGGAGACTGCAAAGCAACATTGAGCACATGAGTTTATCTCCTTTCCTAGAAACTTCAGAGATAGTACAGCCCACATTACCATTTGTTGTAGGCTAGTAGTAAAACAGTAATTCCATATTTATCGTGCAACTTGTTCATAGAAAAACTAGTGAGAAGTACTAAAGCCCCATATGAAAAGGACAGGGGTGCTCCAGGTGAATGCAAGTGATAGACCCAAACCCTGCTCTACGGTAAATATCCTTGCAATAAACAGTTTACCTTTGCATACAATGCCTTTTAACATTTGTTTTAAAAGCAGCATTGAGCAATTTAAAATATTGAGTTCAAAATGAAATCTTCATTACTCATTATCCAGAGGAGTGCTGTGAAACAATAGGATGAAAACAACCTTGATACCCTGTAGACCTTAGATTGTTTATAGATATAGTTTTCCTTTGTGTTCCTGTACTTTGTTCTTTCAGTAGGCAGTTGAACACTGTAACTTTCAGCTTCCTCAGCAGTACAGTACAGTGATGACCTTGAAACGGCCAACTGTACAGAATTTTATAAGGGAGTTTCCCTTATAAAATCCTTTCAGTTCCATAGTAATTAGTGCAATAATTATTGGCAGGTATTTGAGCTGTTTCTTTCTATATTGCTCCAGAAACTACTTGAGTGTAGTGACACGCAGCAGTCTCTGAATATGGGCCAGTCTATAACTGAAAAATACTCTGGAGCATAACTGAAAACAGATTGCTTCCTGTTTTCAATTCATTTCTGGGTCAAATTTGAAGGGGAAAATTTGCTGTATCAATCTGAACCAAATTCATCTCTGAAATATAAGCAGTTGGAGTTGATTGTTTTCTTATCTTCTCCCTGCTTCTTTCCTGAAATATGTTATACCGATGACGCTAATAAACTAAGCTAATAAAGTGACCCGAGTAATCTGCTGCTGGATCAAAGAGGATCTGCTCTTGGGCTTTTTGTGAATGTCATCTTTCACTTACACTGTCCAGTGTTCTTTTTCCTGGATCACCTACATCTGTCTCAAGTTTGTAAGTTGTGATCCAAACATCAGTCATAACAGATTACCACGTTTTCTGCTGACTGCTTTCATCCAGGATCAGTATCAACCATCCCTTCAAGCTAAAGTTTTCTTATTAATAAACAGGTCAAACAGCTTGGTATTACTGACTGCTGTTCTAAGCAAAAGTTCTTAAGTTTCCTAAAATTACTTTCTTTGCTTCTATTCCTTTTAATAATACATCCAGTATATATAAAACTTGGGAATTGACTTTGTAGAGCAATGAACTCTGATTTAGATAGGGTAACTGGTATTCAGGAGTGTTTGTTAAGTGTGTGGGGAAAAGCATGAAAAGTCTCAGTTTTCTATAACTGAATCAGGATTTTTGTGATCAAGTCCTGTATCTATTTTAATGCTGATTTTTCGAGGTATAAATAGGATATAGTTGGGAGAAGCTCCAGAAGAGACTGTTGTTCAGTGTGACAGGTATGATTGCAGCCTGTGTCTTGCCAAGATGATGCTAGATGAGCATTTAAGGCTAAATAAAATCTTCTGGATGCATTAGTATGGAAAAAAGTGAATTTACTGATGATTGTAACCACTTTACTCAGGGATTCACAGGGAAAATCAGAAAAGGGCCTGTTTGAAAATTTATCAAATAGTTGATGAAGGTTGGTATTCTGGTTTTGCCAATGGTAGAAATCATCCTCCCTGCAGATTAGAAAGGTATGAAGAACTTTGACAATAAGGTCAAATAGCTTTTATTTGCTCTATCTTGCTTTTTTTCCCCTCCCTTAGTTTCAGAATGTCAATACACCACTTTTTAGGTGAAATAACAATATTTTTGAGACAACAGTTACTACTTCATGGAAAGCTTTCTTGGGGATGGGGAAAAAGGCATCTGTTGAAAGCAGTGCTCAATCAAAACCATCCCCCTGCTGTATATTCTGAAGAGAGTGATGGAAGAACCAGAGTTGACATTTTGCATTTCTACTCAGTCCTGGGAACTGTAAGAATCTTCTACTGGTCAATTATAGCTGTTGGTGGCTGCCAGACTTTGCTGTTCTTTAGAAGAAACTTTCTAATATGGAGTCATTGTGAGGAAGTAATAGGCATGACATGGACATTACCAAGTCTTCACGTCATTCAGCATGGGATAAACCCAGGAAGATTCAGGAAAGAGTTAGAGAGAAGCTGCTTTAATTAATTCTCTTCCCAGCTGCACAATAAAACACACAGGATAGAAGAAATGTCAGCTTCAGTTGTTCTGTCTATGAAACTGATTTTCTTAACTGCATATAATTTGGGGTATTTTGATGCTTTTTCTTTTTTTTGCCTTTACGTTAAAAGAATAATTTAATGACAAAGGCAGTTGAAAATTTGTTAAATGTGTTTCTTTTTTAAAAGTGTTGAGTCCTCTCCTACATGAATCTTTTGCTACTGTGGCTGCCTCATTCAAAGATGTCTGCATCTTTTTTATTGTATCCCTCAGCTTCTCCCAGAGAAGAAGAAAAAGTTATTGGTGACCACCAAGACTGTAAACTCCTCAAAACATTAAACTTGGTGAAACCATCTTAAACAATGTTACCAGATGCATTTGAAAACACCAGCTTTTATTTTTGAAAAAGTTCTTGTTCTGTGAGAAAGTTTTCCCAGAATAAAACTAAAAAGGACTTAATCTCAGAATTACAACAATTTTGTTCTTTGTTGCCTGACCCGGATTCTTTCATTATTTCATCTGGTATTCATATTTGTTTTTATCATGACATGCATGGTTGCCTGTATCAATTCAGCAACTAAGAACACGGAGAGCACTGTTTGCCTCATACTCACATAACATGCACTGTGAACTCAGGATCAGTTTAAAATAAAGATACAAACTGTAACAGAGATTATTTTTCTACTGAAGCCAAATGCATTCCACTCAAGCCAGATGTATGATTCCCCTTCTCATAATTCATTCTAAACCTTTTCTCTGGGCAGCAGTCTCATGAGAAGCAGTTATGTTATTAGGGATAATTTTCTCTGACAACTCACTGTCAACTGGTTTACAGAGCCTGTAAGGCCCAACAAACCTGACAAGACAGAGCATATTCTAAAATAATCTCCCTGGATTCACTGTCATTACATACATGGTCACAGTTACCTGTTGAACACCTGTATGATTACTCTTTTGAGACTTGTTCACATGATGAAACCTTATAGGGCACAATTCCTTATGATCTGACATTAGCAAACTGTTACCAGAACCAAACTTTCTTCTCTTTGGGAGCTCACACAAGCAATACCACCTGAGCTGAAAAACCATGCAAATGAAAATTACCCAATTGTTGATACAGCTGGCTACGTTTGCCTGTGCTACGCTAAAGATGGTTGGCAGGAAGGAAGCCAAACCGACGCAGTCATTACGGTGTGGGCTGTAGGTGTCAATTCAAGACACAGCAGAGCACGGAAGAACATAGCCCATCCCTTGTGCCAGCTGGTCCTTCACCTCTGCAGCCACAACCCAGGTCTCCGTTACCACTGATGTGACAGGATGTTTGCTCATTGCTTTTATTACAAAGTAGGATTTCAACTTTTAGCACGCATTTTCTAATGTTACTTTCTTTTTGACTCCTTCAGCTACCAACAGGAGGTCCACAGAAATTTCCTGCCCTCCTAAGACCATTTCTGAAGTAGAGTTATCAAAAAAGAAAAACATTAAGAAGAGTAAAGGTGGAATTAAGGTAGGTGTATCTGTGTTTGGGGGACATCCCATATTGTGAAAGAACTCAAAACAATATAAATAAAAGATTTACATATTTATACTTAGAATTAAAGAACTGAACATTTAGAAGAATTCTCTGGGGTTTTTTACACTTCATGTTGCAGTTTGAAAGTTACTCTGATGAGTGTTAAAGATTTATGCTCAAGTACATAGAAAAAACAAGTTATACTGCAGCAGAAATCACTTTCAAAGGATGAAAGAGGAAATGTGGAGTTAATGTCCAACAATAATACATTCAAGTGCATCCAAAGTCCTTCCTTATAGCATATGAACTATTCTGTTTCTAAAACTAGAATCTTATTCTAGCTCCTCTGAAGTTACGTGTTATGTTCCAGGTTTCACCAAGTTATGTATTTTCCCTGATTTCTAAGGGTAACATGCAAAGGAGGGAATACTAGACGCTTAATACTTCAAAACTGGCCAACCAAAAAACCTGTAGAAAAATTCCACTGTTGCTTGTTGCTGCATGGGCAAGTAAGGTTCAGGGAAATGTATTTTGCTTTTGTGTCTCTATGATATTTGTAGCATTGCTGTTTCTGCAGCAAGATTCTGTTCAGGACTCCTTGGACATCCTTATCCTTTCCTCCCTGTTCCCAAGCCTGACAGCATTTAAGAGCCCTGCCATTACAGCAGAGTCTTGTTTGTTTAAGCTGTAGAAACTGACTGAGATGATAAGCTATCAAGACAGGCATTTGGCCCTCCTTCGGTATTTTAAGACTGGAATCAGAAGGATCCAGAAACTTCATTCATCTGCAATTCTTGTAACTACAATGAACTGCAGCTGCATCCTGCAACTTTTAATTTCCCCGAGCTAGCTGAAATAGCCACTTTCAGAGACCAAACTTATTTTTTTTCCTGTCAAATTCAAGTAATGCCTCATCTGTTTGAGTTTAGACCACACAAATACACCTGTAAGGGACAGGAGTACCACTCAAGTTGTGTTCTGAATGGTCTGTGGACAAGTATTATGTAACTTTGCTAACATCCTTTCAGTTAGAAGTTTACAAAAAAAAAGACTGAAGTCAAATCATACGCAGTGCTGTTCACTCACAACCTTTTAAATAGTAACAGCCCTTTGCTGTAATTTTCTTGCATCTTCCCTGCATTATGATTCATGTTATTAGCTCGTTAGGGCAGCATGTATCACTAGAATGAGAAAAAAAAAAGTGCAATTTAAGGTATGCTTCAAGAAACAAAAAATTGAGAGGGTCCTGAATGTGTTCAGGGAAATAATACAACTAATATTCAAAAAGAATAGCAAAACAAGTTGAGTAGTAGGGGAAAGAGGTATGATCTTGATTTAGCTGCCTCATTGAAGTGTGATAAAACCAACAAGTAGCCTTCTTCACATTTCAGCAGTCTGGGGTCAGATGAGGGAGAAAGGAATAAGCTTTGTCAGTACGTCTCTGGGGAAATGAAATACCCCAACCTAAAACAGGTTATATACCTGGTAAAGACGATGACGCACTAGCCCCTGCACTTGTTAATTTTTTCATAGTTCCTTAGTTATTTTACAAAGGATTTTTAAAGGTAAGCTCTACATAAAGAACACATCCAATAGCAGAGATCACCTTTTATGATTAAAGTTCTCTGGGTGTTTTCCCGTTTAGTCCACTATTATTGAAGGTATTCTTAAAATAAGCATTTTAGACTTCCTGATTTTTAGTAAGTAATTCACAGAACAAACCTCATACATTAGCGCTTCTTACACCAGTAACAGCCACTCCCAGTTCTGAAATTCACTCCCAGTTCTGAAAAATTAAGCATTAGTGGAAATAAGTTAGCACCCTCACTGTGCAACAGCATCAATTAGTGGATGTGCTGCTTTGCCCCAGTTATCCAAAAAATGGCTTAATCCTGTTAGTGCAGAAATTCTACACAGATTAGAACTAGTTGTTTTGGGGTTTTGTTAAGTTTGTTTTCTGGGTGGTATGGGTATTGTTAGGGGCAAGAAGGGGAGGAATAGTGTTATCCTAAGGTAGAAAAAGCTTGAAATGTATCAAGTGTCTACCTGGCACAATTGTGCTATTTACCTTTTGATATAATGCAAGCTACTTCAACCCGGCTCTTCTGTTATCCACACCCTGACTTGCTTGTACATTTGACCTTTATTTCCCTGAAGCTGAAAAGCAAAAATTATATTCAGCCCATTTCCCAAAATGGCTAAAACAGCCAACGAGTTCAGCAATAAGCACAGAATAAAATCTAGTTATCAGCAGGAACATACAGCTGGTCTCACCTTTGAACTCACAGAAAGTAACTTTGGAATTAGTCTTATTTGCACCAATAATGCAGGTAATCAGTTGCATTCCTTCCACAATTAAGTGCATACAACATGATACAGGCTTTATAAAAACATCCATTAATGCACTTTTAAATCTACTTTCTAAGACTACAGTGCAAGGTATTACCCCCTCTCCTTCCCTTTCCATTGTTGCTATAAAATTTGTTTGTATTTTATTTGTTCTGGCAATATTTCAGGTGAGGATAGCTTATTAATGAGCCCATCATTGTCACCAACCAGCTAAGTAACTTAGTTACACAGAATGTAAGGCAGGCCACTGCTTGCTTTTTTCCCCACAATCAGCCCTTAAAAATGAAAGTGCTCAGGAACTTAAAAGACTCTGCTGGAGTTTAGATATTGGATTAACTGCAAACTCAACAGCTGAGTTGTTTTACTGAGTTTGAAGAGTTTGCCTTTGAGTAAGCCCCAAGTAGTGTTTCAAAGCTGCAGGGAAAAAAAACAAAAGAGGAAAAGCCTGTGTAAAACGTGCCTGGCGCACACTTGAAGTGATCTGACTCTGCAAGACAGGACAAGGAAGTAGGTTAATGTTTATCAAAATATTACGTAAAAAACTCCAGTCCATTTCAACCTGGGAACAGCCCTTGCACATGTATGCTGTGCGCTGTGTTTGAGGGGATATACTTACCCAACACTGCTACTAGCGCAAAGATACTTGTCAGAGGCACAAGATGGATTCCCTTAGACTTCTCCATACAGCACCATACAAAGAACTCTGAAAACGTGAAGGCAGGAAACAAAAAAACCCCAGTATTTCAGACTCTAACAGGCTGCTATGCCTATAATGATCTGCGTAAGGGGATAACCCTCCTTCCACGGTGGAAAAACAAAGACTTTGCCTGGATTCAAGAATGCCTCCCATGCCAATGTTGAACAAGGAAGCAGAAAAAGGGAGAGGAGGTATTCTTAATTTACAACCTGCATATATAGAATTCAATTAACTTGTCCAGTGTCTTACTAGACTAGGCAGGATCCATTTTTTATTCTTTTAAAGAGTCGATGTTTTCTAAATAAAAAGATCAGCAACTGAGTATTTTGACTTCTAATGTGTCCTTTTTATTCAGATTGAAGTGATGCATGAAGCTAGTCAAGGAGGATCTAGCAGAGTCCTGGTGATGAGTGAAAGTGATGAGAACTTGTCAACAAGGAGGAGGTAAGGCTGCATACATGAGCCAGTATCATTGTTTTGTTCTTAGAATTAAGATAACTGCGTTTATAGTACATTCACTACAACTATGGTGAAGGTTCACTAAGATTAAAATTAGATATAGTCAAGTTACTGAAATGCTTCAGACATGCATTTATACACAGTTTGTCAGCTGGAAACGCAAGCAAGATTTATCTTTTATTTTCAGTTGGGGGCTTGGGGTTTTTTTGCAATTTCCTTTTTTCTTAGAAGTATTAATTACATGGCATGAGAAAATAAATCATTAGAATAAGCCTTGCATATATGTACAAAAAAAGCAGTATTAAAGATCATCTCATTGCATTCAGGATATTCACATTTGACTATATGCCTGTAAGAAGTTTCTGGTTTCTTAAATGCAAGCAAAAATCTTCTCTCCCTTTCTGCAAAGTCTTGAGAAAGGGATTATTAATGATTTAGTCTAAAATACTTAAGTCATTTTAGTTTAAGAGGTGCAATGAAAACCCAGTTCAATTTAGTTATACTGCACTGTTTCTAGGGCAAGAAGAGCAAAGAAAAACAAAACCAAAAACCAGCAAACCAAAAAAAACCCACAACAAAACTCACCCTGCAACAAACCAAACCCCACAGTCTTCACTGACTTAATTTCCTTTGTTTTCTTCAGTACAATTCAGTTATGCCTCTATCTTACTCAAGTATAAGCTGAAATTACTTGATGCAAAAGACTGCATTTCTAAAACTACCAGCTTGATACATTATGCTAGGCAAATGAGAGAAACATACAAAAGTGCAACTTACTCCTATCTGAATTTAATTATACCCTATGAAAATACAACTGGTCTCCAAACCATCAGCTAGTTTTCAAAAGCTGCAGAGTGTCATCTGAAATAGAACTTACTTAGATAGATACACATCTCTTAGGAACAGTTGCCTAAAAAGAACATACACATTTGGAGTTAATATTAACAACAGGTTAAGCTTCTAACATCTGGCAGTTTTATACAACTTCAGACCTAGAAGCTTGGTAAACAAATTTATGAGTCCTCTCCTTTCTTGAAGACACCACAAAAGGTTTGGTTCAAGGTAGAATATGAGGAACGGCGCAGAAGGGGAAGCAGTTTGAAGTCCTCTCTTTGACAGGGAACTCAGAACAGCACTTAAAAGCATCAGAGCTCAGCTTGTCTGTTACAAAGACGACAACAAGAAATATTTAACCTCATTGTGGTGTTTTTTTTTTTTAAAAAAAGAAATAAGACTGTTTATTCAAAACAAATTTTATAAAACAATTGTCTTTGTGGTACAGAGCAAAGTTTAAGAATAAATATTGAATAATTTGTATAAAAATTAGTAGTATCAAAGGGAAAATGATGCAAACCAAACAAACAGGTAAAAAAATTTTAGCATTAAATATGCTGTGCAACAATGTCAAATTCTTAATGAGGAGTGACCATTCAGGCTGACAAGAATTTTATTTGTAGAAGTAAAACCTGACAGCCCTGCATTGGAGCACTGAGACTATTGTTACAAAAGATCCAGATGAAGGTGTACAAATCTTAAGTCACCGTTTAGAACCAGAAAATAAGTTTTCCAGCATCTCCATTTTTTGAAAGGAGTGCCTTCATGCTTTCCTTTTTATTCAACAAGCAACTTCTCTTCACTGCAGCAAAAGAAAATGCATACTACAAACATCAGGGCCCTTTTGAAAAACAAACCAAACAAAATTCAAACCAGCTGTAAAACAAAGTGTTACAATAGTAAAAAATGACTTTCAGATAATGGCAAATTACATCTAAGCAGTGTTTTAGGTGTTAGCTAGGTCACTACCCCATAGAAGTTTAAGCTACTTAGTTAAAACTTATTTTACCTTTTTTTGTATGAGTGAAAATAATAAATCCCAGCACATAGTTATGCTGGAAAAAATGTCTTATTAGTACATTTCGGTTGCATACTGTGTATGAAGACCCTCTTTCCCCACAGTGAACAGGGTGGCCTTTTCTATTAGCGCCATTTTGCTGTGCAGCTTGTTGATTTAAATGGTCAGAGATCTGATGAAGCAGCTTTCCCTCAGCACAGAATACTACTTTCTCTATATGTGCCTTTATTTCTCTGTAAGCCAACAGGTTATATAGATCTAGCGCCGTCTTTTGTTTTTTTTTCTTTTAAAGTACCCGCATCCTCATTACTGTAATCAATCTGTACAGGCTGGGTTTGTTCTTTTTAAAGTAGCAGCTGTTACATTCTTCAATCATTCTGAAACTGATAAATGATTTATTTGTGGGTTCTGTACATACCAAACATTTGGGTCCTGTTAGGATTCTTATTCTTTTCTTTCTGGAAAACCAATTACAGAAAGCTATCTATTTCACTTAATTCCAGTAATTACCTACCATACATCTGAAATGGCATCTTAGAGAACAGCAAGCTCACTCCTGGATTCTGTCTACACTAATATAAACCATTAGCCATTCAAACCATTAAAACCTGCAGCACAGCTCCAACAGCTGTAGCAGTTACTTAAGTCTGTATAGCTGTTCCACAGAAAAGTCAGAAAACACAGGTCAGGTACCTCACTGCTCCACACAGGGAGGAACTTCAGGCAGAAGGAAAAAGTCTAGGCTCAGACAGAAAACAAGTAGTATTGCTCCTGTAATTAGCACATTTCCAACAGATGCTTGATGATTTGTGAGCTTTTGCATTGTTATTGCTCTGCTGGGTAAGCTTGACTCATTCAAGCTTTCAGAAGTAGTTTTCTGACACTATCCATGCTCGAACTTTTTCCAGCATCAGATCAGATCGTAAGCAGTATCTGACTGTACCTTGTGGGCTGTGCGTCCAATCCAGGAAGAGCTACCACAGGTTTGGCAATTAGCAACTCAAATATCTGTCCTGAGAGTCTGTGAAAACACCACTAGTGAGCTACACAAGAAAAGACTGCAGACATCCTAGAACTTTGATTCTCTGCAATATTTATATGGCACCACAGTACAATTCGAAACAGCTGGAGTTTAAATATCACTTGAATTCTATCCTGATCTACAACACACAGGTGTTTTATTCCTCCTGCAGCTGATATTAACATTGAAATATATTTAAGATACAGGGTTTTGTGGACACAAACTACCCTGAAATTTTAAAGACTATCCTTGTGCTTAAGGCTACAGAAGTTTTAGTGATTTTGGTTTGTGTACTAAGTTTCTGTGGATGATCATCTCCCTATCCTTTCACTGTGAAGTCAAACTTTGTGCAGCAAGTATCTTCCTCCTTTGTTATACAAGCATGAAATTTTGCTTTTTACAGTCTTTAACAGCTTCAAAATACCTGTAAGTAATATTTTTGGGGACTTTTGCTTGCTTTTCACCTTCAGAACCACGAATACTGGAAAGCACAGGTATTGTTAAAAAAACACATTTAGCTTATTTGCTTATTAAAGATTGGACTCTAAATATACTGCCTCGGTCTTCAGAAGGCAGAGAAAGATGAGCAAAAAGAGTTACACAAGCAATAGCTTGATTTTTATTCTTTCAGGTTCTAGAGGGAACTCCTTTGTTACTTTAAAACAACCAAGTCAGAGGGCACTCAAACACTGTTTCCCTATTTCAAAGACTTAGCAAGCTTTGAGGAAAAGGTTGTAGTAGTCTTCACTTCTAGCACTCACTGTTTGTCAATTGTGCAGGTCCATACTTACTTTCCATGAAGCACTGAGAACTGGTGAATATTTGTAACTGATTAACATTGCTCTAAATTACTGCAATAGTCTCATTCATCAAGTCAGAAGTTCTATTTTCCTCATGTTTTGAAAGGTCTACTCCATTTTGATATAGAAGATTATTTTTTATCATATGCCTTAGTTCACATACATTTTTTAAAGAAAACTTAAGACTTACTGACAATTTCAAAGTAGTAGACATTTTCACCAAGCATTTCAAAGTCTAGAAGTCCGTTATAGTTCATTTAATCCAGATTTGCATCCCTTGGAGAGTGTAAAGGAAGAGGATACAATGTAAAAAGTTGCAATACAATAGGAGAGTTATTCCAATAAGAGATCGTGAACAGAATTTGGGACCATCTTTCCCCCCCCCAAACCCCAACTATTCACATGTAAGTTTTACCTCTTTCCACATTTACGTATTTTGAATAAACAGCTACAGTTGTTTTGGCTCAGTCGATCTTCAATGCAGATATTCAAGTATCAAGAAAATGCAGCTGAACAAGGATACGTGTCCTCATAGTATAGTTTACAGAGAAGCACAATATTAACTAGTCTGCAGTATATTCTACCCCAAACCCCTGAAGAAAACTCTTTAACTTTGGGATCTGTAGCCTCCTTCCAGAGCTGGTGAAGATCATCTACGTGTCCATGAGAAGTCATCATTTTTTTATAAATGCAGGGATGATATGGAGCCTTTCCTTCCCCAGAAAAAAATGCATGATATTGTGGTACAATTCCCATTTTATTGGCACAGAGACCCATGAAAACATCATCTATATAAAGACTTGTATTGAGGGTCAATGAAGCCTCATATACTTTAGCTGCTACATCATTTGATATTACATAAGCAGCTCCTGCTGTATAGTCAGGATAAGAGGGCCACTGGTACATTTCATATGGAACATAGTATTTGCTACTCTTGTCTCTTATGGGGGGTGATCCACGATGGACACGACCAATCCAGAAATCTTGAACACCCATTTGTGCTAGACTTTGGAGATAAGCAACAAGATTTGGCATATGGATAAATATATCATCATCTGCAGACATAATGAACTTGGCATGAGGACAGTACGCATTCACCCAGCTAAACTGCAAAAGCAATTTAAGAGTAAGATTGTGAAAAGTATCCAAGAAGTCTTGCTGAATCAAATCATTGTATTTCTGGTCTTCCAGCTGAAGTTCTCTTTGCAGCTGTGTTTGCTGCTGCTGACCTGCTGGTCGCCCTAAAGCAAAAAGAGTTTTAATGTTGGCGTTAAGTTGAGAACGAACATACTTCTCGTTACCCCAAGTTTGTCTAATTGCATCCCTCCGATGACTGTTTTCAGGAGAAGTCTTCACAAACAATAGGAGAAGGACATCCTGCTGCTGACATTTCTCTCTGTGGTTGATCAGGTACTGGTAGCTTGATACTCTGCCCAAGTTATCCCTGTTGATAGACAGGCTGTCATTCACAAAATGGTAGCTATTTATGAGGTATCGGTATGAATAGGACTTCATATGACTCACAATATGATTATCAAATGGTGCCCAAAAAATCATAAGACACAATACAAAGCAGGTGGCAAATATCTGCAAAAAATGGCATTTTCTGACTCTTCTGGGACTAACAAACATTCTGATGCAGTTTCTATAATCCTTATTCTTGTTTGGGATCAGTGTTTTTACAGTGCCTGTGTTTTAGTTTAAGAGCACAGTGTCACTCCAAGGTAAGTGTCCATCGTAAGGCACGTTGTCTTTCATTCGGCATCCTTGCAAAGCCAGCTTTGCTCACAGATTTCACAAGTCATCTTTCTCAAAAAAGATTTTTGTCTCATGGAAAGAACACAGACAGTTTTGAAAGACGAGACTTGCAGATGAGCGTCTTCCCTTTGGAGCATCTTGACGTGAACGCTACAGCTCTGACTGGGTCTTCTCCTGTGCTTCTTTCCTTCATGAAGATGAACACCTACCAATTGCAAGTGGGGGTGGGAAAGAGGGGAAAAGTTTTAGTGAGCTGTTATTAACACAGGTTAGGTTTTAAGTTTGGCCACAGAAATGAGCTGACTGCTCAGACGTTCCCCACCATACCTACCTACGCCCCCCCAAACACAGGCAGCGAGCTGGAGGCCCCAGCGCAGGCTGCGGGAGGCCGGACAAGAAGGGGAACCTGGCACAGAGGCTTCAGTTCCCACACAAGAAACCCTTTCTCAGAAAATCCCACTGCCCTTAGTTCTTTTAAGCTAGGAAGGAAACCACACCTACAAATGATGGAGTTTACAAGTTGTCTTTAAGCAGCCTCATAGAGCGAGACCCAGGCCGGCAGTGGGAGCACCAGGCCACAATGGCGGAGCCCCCGCAGGCCTCGCCTCACAGCCTGCACCCAGGCTCTCTGCAAGGGGCCCGGGGCCCGCTGGCGAGCAAGGCAGCCCTCAGGCTGGCCAAGGGCTGTGGGGGTGCAGGTCAGGCAGGACCCCCGTACCCCAGCGCAGTGCCACCGCCCCCGGCCCCGCACAAGCCCACTGCCTCCACCCTGAGGGAAAGGGCCACCTCCATGTTACCCCGTTGCCGGAGCTGGTCTGTCCTGCCCCAGCCCTGGTAGCAGTGCAGCGGCCTCATCCAGCACCTTCCCTGCAGGGGCCGCGAGCCCAGGGCAGCGCTGCTCTCCTGCCTCTGCCCGGGGCAGGCCTGCTGAAGGGAAGCCGCCATTAAACCTCCACAGCCAGCCTGAGGTTGGCTGAAAAGTGCCACTAGTACAACCATGCTCCAATGGCACCCATTACCAAACATCCCATGTATCAGCTTAGGACCTCTACTTTTTAACTGATGGTGCGGACAGAGATTGTTTGTAATCCCAGCTACCGTTATGAGGCAGGTTACGAGCAAGCTACACCAGACAGCACCACACAGACTCTCCAGTTAGGCACCCCTCTCACAGACACACCGGTTAAGACCAGACCGCTAACATTGCAGTGCTCCTGTCTCTGCTACCAGCCAGAGTTTTAGTGAAGAAAATAATCCTAAGCACAGAAAGTCCAACCAAACCCAGCCTTCCCCCCTGCAATTTGTAAAATTCACTTCTTGCAGCCAGAGTTGTCTCTCCTATCTAATAAACAAAACCAGCCTGAATTAGAAGTACTTGTTCATCCCATAAAAACCTGACAACAGAGTAAGCTCTCAGTCCAGAGGAAATGCAGGACTAGCACCCCACAAGCTAAGCACTACTTAAACAGACACACAGCCCCTGAAGCAAGAGAGCACAAGCTGTCACTATTATGTTAAAAAAGTTACACGCAACACAAACGTTTTGACATTGTTTTACCCATTTGAGGTCTTGCAACTAGATAGCATGACAAGAACAGAACAGATTATACAGAGATAAGAAAACCTGCAGCAATTTTCTGCTGTAGTTATCTACAACAGGAAGGGGACTGGCTGTTAAAAATGGAACCTGTGCATTGGTGCAGTTGAGGCTTGCAAATTGTAGTGCATAACAAAAAAGCTGTATGGGCAGTTTGGTGAATAAAAGTCAGCCCTTTTTATAGTATCAGTTTAAACCCTTTTTATTTTGGAAACACGAAGCTAAACAATGCACCTCAGAGTTATAAACTCAGCAACTTTACAATAGAACGCTAGTGCAAAGCTTACTGGTTTCAGATGAAGCACAGAGATGCAGGCAAGCTGGCATGTCACAGAAATCCAGACATTTGATAGCTCCTTTTGGAGGACTGGGTCTGAAGATGCCCGCTACTTCCTGAGAGTGAGGATAAGTTCTGGTTTTTCCTCCAACCTAGATACTTATTGGTGCTCTTTTCCAAAAACTCTGTACTCTTTGCAAAGTTGACCAGCTAGCACTAATGCTGCAGCATTATTCCCCCAACTAAGTTTACAAAAAAAAAAAAAAAAAAAAAAAGGTAAGCTCAGCCTAGGTGGTCAGGTTGCCTGATCATCGTGACAGCTTAAAACAGCTGACTGACTTTTCTGAAAGTTAAAAGAGCACGAGGCAATCTATTTAGCCACTTGAAGCAAAGTCTACCCTGGTAAACACTGGAATCCTAGTCACCAAATACAACTTTTTTAGGTTACACTTGGATAACATGTTTTGGCAACAATATGCAATTGCCCAAGTCATCTGGTAAAAAGAGACAACAGTCAACATCACAAACACAAAAGTGAGAGTCGCTGAAGACTAGCCTACATGACAGTTATTGCCACTAGGGAAGGGTAAGCACCTCCAGAACAAAAAACCAGCAACCACAAAACACAGAAGTCACCACGGAAACAGCTTTTATTATGGAGCAGATAGTAGGGCACAAGAGATGCACATAGATTTTCTGCTCCCTTGCACCCCCCCTCCTGGAAATCAGAGATGCTGGAAAGAAAACTTAAGCTTTTCCTTGAAGAAAAAGCAAGCCATGAAATCACCTGACTAAAGGCTGGAACAGTCTGGTGTATCACTACCTCGATCTAGTTCAGGGGAATTAGATCAGCCTTTAGTAGACAGAAGTTGTTCAGAATCCCCTCTCAGAAACATCCCATCTTTCATTGTCAGAACTTTTTACAGCTCATTTACAACACCCATCCTTCGGGCTTAGTCATGCTCTCCTTCCCTTAGCAGGGGAACAGGCTGACTCACCACAGGAGCTATTCACTGACAACTAATTCTCAAGATTCTGAGAAAAGAAAAAACCCAACCACCATACCATACCCATGTGTTCTCCCCAGCAAGAGGAAACATGGTGGAACAGAGATAAAACCATCCTCGATGGCCATTTTTTCTGACCATAGTTAAAAGTGTTTTGCCTCTTGGTGTGCATTTTCTTACTTGCGGCTTGGAAGCTTTTAGATCCACTGAGATTGGAGAAAGACTGGAAAAACCAAGCACCCATACACAGTTCCTGTAGCTGCCTTCCTTTCTGGTAGATTTAAGATTCACAACTCATGCAGTCTAGTTGCAAGTACTGCAAGCCTTTTTCACCCTGCAGCGATCCTACCTTTCCTAAAGGGCTTTGTAATTTAACCTTTCAGTATTACAAGCATGACTGTCATTTGAATGTAGTAACTATTTACACTTCCATATTTTGCATTCAGTAGATGTTCTAGGATGAAAGTGGAGCTACCATGGTTTGTTACGCAAACTTGGTATCTTGTAGAATGACCACTGTGGAAAAGCAGATCCTTAGAGAGCTACTTTAAATGCTCACAGAAGTCAGTATTTGAAAAAAGTCAGTCTGAAGTTAATTTCAGGACAGAAACAGAACATTTTTGGAAAGTCCTCTGAGGAGAGACAGACATGGGAGATCCTAAAGAAACAGAGACACTTTAGACATGAAACACCAGAGACACAGACCTGCAGGGAAAAGAGCCATGAAGGGACAACATTCACACATAAGGCACTCCAACACGGAAATTTTTTTCCAACTACCACCACCCTGATAAAAACCCTAAACTCAAGAGAGACCAACTAAGACCACCCAGAGGGAACACCCCACAACTCCCAGCTACAAATTCTGTCATGTGGTATGATACACATGCTGGGCTTTAATTAACCTGTAATATCTGACATACCACATCCCTGCGTGACACACTTTAGGACAAAGAGATCATAATATACAGTTATTTTCACTCCTTCTGCCTAGGACAGAAGCTATGTTTAAATCACAAGTGGCTTTTCCCAGGCAATGCAGGATATTCCAGGAAACACCATTCTAAATAGAACCATTTTGCACTATCAGCTTGTAGCAACTGTCCCTTTCACATCAACAACTCTTAGATGAAGTTCAGAAGATCTACAAGAAAGAACACCTCAAACATTACCTAGTTTCAAACAGAAGTCATCTGAAGAGCTGCTGATCACTTATGTCCATGTCTTGACCTTGGCTATGCCAAAGAGACACTTTAAGGGTGCAGTCCTATGGGATGGTTGACATCAAAAGCTTAACTGCTGCCAGTTGGGAACAGCCTTAAAGTCACTCTTCCCCAACCCATCCTCACCACACAGACCTTCCACAGCTTGCAACAGCTCTGGAGCTTATACAGTTGCTCAACAAGCCAAATTCAGCTTCCTCCCAACATCTTCCCCTCAGAAAGCAACCTGCTGAAACCCTGCAGGAAAGATCAGAGTGCTTAATTCAGGTCAGGCTGTATCTAGAGCCTAACCTAAGTGCACAACAGCACTCAACGGTTTCCTTTGCAGAACCAGATGTAACACACGTTTCTGAAGTTTTCAGTCTTTTCGATTTTAAGGCTACTACCAAGGCCCTGTGTTACTACAGAAAACTTTAAAGTCTAGGGCAGGCTTTTGGTCTGAATTCAGACTAGTCCTGTCACATGAGCTACTCCAGATAGAACTTTTTTAATAATGGAGCGGGATGTCCAGGTTAGGAGGCACACTGCAGAGATGCTCCATCCTGCTGGAAGACTTCAGATGTCACATGGACCTAAACTGCAGCACCAAAGGAATGTGCCCAATCACAGAGGTGACCAGAAGCAGAAACTCTGCAGTTAAAGCTGCATGGCCCAAGATTAGCACTGCCTGGATTTAATTCAGACAAATTTGTCAAGCTCAGTGTACTACGACAATCCTGAAAAGAGCAAGCCGGATTTTCTTGAAGCTTTCAAAATCTCTTTAGAAAGGAGTTACAGGGTTCAAAGAACACATTTTGGCACGTTTGACAGTTTTGTTTAAGTAGAATTTTAAACTAGTTTGCAATGTTTGGTTTCTGAGCAATTTAAACAGTTAAAATTCCTATGAAATTGAACTCTTCCATCTCCAGCTGTACTGATTTATATACTGCTTACACCAAAAGACCAACAGAAACATAGTCAAGTTAGCACATCAACTAAGCCATCAAAATACAAAATTACACGTTTATCAATATTTTCCCTTCCAATTGACTACTTAAAGGGTAAGAAAGTATGTGCCTAAGTTAATGGGAGCAAAGCCTGAATGGACATTGCTGCTTACAGCTTTAGCTACAAGATTACATAATCCAGGTTCCTCACCATTTTTCTGTTGCTGACATGTCTTCACAAGTCATGCTATCTGCCATCTCTACCCTGGCCTATGTCCTCCTTCACTCCCCAAGATCTGAAGAACTCTTTATACATTAATAATTTGCTTTAAAACTAATCTTCAAGTTCCTCATAGATGAGCTGTATCACAAAAGAAAACTGAACAGAAACACCAAGTTACACCTGTGACACTTCTAGGATTTCCTGCAGTAGTGACAGGTCACTTTAAGGAAAAAAAGATGCATTAAGGTACTTAGCTAAACCTTCCTTCCTACGTAGTTCACAAATGCCAGGATGGAAAGACAGCATAAGCACACAGCCTGCAAAGAAAATAATTTCAAGTATTGTCAAAACTTCCACTGTTACACCATCTTCTGTACAGAACTGGTGAGAAATGGATGTCAATTTGGACATGTATCCCATAGAAAAATATAGTCACAATGACAATGGGATTAACAAAAAGAACCAGCCTACTGCTATGAAGATCTATGCAAAGTTTAAAGTCATAGATGCTGCATCAATAAAGAACATTAATGCAGGGATCACTGACGGTAGCTTTGAAAATTTTGTTTCAAGAACATTTAACACACCTTCTGCAGCCTCATATGCAGGCTTTGCCTGCAAATTCTTTAGTTTGCCAGCAGCAGGCAGGGGACAGTTTCCTGGGATGTTAGAATCGGCATTCTTAGATGTTTTTTGTGCATGCATTGAAGATCTCTCAGATTGAGCAGACACCTGATTTTTCAGGTGAAACTTAACACCTTCCAAAACACAGACTCCCTGAGTGATTCTGAAGTTGCTCAGTCAAGAGTAATCCCCTTATGAAAAATAACGGGTCCTGAAGTATAGCACTTCCTTCAGGAGAGCTTTGTATCAGAGATAACAGCAGCATCATATAGAAAAATGAGACACTGAAAGCTGCAATCACTTACTGCTTCTCATTGATGTGTAACACTTCTAAGTGCTGGGGCAATCTCTGAAGTGTTCATTGGTAGAGAAATTCAAAGGATGGCAAAGCATTAGACTGCAATTGAGCAAAGCATTTCAACTCCTTCAGGGCTGGAAGCAGAAACAGATTGTAATACTCAACTCTGCCAAGAGACATCTAAGTGCCAGTAGAGATGTAGTTTCTACAGAGATTTTGCACTTGCTGTGCCCACTGGGTGGAAAGGAAGAGGGTGATTTCTTCCGTTTCCCCTAAAAGGAGCAGCAAGCTTCCCAGCTGCTACAAACAAATCTAAATGGAGACATCTGCCAGTATGGACAGAATTGCCTTAAGGTGCTTTCATCAGTCAGTCCCCTAGAACACCTACTGTGCAGATATCAGGAGAGGAGCAGAATCACACCTTTCAAGCACCAATCTATGCTTAGACTGCAGTTTTCAGTTGCTTTAACCTACTATATCCACTGCAGACTCTTCCCCATACAAGCTAAAAAGGAGGACTGCATTTTCCAGCATGAAAACCTCCAAAATACAAGTAATTTAGTTCAAGGGATTTTGCACAAAATGCACAAGCACCAACATGCAATTCTTTGGTTTGTGTGCAGCAGATTGGGTGAAAAGAGCCAGTTCTTCATACCAACAGTAAGGATAATACTCCGAATTTTCAGAGTCTGGCAGCAACCTGATTGAGGCCACACGCCCTCATTTTCTGAGAAGAGTGACTAAGTAGAGCACTTAACCTCCACGCAGCAAGTCAGAGCCCTAAGATACAACTACAAAGGCCGTAGTGGTACCTATTGTACAACCCATTGCACCCGTTTCAGCAGATGCCAGTGATAAGCTCTAATACTACACCGAACAGCAGTCTGTATTTATATAAATTCACATTTACAGTGCCAGTATTTAAAGACGTGCGAGATTGGTACACATTCCTTTCAACTCCCATGTAATAAGGCAAAAATAGACAGCAAAGGGGCAGAGCACACTAACTGCAGCTGCTCACGTTACCCATTGGGTGTAGGTGGCAGAGCTTTAAGTATCAAATCCATTTGCACAGCGCTACTCTTTCTGCTTCAGAGCAGCACTTCAGTCAGCACTTTTTACGCGCTCCAGAAAGCTTCCCCCCAGTTTTATAGCAGGTCATGTCTGTTCATATTTGGAACCTTCTGTACAAGTGGTGTAAAGAATTTTCTAGTGACTATACATCAGTCTCAGATTATGCAAAGTGGGTGAGGATCGCAAAAGGCATTACTAAGAGGGCTAGCTTGCCACTGCTTTCTACCCCACATTAGCGTACTCATCTCTTTACAAATGTGTATTTCAGAAGGACATCCCATTACACAGGTCAAGCTCTCAGCTGAAAGTTGGCTCAAACTGAAGGCTGAAGAAAACTCTTTTGCCCACAATAAAGAAAGCAATTAGCATCATAGAATGATAGAATCATTTAGGATGGAAAAGACCTTTGAGATCATCAAGTCACACCATTAACCCAGGACTGCCAAGTCATCACTAAGCTCCACGTCTACAGATTTTTTTAATTACCTCCAGGGATGGTGATTCCTCTACCTCCCTGGGCAGCCTGTGCCAAAGAAATTTGAATAAGCAAGCAGTTATGGATCTAGTCCAAAGCTCAATACTGGATGACAAGAGAATGCAAATTCTCTAGTTACACAGTAATGCTGAATCCCTGTTTCATAGCATGGTAAAAGTTGAAGAGCTACAACATTACAGTCATGCCTAATCAGTAATTCCTTCTGCTGCCATTAAGTAAGCCCATTCAAATATTTATTTGCAGCTAGAGATGTTATTTCCTGCCTGCTTTCCCCACAAACCTAAGGTGATTTCCAGTCTCCAGGCCATACCTGAAGATCAAGCTGAACAAGTATCTGAGGCAGACTAGCTGCCAGCTGCCAAGCTAAATGCAGAAGTCAAAAATTTAAGACTGACAACTAATTGCAAGATGACTAGTTTAAGTTGCTTTTCTATGGGGCCTCACTTTTTTTTTCAGAATACTTTTCAAAAAAATACAGTGAGTTAGAAAGTGCGCAAAGAACTCATTTAAACAGAAGGCCAATACTGTTGTACCATGGCTGTTTCTAAACCATGCTAGACTTTTGCTATCCTCGTTCCATGTTTTAAGTTTTTCATTCCAGAGTAAACATTCTCTCATCTGCTCTGCAGCCAATCTCTCTTCCTCAGATAATACTCTAGCCTATGATCCCAATTCAGCATCCAACTCCAGATGGATCTCTCTTACTGCGGCAAAAATTTAGTCAAAATCTGGATGTTACACATGTCACTAGCATGCAGGCACTAAGGCAGGAAGACAAATCAATTCAATTTGTAGATTAAAATGCAGGGATTTTTTGTGCCACAGCATTGCATTTTTTTTTTCTTTCAGTTAGACCAGCAATGAAAAAACATGTTGGAATTAAAAAGAAGTCGAGTCAAATACTGGTTAACTTACTGGGTACAGGAAATAGTGGAGTTTTTTTCGTGTTCTATTGGGCTTACATCTCTCTTTTCCAGATTTAAGTTTGCACAGGTCAGAGATATGTGAACTCATGGTCCACACAGCCGAGTAACATCCCATCTAGACTTTCCAAATCAGCTTAGCTGCCTAAGTTTGCCTCTCTTATGCATGGCTTATTAACCTTAGCCAAGTGTCACGCTGCCCTACCATCCAGGCGTTTATACTCCATACACAACTGAGCATGGCAGAAGTCTTGGATCACCCCTTTCTGCATCAAATCTTTTCCTCCAGTAGTTCACGTTCCTAAACCTACAAGTAAAGCCCTGGGAAGCAAGTCTGCAGGTTTACTTGTCTACCCGCAAACCACGCACACAAAAGTTTAAGGAAGCTGGGCTGCAGAACACTGGTGCTGGTTCCCATCTCAATAGTACCTGGGGTCAGTAGGAGCCAACATCACTTTTGTTAAAGACTCTTCCACTTAGATGACCCAAGTCACATAGTCAGGAACACAGCCTGTTTTTCAGTTCTTTATACATGTTGTAGAAATTAAGGAGCAAATCAGGTCCCAGTCCTATGCACAGGGACACCAGACAGTGCAGACTAATTTGCTGTGTTGCCTGGGAAGTACCCGGGTCTTCAGTTTCAAGGCCATGCTTTCCTCATCACATAACACACCCCCAAGCAAGCACAAGGTCTAACACTAGGTTGAATCCACCATGCAGAGATGTACCTCAAGCAAAGCACACATCTACACACAAAGGTGTCCTAGGAATTTAAGGCAGTCCTCTTAAAGCAACTATAGGATCAGCTTAGAAAAGAAGCAGCTCTGTGGAAAAAAAACAATACTTCTATCAATACCTAAGAAAGCATCTACATATATAATTCAGAGACGAGCTTTCCGATGAATGAAAAAAATCATGAGAAAGGGGATCATTAATCTTAAAGAGGTTCCCTAACAGCTCATCACCCCCACAAGCGTAATGGGGCTGCCATTGCAACAACACTTCAAAGCCCTCCTCTTGAGATCACAAAGAGCAAATATTGCTTAAGCCACTCTATCTTTCCTTACACCCACAGATCGACAAGCACTTAAGAACAGACAGTCATTGCATGCTCTGTTCCCTTGGCCCTTAACAGAATCATGCCTTGTTCATTCTCAACCCTTCCCGTTCACCACTGTGCATAGCTGCCAGCAAATCTTAAGCTGAAAGAAGTGTTGTATTCTACTTGAGGCTGAGGGAAGAGGAGAGTTATTAATAACCCTGTCTGCTTCTTGGATAATCTCATCTAGTGAGTTGTCTTCTTTTATTAATAGGAAATCAATCTATTCAAATGAAGCAAGCAGGCTATCTGACCATGTATTCACTTCTTGTTTAGTATTTGTAGTTCAGTGTTTTCTTAAGAGATTAATTCCCTTTTGTGGTAGTTCAGCACTAATTTGGCACCAAATGCAAATGCAGTGTAGAAGTCTCTCTCTCCACACACTGTGTATGTACACCCACACTTTTTACAGAAGCATGAAGTACTAGTCATTCAAGATACATCAACAGAAGTTAAGAAACTTCATTTTTAATTAATTCAATTTTGAAGTTACATAAACAGCACCTTGAATTCCATAAAAGAGTCACCCTAACTTCAGGCAAATAGTCTAGAAACAGCAAACACACCACACTGTCGGTTTCTCCTAAGTCCCAACTTCCAGACTGCACACAGTCTTCACTGCCATAAGAAAGCCCCAAACAGCTTTAAAGCTGAAACTGAATAAACATGCTAGAAGCATTACATTAAGAGGTACATGTATGTTAAGTCAAACTCCTAGCAAACAGACACAATCCAGACCTGTTAGGTTTGTGCTCTCCCATCTCTCTCCAAGACACCACTTGTTGAGGAGCGGCAGTCAGTTTGAAGAGAGGGTTAGAGAAAACAGCAAAGAAAGTTTTGCCAAATTTAAGTGTACTGGAAGAGCCAGCCACCAGAAAAGTAGAAGAGTGTTTTCTGCATTTGCAACAGCTGTTGACAGAAGTCACTACTGGTTTTGCACTTCCATGACATTTGGATTCATATGGCTAGCTAGCCTCCTTTATTTCAGTAGTACAGCATTAAGCTAAGGTCTATCTCAATTATTTTATATGACTACATAAGTTCAAGGCTTTAATGTAGTTTTCACATTTTGAATAGTTTTCAAGACAGTCAAGTATTTCACATAAAGTTACAAAGAACCAACAGCTCTTGAAGAACAGACTCAATACAGAAGATCCTACATACATATTGGGGGTCTCCATGTTTGTTTCAAGCAAGCTGGAAAGCCAAAATCCTCAGATTTTATCATAAAGTGGATCGAGAACCACCTCAACATATACAAAGGAGCTGCAGATTGGCTGGAATAATAGCGGCACAAGGCTTTGTTTAAGCCTGTCTGCAGACTGGGTGGGATGAATTCCATTAATCCTCTCCTACTTCTGTGGGAACCAAGGAAAATTTTGGCCTTTTATACAGCCTTTTTTTTCAAGGCAACAAGGCCAGGGACTAAACAGGAGACACTCATCTGCTTTTTTCTGTTACAAAACATGGGGAGCAGGAACAGCACAGGCTCATGGCAGAAAAGTGGAAGAACAGAACCAGCACCCCCCACATGCACCAGCGAGAAACGTGACAATACAGTAAGCTGTAGCAACTCAAGAACAGCATCCTGCAGTTTCTAGCTCACCACAGATGAAGTACCCTCACTGAGAGCTGCTAACAAGTCAATGGCCGTAACACACCGCAGAACAGAAGACTACACAAAGAATTCCTCAGGCCTAGCTTCAAGATTCAAATTGGATAAGAAAAGTCAAACAAAGGAGCTGCAAAACACTCCCAACATGTTTAATAAGCAGTGAGGTTTCTCCAAGACTACTTTGTAAATTAACATGAAGCAACTTGTGTATTTGCATTTAACCAGAAGTACTTGTCTCTGCTTAGGAGAAATGGATAGTAGGTCACACTATTTCATAATATCAAGAGCCAGTAAAAATAGTATTTTTAAATTTATAAATGTGTCTGTTGTATATATGTGTGTATATGCACACACATTTATATGCAAGACTGATGTAAGGCCAAGAATGTAACTGAACTGCACACAGCACAAGATTAAGCTCTGCTGCGAGGACAGTTTAGTGAAACAGAGTGAAGTAGAAACTACAAATGGAATTCATTAGGAGGCAGACCACAAAACACCAGTCTGTGGACTCTAGAAGGAAGCTACAAAGATGGGAGCAGAAGCTTAAAAGACAGGGATGACTTAAGGCAGAAGGAAAAACAAAAAAATCCATTAAAGATGCCTGCTCATTCTAGAAAGTTGAGCTTAGAGAACAATGCAATAGAAAGTCAGTACTTGTAATTACCACAAGACTTCACTTGGGTCTTTCAAACAAAGCAGCCAGAAACTCAGAAAAGAATTAGTCGCAAGTATGGTACCTTTACCACCCCTGTTACCCATTACAAGGGTTTCCTACTGAAAGTGTAGTGAGTAAGTATTTTATTGGAAAGTCAGGAAAGCTACAAGGAAGAGTTGCAAAAAGCACTGTCTAGTCTTAACAATAAAACACACTGATTACATACCTGAGCATACAGTGCAAAATGAAAGGCTAATCTTCCTTTAGTTAACCAAGTCAAGTAGAAGAAAATCCATCTATCCTCTATTTCATATTCCATGGAAAACCACAACTAATAGAGGGCTGAGGGAAGGGGGCTGCAGTGGTGTACAATGAATAGCAGTTTAAAGAACAAGAAAAACTGTAAGTTTCCTGCCCCAAGACAGAAGGCTAGTTTACGTCAATCAGCACAAGACTCTTCGGGTTCTTAGCAGCAGCGCAACTGGAAGAAAAAAGCTGCAGGATGCAGCAGGAGAAATGTGAGCAGAAAGTGACTTACTGACCCAACAGCAAGTTCAATTTGAAGCAACTTTCCTCAGTCTAAATGCCAAAGTACTAGCTAAAAATCTCTTCCTTTGCTGGTATGTCCCAAGGCACCTCCAACAGTACATGATCTGTGTTGGCAGAAGGGGTTCTTTATTTCAAAGTTGCTGCACCCGAGTGGGTGAAGTTGAGCTGCTGCATCTGAAAGGTGACAGCTTACCTTCAAGGCACCAGCAGCATTCCTGGAAGTTGAGTAACCGAACACTTTTTATTCAGACTGTAAGACTATATCCAGCAAACTGGAGATGGCACCAAACTTGACCTCATGAAACTGGTTTGCAGCAGGTAAACTTGCACTGCACTACAAGGCAGTCTGCGGTCTTTAGCAATACGTAGACCTATGCCCCTCTTCAACAGTCCTTCAAACCGGAGTTACTTTTGCTTACAACATCCTCTACTTTCAACATCATCTGTCCACAGGATGTTTAAGCAGTCCTGAGATCTGTTAGATTTTCTGGGTTATTTGGGCATGTAGCAGCAGCATCTCCAAGCCACAGTTCTATGTTGAAGATCAGACTACGCAGTCACCCAAGCAACAGGTAAACTTCAGGACTGGTACAGGTTCATACTAAAAAGTTGCAACTCTAAAGCAAAGGGGTTGTTTCATCATCCTATTTCCACACATTCTGATGGTTTCTCCATTGACTACAGAATCTAACTGGTGTCATCTTTCACAGGTCCTTCAATAGCATTCCTCCCCTTGCTTTCCAAGGGCAAATATCCTATTCTCAAAACTTATGAGAAAAGGGAAACCTCTCAAGTGTCTGTGACTTATTTCAGCCTTTGAAGACTCAGGAATGTACAGATTTCTGTTCAGAATCTGGAGCGGTGTTTCCCAAATATTTCAAAGATTCCAAATACGCAATGTCTCCTGTATCAGTGGAAAATCCTGCTGTCACTTCCAGCCAACCTGACAGAGGTGCACCATGCTGCTTTGCACTGGAATTTAAAGAGTAGTTATTACTGAGGTCTGCTAAATGGTCAGATAGCCTCACTCAAGATGTGTGTATCCCAGGAAGCTGATAAAGGTACTTTACTAAACCCCGCAGGCTGGTATGGAAGGAAGTTCTAGCAGCACAACACTAATCCATCACTTTTAGCCAGTTCCAAGGCCCAGCAGACCCACTGCAGTAACAGCAAAACTGCAGTGAGGTTTCCCAACAGCAAAACCCCCTCCCACTTCTGTACTTTTTAGTAAGCAACATCAAGTTAAAGGATTACCTAGACAATTCCTCAGGTACAGACAGATAACCATGGGAGATGAGGCAATGCTTAGCACATCCTGGATGCCATAACACTTGTAGGTGCAGAAAAACACCCAACACACAAGCCACTGGCATTTCAAATGATAAGCTATGACTTGCAGGGTTTTCCACATGCTTCTCCCTGATCTGTAGGTGAACTGTCATTCCTAGCTTCAGTACTCACTATTCCAGTTTGTCCAGAGAGACTGTCCCAACTGCTGGCTTTGAGCAGAATGAGCAACCAGTTTGATTCTCAGTAATTATGGATCTTGGAGAAAACAAAGCGATACAGTTTTGACTGACTCAATGGAAGAGAGCGACTAAGCAGATATTGCTATTACATTTCTAAGCAGAAAAAAAACCAACAAAACCTTACCAGCAAAAAAGCCCATATTTTTACCAAAATGATATATTTCTGTATATAACAGATGGTCGGCTTCTATGAAACTAGTTCTGTGCAGAACAACCAGTAACTCCCATAATACCAGAGCAACACCCAGCTCTATGTGACAGTCCAGCCTTCTGGAATACTGCTAGAATACTCCATGGCTGTTATCAACTGTGATTTAATATTGCCTGCCCTGCTCAACAAGGGGAAAAAAAAGCTGGCGTTTATCCTCTCTTAGATTACAACTGTTTTCCCTTCTTTTAAAATAATCTATCCCTTTGCTGACCCCATCCCTTCCCCTTTCCAACTGCTAGGAGGAATGCAAGAATTGGGGAGGAGAAGCGAGAACAAGACAGCATCATACAAAACAGATTTCAACAGCCACACTAGGCGTTTCAACACTACTGCTAAGGGATCCTTGGCGAGTCACTAGATGCAGATGCACGTAGAGAGTCCTCCACCGCTTTGCACGGCCAGAACACAATTACAGGCTTTTCTTTTTGGCATTGCCTTGCACTTAGTTTAGTTGCTTACAACAGAGCCAGTCTCCCCTCTCTGGACACTCCCAACATCTTGCTCAGCAGCAGCTCAAGACGCTAAAAAGCACAGGCGTTCCGATGCGCCCCCAGCGAGGGCGAGCACCCCGCCGCCCCTTCCCCCGCCGGACCCCAGGGCTCTGCCCCACACCCCGTCCTGGCGCGGCAGCCGGCGCATCCCAAGCTCTTCCCAAAACCCGTGAAACCCAGAAGGCTCAGGAATACTGGGACGCTGGCACTGGGGCGGGCCGCAGCACCGCCACCCTCCCGCCACCGCCAGCTGCGGGGCGCCCGCGGATCCCGACATGAGCCAGATCGATCGTTCGGGACCGCCCCGCCCCGCCTGCCCCGGGCACTCGCGGAGCCCCGGGCACCCGCGGAGCCCCGGCAGCAGCTCCGGCCATGCGGCCGCCCCTTCGGGCAGACAAAGGAGGGGGCCGGCGCGGCCCTGCCCCTCGCACACCCCCGCCGCAGCGGCGCGCCCGACCGCCGCCCGCCGGCTCCGCAGCCCCGCCGCAAAAAAAAAAAAAAAAAATTAAGGCGCTTTTTGAAAGCGTTCGGTATCTCCCCCTTTCGCCTAATGCGTTTCCTCACGCCGATTTTTTCCTACGGAGTCCCCAGAAATAGTTCGGGAGAGGGGTGGGTGCTCCCGGCGGGGCGCCGCCAGCCTCCGCGCGGGGAGAGGAGCTCCCGGCGCTCATTAGCGCTAACGAGGGCAGGGCGGGAGGGCTGCCCCGGCGCCTTCGGGGGCGCGTCCCCGTGTTGCAACCCAGGGCTGAGCGGAGAAACTCCGAGCCGGAATTGCGAGTTCCTTAGGCGGGGGAAGAAAAAAGCCCCACACCCACTTTTCCTGTAGAGGAAAAAATAAAATTAATATTTAGAGCAATGGGAACGCGGGAGCGGCTGCCGGATGCAGGGCCGGGGGGCGGCGGCACTGCCACTGCTTTGAATGGGCGATTTCCCCGCAAACCTTGAGCGGCTGCGAGTTTTTCCTTCCGCGGCTCGGGGCGTGAGTAATACCCCGAAAGGGCCACAAAATGTTTCAGAGTTTTCCCTGCTTTTTCTTTTCTTTGAACACAATCGACAATCAGACAATGGCAAGAGACCCGGGGGGAATCTGCTGGAAGGCTCCGCAAAACACAGAAAAACTGCGCTGAAGTTTGGGTCTCGTTCATCGCAGAAATGTGAAAACCCAAAAGCCGGACAAAACCCTTCTTTCTTTACGGCAGGAGTAAGACAGCCGCGTTCGGAGAAACCTTTTAAACAAAGCAGTCGGAAAACTAGTTTGCCCAAAGCATGGCACCGCAATTCCAGAAACGCGGAGAAGCGAGACACCCTCCGCCCCGGCGCAGCCCAGCCCCTGCAGCCCCCGAAGCCAGACGGAGAGGAGAAAGCAGAGTACATTCGCTAACTTTAATTACCCAGCTACTCGCTTCACACCGAAAGCGAGGGAGGCGGACTGCTCTTTGCAAGCGAACGCACCGGCAGAGCGGGAGGGAGGGCGGCCGGCCCGGCGCAGACGGCGGTACCTGACCGGCGAGCCCCGGCAGCCGCTGCCGCTTCCGTCCTCGGGGCAGGGGGCTCGCGCCGCCGCCCGCGCGCGCGGGCCGCCCCAATCACCCGCCGCATATAGGGGCCCGCGAGCCGCGCAGCCAATCGGCGCCGCCTCTCCTCCCCCTCCGCCGCGCGCCGGGGCTCGGCCCCGCTCGGCGCGCGGCGCGGGTGTCCCGCTGTTTATAAACACCCGCCCGGCGCGGGGCGCCTCCGCCGTGCGTGCTCCCCGTGCCGGGGTGGTGCAGGGTTGGGTTTTTTTTTTTTTCTTCTTTTTTTTTTTTTTTTCCTCTCCTCCTCCCTTTTCCCTCTTCCTGTTCCTCTCTCCTGAGGAGGTGGCGAGGGTGAGGCGGCGGTGAGCTGTGTGGGGAAACGGCAATGCGGTGACGCTCGGACTGCTAACAGTAACGCTTCTTAGAAATTCAACGATACGTCTTAAAAATATCTCAGGGGACGCGACAAAGCTTTAGCTAATTGCTGCGCTAAGTCTCCGAGGTGCTAAATAACATCTGGGTAGGTAGCTTAAGGTCGCAGTGAAACTTACTTCTTGTTGGAAATCTTAAGAGGAGAAATAACGGTGGGCTTTAGCGGGTTTTTCTTTTCTACTTTCCCCACGTAATTAGTGACTTACTCGCATTGTCTTGAGGGGGATGCCTGATTCACTGAAGTACATCAGCATTAAGGCAGGCACTGTAGGCAGCAGACCGGGATGGAAGTACTTAGAAAGCAAACCAAGGTGTAAGTGCCAGCAATGTGCCTTCTTTAATACACTTTTGCAAACCTTTGTAAAAAGAGAAATGAGGTTAAAAAAGGAGAAAAAGAGAAAAAAAAAAAGCTCATTCATGTTAAGCTGAAAAGCCATTTATAATGCAGTGCCTTGTATGATTTATTGGAAATCTGAAATTTCTCACTGAACATAAGTATCAAACACAAGTCCACTGTGTATCTTCCATTCTTTCAGGACTGACCTGAATCATTCCTGACCTCATCATTGACTTCACAGAAATTTAACTGTGGTACATCATGACAATTGGTGTCTGTCACTTTACAACCATAAATCTGACAACATCTTTGTGAAATGAGGAACTGTTTTCTTTTTACACACACGAGAGGAAATCAGAGATGGGAATACTGTTGTCCAGGGCACCCGGCAGAAGTAGAGCAAGGGTAAAACCTGGGCAGTTAGCAATCCCACAGAAGGATGGGTTGCTTTGTAATACAGGTTTTGTTTGGGGAAACTTCAAGGCCTAAGGAGTTTTTCACTTGATCTCTCCTTTTTCCTGTTCTGTGTCTTAAGATGACTAAACACTTACTAGCGGCCTTCCCAGATTTCATCTGATTCTTCAGTAAGACAAAATACAATTCTTCACGGTTCATCTTAGCAGAAAAACTTTGTAGGTCGCTGTGTAAATTTGGCATGTTGTCTAAGCAGTGTTTAAATAACAGTAAAAATACCCTTATAAACAAAGTGTCATTCATTTTTCTTACCAAAACTGTAATTGCTGATTCCTTCCTAGTTCACAATTATTTTTTTTCATAAGTTTATTCTTCATTCTTTCTTTTAGTTGTCAACCCATTCAAGTATTTTATCAGTGATAAAAGGGTCCCTTTCAGAATGAGAAACTCTCAATGATAGATACTTTCAAAACTCTCTAAAGAAGTGATTTCTTGGCTGGTAATACCAGTTTTTCCTGTTTTCATTTTCAGTTGAAATTGGTAAACCAGACAGCAAAAAAAAAAAAAAAAAGCACCTGGATTCTTCCTTCCACACCTAACTCAGAACCCCCTCAAACTGTGATTCATTTATGCTTCAACCAAATACGACTCTTAAGCCTGCAATTTTAACTTAATATTTTTAATATGTAGGAGGCCAGCTTGCCAAATACAAGCATGAAAAGGTCTCAGCTCTGAGCGTTCCAAAGTCAATTTGTTTCCAAAGACATTTAAAATTTAAACCCAAAATATTTCTGTGCTGTCTGTGTCTTGATAATGCAGCTTCCAGAAAACACAGCATCATGGAATCACATTTTCAAAATCAGGAGGTACCTTTAAAATTTAAGGGGCGTGTGTGGGGAAACATGATTCAGACATAACTACAGGATTCTAAGAACTAGGTCCATAGAAGGCAAAGTCAAAGGTATTTAAATTATCGAACAAAAGTTACTGCTTCTGATCAGCACTACTAACAGACTGAGTTTGGCGTGACTGAGTTTGTCTTATTTGTCTTAACAGTTGTGTCCGCTTTTCTCCTGAAAAGTGACATCTGCTCAAAGGATCAACCACATTTCATTTGTGCTCACTAATTTCCCATCTTGGTTGATCTGAATTTTCCCCAATTTAAGAGACATCTCTGCCAGTGAAGTAAGCAGACTTCATCCTGCTTTCAACTTGAAATTACAGTAAAAGTGTTTCTTCAGGGTTTTTATTTTCCAGTAGAAAAAACTGGACTTACTGTCTTCTCTTTCTTCCCCCTCTCTCCTTTTTTTAAAAAACAAAAATTCTGTTAGGGTCAGATCCTCTGTTGAGATAAAAATTATTTAGAAATAAACCTTCACCTCATCCTTCTCCCCAGTAATGTTGTTAGGTGGGGTGTTTTTAAAACATCACCCTTATTTGTTTATAAATTAAATCTTTTAACAGCCCAGCTCTATCTTGCCCACTTTGGCCTCAGCCCTGACAGAGATGCATAGCACATAGCAGGTTACATAGCTAAACCAACAAGAGAGGAAACAGCACTGTCAAGCATGCTGTTCTAAAAAGCACTTCACACATGTTTTTCTCCAGGAAACACCTACCCTATGTGTTTATCACACTCTGTTGTGCACCACCACAGCGCGCACAGGCTCGGGGCTTCTAAGGTGTTTAGAGAGCAAAGTGGTTTATTGGCATAAGGACTAATACTTGAGAACGGATGCAGGAAAGTACTGTGGCATGCTTGCAGGAATGGGATTTTAGACAGGCTGATTCCTTGTACGCGTTCGGCCATCTGGCACAGTTGGCCTCACGTCTGGCTGGAGACTGCAGGCCCTATTTCAGCATAAATAATGAGTAGGTAAGATTCAACAAAAGGGGGAGAAATACCTAGATGTTACAATTCTGTAGAATGAATTGCAGTTCCTGCAGATTTGTGTTAACAGCAGCTGCTCTGCTGTTACTGTTTCCTGCTCTTGGTAGGAGCGATGTGCTTCTAGCTGTTCTTGGCCGGTGGGAGAGGAAGGTAGGAGGGAATTCACTTAAAGCCATTTGTAAGTAACACAGAAGCCTGCTCGCCAATGTAGTATTTTTACAAGAAGGTTGGGATCAGAGATCTGTCATTTAACACTTCTGAGCCTTTGAGTCTATGTGGAGCCCTGAGCAAGCCGTGCAGTGCTCTCAGAGGGTTTTGCCTCTGGGCCACCTGCTGCCTTCTTCATCACATACATCCGTTCCAACAGGATGGACTAGCGTGATCAAACAGCATCTGTGTGCCCTAACTGTTGTGTTGTCCAGTGCAGTCCAGTATACAGAGCCTGGGCCTAAGATTCAGGGGAGGAGGTGTTTAATCAATAGAAAGGCAATTTTAAAATCTAGAAGTGCAGTTCTGTTTGATAAGCTGAACAAGCACCCTCCATTCAGAAATCGTGATTTTGGACTCTCATTGCCTTTACTTTGAGGTGGCCTTCGTAGTGCTTTTGTTATATCATAATCTAACTGACAGCCTTTTAGTTTTCATTTTCAAATCTTTCTGTGTATTCATTACATGTTTCTTGTATGAGAAATCTGATGGTCTTTCATAACCACATGATCCTGAGCCCAGACTGTAAGTATGAAATAGACATTTCTAATAAAACCACAAGAAGGGCAACCCTTTCTGGATAATTTACACAGTTGGCTGTAGGCAGCCTGTATAGATGTTACTGCATCAAAAGGTTCATGGAGTGGAGTCCTAACTAATGCACTCCTTAGTATCTTATATGCGTTAACTCCATTACTGTGATATTTTGCAATATATATTCAAATGTTATGATGGGGAGCTGATTTGGTCAGATGTTCTGTGGTACCATTTTAAAAAAGGAAATCTGATTCATAAGTCTGTTCAGATGACAGTTTCATAATCAGTCTAAGCTCATTTAGGGCTGCTGCTGCTGTCCTTTCTTCCTCTTTCCCCACACCCACCCCACGTTCTCCCTTTCTATCCCTTATACAGGGCTAGCAACTGTGCAGCTGACTTATTTTCTTTTTGTGAAATTAGTTGTGAGTTGGATCAACTCATCTTGCTCACCAGTTTATCTGACTGTCCATGCTGGTGTGCCATCACTGTCAAACGCAAGGAGGGGGGGCAGGAGGGAGTGACTGGGAGTGTGCAAAGGTGCATAGTTATTCTGTCGTACTTGTGGATCAAGAAACTGCATCCAAACAGTTATGTCAGGTATGAATCTGAATTTCCTGTAAATTTGGAATATTTTCTGGTTGATTTTTGGATCAGATTCGTCCATCACCTTGCAACAAGGGCTAGGGGACCTGGTTAGTCAAGGTTGGTGCTTTCTCTTTGAAAACACATGACAACTGTTCCTGGACTTTCTGACCACAGCTTAACTCTTTTCATGAGATGACCCCCCAGGGTTTGCGTATGGTGTTGATGTTACCAGTGGGTTGTCAGTGTGGCCTTGACTGTGATCACTTATAAGCACAAAACCAGGTATATTGAAGTGGTAGGTGTGCAGTGGCAGGAGTTACAGTAGCGTTACTTGTGTCTAATTTTCATTCATGTCTGCTGAATATACTGCTGAATAACAAGATGGATGATGGCAAGGCATCGGTAGTTTTTTACTGAGATGTGACATGTCCCATAAGCAGCATAATCCCTTCTTTCTGAATTAAACTCTAATGAGACTTTAAGCTCTCCTAGAGCTTATATTCAGATAGAATTAACTTCATAAATAACCAGCTCTAGGATTTGGAGACTGAGGTATCATTTATGGGACTCAAATGAGAGAGTCAAGTTTAATATGGGATGGACCTACCTATCATGTTTGCATAGAGGACTTCTGTATACATGCAAAATAGTCTCCAGGCGTGTACACAGCCCAAACTCATTGCTTATCCTCTGAACATGCACATAAAGTTTGCTTTACGTGCTGAGAAAATCTGTGGAGCATCTGGCATCACTTCTGCACACCAGCAGCCAGCTGTCACTTTGCAAACTCACATCCTGGAGTGAGGTGCCGCCTGCGGGTATATGCCTGAAGGTGTTTGTACCCTTAAATGACAGGTTCCAACTGCAGATTTGGATACAATTTAAATTTAAGCGTCCTTTAAATTCAGTGTATCTTGATATCTGGGTCAGGCCTACCCTCAGTTTTAATTGATCTAACAAGTACTGGGAGCTTCATAAATCAGTCTGTGCATCACTCTGAACATGAGAATAACTATAACACTGAATCGTCAGGTTGCGTGGGTAGAACAGGCTAGCACTTCTGCCCTGGGTAAAGAATTAGAAGCTATTTTCAGAATGAGAATAATGTGCCAGAGCCCTATTCTAAATCAGCAACAGCAAAGTTGCATTGACGTTTGGTCTGGGAATTGCTAAATTTAGGTGTGGACTGGTGTCAAAAATACTACTAGCTCAGGGAGTGCTGCTAAAAGCTTTGGTGTGCAAGTGCTTGTTGTAATCATCAGAGCTGCATATGACAGGAGAGAGGAACAAAGATCCCTGATTTTATTAGCTGCCGGCCAAAGATGCAGAGCTTCTACAGGAGGCAGAGGTAAATCATAGAATCATAGAAGGGTTTGGGTTGGAATGGACCCAAAGATCACCTAGTCCAACCCCCACTACCTTGGGCAGGGACACCTTTCAGTAGATCAGGTTGCTCAAAGCCCATCCAACCTGACTTTGAACACTTCCAATGATGGGGCATCCACAACTTCTCTAGGCAACCTGTTCCAGTGCCTCATAACACTCATCATAAAATTTTTTTTCCTTATGTCCAATCTAAATCAACCCTCTTTCAGTTCTAAACTATTGCCCCTTGTCCTGTCACTGCAGGCCTTGGTAAATGCTTCTTTCTGGTAAGCCCCCTCTATATTTTGGAAGGCTGTAATAAGGTCTCCCTGGAGCTTTCTCTTTTCCAGACTGAACAACCCCAAAAGGTTTTCCCCCAAAAGGGGGAATGAGTTTCCTCTTTTGTATGGCATTAGTAAGATCCACTGCAAAGCTTTCCCTACAGTATGTAAATGAAAGATGTAACAATTTTCACAACATAATATAATGTAATATGATATAGACTTGTATTACAATTGAGATAAGGTGATTTTGGTGAGTGGCTGAGACATTAAGTGTTACAGTAGAGCCTTAACAGCATGCCTTTCCAGTCTAATTTCCGGACTCTTGAAAACTTTCAGCTGGTAGAGGGGAAGAGCTTAAAGCCTACATTTTTTTAAAAGAGAAACTCTGTTGTTGACTTCATTGTTGGGCACAGAGAACTGTTTTTCTTTCACCAGACTTAATGAAAGAGCAGTTAGCAGGAGAAATTTCAAGAAGCCACTAGCCATTTCTTGTTTGCCATCATCTCTTTCAACCTTTACAAAATCTTTGTTTTCAGAGAAGTTTCCCTGTTGGGCAGATTGGCTCCAGCACTTACAAGTCTAATTATACCCTAAAGGGTTGGGAAGATCTTTGAAGTGAAGTGTATGCTGCCATGTAGGGAGATGTTCCTGCTGATAGAAATGTGTGTAAAATAGCAAGAGAAGACATATTCATACTATAGATCCAAATACTTCTGGGAACTGGAACAGGAGAAAAAAAATAATCATATTGTTACAGTACAGTGGTTTACTGAGTGTTCTGGAGGCTTCGAGAAGTCCTTGTGTCCTTGCTCCCAAAGAATCTGGGAGGTAGAGAAAAGCTGAAATAAACACTCTCAACATTCACGTGCTTTCTGACAAAATTTGCACTTAATCAAGTATCAAAGAGGGACAAGCAACCACTTTGCTATTGTCTGTCATACCTGCTTTCTATTGGATATTAAGGTTATTTTAATACTCTTCAGAAATTCCAGGAATTCCTCAACTTGTTTTCTGTGCAGTTGTTCTGCTGCCTGCTGGCTCTGGGCAGGCTCCTGGAATGCAGCTGGCCACATGCACATACTGGATGGTTGCTTTGTTTTAGGCACATGGGGAGGTTGGGATCAGAGGTATCCTCTGTCTTGCCGTGTGTCACAGGAGTGTGTGTGCTCCACTGCAAAAGCATTGGAAACCTCAGCAAGCGCGCAGTCAGTGGAGGGCAATCTGCATCCTCTGTTGGATGGCCACTTCCTATGCCTAGCCAGGACTTTACTAAAAGTTCTGCCCTCTCCCACCCCCGATCCATCTCAGGGTCTATACAGCATGTGCAAATAAAGGCTGCTTTGTGTTGGCCTAGGACTGGATGCATCCTGCCTGAAGAAGCATGTGTGGGCTTGAAGGTCTCTGTGTTTGTTTCTCCCCTAACTGTAGCTATATCACCCCTCAACAAAAACCTCACTTGGCTCTCACATAGCAGGTTGACAGTCCTTGGCCTTTCTGTATTTGCCTGAAGGACACCTAGAAATCCCAGGTAGCATAGGCACAAGCCAAGGAGCAGAGGATGTTACTCAGCCCTGTTATCGCTGCCAAGCTGATGGACGAGGGCAGAGGAGAGGCACTGGTATGATTTTATACTACCTCAGTTCAGATGGTGCCACTTTTTCTTTAAAAGGCAGGACAGTGACAGTCTCCAGGCTAAGAAACTACTGAAACAAGCTAGGAGCAATCATGCCTCTCAGGGTGTAAAATGCTCCAGACAGAGTCACCGAAGCATACCTGTCCTCCCCAAACACGTTCACACCAGTTCTGGTTAAATCTGGTTTTAAACTGATCTGAAGTTAAAACCATGCAGCTTCTGTATGTCAGTTAGCTCATGAAGAAGTGCTGAGCACTTCTCGTTGTCATTTACAGCAGCGCAGAGAGCATGTCATGTTGCCTAACCAGGATGTCAGTGACTTGCACCCACACTGGGCTGATCTAAATAATTGCGTGGTTTGCAGGACAGTAGCAGACAGGACATAGCAGGTCAGAGATCACTCAGTCTGTGCAGCTAGTGATGCAGTGGAGCAGTGATTTATCGAGTGCACTGTTCAGTAAATCACCACTGACTTTACTTGCTGTGTTTAACAAGCTGCTCATTGACCAGCAATATAATACCAGGTTTGGAAGATTTGTGACGTACTCATGTTTAGAATTCTGTATTTACTTCTGAAAAGTAAATACGCATACTTTTTTCATCCAGCAGGAACATTCCTTCCTCATATGGGTCTAAACAGGAATTTTGTTCTATATGGTATCACTTGTCTGTCAAGCAGATCCTCTGCAGACTGCAAAGTTCCTGTGCCTATCCAGATTATTCAAAACACTGTTGCTGATCTTTCTCTGTAGCCTCTAGCTCAAAGGCACCGATGCTTTACTTCAATTTCTAGTTATTGCAAACCTGTCTTCAGATGCTTTTCCCTGGTTAATAGCCATGTTGGACAAACTAGTACGGACAATCTTGCCTTTATGGCATCTGACCTGAATTACAGCTAAATAACGTGGCAGTGAGCATGCTGTTCTTGGTAAAAATGCGTAAATTCTGTATGTCTGTGCTGGCTCCCTCACTAGTACTCTCAGGCCAGACTTACTGCGTGGGTAGGGGACATGAAGAACTCCAGCCTCTGTAATCGCTCTTCCTGGGGTGGTGTGCTCACACCTCTTCCAGTCACCATTGGAACTGCACCCAGCCCCAATTCTAGCTCCACACACCGAAGTGGCAAACTAGACATCTCCCACATGGGCAAGGCTTGTGTAAGACCTGTAACTGCCACTGAGGCTGATAAACCAAGCTTCCTATTCTTCCAGGGAAAAAAGAAGAGGAATGGCAGTCCTGGATGAGCCCAGAAATCTATCGGTCCATTGTATGATCTTGGACATTGGCCATTAGCAGCTGCTTAGAGAGAAAAGTAGGAAGCAGGGATAATACTATTACCGAAATATTGGGTAATACCCTCTCAGTTTCTTGCAATCCACAGTTGTGAGAGGTTTTATTAAAGTGGCCCTTTGAACAGGTTGTCCAGCTGGAATCTGCCCTGTGGTTCTCTAAAGCTGCTTTCTAAGTTTGGAATATTACAGTCGCTCTCCCTCTTTCTTTAAGTTCATCGTTAAATTCTGCAAGCTGCATTCCAGAGGTATGGTAGAGAGGATTGTGCGAAGTATGGCTTAGTAAATGGATATGGGTGTTCCTAAGAGCTGCGATTCCCAGTCACTGCTGGGTGGAGTGTGATAGCTGCGGATGGTATGATCCTTGCTTGCCCCTCTGCCCCAGATTATGGCTGTGGAGAAAACATGATCCACAAAAAAAGGATGTGTTTGCTCCTCAGCCACGGCAGTTCAGAATTTACTGATCTAAACATGCCAAGAAGAGAGTAGCTAAAACAGAACATGTGTTCCAGCTGCTCCCATAAACTCTGGTTTAGCTTGTCAGGATTTTCTCTCCTTGTTCCATTCCCACTGTTGTGTAACTAACACCTGGTTTATTTGCCCCAAGCCCCACAAAATATGGAGTCTTGAGGACATTTAAAACCAGGGTATGCCCAAGAGATCTACCAAAGCTTGGGCAGGAGGACCGTAGATTTTAGGTCTGGCACAATGCTGTGTCCTATTACAAATAGAAGCAGATTTTGCAGGATGGGGTTTCCTTAGGGCTGTATCTCAGACTGAAATCATGGAATCATAGAATCATTTAGGTTGGAAAAGATGTTTAGGATCATTGAGTTCAACTGTTAACCTGGCACTGCCAAGTCCACCACTAAACCATGTCCCTCAGTGCCACATCTCTGTGTGTTTTAAATACCTCCAGGGATGGTGACACCACCAATTCCCTGGGCAGCTTGTTCCAGTGCTTGAAATACAAACCCACCCAGGAACCAGGCATCTGTCAAACCCATCCCCTTTCTTCCAAGTGCAACATGCACTTCTTTGGTCTTCCCTCTCCAACATAAACTCAGGGCTGTCTGTAAAATCCATAATTGTAATAATAAAACTAATTCCTCATTCTACCCAAACGGCCTTCCAAAGTCTCGCAGGACAAAGCTATCAAAGGCAGATCTGCTATGAGAATCAAAGCCACTGGAGCTCTCCTCCTCCTCCAGCAGTGGGCCCTTCAGGGCAGTATGCGTTGCCATTTGCATGAAGTGAACAACAGTTTCGTGTTTAACTTCTCTGTCCCAGTCCAGAATGGCTCTGCACAGCATGAGGGGCCTTTCAGGGACAGGATGAGGAAGAGTGAGTACCACAGGCACGAGAGATGTTAGTTGCACCACCTAATGGAGGTGCTCTGGGGTAGGAGATTAGGTTGGTGTAGGAATCTATATGGAGCAGAGTCACATGTGCTTAAAACCTCTGTCACACCAGCTCAGCAAGGGAACTCGCCTGAGATTACACAGAACTCTGGAGAGAGGCTGTGGGCATGTTTTAAGGCCTGAGCTCTAGCTGTCAACATGAATTCTCAGTATAAATAGTTCCCATTAAGCTTCCTTCAACCTACTTTTGGGTTTTATTTTTTTGGTCTTGTCTGAAAGTTTTGGGGTTTTACTGCTGTAACTTTTGCTTTTATTAAAAAAGCCCTTTTTCAGATATCATGCTTTAGCACCCTGTGTGGGAAAATCCACAGCACTGTCAGCCTTTATCAGATTTCTTACTCAGTGAAGTCAACTGGTATTTGGATATCTTTATATTTTACTTACAAAGGAGTGGAAAAAGTATGCTGCATGTAAACCGAAAGTAGTTTCTGTCTTAAAAGTCAGGTTGAGCATAGAAAAAAGCTGTTAAATAGTTTTTGCAAGAGTCAGAAACTACTGCATATCTAGAGATTTTTTACCTACTCTACTTCCAATTTTTAAGGAAAAAACTCTAGGAAGGAAATGGCTTCCAGGACACAGGAACTCTGTGAATTTCCAACAAACGATAGGACATGCAAAGTGTAGAGTGCTTTATTTTAGAGGTCTTATCTTTTAAATCTGTGACTGTATGTTCTAGTGCTTACTAGCTAGAAACAAGTAAGAGGGTAAAGAGCATATTTATAACCTTCATTTATGTTTTATACATATATGCATATATTTATATTTTATATTTTAAAAAGCAGTGAGCTTCCTTTGTTGGCTGGTAAGCTTGAGTGCCCATAATGATTTCAGTTTAGCAGATGAAATCTGTTCTTAGGCAAGTGTAGTGAAGAATTATTTCTTTCTCCCCTGTCCTCACTTTTTGTGAGTCCTATATGCAATATACTTCGCTGTAGTAAATGAAGATCCAGCTGTACTAATCTGCCTGCCCCTAAGAAATCAGAAGGTTTGCTTTTGATTGGATAATATTTCTAAGGAAGAATAGTGAAATTTGAGTAATTCAGTTAATTCTGTGGCCTATATGTAATTACTGACAATCTCAAGCAAGCAAACAATGCTAAGGAATTACATGAAAGTCTCCGCAATATGGGAGCAGCCTGGTAACCTGCAATGTCTCAGTTCCATGCAGATATTTTACAAACGTGTGTGTAGTAGCTTGTATGGATAACAATCTTCTAGCAACATACTACGATCTACTAAAATATGGCCTAACACTTAGTTGTTACATTACTAGCAGATTTGATCTATAAATTATTCACCTGCTTTAGCTAATTGATTACTCAATGCTGAGATATCACAAAGCTCAATATATGTGTATCATCAAATAGGAATAGCTACAAGGTTAAAAGACCAAAATCATAAGGTGGTCCTGATGGATATTCACAAATATGGGTAGCTGGCAAATATTTACACAGCTACTTGGCATGTTATTTTGGCCTAAGTGAGGACCAGTCTGCAGCATCTGCATTGTTTAAAGCTAGCTCAAATTTGTGTGCAGAGCTGCATCATTTCAGTATGGATGTGCAGCTGAGATGAGAAATAACTCTTGCTTGACTTATAGTTCTCTACTCTTATATTCCTCTCTGTAGGTGATTTAATTAATTTGCCTCTCCATTAACAACTATGTTCTCGTTCCTATAATGTAGGCCAACTAATTAAGATATATAAAAATATTTCCCCAAGGTCGTTTGTTTTGGGAACAATTAATGTGGGACAATTCCTTATGTGTGAAGAGATCAGATCATTTCAGAAGCAGCAAAATATTATAAATGGTGACTTAGCTGGAGAAATATATTTCTAACAAAGATACAGTCCTTCTGCTGAGAAGAACTTCCATAATAACCTGAGCAAATCCATTTGACATTGCAGCAGAATAGGATCACCTAGGCAGGCAATTACAGTATCTTCACTAATTTTCAGATGAGATAGAGCATACTACCTAAATCCCTTATGCTTCTCGAAGTTAGTTAGTTGGGATTCATTTGCAGCCATGAAATGCATTTTAAGAACAGTCATTGCTCTTTCAAGCCATTTCTCTCTTTCATTTGAAGAAAAAAAAAAAAAAGGAATATGTGTCAGAGAAATCAGAAATGTTTTCTGTACCAGCTAACAAATAGAAAGTTCCATTCAAACAAATGTTCTTACGTCCAAAATTATCTTTAATTCCACCTTAGGAGGTAAAGTATAGCAACTGATTCATTACTTAAATTTCACTTGAGCTATTGCACAATCTCAGCTGAGAATACTTTTTGACTGGAAGAGGCACTTTTAGCACTGTGAGAAATGAAAAAAAATTCCTCTTAAAAGCCATTATGTAGGTGGAATGGAATTTTCCTCTACGCAGCAGTTGACATGCTGTCATTTCTTTTGATTTCATAGCACAATGTTAATTTTGAGATTTACGGTTAGGCCAGTCTTAGAATTTCTTGTAGCAATTTCTAATTCAAAACTGGTTGTGCTATTTATTGCTGATTCTATTTCCATTGGGACAGTGAAATTTTCACCATTTACTATCTACAAAGGAGATACCATTGCAAAAAATATCACAAATATTTGATTTACATTCAGAAATAGAAATTTGACAACACTTAAAACTAGCCAGAGTACTAGGCCAAGAAGGTCTTTACCACTGTGCTAATTTTTGCAAGTCAGTAGATGTTTCACTCTCACTTCTTTCATGTCCAACGCTATCCAATGTTGATGTTTATTCTAAGTATAGGAATCCGTTGCACTGCACACAGTTCTGTTTGGTTCTTTCTCTTGTTTTTGAAGCCTCAGATATTAAAAAGCTGCTATTTTCAATTGAACTAGATCTCTATCTAAATTAGATATATTTATAAAAGCAATGTTTTTTTAATTTTTATTAACATAATGAATTCCACTGAGTATTTTGCTCTTACACACTGGTATTTTGCTGTTTCAGCTATTGAAAATTTTAACTTCTCATCTTCCAGGCACTGTGCGTTTTTTGGTTTTGCAAGACAGATATGGAGTACCCATGCACAAGTGCCACCTTTGCTGGCTCCACATCAGTCATGCAGACAGGTTTTCTGCAGTGTAATAATTTTGGGACACCAGCTGTTATTTATGGATGTGGGTTGTTGGGTTTTGTTGAGGTTTTCTGTTTGTTTGTTTGTTTCCAGAAAAGCTCACTGGAGCTCACAGCTTTAATTCTATTTGATGGTTCTAACTGATCTTTGGGGGAAAGACTCCTGCTTATCAGGACAGGCACCTGTGATAGCAAATCCTGTCACAGAAACAAGATCTGGGAGTGGAAGTGAGCCAGTGAGTTTGTTAGAAAAGAAACACAGCTACGGAAACAAAAATCCTGAAGTAGTTTTATGTTACCATCTGAGCAGGATGAACAAATAATAACTGTATGAGCAAAAAGCCATTGAGGTTTAGCCAGAGGAGATAATAATAGGTTGCGGTAGTCTCTAGATATTATTTCTACAGTTACCAGAAGAAGCCAGCTCATATAAATACCTGTTGGCAAAGTTTTGTTGCAACAAGTCAATGCAGTGCAGCATTAGTTTATACTTGGTTAACAACATTGCTAGTTGCTATTTGCACAGTCCAAAGCAGTATCAATAGCTACATTTGGTCTGTCAGCACAGGCAGTGACAAGAGAAATGCACCACTAGAAGTGCTAATTAATACCAGCATTTACCTTGGTTTCAAGGTTTTGATTATGACCTTGGCTAAAACCAAGTCTCTTCCTGATGCTTTGCTGTCCTTTGCAGCCCCTGTATTCTTACCCTTGTTGGAGAGAATACTTTATGCAATGATTTTTTTTTTTTTTTTTCACTTTAGCATGGCATGACTAACTTGGCCAGAGGTCAGAGAGAGCACTAACGACAAAGTAGAAAGTTTTCCTATTACTTTCGCCTTTCTTATCATACTTCTTGTGCTGGTACTGCAGTGCCTCTCAAAGCTAGGAGTGTTGGAAACTGGCTTAATGTGTGAGACCTTAGTAGTGCTGCAGGGCCACAGGATGTCAAGGCTGCCAAAGCAAGAATAATCTGCCCAAAGGAAACTGTTGTGAACTCATACCTGCGGGAAATGTGGTCTTAGTGTAATCAAGGCCATGATGTTTCATTAAAAACCCAGATCAAGAATTCACAGAAATGTGAGCTAGTTGTAACTGTTTCCCATAACAAGAAGTTTCCTTTGCTGGAGGAACATCTGACAGCAACGCATCAGTGGGCCTGTGTGCGTTCTCTCCCTGCCACAGCCACGTCCTAATTCTGCCAAGTTATGGTAGTAGCAAAGGCCCAGCCATACAGGGTGCCGTGCCAGGTTAGTGGTGGCTGAGCCCTCTCGGCTAGGACACACAGTAAACTCCCTCTGCAGAGGGGAAGCTGGCCTTGCTTTCCCGAGCAGTGTTTCACATCACTGTTTCCACACCAGGAAAGCTCGTGGGTCAGGTATTACTGGGACCAGAATATTCCACTTTGGAGTTCTTCTAATCTGGGAGTCTGTTTCTTTGTGAAAGGAGCAAGTATACTCCAGTGGAACTAAGGTTTACTGGTAACAAGGATGCCTACAGATAGGACCTTAGGGATTTCTCAAACTCCATGGAAACCTTAGACCTTCAGGTCGCATGTCTTATCCTTCACCATCTGTGCTGAGATGGCCTGCTTACTTGGGAATGATTCTTATGAAGACCTGTCCTTGTGAGAGCTGCTCATAAAGTTCAGCCAACTCAGAGTTTTGTTGTCTTTGGACTGTTGCCATCCAAACCTCATATTCTTGTAAAATGTCTCCGAAATGAGGAACAATGGAATGTGGAAGATCTCCCCCCTTTACTCACACATCCCAGTTACACCTTTTTTTTTCTCTACTTCCCAGTCATTAAGGGGAGTGTTCGAGTCCTTCCTGTAATTACAATGCTGAGTCCAAAGTCGAGGCTGCAAGCTGCTTCTATTCTGAAATTACCTCCAAATCCTGTCAGACACAGCCAGCTGCAACGGGCCCATTTATAGGGTGCAAGTTCTCATACTTACTGGCCAAACCACGAACAGTCCCTTAGCACCAAGGGCAAGATTTCAAGTGGTCCCTCCTGGCTCCATCTCCCGTTTTCATGCTGCTCTGTGAAGGGGAAAGCAAATACAAGAGCAGGTAGGATGGCAGATACATCAGTGCTGTGTCTGCTGCTGCCTCCAAGGGAACAGCCTGCTGATTTAGGTGAGTGAGCAGTGTGGAGGCTAGCGAAGCCTTGGGAAGCTGGTAGAAATCTGCATGAAACTATGCTATGTGGTTTGGACATGGACACAGAAAAAAAGAAAGACTGAAGGAACTGTGAGTTATGTTTGAAACTTCGAATACAGTAAGGGCCCATATCTCTCATCTGCCATTGATTAGCTTATATTCTTAATTTTTCTAATATGCTTTTTCATTCCTTCAATCTTTCAACTTTTGTTTAATTTCTGATGTTACTGGCAGGATGTTAGGGTGAACCCTGGTGGCTGTACTTTCCTCTTAGCAGTTAGAAAGACAATAGGTGCTACATTTGTCTTAATTTCTTATCAACAGTACAATGTCCTTAATGTAAAGAAGTTCTTAGGAAGCATTCAAATGTAAAGAGGACTTACAAAGCAGCTGGTTACCAGAAATTACTTTTAACCTGGTCATGCTTGTTAAGACCACACAAGGGAAAAGGGGAGCTGGAAGAACTGCCTGTGACAATAGCCTTGTCAATTGCCGCATCATATTTTCCTTAAACATGATACTCACAGCAGGTGCATGTTGAGTTACCCTCGCTGCCCTGTGACAGTCACCAAGGCGAGTGGCTCTGGTGCCAGCGGGGTCGGCAGCCGAGCACTCCAGCATGGCACGTAGGGGCTTCCCAGGCTGGGGGAGCCTCAGGAGGAGCGGAGCGAGCCACCAGGAGCTGGCGAGCTAGCTCCTGTGACAGCAGCTGATGGGACCTGCTCGGGGCCAGGAACAACGGTGGCCAAGCCCCCTTCCCCCTCCCACACACACATTAAGAGAAGCCCCGGGGAGTGTGAGCAACCAGGAGCCACCAACAGGGTGGGCAAACAGGGCCTGGCGTGGCCATTTGCGCACGGAGGGCGCTGGAGCCCTGCCAGCTCCACCAGGCAGCAGTGGTGCCCACCAGGCAGCAATGGTGCCCACCAAGCGCTGTGCCCACCAGGCATCAATGGTGCCCACCAGGCAGCAATGGTGCCCACCAAGCGCTGTGCCCACCGTGCCAGAGGCGGCTGCCCAGGCAGAGCCCGGCGGGAACACGCAGCCGCCCCGGTGCTGGGCCGGCAGCGGGGAGCGGGCGGTGGGAGCGCCCGGGGAGAGGGGAGCACCTTGGCTTAGGGACCGAGCTCCGGTGGGAGCTGGGTAGGCTGAGGACAGCAGGGAGAGCAAGAGGTCGAGAGGCACCTGGGATGGCTCCCTACCTTCCCTGGGACAGGCCCCGCAGGCGGACAGGACGCAGACACGGGGGTTCCCTGCCCTCTCCCCGCCCGGCTGAACGCAGCGGCTGGCGGAGCGGGGGGCGATGGCGACGAGCCCCTGCCCGGCGCAGCAGGCGCGTCTCCTCTGGGACTGCCCCACCTGCCCCGGCGTCCGGGCACAGCGTGTGTGAGGCGCTGCCACTGGAACCAAAGTCCATCCAGCATGGAGGTGCCGCCCTGGCTAAGCCAGCCTGTGCCCGGCGTCACAAGGCCATCGCTGCAGGAGCTCCTCCCGGGGAGCAGAAGGCCCCACGTGCAGACTGGACCCACCTCTCAGCGGAGCCTGCGGCCTCCCTGGGGCCCGGCTTCAAGGTGAGAAGAGAAAGCTTCCTGCCCTGGTGCGGCCCTCAGGTTATATCCATTACCGGTTTTTCAGGCAGAAGCGATGAATTTGCAGCAAGAAGTCCAAGGGCAATCCAGAGAGACTCCAGGACCTTGGGACAACTGGTTAAGGGATCGGGAGCACAAGCAGTGTTCTCCTCTGCCCCTTCAGCTGCAGGGAGCGGTGGGGGGAAGACACAGGAGGAGCCGACAGATCGATACCTGGCCCCGAGCCTGGTGTCACCAGCAGAATTTTGCGTTTTATGATCGTGGATTGGTTCACCACAGGCCTGCTGGCAGCAGGCGGCGTACACCCGTCTCAAAGGGGGAAAAGGATCTTTGCACAGGAGTTAGCAGAGCTCATTGAAAGAGCTTTAAACTAGATTTGAAGGGGGAAAGGAATAAAACCAGGCTTGCTAGAGATGAGCCTGGGGGCAGCACGCCGGTGTTTGAGGGATGGTGTGCTAGTGAGGTCCTTCGGTCTGCTGTCTCAGGTGGAGATCCATACAGCAGTGGACACGGGGGTTACTGATGTGTTAGAAAGTGCCTGAGAATGGTCAGGTAGGAATTAAGGCTTCTCCCCACCAAAAAGGTGCTGGGATTAATCCCAACCACACCAGTACGCACAGCACGGGCAGCAAACAGGAGGCGCTGGAAGCCGTCGTGCAGCAGGAAAATGGTGATGTAGCTGCCATCACAGAAGCATGGCGGGATGACTCACAGCACCGGAGTGCTGCAGTGGATGGCTGTAAACTCCTCAGAAGGGATAGGCAAGGAAGGAGAGGCGGTGGGGTAGCCCTGTACGTTAGGGAGTGTTCGATTGTCTAGAGCTTAATGATGGTGACGATAGGGTTGAGTGTTTATGGGTAAGAATCAGGGGGAAGGCCAACAAGGCAGATAGCATGGTGTGAGTCTGTTATAGGCCACCCAACCAGGATGAAAAGCAGACAAAATATCCTGTAAGCAGCTGGGAGAAGTCTCAGAATCGCTAGCCCTTGTTGTCAACTTACCACATGTCTGCTGGAAACACAATACAGCAGGGAGGAAACAGTCCAGGAGGTTCCTGGAGTGTGTGGAAGAACTTCCTGACCCAGCCGGTGAGGGAGCCGGCTAGGGAAGGTGCCCACTGGCTCTGTTGTTTGTGAACAGAGAAGGACTTGGGGGTGATGGGGTGGTTGGAGGCCGTCTTGGGCATAGGTGGTCACAAAATCGTACAGTTCCCAGTTCCTGGAGAAGGAAGGAGTGGGATCAGCACAACTGCTACCTTGGACGTCTGGAATGCAGACTTTGGCCAGTTTAGGAGGCTGTTTGACAGAGCCCCTTGGGAGACAGTCCTGGAGGGCAGAGGAGTCCTGGAAGGCTGGACGTTCTTCAGGAAGGAAATCTTAAAGGCACAGGAGCAGGCTGTGCCCGTGTGCAAGAAGGGCTGGAAGGAGGATCTGGAGAACTACGAGAGCTACGGGCCTGTCAGTCTGACCTCGGTGCTGGGGAAGGTTATGGAGCAGATCATCGTGAGTGCCGTCATGTGGCATGTACAGGACAGCCAGGTGGTCAGACCCAGTCACCACAGGTTTATGAAGGGCAGGTCCTGCTTGACTAACCTGATCTCCTTCTGCGGCAAGGTGCCCTGCTTCGTGGATGAGGGGAGGGCTGTGGATGTTGTCTTCCTGGACTTCAGTAGAGCCTTTGACACCATTTCCCACAGCATTCTCCTGGAGGAACTGGCTGCTCGTGGCTCGGACGGGTGTACTTTCTGCTGGGTAAAAAACTGGCTGGATGGCCGAGCCCAGAGAGTGATGGTGAATGGTGTTACATCCAGTTGGTGGCTGGTCACAGGTGGAGTTCTCCAGGGCTCAGTACTGGGGCCAGTTCTGTTTAATATCTTTATCGGCAATCTGGGCGAGGGGATCGAGTGCACCCTCAGTAAGGTTGCAGACGACACCAGGCTGGGTGGGAGCGTTGATCTGCTGCAGGGCAGGAAGGCTCTGCAGAGGGGTCTGGACAGGCTGGATCGATGGGCCAAGGCCACCTGTGTGAGGTGTCAGGTCCTGCGCTTGGGTCACACCAACCCCACGCAGCGCTGCGGGCTGGGGGCAGAGTGGCTGGGAAGCTGCCTGGTGGGAAAGGACCTGGGGGTGCTGGTCAACAGCCGGCTGAACGTGAGCCAGCAGTGTGCCCAGGTGGCCAAGGAGGCCAACAGCGTCCCGGCTTGTATCAGAAACAGTGTGGCCAGCAGGACCAGGGCAGTGACCGTCCCCCTGTACCGGGCACTGGTGGGGCTGCACCTTGAACCCTGTGTTCAGTTTTGGGCCCCTCACGACAAGAAGGACACTGAGGTGCTGGAGCGTGTCCAAAGGGCAACGGAGCTGGTGGAGGTCTAGAGCACAAGTGTTACAAGGAGCAGCTGAGGAACTGGGGTGGTTTAGCCTGGGGAAAAGGAGGCTCAGGGGAGACCTTATCGCTCTCTACAACTACCTGAAGGGAGGTTGTAGGCTGGTGGGGGTCGGTCTCTTCTCCCAAGTAACAAGCAATAGGACAAAAGGAAACAGCCTCAAGTTACACCAGGGGAGGTTTATATTGGATATTAGGAAAAAATTCTTCACCAAAAGGGTTGTCGAGCATTGGAACAAGCTGCCCAGGGAGGTGGTTGAGTCACCATCCCTGGAAGTATTTAAAAGACGAGTGGATGTGTCACTGAGGGACATGGTTTCGTGGTGGTCTTGGCAGTGCCAGGTTAATGGTTGGACTCGATGATCTCAAAGGTGTTTTCCAACCTAAACAATTCAACGATTCTGTGACATCCTGGAACAGATAAACATTTCACATTTCACCACTCATGGCTTGGTGTAAATCTGATTATGTCATTACCAGTTTTCTAGGCTGTAAGAGTACCTCAAATGCCATTAAGTCCCTTGTGCCATATAGTGAGCTCTCTACTTCATCATTTACCAGCCTCGCATGCTCACACAGTGAGTGTAAAAGTATCTCCTTTATACTCTCTCAATGCTTTCTTCTGCAGCAGCAAGACATACTTATGTAGTTCTTTAATTTACTGTTCTTAAATTGCATCTTTGTCAGTCCAATTCTAAGGCCTGTGGAAGGCCCTTGACCAAGTGCACAGCTTTATATTGTTAACAGTTTGACAAGATAACGATTTATGTGAACAACCTTTAGTGTTTGAGATTTTCCTACTCTGGTTATTATTTAGAGAGCAATTCAGGTAAGTTACTCTGGGAGCACTGGAGCTAAGGAAGGCTCGTTTCTGATGGGTTTGTGCTGAGCGTTCCTGGTGGCAGCTGTAGCACCAGCCCTGTTAAAGAAAGAAATACAGAATAACACTTTCAGAAGAATAGTGTTGGAATCGTGTGAAATAACATCGGGAAACTGTAGGATGGGCACAGATAGATGGATGGATTATATCATGTTCATATCATCATTTCAACCAGGCAGCCTTGGAAATAGAATTTGCACCCACCAGCTTTTTGCAGAAGCATGAGAGAGAGGTATTCTGCTTGGGGACAGTGGGAATCTTCAGCATAAAGCTCCTATGTTACAAGTAGGAAATCTCAGAGATGTACTTGGTCATGGGAACTGAGAGGCAGGTGTAGAAATACCTCTAAAGCATGTGTGCTGAGTCCGACAGAATGCTGGATGTTGGGTCGTATTTCTCTTTTTTCATGTGGACAAAATTTGTGGTTGGGAAAAGACTACAGTTAAAAACAAACAAACAAAAAACAACAAACCCACCAGAAAAACTGAGTAGTGAAAGTCTTACTTGGGCAGCAAATCCTGCTATCTCACTGAGGGTAGGTATTGGAAAATGATTACCCTTTATGTACAGACTCACGGTTTAGAGATATGAAGCTCTTGAACTCTAACCAGGAGCTGAAGGAATATTATCATTATTCTGTCTCAGTTTCATTGTCATTGAAACTGAGATGATAAAATGGCTAATATCACCCTTACAAGAAGTGAAAGTGTTAGACAAATTCTTCATAACATTTATAAAGCCAAAGCATTTACTTTTAATATAAATCTGCATATACAATTAAGTTAAATAATAAAATCAAATAGTCTTAGAGAATCGTGTTAGATTTTATGACAATCCCGTAAGCACAGTGGCAGTATCTTAGGAGTTCTACCAAACTTCCTCTAATAAAACATTCCTCATACGTGATTTTTTTTTAATGCCCTGAATAGGCAATGTTTCCAAACAAAACCAGAATTAGTAAATCAATAAACAGATTTCTTACAATGGGGATTCAAGAGCTGGTGCTCTATGTTAAACTAGGATTCAGAAAAGATTAAAATAATTCATTTTTGCTTCATCTTTAGTAGAAAGCTGGATAGTAAAATACCTTAAAGGCCTCTGTTCTACTTACTGAATTACTGTGAGTTGTGCTTTTGACAGGCACCGACTGTTGTTTGTTTATGACAGTTACTAGGAAACCTATGGACAAATTATTTACTTTTCAGGTATAATTGTCAACTAAGTATTGGGTTTGCTTCGAAGTCGGTCCTGATGTAATCTGTTAGGTAACAGACTAAATAACAACTGGAAGATCTATATCTTGTTTGCAGGTAAATAAACATCTTTCAACAGTAAGGCTAATTTAAAGATTAATTTAAAACTGAAAAGCATAAAGTTTCTCTGATGACTTTGTCATATCTGCTCTGTTAAATTGTTTTTTTAAACAATGCAGAATCTCTTTGGAAATATGAACCATGAGCATTAAATAAACCTCGTGAGGTTCCAATTGCCACAACATTAAATTTTAAGTCTTCTGTATCTGGAGAACAGAAATAATAAACATAATTTGAGGTTTCCTTAAAATAATTATGGGTTAGAGTTGAAGTTAAAAATTATATTTCAAAACTTCTAACTGATGGAACAGCTCTTTCAAACAGTGTCAAACCTGTTCTCCAATTCATTAAATAAGTGCAGAGCAGTAGTTCTTGGGTCTACCATGGGAACCTAGAATATAACCATCCTTTGGCTCTGAAGAGTGCTCAAAGTTGAAATATTTCTGTGTACCAGTGCAAAGACCATAGCTGTGTGCACAAGTAGGACATATGCACAGTTTCTATGGCCACACCATCATCCCAATGCAAATACAAGGTTTGCATAGGAAATTATACTTGCCTGTGTCTGTTTTATTGTATCTACTATTAGCTGCCTACCTGGACAACTGAATCTCCAATTTTCTCTGTGGAAGCTGGTAACCAGACATATGTAATTTCAGCTCCTTAGTTTGAAGTAGATAGTGACCACCAAACATCTGTCTGATTCAGCAAGTTTCTGCCACTAGAGCTTGTGTTGTAGCTTGATAACCGTTAGTGGCCTGAGCTTGATGAGGTATGATAGTTCACTTTGATAGCCAACCTAAGTTTTTTACTCCAGAAACAAGTTGTTAATTGTCCTCATGATTTCTTTAGCACTGCAAGTGGTAGTGATGCTAAAACAGTAGCAATCTGCTTGTCTCCCTTTACATCTGGTCTGTGCAGTAACTTCAACAGCTGTTAAAAGGAAAAGTGTATTTAACCATGAAAGTTTTATCTATTTCAGTCAACTGTAAAAACAAGTGCTAATATTTGTAAAATAATTTTGGGGACAAATGGCCCCTTAGGCCATTGTGCAATTCCCATGAAGGTGCATTAAAGTAGTATATATAGCTATATCATGAGGAGTAATCTAGTACTTTCAGCATATCCCAAACACATTTTCCAGCTCAAAGGTGTGCAAATTCTGGGAAATGTGGGCAGAGTTCTTCCATGGGTTAGAGTCCAACATGATGTGGCTTTATCAGGTCATGCAAAATACTACAGAATCACTTTGCACTTGTGTTTGTTCAATAGTATTGCTGGGTCATGAAGGGTGATAAGATTTTTTTCCCCGTTGCTAGGTGTGGCTTTCCTGTGCATAAATATCTCAATTTGAGATCAATGTGGAGGTTAACTAATTGGAGTCAGGGCTCCCAGAGTGTGCAGGGTGCAGCCCTGACCCAGTTCCCTACCTTGTGGTAAACACTCTGCAGTTTTGTTTTTACTTAAGGCATTGTGGCAAGGTACCTATGAAATCCTAGTTATTTTACAACAAAATTTGAAATGTTATGTGTCAGTTGAAGGTAAAGTCTAGTTTTTTCAGTTTTTATAATGTTTCTCAAGCAGTGGTCCATAAAGCAGTAATAGCCAGTGTAACTGGTCCCCACCTAGCCTGCAAAACCATATTGCCTTGAAAAAGACTGGGTAAACCTGAAGCAAATCAATGAATTATTTTAGTAACCTGGTAAGGTTTTAGTCAGTGCTTTTGCATTTCAAGCTGCCCGAGATGTATTTTACTTTCAAATGCCTGTCTGAACCATTTAAAGAAGGCTTTATCAGAAGCAGGATTGATTTATTAATCTCAGAAAGGACATCTTAAAAAATGAAGAGAATGACAAAATCCCCTTACAGTGGATGCAACAGTATAAACGTGGTTCATGACGTAAAGGGCTAATGGGGTCTGGCTGATGACATGACTTGTGTGATAGATAAAAAACAGGTAACCAGACATAAATATGGCAAACTCTGAGCAGGTGTGATAGAAGTGACCTTGCAGTCTTTGTATTTTCCTCTAGAAAGCAGCCTAGAAATGCTTCAAGCTTCTGGCAGCAGAGGAGCAGATTTCTATCTCCACCAACCTCTTGGAGAGCTTTTTACCGTAATACCAGAGATCTGTGTTCTTGCCAAAAAACAGGGTTTCTGTAGCATGTACTCTGGAGGCTACCCTCCAGGCACACCATGGTGTCTTCGGCAGTAGTGTGCTAAACTAGTACATTTCCAGCAGAAAACCTGGGATTGATAGTATTGATTGTATGTATAAAGTGGCAGGTACCCCATGAGGTAGAAGGGTCTCCAAGCACAAGATACTTTTCTTCTTTCTGGCCATTACTAATTCCATCCTTACCCTAATGTATGTACAGGGAGATACTGGACAAATGCACATGCTGGTATTGACGCCAGTAGTTGCCTAAACTTTACTAGGCTCATGTTGTGTGCTGCTGATGGCTGACCATAGCCCATTCCTCTAGACATTGCTCCCTAGCATCCCTCTGGTGATGTGTTTTGGCTTGATGTAGCTGTGTGGTTACAGACTCCTGTGGAGCATGGAGCAGGAAAGGGATACTAGGCGTTAGTCCCTTTCTACTTGAAGAAAATGCTCAAACTTCTAGAAGAGCTACCCTGAAAGTTTTGTTCATAAGAATATTAAAGACAACGTTCTCTTGAGAATATGAGACAATTAACACATAAAAAAGTTGAGGGATTTCATGCAATTTTATTTTAAAGTCTAATTATTTATTTTTCCAAAAGTGAATTGGTTACATTCATGTTTCTGTGAAATAAATCAATTATCTTCAATATATGTCCTCAAGTTACCTAGGAGCATTAAACTAATATTAGAAATGAAATGTCCAAAACATAGTATAAGTATTTTATTCTAAATTACTTTCATGTTTTCAGACCTCTGACATCATTCTGTTTCCTGTTTTTGCAACATAGTAAAGAGAGGCTCCACCAATTTTGTTTATTTTATAGAAGAAAGCGAAACAGAAATGTAACACAGCCTTGGGAAATGTAATCCCTTTTTACTGAGTATTGTTAGTTATTATTAGAAGAGAAAACCACCTGGGGCATTTTAAATCTTTTTATTCAGATTTGTATGTATAAGAATGGCAGAAGCGACCGAGATGAAGTTCAAAATGGGCTGAAAAAATAATAGTCCAAGGCATGTTTAGGACTTTCAAGCTTATCAACAAAGCACAATATTGAAGTATGGAGAAATGACCTTCAGAGGTTTGGGTTTTGTGTGTGTAGTCAGAGGCGTAAACAGGAACATGCAAGGAATACCATTTTTCTTTCATGTGTGCTTCGTTGAACTGTTAGTAAACATTATAACTCTCCACCTTTCTTGTCTTTTAGCCACATAATCAATGAGCTGATAGAAACAGAACGGGTTTATGTAGAAGAGCTTCAAAGTATAATAGAGGTAAGAAAATCTTCTGAAATGACTTCTGGTGTTTAACCTCTAAGTTATCACTGCAGATGCACATCCTTCATGGGCTGAACTCTCACCCCCCACCTTATGTCTCTGGTAGCAAGATAGCTCAGCCTTGGAGATGGGAAATGAGAAGGTTGTTTTGAACGTCTTTCCTCAGGGCTTAAAGAAAGAGTCACCTTTCCTGAGCCCACCCCACAGCATCATAAAAGTTGCATGGTTCTCAAAGTTACGGACAGAGCACTAGTCAATAAGGTGCCTTTTCAAAATTTCACCAACAGGCCTCAGAAACATCACCCTTGATTTCTGTGGGGCCAGACACTAAATTTTTTGGGAATGTAGGTTTGGAAAATCATTAAGAAAAATGAAGGCCCCCTTCCGCCTCTTGTTTATTGTCCCATGCAGTGTCCAAACACAGAAAAGAACAGCTCACCCTGCAAATGTAACTCTTGACCTTTGGAAACTCATAGGATACCAGGATACTCAGTGTGTGTGGAGTCTGTGGGAGGGCGGAGGCTGAGTAGGGCTCAATCATTCTTGTATTTGGGTGGGACTTGAAGGACTGAGTATTTTCTTTTCACAGCCACGTGGTTGCTTCTTTATTGGATTTGATCTGTGGGAGCTTATGGCTCTGGTAATTGATACATGACTTGAGTATAAAATCTGCGCTCAGAATGTTCTCTTGAAGTTTTTATTGAATAAACATAATCCAGTTTCTACAAGAAACAACTAAATAATCAAGCCAAATACTACTGTTCAACAAATAAACCCAAACTAACCCCTTTGCAATGAAGCTGCATAGCAGAAAGATAAGTGTCTATCAACTTTAGCAGTTTCCATCCCTACGTGACCAAAATGGCTTTTGAATCCTAGGGATATAATTTCATCTTTTTCGTTGACCCAGTAATCTGTCCATTTGTGGTTAAAAATATGTTTGCGCAACTATCAGGGGTAAAAGCTCTGGGGAAAATCAGAAGCATCAGAAAGTAATGGGAGCAACAAAGAAGCAGGCGTAGGAGAAGCCTTTGTATACTCTGTTGAGAACAAAAAGCACATGGGCTTTGGGGCTTTTCAGTATCTCGGACACAGTACTAATTCCCTGGTAAAAACAGGTTGGTTTTATTTTCCACTTTTTTCTGCAGGGGTATGCTTCAGAAATGGACAATCCCAATTTAGTACATCTGATTCCATCTGCACTTCAGAATAAGAAGGAAATTCTTTTTGGGAACCTCCCAGAAATCTACGAATTCCACAACAGGCATGTGGGAACTGGTGGTTGTCCTGTGCCCTCAAGTGCTGCTGTCATTTCTACTCCCTTTGTGTGGGGTGCTTTGTCATATTCACACATTTGCAGGCAGGAAAAGTCATCCTCACTTTGCCTCTGTGTGTGTCCTATAAAACCCATGTGTGGAGAACACTTCCGAGATCATCTATTTCATCTTTTTTTTGTGAAAGTTTATACCCTTTTGTGCATTTACTAGTGACTTCCCCTGGCATTATCCATTCTGAACGTCCCTCATGGCATTTTACTACCTCTCTTGGTACACTGGTAGATGTCACAGGACAAAATCCTGATGTTCATTCTCTGGTAAAACTCTGTGAGGATATTTTCTTAGTGTTCAGTTTATTTGTCCTATATTTTTGTTATCACATCAGAAGACATGATAGATTTGATAGCATATTTCTTAAGGGATTTTATTCTTCACATGATCATAAACCTTTCCAGAAGCCTTGTTCATGCTGTGGACAAGGGGATCTAGTGCTTAACTGCAGCACACCAGTTATGAACAAGATGAACCTCTTTTCGATCCTTTTTCAAAACAAAAGCTTAGGGCTGCTACTGTAAATTTCCTGCTTTTCCTAGCCTTGATTAAGTAAAACTGGCTGTAACCAAAGTGAGAATTTAGGAATTCTTTTGGATAATAATTGCCTGTAAGTTGTAACAAACAGTTGAACAAAATAAATCAAAAAATCCCTCTCTTGAAAGTTTAAATATTATGCCAGATTAGTTGATACATAGTAGAAAAAAATATTTTCCTGTTTACATATTATTTTGAAAGAACATGTCTTCCATTTGGAGAATGACATTCCCCTCACTTTAAAAGCCTGGTCTTTCTTTCCCTAAAGGCTTAGTGGATTGACTGCCACTGCAGAAGCCTTTGGACTATATCCCATATTTGTACTGCTTGCTGATTAAGCAACTGCATCTGACAGAGCTTTTCTGTCTTTTCTAGCAGTTCTGAAAAATCCTCATAACCAAATGGGAAGCAGGTGTTTGGGCTACATATTGGAAACAAATCTTAACATCCAAAGGAGCCAGATGTATCAGATGCTTGTGAGCAGATGAAAACTTGATAATATTGGTGACTCAGGCAATCAGCTGTAAACCACCTTCCATTTTTCTAAAAGATATATATTTATTTGTGTCAGAATTGTTACTTTCCCCACTGAATCCTTTTACTACAAAAATGTAGTCTTTTAGCTGGATGCACGCAGAAGCTGGCACACAGTGCAAGTGGGATGTTATATTACTGTTTGCTTTCCTTTCTCCCTCTTAGGATTTTCCTTAAGGAAATAGAAAATTGCATTGAAAACCCTGAGCTTCTTGCCCGATGCTTTTTGAAAAGAGTAAGTAAATCCTCTTGCAGGTTTGTATGAATATCTGTGGTTTTATCCTACAGTACTTACAGATTTACTCCTATCCTTTCACTCTGCTTTTGTGAATGAGGGGAAACTCACATAAGCAGATATTCCCAATTTGAGCCACAGTTAACAAGTGTGTATTCTGAAATCTGAACCTTTACCTGTTTTACTGACAGGAAGAGATCTGTTACTGGTGTTTTACCAATGTATTTCAAGCCCTGGTTAAAAACAAAAAGAAGAATCAGTGATCCAAATGTTTAACGTGCCTTTCATATCAGACAAATCTATACCAGCAATCTGGTGTAGCCCAGACACCACCCTACTGTAAATAAGCAGAGAATGGTATCACAGCAGATTGCTCTGAGCGCAGACAGTACATCCTGTTCCTGCCTTGTCTTACCTGTCTTTCCTCTGCGCCGTTCAGGACACTTGGACTTAGGACACCTGGAACTGGTCCAGCAGAGTCTACCACCTTGCTTGTGTGGTGAAACCCCACCAGCTCCCTAAGACTCTGTGAGGCTGATTCCTTTACTCGTTCACATAATTCAACAACCATGTAGGATTCTCCCCTCTCTTATGAAGTGGGGAGGGTTAGCTGTTTAAGAGTAGAGTGAGCTCAGTTTCTGAGAAAGCCTGAAGCCAACAGGCTTTGGTCAGATGCATGTGTCTGTGTCTTCTCTTCCTGTGACTTTCAGTGCCTAACTGCTGCAGCTCCCTCCGAGAGCTTCCGTTGTGTCCTTCCCACCGCTCCAGGTAGCACGACTGTTAGTTTGGTTTCCTGTAACATAACAAAAGGTGCTTGTTTATATAAAACTCATTCAGAGACCCTACTAATATGAAAAAAGCTGGTTTAGTGGGTTGCTGCCATTTTCATAGTCTGACAAAACTGCTTGAATAAGACTCTGTTTTGCATGGAAATGGCATGAGAAACAGGAAAATCTGTCCTCTTCACTGTACTCTAAGCTACCTCCTGCTTCTACTGTATACTACATCTAGCATTTGCTGCTTTTCCAGGGTACATGTGAAATACTTTTTTTTTAACAAGGTACTGTATGAAATACAGACAGATCTGGGTGAAACATGCATACCCCAGTTGCCAGAGGTGTTGATCACTGCCCCATCTCTAAGATTTCAGTGGGAGCCATGAACATGTGGTACTTCCAAAGAGTATGCCCCCAGTTTACAAGCAGGTCAGACTGAAGAGCATCATAGAAGTATAAATGTGATTATAAGTCCACTGAATTATTTTAACAGTGAAGCATTTAGAGCTTGAATAAGTGACATTAGTACAGAATATGTTGTTATCCTAAGATTCAGATGCTGAGCAGGAAAATATTGTGGTGAAATAGGATAAACAGTCTTTGAAGAATTCAGACTATTGAAATCCAAGGAGCATAAAATGCACTGTATCTTCCAAATATCCCTGGAATTGGAGCTAAAAAGAAATTCATGATACAGAGTTGATCCTATAATGCTGTAGAAAGTTCAAAAGTTCAAATTCTATGTTTAGATGTTGTAGCTTATGTCTGTCTGTAAAAACAGCTGTTGAGCCCAGTTCTCCTCACTGTTCTACCGATATGAAATTAGCAGCACTAAAGCTATGGTTCAGGTGTGAAGTGAAAGAAAATCAGTCCCTCTGTCACCTTTGCTTATCAGTTTCTATGGCCTAGAACACTAAATCTATTGAATAAGAGGTTAAATCATGCATTTGCTTTCTCCCCATTTCAAATTTCGCGCTAAGAAAGCAAAAGCCTCTCTCTTGCGATGTCTCTGCTCACACAGTAGCACCTTTGATTCAAGAACTTGCCCTTACATTCTGTTTTTAGAAGAAGCCACATGTAGTCCAGAAATGTGTTGTTTCTGTTGGAGTGCCTTTAGGAGGCACAAACAGAAGTCTGCTTGTGTGTTTGTGTTCCCCATGATCTGGCAGGTTTTTTTATGTCTTCCTGCTGAGCGGAGGCTTCTGGCTTGTGCCGTGAGTTATGGCTGTGCTTGCTTTGGCATAGGAGGAACTGAAAAAGCTGCTGCTCAAGGTAGTACCAAGTTCTGGGAGGAAATTCACATTGTTGCAGATTCACTTCTCATTTCTCCTTCTTTGTGTGGGTGTAACCATCCTGCCACAGCAGCATGGTGGGCCTGTGATTAGAGAAAGACTGATTTTTAGATTCATACCTGAAGAATATTACTCTGTCTGATCATGCTGGGACTCTTCAGCTCTGATTCCAGAGCTGCTTGAAAGAGTCCTGAGAGCTGCAGCAGGACATCCCGGTGCCTGAACCCCTCCATCCCCTGCCAGTCATTAGTCTGCCACATCCCCACACACTCTCCCACCTCCACCAGTGCCACCTGGTCAGCTGTCCCCATGGATGTGAACCCTTTTTCTCAAGTGATGGCAGAAACAGTCTGTGGAGTCCCAGCCTTTCTCCTCTCTAACTTCTCTCCTGGAACATAGTAGCAGAATCAGGTGAAAGATGAGGCAGAAAGCCCCTCTTGTCCTCCCTCCCACTTCACCTGACATTCTTAGGGTATGATTTTCATATGAACTAAATCACAAGTAAGCCAGCTCAACTTTGCCCACATGGCAGCTATTATACCATCACCAAGATGCTTGACCTTGCTTGAAGCTCTGTGTGGTGAGGACTGCACAAGTGCTCAAAGAGGGGAGGGATGTTACTGAATACCTTGCAGGATGGGTCTTCCCATGCTTTATCAGCAGAAAGAGAGGCACTCTGGGCTAATCTGCTAAACATGGGGCTGGGAAGAAGGAAAGCTTACCAAAGCCAGGCAAGAACGCTCAGGAAGAAAGGAAAGGTGTGTCAGACTGCTTACCAACAGGTACCAGGTGAGGTGTGACTCACTGTGGATTACCAGTTTACTTATTCATATTGCTAACCTTGGAAAAAGAGAGTAATTAATAGGAGCCAGCAGCTGGGGTGTTTGGTCATTCAGGGAGAAAGAAGTATTTAGAAAAGGAAGCTATCTGTAGGAGCTGGTCTGACAGGACTATAGGAGCTGGCCAGAAACCTGTGAGTTGGATTCAAAGGGCTAAATTCTAATTAAGCAAAATTTATTCATAAATCAGCAGTTAAAAAGATAATTGGAACTCTGCATAAATACCATGTGTGTGAAAACTTACAGAGATCTCAGGATGCAAACCACCATGGAAAGGAAAAGCATTACAGGAGAGATGAGCGTGGTGTAAAAGTACCAGCAATAAGTCAGAACCTCTGCATATGAAAATAGAGATATGTGGAACATTTAAGACTGGAGTTGGAGTAATTAGGCATTTAATTATTTATTGGCATTTTAGAGTCTGATTCTAGTAATTTCATCAGGAATTTCCTATTCCTTACACTATTACAAATCTTAAAGTTGTATTTAAAGATTTAAGTATCTGCCTGAGCAGATACCACTGATTTAGGCAGCAGTAGATTGCATTGGCATAGGGTGGTTCCACTATGACAAATTACTGGTATTGGTGGTTATTGTACCTTTTCTTTAAATTTAAATTGGTAATTTTCTCTTACTCCTGATAGTGCTTTTGACTGTTGCTGTCTCTGTTCTTTCCCAGTCCAATTAGGTTTCTGTGGGCCAGGAACAAATTGCAATGCTTGATTCCACTTTGTTATTACTTTTAGCTTTGTGGGTTTTACCCCCTGCTAACTTCCCTCCAAGGCAACACGTACAAACAATTCTATCTGTGTGGAGAAAGCTGCACTTGCTATGGAACAGCACCATTAATACTGTATTGAGTTGCAACAGAACTTCTTGCATTGCATAATCCTTAACAAAGTATGGCCTTTTCAAGGCATAGCTCTGCTTTCAAATCGGGGTCATCAGGGTGACATCCATCTAGGTCTATAGAGGAAGACAGCAGCAATACTGATTTCTTCTAGTAACTGTACAAAAGAAAATGCTTTCCCCGCACCAAGAGCGTGTAGGCACTGTCTAGTGGGTTGAAAGCACAGAGGCAAGAGCCAGGAATTGCCGAGATGCATTTTTGGCTCTGAATCTTTGATTCACTGAGGTCACATCCATTAGAGTAGGTGCAGACAAAGATGGGAAGCTCTCAGCCCGTCAGCCACAGCCAGCCCTGCTCAGGACTCTGTACGGCACTGCTCCGTGGTGGCAAGGCTGCTGTGCTGGGTGGGCACACAGCGACTGAGCCAGAGGAACACTTGTCTGTCAGCGTCCGCCCCTATAGCCAAGGGAACTCAAAATACACCTCTCTGGGCTTTTATAAAGATTGCCTTTGCTTTCGCTGAAGTCAGTGACATTTTCGCCGTGGACTTGAGTAAGAACACCTGGAATGTAGTCAAAGGTAAATAGAGGTCAAGTGAATCCACCTACTTCTAATTTGAATAGGACAGACAGAATTTAAGTACTTCCCCCTGCCTAGCCTGGGACATCAAGAAGACAAACTTGCTACTTTTTAATTTATTCTTGTACTATTGAGAGCTAGTGCTGTTTTCAAAGTGGCTCGGACATGTAAACCTTAGCTAAGTGGTGAGCATTATTAGCAATTACCAATCTGTGCCAATTGTCAACAAAATTTACATTACTAATGTCTTTTGTTTTCGGGTCATCTATCACCTCTCTGGAAGCTAACAGTTTTGCCATTAGCTTATGTGTCTTACAGTCTGCAGTCTCCTAGCTTTGTGCAAAAAGTGAGGACAAAACCCCCAAAAACTGCACTTTCAGGTGTATTTAACTTTGCAGGATAAAAAATGAGTTTGGTAGCTCCAGTATATTTTTACATACAGTTATCCCCGCATGTTAGCATGGAAAGTAAGAAAAAGTTAACTCAAGGCAGAAGCTCTGTGGATTCTTTTTTCTTACCTTACTTAAACTCTCCTTTCCTTGCAGAAAGAGGACCTCCAAATATATGAAAAGTATTGTCAGAACAAGCCAAGGTCCGAAGCTCTCTGGAGACAGTGTGGAGACAGCATCTTTTTTCAGGTACAATCTCATTGCAGACTAACAGTTCAAGACAATCAAAGCTTATTTTCCTTCTGTATCTCTTTCTTTAGAAAACTTAGAGCAATATTCAGACTTTTCTGCATGCTTCTTATATTGATGGCAGGTGCTTGGTATGTGTCAAGGTGCTCTCTACAGGATACTGGGTGGGTAGAGTAAGTAAGTAAGTAGATTTCCTGGACTGGAGCCTAACTCTTCAGGCTATACCCAAACCAAAGAAATGCTGGCTTCTTTACAAACCCCGGATGATTGCAATCTTATAAGCAGGGCATGACAGATTTCAACACTAAGTTGAATCTAAACATTAGCTCTTGTTTAGATATGTTTTCACTGTGGCATAAGTAACCTGGAAACTCCTATGCAGATGGAACAATTTTATCTCCCTATTAATTCACAAACTACCAAATGATAACGATCTTCTTGTCGTGCCTCTGTTTCAAGAAACAATTGTATTTTTCTTCCCTGCTGTCTCCTACAGGAGTGTCAGCGTAAATTGGATCATAAGCTCTCACTAGATGCTTATCTCTTAAAGCCAGTCCAGAGAATCACCAAGTACCAGTTGCTGTTAAAGGTAAGTTCTCTATGACGGTGCAGAGAATTGCAATGCAGAGCTTGTTTTACTTACAAAATTGTATATCAGAATTAGTTTCTAAAGGACTACCTCAAATAAATCCTCTTTCACTTCAACAAATACTTTCTAATGCTAAGATGTAAAATGGAAACAGAGAGGACTTCTATTTCAGAATAAGTACTGCTGTTACTTAGCAGTACTTATATACTAAGCAATAACAGTATATTATTATTATACATACACTGCTATATACTGTATAAAGTAAATATTTTATATAGTATTTTATTGTCTTATGTATTGATTTATTTATCTTTAAACAGAAATTTAATTTGGCTCTGTTGGATCAGTATGTGGTCATACAGTTTGAAAACTGGAATTGACGCTTTAAATCCTGTGTCTAACATCCATCCCTGTTTAACAAAACACTTCCAGCTCTCTGAACCTGATGCTTTCCCATGGTTGTGACTCAAACCTTTTGGAAGGAGCCACTCCCTTTTGGTGCATCTATTTTAAAGACCCAGCTAGGAGCAAATTGTCTGTAACTTTTCCACGGGATGAATATGTGAACTTCCCTGTTGATTTGGTTGGAACTATGAGTGGTCCACGCTTGAAATTCTGGTCTGAACTGGGCAATGGGAAATACATGCTCTCAAACCAATGACATTTTTTGAAGATAGTGGCTTAAATTTCTGGCTTCATCTTCTCAGTTCTTAAAAATAGTATTTATTGACCTTCCTTATGGGAAGGTCATGAAGGTGAATTACATGCTGTTCTTAAGCCTCTGGACTTAATGTAGTGTCATGTACTGTCATTTGCAATAAAGATTTTAGGCTGCAATTTTATTTTCTAATGGCTACCATGACACTGGTCAAACTGTGCCAGTTTAAGCCCTGTGGGGATCTGGCTGGTCATTCACTTGTGCAGTGTTCCTGTGACCTGTTTATTGACTTCAAACAAAACTGTAGAATCCAAATATTGAACGGTGATATTAACAAGGATGCAACTTCACTGATTCCAGTAGATTTACATCAACGTAATCCAGAAGTAAATTTCACTCTATTTCTTGAAATTATTCTGTGACAAGGGAGAAAATGCCAAGGTCTTCAGAAGAGCAGGAGTAAACCAGATTCTACTTTTAATTTGAAATATGACTGTAAATAAAACCAAGATTAGATCAAGGAGTAAAATTTGCAGGCAAAACAGGTTGCAGCCATTGGGGTTGAAGCTGGTCAGACCAGTTTTCTACTTAGCAACAACACATTGGCAGGGATGTTTACTTTGTCAGGGATTATGAGATCTGTGAAGATGGTGTACTCTTTGCTGGCAGCAGGACATTTAAAAGTGTAGGAAAATGGGAGTCACTGAAAAATGGGTGACAAACAAGGACTCTTACAAGCTGTGTGCCTTGAGTGATGGGCAGACTAGATTTAAATTCTGAGTCACAGTTATTGCAGCCCTCTGGTTTCAATCAGTTTAGCTAATACTATATATATCGCTATAGAGAGAGCAGGGAGCCATTCTCACCCCAGAAAATGAGCAACAGGTACTATAGGAACGCATCCTGCTTTTACCTTCTAAACCCTGGTCATCCAAGCACTTGAGGAGAGGCTGCTGGTGTTTGGGGTTTGCAAGCAGTACCTGTTTGCAGCCCTGTTTTACAGGAACACAAGTGCCTCAGCTTTTGGATTAAATAATTTCCAAACTCAAAATGTGGCTAAAAAAGATATGCCTGAATGAAAAGCATGCCAATGGCCACCCCTGCTGAAGGGGTCCAATTCTCACTATAATAAAGATTACTAAAGTTAGTAGAAACTTGATTAATTCCTAGGTATATTTCTGCAGCATAGTTTCTGTAGATGCTGTAGTCAGCATAAAGAAACAAAACTGAACTCACTTCCTTTACAGTTCTTGGTGAGGTTCTGTTATTACGGGAATTTATTTCTTAGTTCCTTCACAGCTTGCATTTCTGAAGTGAAAACTGCATCCACCCAAATGCTTCTTTCGTTCCACTGTTAGATATATAGGACAGGGACAAGTCAATATGATTAATAAAGTAGTTATTTGATTATGGGTTCTGTCACTGGAACTATTGTCTCATTAGCAACCAAAAAATTTATTCTTTCACCTGATTAAGGGATGCAGATTCTGAGCATCAAAATCACAGGTCACTCGCTATATGTGATCAGTTATCTTACTACCTTTGCTTACAGTCATCTTACTTTTTCTGTTTAATGGTAGGAATCCTGATTGGCTTTGGTTTCAAATTCAGTTGTGTAGTCTTGGGATCTTCCAGCTACTCTGAGATTCACGTCTTCTCAAGACTGTACCTACCATCTGTGGGTTTGTATCTGTTAAACTTTGCTTCCCTAGATGCTTTTAGCAAAGTTATAGAGTCTGACTCTGATCTCAGGTGGATACTCGCTGGCAGTAACTGCTTTCTCTACAGTGCAGTGGGGAGAAAGCAATCTGTGCATCTGAATCAGGTTCAGGGCTCCTCTGTAGGCGGAAGAGCAAGAAGCAAGGCAGTTAACTTGATTTATAATGAAGGTTTTAGTGTGTTTCAGGGCTTCCATAGGTTATAATGGTTGGTTACAAGAAAAGAATTAAGTCCTGAGCTATGACTAGAATTTTCCAAGCAAGAGACACATCTAGAAATAAGAAGTAAGGAACTGTACTATTCTATGTAAGTAGTTGGCCCTGAATATTTGGAACTCTAAATAGGGTCTTTCTATGTGAAGAGGTTACAGAAATTGAGCCCTCAAAAGATTTTGTTTGTTTCTTTGCTTTGGGCACATGTTTCTTAACTTGTCCAGAACTTTGTCTCTCGTTCCTTGTGCAAGGGTTGAAGAATGGAATAACTTTCCTTATTTCAAGCAGAATATAATGTTTGATGAATTTTTGCTAGAGGTCAGCATTGTTCTTCAAAATTACTCTCTCTCAAAAAAGGTTTTCAAATTTGCAAATGTAGATCTATAGATAGTAGAGGTAGAGACTAAAAGGTGGGGAAATTTTATAGTAATCTGGCCTATTCTGCCCCCCAAAAAAACCCAAAAACTGAAAAAACCTGTCTTCTAGATTAAAGAAGTCTCATTTAATTTAAGGAAGGGAGATTTGTGAGATGATTTGACCGTGTCTGCAAGCACCTACAACAGGAAGTGACTTCCTCCCTTGCAGTTTGTTTAACTGACAGGAGCTTGCTAGGACCTGATGAATGGAACACCAAACCTGCCAAATTCAAACTAGAAATTAATTTATATTTTTAATGGTGGTAGTAAGTACCTTGTGGAACAAATTGCAGAGGGAGATGGTGAATTCTCGAACACCTGAAATCACTACATTAAGATTGAGGTTTTTTTCTAGCAGATGTGGAATAAGAAAAACCTGGATGTCACTCTGTGACATGCAAAAAGTTCATTGTAAATATGTCAGAATGGTCCTGTCTCATCTTAAATGAACCCATATAACTTGAAAATGTCCAAAAGGTCAAAATGTGTGCCCTCAATGACAGTTCTGGTGAGTGTCCTGTTTGGGTTTGATCTTTTTTAATTTTTTTTCCCTATAATTCTGCTACTTTGTCTGTGCAGTACAGATTTCAGGAAGGTTTTTCTTAGGGTGGCTTCTAGTTAGTATAAGAAGTTTTCAAGTAGTTTTCATATCTTTTTTAAATCAGGAAATGCTGAAGTGCAGCAAGAATTCAGAGGGTACTGCTGAATTGGAAGAAGCCCTGGCCACAGTGCTTGATATCATCAAATCAGTAAATGACTCCATGCACCAGATAGCAATCACAGGATATGAGGTATGATTTGCTGTTGCTCTTACTCTAGTTTTGACCTATCCAGTGTTCCTCTCATCATCGATCATGCTGTGCCCATGGCTGATAAACTTTGCAGGAGTCTGTGCCACATTCTTGAAGGATGTCACTCAGTGGCATGTTGTGGTGGCCAAAAATACGTGTCAGAATACCTGTCATGTGGAGGCGGGGGTGTGAATGTGGGGAAGAAGTGGGACAAAGGCAGTCCTTCTGAGTAATCACACCCAAACCTCATTGGTAGGTGAGAGGTAGCGAGTGTGACGGACATAAAGTTTCAGCAAATTTCTTAAGTTATGACTGCTATGCACTTAGGAAGGAAAATTTGGCTCCCATTTGAAGTTGGTAATAGAATCCATCCCAATGACTGCCAAACTCATTATCTGAAATGTGAAATAACAACCACAGTACAAATCAAAGGCCACAGATGTATGTATATCTCTGCTGAAGCTCCATTGCAGTCATATGACTTCCAAGAACTAGTGTTGCCTACATAAAATGAGCCCTTAAGTGAGAAGTGGAAGTGACTGACACACAAAAGAGAAACATTCCGGGTGAAATGGGGCCTGAGGGTGATGTGGTCGCCCATTTTGAAATGGCTGCAGGGTCAAGAAAAAAGAAAGCACTGAGAAGGTGGGTTCGAAGAGTTATTAGATCAGGATAACAGGGTTTAGTCTGGACACTAGAAAAACAGTATTTTGTGCAGAATGTGACTTTCAGAGAAAGTGCTGGAGTCTATACTGACTGTGTCTGGGTGGGAAGTTATTTGTGTCTTGCAGGATGTAGTTGCTTCAGGAGTTTTAGTTTCTGTAGTTCTCTTGTGCAAGTGTATCTGCACCTGGTAGCTGAGGAAACTATGCCCTCTGTCAGCATTGTTTTATAAAAGAACTTAACTGCTTGCTTGGCTGTATGTCATAGATCCACCGCTGTGCACAGCTGGAGATCCTCCTGTGGATTGTACGTTACATTTGAGATGGGAATGTGAGTTCATATCCTGCAGTAGCTGTACTGGGTTGAATGCGAAGCAGTGGCCGCCTTGTTACATTAGCACACACACAGACTAGCTGCAGTGCCTGTGGGTCAGAGAAACACCACAGGTCCTAAGCACAACTTAGCGCTCCCAAACCTGACGAACTTAAGTAAAGCATGTACTTTACCCCAGCCTTCTGCACAGCTATGAGCTACACCCATTATGAATTGACCAGGGGATCTTGTGCTGTATGTGTTTGCACCAAGAGTTGGGTTTAGATTAAGAATATAACATGAAGCTTTCCTGCTTAGTTTAGATTAGTAGTATCTTTTTGACATGATTTCCATCTAATTTTCAGTTTTTCCAAGTGTTCTCAAGGTAGGAGAAGCCTACTATGTTCAGATTTGTTGGCTGAACCGGAATAGTTCATTAGCTTTGTAATTTCTTCAACCTACAATGTCAAATTCAGCACCTGACTGCTTCGGCCATTGGCAGTTCTTAAACGATTCTTCAGTATTATCTCTTCTGATGGAGCAGACATGCTGTATATTTTTGAATCTTCACTGAATAAATCTTAATTCCAGTAACACAAAAGAAAACACTGGTCTTAAAATGAATTTTATACTGGTGTAATTGGATGTAGAAAATAACGTCAGCTATACATTTTATTTAAATATATAAATTTTATAATATTTACATGTAGAGAGACAAGCCAACAGCTTAAAGTGACTTAAAGGTCATCCTTTCGCCTGTTCCTTACTTTCAAATCTCAGAGTAGTTTTGTACTCAGGAACCAGAGCATTCATGTTCCTTTTCAGCCTCCACTTTTGAATTTGTCGGCCTTCCATGATATGCCAGATAGCCTCCAAGGACTAGATTGTTGCCTCTTCTACAAAGTGGAACATGGCTGCTGTGTAGCCTGATGCCGACAGCATTCCTGAGATGGTTTGTTACGTGATTATTGAATTGGGTGAAAGTGTGAAAGAGGATGAACCCAATAATCTGTTCTCCCTGTTCCACCTGTCCCAGCTGCTCAGCTGTGATGCCAAATAAACACCTCCCATAGCTCATGAAACCATACCCCATCTTGTGGAGTCTTTCCCACAGAGGTATGATAGAAATACTTGCCTAGAGCACCTTGCAGAGAAGGAAATTATGCCAGCAGAAAAGCAGGTTTTATGGCAGCTGATGAATGCTCCTAATTGCATAGGATATTCTGCTTCTCAGACCTGTGCACATGTAGACTTGAGGAGCTGAATTCTTGTGTAAGAAATTCCTAACATGTAAGTCCGGGGTTGGTTTGGGGTTTTTTTTGGTTGCTTGTTTGTTTGTTTGTTTGTTTTAGGCAAAGCCACAAAAAAGTAGAATAAATCTTGCAGAGAGGAAGTTTTAGATATGTTTCCTACTATCGTCCTGACATTTGCATACAACCTGGCCTGGGTAATTTGTCCGTGAATTATGCAGCACCTAAGCCATTCATATGTATCTCTTGTCCTCTGTAAACGTGATATAGAGTGTAGTGTTATAACAGGGAATAATTATATTTGAGAAAGCGATTAAACCTTCCATTTTAAACTTCCTTTAGGACAAAATATTGCTGTCCACTAGCACAAGTTACCAGAGACAGTGTCAACTTCTCTATTTGCTGCCTACCCTGAAGAGAGAGTCCAGTGCTTGTGGGCTAATATTCAGTCTTTTTCGGGATTGCTGCAGGGTGCCATCCCTGTCCATCCTCTTTCTCTTTGCAGTGGTAACCTCGCACTTCATTTGTTATAAGCACAATCCTATATCCGAGATTGAAGAGACGGACCTATCACAAGAGTTGAACTGAGCTTTTGGATCTCAGTGCCATATCAAACAGTGCCTGGAGTGACAGAAGCCTCTCACCATTGTCAGAACTCTGTAGGCAATATGTTTGTTTGGGTTTTTATTCAGCTTTACATCTCATCAATGCACTTTTCACAGGTTTGCAGTTTACACCCACACGCACACATAAATACAAACACACAGAGTCCTGTAAGCACAAAAAAAAATCCCAACTCTGAATATTAGAGATGAGAGATGGTTATACCAATTACTGAGATTTTTTGAATGCTTTGGAGAATTAATAATACTGTGATATGGAGTTGAAAAGTACCTAATCAAACCTGGTTTTGCAGTTGGATGTACGGTAGAGGATGTGGAGTGGGAGGGAGAGCAGGTTGCAATCCATATTTTAAGAAATCAGACATTCCCACTTGGAGCCAACATCCTCATCTTATAATCAACATAAGTACTGATTTTCAACATTTGTTTGTTTAGTAATGCACTGAGTGTATTCTCTCAATTTATTATACAAAGCACTCCTAGAAAAATTTGCTGCTAGGATAATTATGTTTATAATTATTTGTTGAAGCCCATTACCATATAGACGTTGCCATGTCTTCTATCCATACATTGCTATACTCTTTAGTACTGAACTGTGCTATAAATATTTGTTCTGGTGGCATCTGAGCCAAATATTTATACCAGGTGAAGTATTCACCCATCCATGGTCCTCAGAAAAGGGCTTTAACTTAGAAAGGACCAGTTCCTGCTTAGTTTCACTTGCCCTCAGGTACTTGTACAGCTCCTTGGTGCATTTACTCCCTCTTTGCGCAAGGCTGTGCAGCATTGCAGTTTGCAGATGCTGTGCTGAGAAGCTATTGACAAGGGTTCTAAAGTCTATTTTGCAATGGGAGGGAATTACACACCTACATACCTCTAGGCATCAATCTGTGTCTTCAGACACCTAAGCATCTTTCAAGGTTTTGCCCAGGGATAGAGGAAGCTCCTAGCAGAGCAGAAACTGAAGCTAGATCTTTCAGAGCCAAGGCCTTTGGCTGACTATCTGGACTGCACTGGGCCTTCATACTGCTTTGGAGTCAGGAGTCTTGAAATCTAGTTCTTGATAGAAGATGCTTCCTCTGAGGTCATCAGAGGAGACAGCCTGTGTGTCAGATCCAAAGAGGTCCTAAACCAGACCTTAGACACTAACTATGAATGGAGAGACAAACTGGGATTTATGAATGTGGAAAACAGTGTGTTAATGGTTATATGAAGAAACCACACAGGTTTAGGAAGGAGACGTGTGCAGATGGGATTCCAGCTATAATGTGTCCACTCTCCAGCACAAGGGATGCCTAGGCACATACCTGTGCCTGGAAGCTTAAATACCACTAGTGGAAAGAAATGTGCCTGGGATTACCCTAGTCTGAATACGATATAGGCTCTCTTTTTTCCTTGCTTGCTAGGGGGATGTCAGTGAGCTTGGCAAGCTGTTGATGCAAGGTTCCTTCAATGTCTGGACTGACCACAAGAAGGGGCACAACAAGGTGAAGGATTTGGCTAGATTCAAACCAATGCAGAGACACCTCTTCCTCTATACAAAGATGCTACTGTTCTGCAAGAAACGGGAGGAGAACACAGATGGCCATGAGAAGACAGCTTCATACAGCTTTAAAAATTCGTTAAAGGTAATAAATATGGTAATAGTGGGGAAAGAAAGAAATCTGGTGTTCTCAAAACATGGGGATGCTTCCATGTGGAGACTTGAGGAAGGTACACATATCTGGAGCTGTCTTGCACCCCTGAGTAAATGAAAATCTGGAGACAGACCCAGCCATGTGTCCTGCAATTCCAGACATGAACCTTGGTTTTTGCAACTTGATACAAATGGGCACCTTGTGTGTTCTTGGCCAGTGTTCCATAAGGAGGAGCAAGACTGAATGGACCTGCATCTCTCGTTGTTCTGCCTGTAAGCATCCTCTAAGTTCCATACTATTGCAAGCTTTACTATTGACATCATTTGAGCAGATACATTCTGTGACGGTAATAGCTACAAATGAATCACAGTGCAATAGAAGTGCCCTTTTATTTGCAAGAGTGACATTTCCAGATATGAGTCAGGACATTTTCTGTTAAGATGGAAATTACAAGTAGGCTCAGTTTTCCCTTTAAGCACACTGGTGTGCCACTGGTGTGACTTCAGACAACTAACATTTGTCCAAGTGTAAATGCTGCAAACTTATTGCAGGGTAACCAGACAGGAATTGTAACAGAACCTAGTTCAAGGAGCGAACCAATTCATACAAAGGTTTGAAGTTTCTTTCTGTGGAGACAGCAGAAATGATGACATAATTAAAGCTGTTTAAATCTTCAAATGTAATGCTGAGGCAAATCAGAACAAGGGAGAGAAACAAATCCAGGAAGAAGATGGGAAGCTGGTAAGCATAGTAGCAGCTGGACTTCAAAATTTGGGTTAAGAATCTTATCATTTAACAAACCTAGAATTACGTTCTTCAGTTCCTTGTTTGTCTTGCCTAGTTACACACTTAGCTACTTGCTCACCTCTTTTTAAAATTTTCCCGAAACTGTATTGAATTTTTTGTATTGTCTGGATTTGCAGATGAGTCATTAAATCTCACAATGCCCTGTTCCAGCCCTCTTCCTCTCCCTCTCAATAGGTCAGTGATGGCAAGTTGAAATACCATCTTCCTCAGACTCAAAATTTGTATAGATGGACAAGAGCCAGGATAGGGTTGAAAACTGTTGCACAGTTCAAGCAAGAAAAGCAAAGAGGATAAATTCATTATCAGATATTAACTTGTGTTACTTTTGAGGACTTAATTTTTTTTCTATAACAGTAAAAAATATGAATGATAAATCAGATGTTGAGAAGCAACATGTTCTGAATGTTACTTTTAATAACTCCCTAAGGTGCAGAAGTGAATGCATCCTTTTAAAAATGCTTCTCAGAGGATAAATTGTTTAAGGACTATTGACGTTTTTCAGATTCCAGCTGCTTCTTTTCTATTTTGAAACAGATGAGCACTGTGGGCATTACAGAAAATGTAAAAGGGGATAACAAGAAGTTTGAGATCTGGTATAATGGCAGAGAAGAGGTCTATATAATTCAGGTAACAACAATCTTTTTTTTTTCCCCAAGGACTATTCTTCCTTTCAGTTGAATTGTGTTTTAAAAAGTTTTCAGTTTCGTGAATTTTTCACTGTTTGTTGGCACTCAAATTACAAACTTACCATTCTGAAAATGGTCATGATTTTGGGTGAAAGAGGAAACAAAGTAGTGGAAAATTACTTGGAACGCTGGACAGAAAAGCAAGGACAGGATCTTAGATTCATGGCAACTTTTCCATCTTGAAGAATGTGCTCTGCTTTGCTGGCCACAGTCTTCTATTCCTTGGGAAAATCGAGACCAAATGTAGATCAGGGCAGCCAACTGATTGGCAGCATGCTTTAATTAGATCTGTTTTGCCTTTTCCTCTGTTGTTCTCAGGCATCTTCTGTTGAGCTGAAAAACACCTGGATTTCTGAGATTCGCAAAGTCCTGACAGGACAATTGGAAGCATGTAGAGGTAGGACACACAGAGCGAGATCTGGTAACATTGCTTTCCTTCTGTAGCTGTGTGTGACAACATGGAGCTGGGATGAGTTACGGTGCCATTCAGTACCACCAGGGAAACCAGCAAGAGCAGACTTTCTGTGTGAGGATCCATTGCATGGTTGCAGCATTTGTTCAATTTAAACCCTTGTCCTTCATCAAATAAAATTTCTCAACTTCAGAAATGGCATGGAAAAATATTCCGTTCAGTTAGTCTGAGGAATGTGATTTTCCTCTGTTCTCCCTCTCAGACTGCAGCCCTAGAAGCGCACCCCTTTGCAATAGCCTGTGAGCAGATGGGGTCCCAGTCTTCACTCTGTGCCTTCTTGCAAGACCTGACACAAAAGATCTCCTTCCACATATGTGGCTGGACATGCCAACTGTTGCTCTCCATCCTGTTGTTTGTTTTGCTTTGTTGGGTGTTTGAGGGTTTCTATTTTAAATCTAGTCGCCTACCTTATGCTTTAAATGTCAGTCAGTTATCCCATCTTTTTATCTTCGTGATCTCCCTGTAAAACATGATTGACATTTCCCTCTCTCACAGAGATGTCACTTTTAAGGTGATTTGTGATGTGCTAAACCCGTGAATGACTGAAGCCTCATAAGTACCTAAAATATTGACACCCTCTCCTTAAAGTGATGCCAGCAAAGCCTCTCCACCCACATCCTTCAGATTCCTAAGCAGACTTTGTCCGAAGTGGAAACCTGTGCCTGGGCTTTAACTTTAGAGGTCACCTTTATTTTAATTGTCTGTTTCATACAGACAATGAGTTCTTACAACCTCCTTAAGTGGAGGGAAACAATTACACACATTGGCCTCAGCAATTTAATCCAACCCATAATAACAATTCTTTACAATGCTTACTACTCAGGTCTTTTGTTACTGTTCTTGTCTTCATCCTTTCTCCTTTTTGCTCTGAGTTCTGCTGCGGTCACTTCAGCAGGAACTGCTGACAAAGAAACTCAGGATTCTTATCAGTGCAGTTTCAGGCCTTGATCTAGGGACTTTCTGATACAGTTTGTAATATTTATTAATGGGAAAACAAGGAAGCAACTTATACAGCTTGGAGCAATTTCTTTTTACTTTTTCTTTAACAGAAGCAAGTCAATTGCACCAAAGAATTACTGAAAGTGTATACCATGCACCAATGGATTCCTCCAACGCAAGCAGGTAACCACAGCTATTGTGGCATATCAGGGCCATTTTTTGTCTTGCCTTTGTGCTTTTGCAGTACATAAATTCTTAGTTTTCTGTGTTTAGCTTCCTGGGTACGAACTTACTTGATTGTCTTTGAATTCTTAAGAGACATGTAAATGCAGGTAAATGTTTTGCTCATGGGGAAACTAAACTCATTCTGAATGCAGAATTCATTTCAAAGGTGATCATTTGGGTTTGCAAAAGAACCATATGCTCCAGATTTACTCCAGTTTAGATAAAACGTAATGGGACATTTCCAGGATGTTAAGTGGAGCTGCCAGCAAATTTTTGTAATGACCCAAATGCTGGACAAATTTAATGTAAGCTGGTATGGGATGAAACAGTAAAATTTTAGCAGGATCAACCAAACCAAGAGACCCCAGGTAACACAGCCAGCCTCTGAGAGTTGTGCAGCTCAATGCAAGAAATTTTACATAGATGCAATACTGTTAATCTTGCACCATATTTTCTCTAGGCTTGGTTACATTTGCGTTGTTTAAGGTTTAAGCTGGAAAGATTTAAGGGTGAAAAACTTTCAGTAAACCCACCTTGGGGATAGGATAAAATTATTCCAGTAAAATATGAAATGCAATCACAAAAATGTTTCAAATCAATCCAGAGGTATACCCCTCTTGTAAGGCTCTCAAAGTGAGAATTTTCAGACCAGAATTTATAGACAAAATATGTAAGCAGAAAATTAATTAACTCCAGGAAGAAAAGCCATATGATTAGCTATTTGTCCTAGAATGGATTAAACCAAAGGAAAAATGAAGTACTTGTTGTCTTCACTCTGTCAACTGTGCTGGAGAAGGAGAGGTTAGATGCTTCTGCTCCAGATGCTGAGTTATTACAGGGACAGGGTGGTTATGGGAAGTCTTCACGAAAGAGCAACACTCCGGGCTTTCATGAATGAAACAAAGTTCAGGGTGCCCTATTGGCTATTGTGAGCAGAGGCCACCTTGATCCTCTGTCATGTGTGTCTCAGGTAGAAGCAGGGACAGTGGAATTGCAGCACAAGGTGGCTTTGCACTAGCTGATGTGAAATAGTGGATCCAGAATTCCCCAGACTGTGGAGCCCCTTCTGCATCCTGTTTTGGGATGCTGGATGGAGACAGGGAGGAAGGAAGAAGCTAGGCTTTGTGATACCCACCCACATAGGCATCATCTGTGTTTATGACTGATATGACTAAGCAGCCCCAGTTGTGGAAGGTGCTATAAGTAAGCCAGTGGCAGACAGTATTAGCTAAAGAGCAACTAGCATCATCAGAGCTTTGCTAGTACTTGGAGGCTAATTAATTATTGAGATTTTATCTAACCAATAGACATCCTTTCCTGGGTTGCTCATGTGTAACAGTGATTCTACTAGGAATTGTTAAACCTGTACTGCGACCTTGGGGAGATCTGTTTGCAGGACGCTCTCCCCTCCCTGAGCCTTATCTGTTCAGTGACAAAGACCATTCCCGTCACTTGGTTATATGCCACCGCAGCAGTTGGGGCTGCAGTTCCATGAGATAAGGCAGGGCTGGGCTGACTCAGGATTGGAGCTGAGGTGTTGGCAAAAGGGACATTTAGAGCCAGTGTCCTTAATACAGACAGTTACTAAACATCCCTAAGTCCTGTTTAATCTATTTAAACTCTCTCTCTGTAAATTCTTCCCCAAAGTTTCACTGTTTAATCCTAAAATGAGATGCCCTATGGTGCCTATTGCTGCTGTATCTCTCTCAAGGTATGGCTGCTGCATTTCAGTGATAATGAAATGATCCCTCTGTATTGTTTTCTAATCTATTTAAACATACAAAACTTAAATAGACTATTGTTCTAGCTGCTTAACTATCTGCTTTATTGGAAATGACTGATTTAGTCATACATCCATGTAAAAATATCCTATAGATATACACAAACACCTGGAGTTTTACTGCAGATGCTGTTTCAGAGAAGCTTGTGTGTTTTCTTCATGTCTTTCTCATAGCTGTAAATCTTTAACTCTGTCGGCTGTGTGTTTCACAGTTATCTCAGCCTAGCTGGGAAGGAACAGAGAAAAAAGAATAAGGAAATGTGAGTGTGCTTTGGCTTTGTTCCCATATGTATTTTGAGCCCCATTTTGTACATGACTTCAGACTGCAAAATCAAAATTTTGATTTAGTACAGGAGGTAACAGAGACCTCCTGTTAAGGTTCCATCAGAAACAGGTCAGAGGTTGAAATACAAAGCAATGAGTCCCAGGCTGCCTTGTAGTTATAAAAGGTATTCACAGATCTCTAGTATTCCAAATGTTTTGTAAGTTTTTAATGATATCTTGGACCTTTCCTTACAGCAAGAGAGACCCTGGGAATGTTAAGCATAATGGTTCACGTATTAATTGTAAACAGCAATGCAATTGCTGATACATGTTAATAATAAGCATTTTGGGAAAGAATATTTCAAATGTGTAGATACGATGAAATGTGAGGAGCGGTCTGCCAAAGATAACAGTGAAACACCCAAACTAACCCACCAGACATTTGCAAAACAATGAGGTTACCATGAGAAAACCTTGCAGCTCAGACACCCTACAAACCTGGGTCAAGGGGGTTACTCCCATTACAGACGACAAGGGTGGTATCTGTGCAGATCTGGCAAGATGGGTCCCCTCGTCTGTGGTTCAGCTGTAGACAGGGATATCCCACTTGGATTCATGTTTCCGAAGAGCAGAAGACGAAGAAGTTGGGGGATCCTGGAGTCAGTGGAATTCATGTGTTCCTCTATGTATGCTATGACCTCTATGTGACCACCCCATACCCATTTCTCTCCTGGAGTTAAGTATACTTATGCTACAAAGGATGGAAAACTGGGCTTCTCTTTTCAGCGTGGTTTCCCACTCCCTTTCTTCAAATCTGTTGGATTTGCAAAGAGAGCTTGTACAGCCAACAGGCTTATTCCTCCGTTTTTCCCTTCTCAATTCTCACTGAGCACATCCCTTACTGTGTGGTGTGGAAAGGGGGCAGGGACTGGAACGGCTTTTCCTACCATACATGCCTGCATAGACGCAGACTTTTATAGCACACAATTTTAGAACCTGCCCTTTATTCCTTAAGCTTCCATATCTGAGGGTAAAAAAGAATGCTTAGTGTTCGGTGCTCTGTTAGGTATTAAGCAGGAATGTAACTATTTTTGTATTTCTTTTGTCCAAAGGTATAGCAGGAAGTCATCAAGTATATATGAAAACAAATCTGAGACATCAAACGTGGAGGCATCTAACAATAAAAACAGGAATTCCAGTCCCAGCGCCAGACAAAAGAGAGGTAGGGGTTCTGAGAGGAAGCTTTTTTGCTTCCATAGGGTAATATTTTTAATTTTGCCCACTCATTTCTGGAGTTTGATAAGGATACTTTAGATGTATGTTGTTTAAACCCAACATCAAAAAACCAATGCTACAAAGCTGAGTGACTGTCCCATGAAACTTCCTGAACACCAAAAAGCGGGTTTTTTTTATCAGTTTATGATTTTTTAAGTCTGATTTTTGTTGCATTACAGTTCTCTTTATGCTGCTTGTGTTTTTTAAAAATAGAATTGGGGGGGCAGTAGTATACACATGTTAACCTATATCCTGGCTAAGTTGGTTTCTAGCCATATTTAATTTTAAGATTGTCTGTGGACTTTGCTAATCTTCTTCTTTATGTGAAAGAAATTCTTTTGCCTCCTCTAGTGTGTAGTAAATAAATGGATATGTGGCCATTATCTGAGGGCATAAATACAGTAAAATATATTCCATACAATGTAGGTTAAAATGAACACTAAGAAGAAATGGGATCTCATCTGGCAGTAACAGGAACAGAAAATCTTACAACAGTAGTTTCTTTTTTAGGTAGCATTTTGAAATATTAGAGCAAAGAATTTTCTACTAAATAAAAAAGACAGTTGTGAGGTCTTAAGAGATTAATGTCCAAATCAGGCTTAAAGTAACATCAGGCCCCTTTATAAATGGAGATGGTAAAAAAAAAAAAAAAAGGACTATTTTTTCTTTGTAAAATAGCCTATTCACCAAAACGTTTTTCATTGCGGTAAGTTTTCATTCCAGGAAGAAAGTTATGGATTCTTCATTAAAAAATCCAGTGTTGAAAACCTGTTTCAGTAAAAATTTATTTTAAAAAATATAAACTTTTTTTTTAAATTGAAAGAAATTGGAACGTTGAAAAGCAGTCGTTCATTGGAAATTCATAGACTGCCTTTTAAACAAATTCCTGGGAGAATTATTGATGTTTTCTAACCGGTCCCGCTTACGCACGAGTGTGGGAACTGGGGTTGCCCTGTGAGCTGACTGTCATTCTCCTGTATCGCGCTTTCTCACGGCCAGTGCCCAGGGCTGTGGCTGGAGCCCTGCCGGAGCCCCCCGCCCGCGGGGATGCGGCCGCTCCCCCCCCGCACCGGGGCGCGCCTGTGCCGGTGCCCGTGCCGGTGCCCGTGCCGGTGCCCGTGCCGGTGCCCGTGCCGGTGCCGGCGGGAGCCCCGGCTCCGCACGGCCCCCAGGCTGCGGGTCCCCGGGGGCGCCCCCGGCCGGGTCCCGGCGGGGCGGGCGGCCCTGGGCAGGCACCGGGGGCCGGGGGCGGCCGGGGCTGGGGGCTGCCACAACGGGTGTGCCACCTGCTGACTGTAGCGCTCCCGGTAGCGATGCGGTTCACGTGAACACGGGTTACTTAACAGTAGCTCTCTTTCCGTAACGCAGCGGGGGAGGGCACTATGGGCAAGCTATTTCAGTTTCATTGTTCTTACGGATAAGTGCCTGCGGGTGAGTTCTCTACGTGCAGACCAGTGTTGTGTGTGGACCTGACCGGTAGATTCACTGACTTGAAGCCCTACGGGAGCCAGGTCCTGCAGGAACCTCTGGGGACCACCCACTCGAGTGCCCTGCTCAAAGCAGGGTCAGCTGAAGCAAGTTGCTCAGGGCTGTGTGCAGCTGAGTTCTGAATAGCTCCGAGGATGTCGACTGCGCAACTGCCTCGGGGACACTGTCCCAGGCTTTAACCGCCTTCACAGTGAAAAAATGGGTTTTTTTCATATTTTTAAATGGTATTTCCCATATTCCAATTTGTACCCATTGCCTCTCATCTTATCACAGGGCTCTACTGAAAAGTGCCTGACTCCATCTTCTTTACTTGAAAAGATTCCCCTGAGCGTTTTCTTCTCAGGCTGAACAGTCCCAGCTCTCTCCCCCTCATGTCAGCCACTGCAATCCCTTAATCACCTTTACGGCCTTTCACTGGATTGACTCAAGTGTGTCCATGCCTTCCCTGTACGGGGGAGCCCAGGACAGGACACGGCACCCCAGGGGCGTCTCACTTGTGCTGGGTAGAGGGGAAGCATCACCTCCCTGGACCTGCTGGCAAGTCTGTGCCCACTGCAGCCCAGGATGCTGTTGGCTGCCTTTGCCTGAAGTATGCATTGCAGGCTCATGTTCAACCTGTTGCCCATCAGGACCTAGTTCTTACTATTTTTGGGAATGGCTTCCAGGGTTATTTGGTATACCTGCAGAATGAAGGAAAAGGTTAGAAATAACTCCGGTGGGGACAACGTGTCTTTAGAGACCAGTGTCTACTGGTCAGCCGCTGCTGAGAAGCTGTGGGGACTTGTGAAATCCTAAGGGGTCCCTCAGGGAAGTGATGTAATTGCATAGCTGAAGAACTAACATATAAACCCACCCCTACACACATGCACTGTTGTACTTGCCGCCTGATTGTTACAATGGAATACTCTGGATTTTCTTGCTCTATGCAAACAGAAAGTAAATATATTTTCTATACCAGCTTCTGGATTCTTTATAAGCTACAGTATCTTTACAAAGATTGCCTCCCAGTGAGAGCAGCCATGGCAGGGAATGGCTCTTAGGCCGACACTGGCAGTCTGAAAGCCAAATGCTTCCCAGTTGCAGCTGTGGGCTTGAGCAGATGAAACCACTGCTCAGGGGCGGTTCCTCACCAGGTTCATCTGCCTGGCCCAAAGCTGCCATCCGGCCACCGGGTCAAAGGAGCTGGACCTCACCAACACAGTACTTCTGTATTGTTAAAATCTGTTCATCACACCCATCTACAGGCACCTCGGATCCTGGATTACCTTGGCTGCAAATCAGGAAGTGATGGGATGTGCTTTCCTTTGGAAGCACAGCTTGTCTCTCTGTTGCTTGTTGCTTGTTGCAGCGTGGGTTCACTGTCTCTTCATGTTCCCTTTGTACTTCTGGTCTTCATTTGTCCCTCTAATGATTTTCACTTGGCAGTGTACGAAATAAAGAGGAAAAAGCTATTGGTTAAATAAATCGTAAGACACAGAACCAGGCAGCCAACACGTGGCTTTTTTCCTGCTCCTTTGTTGTAAACCTTCTGTGTGTTACCTGCACACACAAAAAAAGGGGCAGATCTAGAATCTGGCAGGAGTGTGTGGATCTGGGGGGTTGATCTAGGGCCACCTGTTTCCTGCAGCGTAACCGAGGATCTTTCAAACCCAGAGTGTCAGGACATAGATCTGGCTGTGACTTAGCTCTGTAAAGTGACTGTCAGGCAGCATGGCGGGCTTGTTCATGTAGGAGCTTGGCATGTAAGCTTTGCTGGCATGGCATTCCTTACATCCCAGCAGGTCATGAGATCAAATGCATGACTGTGTGCCAGCTTCGGAGGCTGTTAGAAAGACTTCAGCAGGTAAGGCTGAGAGCACATCAGTCACAGGACTGATGACAGCAGACTCTTCGGTGCTAATACTGGATAGCAGAAGTGAGACTGCTCACAATGCTTGCTGTCTGTCCATGTCCTGCACTGCAAGGCTTCTTCTCTTATTTCTCCCTACAACCTTGCTGTTCCAACCACAATGGTGTGTTTTCATAGTAGAAGGCACTAGATGCTTTTTAATAAGCTTGCTGCTAAACTGTATTTTCCTTTGATGAGAGCTACATCCCTTCATGTGTTTTTCTTTGTTTTGTTGTTCTCCATTAAAACTCAGTGAGCCAAACTCAACCCAGGGGCTCTGTTTGGCTCAGCTGGTTTAATCACCCTGACCTCATGTCGCTTTTGTAATTGATTAGCTCTTGTTCAGCCTTGAACTGAATCAAAATTTATTTATTTGTTTATTTTTAGTTGTCATCCAGTGCTAACCTTTCCTTTCCCATAAGCTGAACAGCTGACCCTTCCTTCCTTATTTCTTTTCCCTCTCCCTCTCTCTCCTAGTTGATGCTTCCACCAGCCTTAACCTTGAGCGCACAGCGCTTGCTAGAAAGCGATTCACATTGCAAGGTCTTTCCAACCGCAGAGCTCCACCCAAAGGTAAAATCACCCCATGCAGCATTTGGTCTCTGGCCATCTGTCTCCCGCACTTCCACAACATTCTCTCCATCCCATAGTGCCATCCATCACTATTTCCTAAAGTGCTGCTGCATCTCACCAAAATGCTCCTGTCTGATGCACGCATATGGCTTCTCAAAGAAACTGTTACCAAAAATTGCTCCCACAGCAGTGTTGGCAAGGCAACCTTTGAGTTGACTGGTTGGGTGTTTTAGTGGTGCACAGTGCAAATAACATGTATTTCCAGTTTTTCTCAAGGGCCAAAGTGTGAATTTGTTTTAAACCACCAATCTAACTTCTTTTAGCAATTGAAGGGAAGAATATCATCTCTGTGTTGTGCTGCATGAGGTTTTTATGTGTTAATTTGCTTATTGGTTGGACCTCTTTGTTTCCTCTTTGTTTTTTCAAATATTGCTCAGCTATGGCCTAGTGGTTACACTGTGGAATGGGAATTCAGAAGATCTGGGGTTTATTGCCATTTCTGTTTAATTATGTTATATGACACTGTAAAGTGGTGAGCTCTGAGTCTTTGTGCATAAATGTTTAGAGGACACTTAATAACCATGAGTAGAGAGCATTGCATGTTCCTGTGACGGCTGTACAAGGAGCAGACTTTAGAGGAAAGAAAGAAATGTGAATAGAAAGTAAGTTTAATGACTATTTACAATCACTTTCTGAAAAGGTGATGTAATTACTCTTTTTATTGTTATTATATGGCTTTTCTCCTGTTCTGATAAATGATATTTCCTCTGGGAGAGAAAGGCAGAGTGTGCAGTGATGGAGATGAGCGGAAAGGAGGAAGAAGCAAGATGAAAGGATAAAAAGAGAAATACCGTAGCATTAAATGACAACGTTATAAAGTAGATGAGAACACACTAAGAGCCGGCACAGTTAACATTCTGGATGCAAGGTTAAAGCTGCACTTGGTAGTAAGATCCAAGATGGACAAACCAGTTCAATGTTCTGAATGCAAAAAAGGGAGTGGTTTTCAGATCCTGTGACTTGGGGAAGTCAATTACAAAATACAGATTTCAGAAATGCAGGATAATACTGTAATTCAGGCAAGTTTGGATCTGGACTTTTGGTTTGGGCCTTTCTTGCTCTTTTATCTGAATTTTTCTTGTCATGTGAAGTGTCATGTGTTGTATTCAGCATTCCAGACAGCAAAGCACAGTTTGGAAGAGTTCATACCCTCTAAGCTATAGGCGCTCTCAGCTCAAAGACTTGCTCGGTCTGGTTACTTGAGATTCCTGTGAAACACCTCCATCGCACGATGTCCCATTTCACTTTGTTGTGCTGTTCAGTTACTAATCTGGTCCTGGCCTAAAGGAAACCAGCTGGCAAATAGGCTGGATGATTTGCAGAGTGTTGTGATTTCTGCGGGCGGTGACAATGCAAAGCCATGTTAGCGCTATATGGACTGGCTGTTAAGGCAGATTGGAAGCTGTGAGAATCACAAAATGGTTTGAGTTGGAAGGGACCTTAAAAATCATCTAGTTCCAACCCCCTGCCATGGGCAGGGACACCTTCCACAAGACCAGGTTGCTCAAAGCCCCATCCAACCTGGTCTTGAAGAAGGTAACAAGGTAGTTAGTGCAATAAGCTTGTCCTTAATGCTCTTGACCCCTTTGTCTAAGGTTTGTTACTGGTCATGGCAGAAGATGGCACACTGAGCTGAGCATACTTTGGGTCAGACCCACTGTGTCTGTTCGTGTCCAAAACACGTAAAAGGGAAGGTTTAAACAATAAAATAACAGGACTAACTAGGGGAAAAACAAAATTGCCTGATGGATATCAACTGGCAGTGGAACATGAATGCTCAAAGCATTGCTGAACTGTCTGCCCAGGCTGGATATGATGGGGTTGAAAACGTATATAAGCACCTTGGTGTTTTGGCCAAAGAAAGCTGAACTCTGGAGGAGAAACTTTACCATCCTGCACTCCATCAGTGCAGAGACCACCAAGACAGCCGTACCAGAACGGGCACCCGAGTGTACGAAAGCCCACACTCGTAGCGCTCTGCATCTCCCCCACCCCTGGGTCAGGATTAATGTCCTTGTTTGCAGAACCAAGCTCATATTCCTTGGAGGTGGAACAGGGTCTCTAAGAGCACAGCGTGGTATAAATGTAGCCCAGCACTATAAGTATAAAGTGGAATTTTCTTTGTATTTTAATAAGGGCAGTTACAACAGTCTGAATGTGGGGTCATTCCATTGTAATTATCACTGAGAGCAGAGTTTAACCTGTCATTTTTCTTCAGACTTTTAGGAGGTGCGGATAAGGATGTACTTGAATATATATGCTTTTATGAGTAAATTGATAAGGAAGTGCATTGGCAGGTACAGAACTTACAATCTTTTTACAGTAGCCAATCTACAGTAAAATCACTGAGATTTTAAGGAGCTAATATGGTTTCCTGATGTTCTGGCATAATAAAACATTATAGGAATTGCAGTTCAACCAGTCACACAAATTTCTTCTCCACTGGAAACATACAGTGAATGTGACATTTATTAGGCAGAAATATGGGGAAAAAAAAGTAAAGCGAAACATTGTGTGACTGAACATTCCAATAAGAAAATGTGAAGATGAAGAATGGGAAAGAGAACTTTAAGATCCTTGGCAAGGAGATATTCACAGTAGTATAGTTCTGCACAGGATATTTAAACCTGAAAGATCAAATCACCTGAAATTTATTTTACTCCAGTGCTGTATGGCAGTTAAACACTGGGGGAGACCAGCAGGGAGAGAAGTAAGAGAGAGAGAAAAGAACATAGACATGGTAAGAGGAAGGGGACAACTGAAACAGAAAATTCCTCTGAACCACAGGCACCATCTAGGAACATGTGGGCAAAGATTCAGCAAAGCATGTAAGCATGTGCTACACAGGGGTTTGCGTGAAATAACTCTCGACCTACCCCAGGCAACTTTTCAGTGAAAACAGAAACAACTACTTAATTTTTACATAAATATTTCTTGGATGTTTTTAAAAATCAAAACATGAAAATCACAAATAGTTTTTGACAAATTGAAAACCTTCAACAGAATATTTAAAGCCATTTCTAATAACGTTTTCAACTGAGGTTGTGTCCTGGTTGAGTTAAGCATTCAAGTACCTTACTGAGACTTAAGATATGAAGCATGTGAATAGCTTTACTCATGTCCCAATGGACATACTCACTTGATGAGCGCAGCTTAGAGTGTTTTCAGCAGAAGTGACTAAAAAGTTAATTCTGAAATATTTGTAAGCAGGCAACTTTTTATCCCAAGTGGTGCTGCTGTAGTTGGTAGGTGCAAGAAGTGTACTGATGTGTTGTAGATGCATAGACACAGTCTAAGAGCTGTGTGATGACCTCAGTGTGTTTTGAAACATCATGTGCTCTCTGAAGCTGGTGAACAGTTAGTCCATTTATACCTCTGATCTGGTTATGAAATATTTTGAGTAAAAAATGCTACTCACATCTCATACTGTAGTCTGGAGAATTTGTGTTTTCTTCTGAATGGGCTTTGAGAAAAGGCAGGATCCTGATTGGAGTAAACAAAAAAAAGTTCTGTTGCCTTCACTTTCTCCAAGGTGATTTGCACAGTGAAGGATGGAGGCTCAGAGATGCTTTCAGGCATTCACACAGTTAACTTCTAGAAATGACAAATGTGAGCTCCAAACCACAGTTTGGTTTTCGGTGTATTTCAGGTCAGTCATCACAGAACAAGCAGTTGTGTGTCTGAAATAATCCAAGCCTCATCTGTAAACACACACACCCCATTCTAAACATCATGCTCATCTCTCTGTGTTTTGTAGCTGTAGTTGTACAGTAGTTGGTTGTTAAAATATCAATTGGCATAACTCTCCTTTCTGAAGTATTAAAATTGATACAATTGGAATTTCTTTGAAAATATGTTCATATAAACTCCTTTCTGTGCTTTCACTTCATTGAGGGCATTTTTCCTGGCTGTTTTAGAGGAGCAACCTACCTTCTATTTACCTTTTCCAGCTGCTGCTTTACTTTGGACCTTGTTTACCCTTAGTGCTTATTAACCTCTAATTCTGCCCTGCATTGCATCTGTCTGTCCTCCCAGATCCAGAATCTAAGGAAAGAGAAGTTACCCGTCGCTTTTCCCTAGCCTCCTCCACCAGCACCACAGTTAATTCTTCTGCTGTGACCAAAGGTACCGTCATGCTGCTTGCTTAGCTACCCTTCTCCCTTCCTGCTGGCTGATACATTTACTGCCAAATGCTGTTATCAGAGTGAGTACATCAGGCTCAGTTTTTATAAATGCAGGAGGTTCCATTAGAAGAAGAGTCAGAACCAGTAGAACACCTGCAGGGAGGCAGGCCAAGACATTTTGAATGTATATCAAGGTGTTCCGCCAGCATATATAGTGACTCAGTTTCTCTATAATAGGCTTCAAGGAGTGGTTCTGGTTTCCATGGAAACTGGATTAATTTTTGGCTGATGTGGGGTTAGGTTTCCAACTTCTTCCTGGTTTGGATAAAGTGAAATTCAATAGAAATTATTTCTCTGTTTCCTTAAAGCTGTTTAGGATTTTTGCTTTCAAGGAGGAGAGAATCTCCTCATTGCTTAGCCTCAACAGACATCAGATGGTAAGAAAGCCTGAAATCAAGCCAAAAATGAAGTAGCAATAGATGCTGGGTTTAAGCATATTTAGCATAATCACAGTTATGATTAGAAATTATGTTTTCAAGGAAATTTTCAGATGTGTGTAAGGGAGCCAGGTGCCCAGAATGTACTGAGCTTTATGTAGTTTGTGTGGGAACTTCTGAAAGTTTTACTTCTGAGCTGTGATTATTTTGATAAAAGGCACTTTTACAAAATTTGCTTTAAGTTACTGCACCAGTGCTTATATTTAAATTCAAAAGCAACCCATGCATTTGGGCAAACTGGTTGTGTTGAAAATCAGTGAGGTTGTAGGCACCTATGCCTACGTGTCAGAGTTACAGAGTTCTGTTTGGGGAACAGAACATATGGTCTTACATCAAATTCTGAATATACTGTCTTTTGGCAGTTCCTGGAATGGAGGAACTGATTTGCAAGTTCAAGATTTGCGGGACAATTCACAAACTAAAATAGAAAGAACAACAGCTGAATTCATTTGTATAAAAACCTTTGCTATATATTTGTCAGAAAAAAAGGTTGCACAGTAGTTAGTGCATTCTAAATAGTTACGAAGGATACACACCGTGTCCTTGACTGTGCAATGAGGCTGTCACAAAATGAGAGTGTAGTGGGGTTTATTGGCAAAGGAAGGATGAGATATTTCGGCTTCCTACAAATGTTTCTTTGCCATCCTCTTCAGATTATAGCACTAAAACATCACTATGTGGAAATGATGGGTATAGCACAGGAGAAGAGGTTCTTAGAGCTTTCTGTCATTGGCAACAACTTCAGAAATATGTAACTGTTACTAAGTTATGGGAAGACTGAATTATTTCCTAATATTTATTTCCAAAGTTGGGGAACAGAAAGAAGCACTTATGTACAAAGAGAATGGGCAACCAAGGGTTGCTCTTTCGTGTGTTTTATCAAAGAGAGCATGTGTGAATTACAAGGAAATTAAAACTTCTTTACAGTTTCATATAAAAAAATCCTGTCCTAGGATCCTGTCTATCACAAAGCTGTTGGCAATTTCTTGGAATGCTGAGAAAACTACTTTTGTAATGATTTGAAAGCTAGAAAACAAAATCAGTGCTCTTCAATTAAGTGTTAAATAAAGCATGTGCTTTAAGGAAATACTTCAGATGACAAAAGAACCGAAGCTTGAGCCTTGTCTCAGGATCAGTCAAGTGCAGATCTAGCTAGGGTGTGTGGATCATCACATTCAAGGCTACTGCATACTGCTGTGTGCTGGTCCTCACTGCTGACAGTTCAGCTCTGTCACATCGCCGGTCCTCCACATGTGGAGTCAGGACACAGGAGGAGCACTGTACGTGGACCTGTGACAGATGCCCTCGACTTCTGTGGGGCACGAGCGTTGGCTTTTGTGGGCTCTTCCCCGCCAGCCTCGTGGGCAGAAAACCGAGACTGTGAGTTGCTTGCGTTAGTGCCATCTCCCGGACGAGAGAGAAAGCATCTGTGAAACCTGATGGGAAGCAGATAACATTTATTATGTCTTAATGTCTTTTGCAAAAAGGGATCTGTTTCCACATCACAGAAGTGTTTATTTTATCTTCACCACCTAGAATTTAAGGGTTGGTAATTTTTCCGGGTGAAACAAAGTATTAGGCAGGTAGTGTTTCCAGGTAATGGGAAAGCAAGTTTCTCCTTCAACAATATTTACAGCCTTGTGACTCTGCAAACTTCACACAGGTCCCCTTGTGCCTGCAGTTAAAGTCAAGAGACATGAAATAAAGAGTGACCCAACTCCCCTGGGGTTTGAAGGTATGAGTATTTCCATCCTGCATGAAAACCTGTTCGGCACTCTTTTGATATTACTCACTCAATTAACATCTCATCACTGCTGGCAGACGACACTGGAGTCCTTTAGGGATTTGGTGTCATTATCTGTTTAACTGTGATAAACACAGCTTGTCACCCCCTTGCCTGTCCCCTGCACTCATGTTATATTTACCAGCTTTCACCTAGGGATGGCCCTAAATTAAACTGTCTAAATTAAACAGACTGTCATCTGGATCTGGATTTTCTGCCTGGCTTCTACCTCACTCCATAGAGTGCAGCAGCAGGGAGAGAAGGAGCTACTTTTCACCTTCACCTGCATCTGGCTGCTTGCATCCCTCTTCCCTTCTTAGTATCTATACCTAATAAGAGGAGCAGGAGCCTAAAGACTACAGAAGAGGCTACTGTGCATTAGTATCCATTTAAGGTGCAGTGTTTCATTTCAGCCAAGCAAAATTTCCACCTATTTGTTGGAACAGACTCATCAATTACTGTTTAATAAACAATACCAAAGAGTTAAACTGGGAAGTTTTTCCCCAGCCACCAAAAGATCACCAGCTTCCATTGGCAGCTTTCCCCTTTACACAAGCGTTTGCCAGAGCATGTTGCCTTGTGGGGCAAAAGCAGTCAGATGTCCCTACTACAAGACAGGGGAGAGAGAGACGTCGGCTGAGGAATCCTTTCTTGGGATTGTATTGCTTTGCACAAAACATTGGTAGAAAGGGCAGGTGGCCAGGTCAGTGATGGAATCAGTGACATACCAGAGCTATCTCCTGTGTCGCTCCCCACAGAAGAGGAAATTAGAACACAGAGGTTGCAAGAAGCAATTCAGAGACAGCAGGGGAAATAGTAGTTCTGCTGTTTGCAGAGTTTTTCCTTTTGTCAGTGACCCCTGGCACTATGTTTGGAATCATCCTGGCACCCAGCACCAGGAGCTGTGGTATTCATACCTCACTTTCCTCACTGACAGATACTTCTGATCTCAGCATACCATGTGGCTGCAGAGGTAGGTAGGGGGTATTTCAAGGTGCAAGTACTGTCTGTAGGATAAAGCTTACTTGGTCCTCACTGGTTGAAACCATGGTGGTACTGCACAACATCCCTCACGACACCGAGTTTCTTTAAGTAGGAAACAATGAACATTATCACCCCTTTACCAGAAGATAATACCGCTATTGCCAGGGCCCTGACAGAGTTAATAACACAAAGGATTTGATGTACATAGATAAAAACTTCCCCCACACAATTGCATAGCATTCATCAAGAGTGAAATCATTCACATCTGGCTGGAAAGAAGAGCCTCCCTGGTTCCCTCTCGTTGCTGTATGGATGGGCATCAAAGCCATATATCATCACCTACAGAATGATTTGAAATGCTGCAAGGAAGATGTTAAAAACATGTGAGCAAGCTGTAGCGAAATAGAACACTGCACTGTTCACCCAGCAATTATTTTCCTTAATTAACATCCGTATTTCTGTTTGATTCATTTGGCTGTTCTCTGTCCTTCTCAGACTTACAGTTTTTTCTGTGGAATGCTGCTGTCTTTTCACTCATTTGTGCTGGTCATGTGTCTCCTCTTTTGTAACTGTTGGACCCCAGTCCACATGTTTGTTAAAAAGACTACCAGTTGCAGAGGTGATTCAGGAATTCACTTTGGACTGGTTGTCTGGTCACTGTTTCACCTTGAAGACACAAATTGTACTTCCTGTCACAGATGCTTTTGAGAACACCATATTGGCCCAGACTAAATGTAATACTGGTTCTACCGCGAGACCTGTACCTAGATCTGCTTCACAGACAGGTAAACAAAATTAACACATTTTTCATCTCAATTTGAGAGTGTAATGTAAATTTATGATAATAGTTACTCTTTATAACTTAAAGAGATTTTTCTCTTTTAAATAACATTATTTCCCATGAAAGCATTGTAAGAACAAGGTATAGAAACAATGTCCCAGGTTCTGGTTCTCTGTAGGTCAGGCACAGCTGAAAATAATTCTTTTAACTGACGTGAGAGGGCTCAGAGTTTGATCTGTGTTATTTCACAGCTTGAAGTACGTAAAACTTAGGCTATTTCTTAGTCTCTGAAATGAGGATAGCAGTTCTGGAATGGAAGAGGAAAGCCAATGGATGTATTTGTAAGGAATCCTTGCTGTTTAGGTTTCTGCTTTGGATGCTTTCTACAAATGACAGTGGCAAAAGGTCACTGAAGCTTTGTCTAAGGGGGAAGGGGGATATCTTTTTCTTCTGGTGTTTGTATTCCAACCTGTGAATTTGAAGTACAATTGCTGTAGCAGTTTGAAACGCATTAGCATCTATGTATTATTGTACATTTAGACAGTTGTTACTATTTTGCTGGTGTGATTCAGCCGATGCAGAATACGGGGTCCAGTTCTGTATGCTGCATGGTCTGTAACTGAAATTGCCTCTTCTGCCTTAAAACTCTGTGACTCTTGTTGGTATAGACCTTGGCAGGGACACTCACAGCCGAGCACACGAATGCTGCTTCAGAGCCTAGTTTACATCTTGGAAAGTGCGGGTGACCTAACCACACCTGCAGGGTTACAGCTGGGGATCTGCCCTGGTGGAAGGCGGTCGCTGCCTCTCCTGTAACTGAGCCGCAGTGGTCGGGGGAGTCACAGTCCTTGTGTAACAGGAGGGAGAAGGGGCTGCAGAGCTGCATGACCACACGTTGCACCAACCAGTGCCTGTAGCAGGGGGAATGTACACGGGGAAGGAATAAATAAATCAACTGATAAACCTATTTCTCCCAGATCACAAAACTTTTCTGTTTACTGCCTGAACTGCCTGACTCGTGTTTTGTATTGTCTCAGGCCAGGTTGGTTGTGGGTGCTGGATTATGCATAATCCCACTGTGTGACCATCTGTCTTGGCGCCTTGTTGTCAGAGCACTGCTTTGCCTTGCCAAAAGCAATGGCCCACAGGCTGGAAAGAACTTGATTCAGCAGCTGCTCACCTCAAGTCCCTGTGAATCAGCTATTGCACAGCGGGTAGATGAAGTAGGAAGGCACATCATGATTCGACTGACTCCATTCAGTTTATATCTGTCAGGGCTGCAGAATCCCTCGGTAGATGCAAGGTCTGTTTCCTTCTAGCTCGACTGTAGTCATCCCCATCAGAAAAGGGACAAACATCAAGCGTGAAGGAAAGTTGTATCGTGATTGCCATCTGTACAGAAGAGGCCGAGTTACTTTTCCATCATGGGAGCCTCAGGCAGGCAGGTCTTATAAGGCTTAGCCTGAATTTCCCTCAGGACACATCCTCTGGGCATGCCTTTGTAAGGAAAGAGAGCAGCTGTTGTGCTTGGGCTGGATATCTCTCACTAAGTCCCTTCCACTGGGCTGGGGTGGTTTTGGGTGCAAAGCATGCAATAAGTCTGTTAACAGCAGAAATATTAATGAGATCTTCTCTACCTACCACCAAGGTCTAGTTGTCTTTTTGCCCTTGTTGTTTACTCCGTCCCTTCCCTGCACTTCCAGTCTGCTCCAGGGTATAGTCTTGTAAGTTGCTTAGGTGGTAATATCACCTTGGCGTGAGATGGAGATAAGAAGTCAACCAAAATTCAGTGGCTTTGGACTTCATTTTATGGGTAAACATGTGAAGGTAATCTGGGAACTGAATGAGCATGGCCTTCTGAAAACCATGTTGGCAAAAGTTATCATTTGCTACAGTTCTCACTCCTCAGAAATATTCCTGGTCCTTGCTTTTCGTACATCCTGAGCTGAAGTTATTTAGCAATGCTGAACACTCAAGGTGCTGATGGGCACGCACACTGTGGCCACACAGTCTGCCTTCCCGCAAATGACAGCAAGTGGTACATGTTTTTAGAGACGGAGTAATGGTTGCAATGACATTTTTATGGCAAAATCAGGGAACAAGCTGTAAAAAGGTACAAACAATTCAGTAAGCAGAATAGTGGGAAGCGAACCGGTGGTGTTTGTTTTTAAAAGACTGAGTCTGAAAGAGGCTAATGACTGATAGGTAACACTTTTTGTTTTATCTCCTTTGAAAAGGTTGGCCCAGCAGGCAAATGCCATCTCTAGACACATTTGAAGATTTTGAAGCGATCCCCTCCAGCACAGATGAACTCTCCAACTCTTCTGACTTGGAGGAAGAGACCAACCCTAACAATGTAATGCCTTTTTCAAATTATGCTGCCTTTCCCAGTGCAACCTCCTCTTCTCTAAAGATCACAATTTAACCTGTTGAAGTTTGGGTTCATACCAGTCTTAAATTCATGGATGTGTGGGAATACAGAAGGTGGGAATTTGATCTGGGGTGTTGGGAGGTTATTCCAAGGCTATTTTGTTGATCATTTGTACCCTAAAAAGTCACCCTTACTTGTAAGCTGTAGCTTTACCTGTTATAAAAGTGAGGAAAAACGCTGAGCCTTTAAAAAAGTAATTTCAGACTTTTCCAGATAACTAAACCTGGTGTCACAAACCTAATTTCTGTATCAGAACAACGGCTGGCCAGTTAATTCTAAAGCCTGAATGCACAGCATACTTTTGTCCTAAGTTTGAGTCGTAGTTAACCTGGGCATGGTAAAAGGAATAAACTGACAGAATTCCCTACAGAAGAAACCTCTGCCAGATTAAAATGTCTAATTCAGCATTTAACTAAACTCACTCTCTCGCACAGTGTTCTTTCATCCACAGTGACTGTATTTCTGGTGCATTGTTTCATCCGTTTTAGGGGACCAACCTTTTTCGGGTAGAAGGCAGTTTTGACAGCTGTTTCCCAGATTCTCTTACATTTGAGGATGGCGATTTGGTGCAGTTTGTGCAGGAAGGAGAGAACGGTCAATGGTAAGTACAGCAGAGACACCGAATTTAACAGGTACAACAGCCATAACCTCCTGGAAAAGATGGAAAATATTCAGAAGAATGTCAAAGCCTCTTCAAAATCAAATCCAAATCCCCTCACCCCGTTGACCACAATGTGAAAGAGGCAGTAGAAGGCATGAACATACGAGCAGCTTTGGTGGGCTTTCATCCCAAACGCTTGTGACACGAGCCTTGAGAGGACGGAGGTTTGCATAAAGGAAATGGAGGGGAATATTTGGGGTTTTGACACCTTTTAGCTGGAAAGACAACTGTCAAAGGCAGCACCCTGCCATAAGGTACATCAATAAAATCCCCATTCCTTCCACCAAGCTGCAGCAGTTAACCAGAGTGCATTTTTAGCCCCAAAAGCTTAGATATAAGATGAGATTGACAACATGGAATGAATCTGGCCCTCTTGAGCTCACACAAATTTTGGTCTATTTATTCTCTCTTGCTTACAAATGAGTGTTAGGAACTGACCTGGCTGGACATCTGAATTCTCCTTCCATGGGTAGTTTGGAGGAAGAAGAGCTGACCTCCTTGAAGTGCCTGTGCAGTCAGACCCTTCACTCAGAGCTGACATGCAGCTGAGATGGGAGCAAGTCCCATCAGATGAAGTAGGTGGGAAGTGAACACATCCACGCAGGATGGTATTGACGGAAGGGGGATGGACAATATGAGAGATTCATTTTCTTCAGCTCTGAATGTGGCCCAGGGTCTCAAACACAGGCCAAGGCCACTGCTTCCTTGTCACACAATCTGCTTGCAAGTGAGCTTGATCTGGGATACTGGGTCACTGAAACTGCTGAAACTTAGTCACCAGCTACCTGTAGGACTGCTCTGGGTCCTCTGCCTTCTTCCTTAGTTGAGAAAATAGCTGCCCAACATGCACCTCTAAGAAACACAACCCAGGGAAAGGGAAGTGGGGAAATTCAATGACTCTTCTCTGAATTTCAGGTTAGTGAAGAAACTGGTCTCTGAGAAAAGCGACTGGGTTCCTTCCAGTATATTGCAGCCAGCAGAGGGGGAAAGTAACAACCTAATTAAGAACAGCAATGCAGGTAACAGAGAAAATGTATTATTGGCATTTAATTCTCTTTTTCATACAAAAAAAGGATGTGATAAAAAGGATGTGATAACCAGTGTGTTTTCTGTATTAAAGGACTCTGCCTGAGTGTGTGTCCGTGCTGCAGCCTCTGGTGGTGCAGCTGAGCTAGCCTGCAGTTCGGTGCCGCGGGTATCACGGCTAGTTAGGCACAGCAGCTTACCTTGGCATGGTTTAGTTGTTTTCCCCTTCCTGGGCAGAATGCAAATCTCCCACCAAACTCCTGTGGCTACCAGTACCCAGGCTAGCTACTTTACAGCTAGCCCAAGTGTGCCATATGGCAGGGTGCGTTGTGACTGCAGGATAGCTTTCATCCTGGCTTGCGTAGGCTTTGGATTTAGATCAGCATCAGGGCTGTAGTTCTGGTCTAGGTTTGAAAACATTGAAATCGCCTGTACCATTACTGCTTTCATCATATTTCGCTGCTGGCTCCAAAGGCTGGAGGAAGGGCTGCTCTGGCAAGATTTCAGCCAAATCAGCACTAAAAGTCATCCTTTCTCAGCGTTGGTTCTGACCTAACAGCCAGGCAGGTTGCACTGGAAAAGCTGAGCCTCAGCAACTCTGCAGATCAAAGTTTTACAATTTTAGATTAATTTTTACCCATCCTTAAATATAGTTTACCAAAAATGTGTCCTGCTTTTCTTCTGGTAAGAGAAGAAAGCAAAATCTGGCACAGCCATTCCCTGGGGACCTGTGGTAGAGAGCTACCAGCATTTTATTCTGAGTTACTGGTTTCTTTGATTTTATTTTTTTTTTAAGTCAGTTTGTTGAAGTGAAGAAAAACCTTTTTTTGAAAGTTAACCAGGATTCTTTGCTGTTGTTTAAAGGGAGTTTGGTAATTGCTGCTCCTTCACCTCCACGGCAGGTCAGTTCTGTCTCCACCCTCAGTGCCTAACTACAGCTCTTATTTCTTTGGCATGTCTAATGCTTCAAAAGAAAAATAAATAAAGCCACACGCACATTACAGTTAGTTACATGCCAAAAGAGCCTCCCTCGCCTTTAGTGAAGGAATTGGGAGGGCAATAGAACTGTGATTATTTATTTTTTATTTTATTTCAGGCTTTTAACAATGAACCTCAAGACTGTAGATGTCCTTTAGACTTACTGTAGTGACAATGCCCTTGTCTTCCTTTTCAGACATGTACAACGATTCCTGCAGTACAGCCTCAGTAGAGTCAGACACCAAGGAGAGCGAGGTGGCCAAGAGCTTCCCAGCAGAACAGCGGGCTGGCAGCTGAACAGCAGGACTGGCCTTCCTCAGGATCCCATCCATCTCTGTTTCCTTTGGGTGGACACTGGATCAAAGTTGCCTTTCTCACAAGCTCTGAGGTTCACAATTCACTCAAACTTTATCAGCATGAACACGTGAGAACATCATGGAAGCTGGGAACATCAAACTTGAAAGGAGCATTAAACATCCAGAAAGCATCAAACCCCACCTTCAGTATTAGAGGAGAAAAATGCTTCTCGCATTGATTATCAGACTGTTTCGGAGGATGTGGCCTAAATTAGGTCGACAGCAGAGCTGAAGAGTTACTATGCACGCACCTTTTGGCAACCTTGCTTCAACACCGAGTCACTGCAGAGGGATACATGCATGGTTACGAGTTCTTGCTCTACCATGGGGTCGCCTGGAGGTTTTTCCATTTGCTTGCCTCTGGCTGTGCCTTCCCTGTCCTCCTTAATTCCAGCTGATGCATCACAAATGTGCCCTTTCTGATGATGGTCAACACCAAAACCATCCCATTTTAGGGTGGCTGTGGGAAGAAAGCTTCTGGCTTGGATCATCAGAGAGGCTTTGTGCAGCAATGACGTGACCACTTTTGCAGCAGCACAGTGAATGACCTGCTGCATACAGCATTACGTTGGAGACGAGGTGGCAACTCCTGGCTATGAGGTGGAGGTGCAGGGCTTAGCAGGGAAGCAAAGATGTGTGACAGCTACTGTGACGAAGAACATTTTGAACTCTTTTTACAATATAAGTCATTCCTCTGTCCCCTCTACAGTCTGTGGTTGCTGGATCACAATCCTTTGCATTTGGTGCCGAGAATTCAATTGAATGCCATTTAATGTCATATGTTTGAGTAGACTGCATGCTTTTTTTGTGTGCTGGGCTATGGAATAGATACATTTCACCCCCCATTTGGAATATACTTAAGCATTGCAAATAGGCAGTGAACATTAGATGCTCCAATGAGTGGATAAAGTGTTGTTGTTAAATACTTATTTCCAGGACATTTGATTAAAGGACTGTACCAAATCTCTGCCACATAAGGATGTAATGTATAATATAAAGTGATTACAGATATTATTATTCCTATACAAGCCATTAGCTCATTTAGAGCAGCTGTTAAGGCATGAAGGCATTTTGATGGTAATTGGGTCTTAGGTCCCACATAAGCTGCTAATACTTTAATAAATTAGATAAGTATTGACAAAGGATTGCAGACAGGCAAAGATCAGCGTGGTAAACATGACCCTAGAAGCTCAAGAGTGAGTGATTGGCTTTCATCATTAGGGATTTTTTGTTTAACCCTGAGACTAGTGGTGCTCTATGTAAATAATAAAGGGGGCGAAAGCACTAAAAATGGAGATGAAGCAAAACCAAAACCTGCTCTTTAGTAATTGAACCTATGAGCAAAATAGTAGTAGAGTCTGTATCATTTCTGCTATCATCTTTGCAGGGACCTGAATGTTTTTCTTTGTGTCTCAGTGGAGGCTGGCATTGCAAATATCTTAGTGTGTGAGTTAGGATAGCTGTGAAGCAGGTAGATAGTCCCATTCAAGAAATGGCCTTGGAGTACGTAAAAGCTTATTCAGATTATGTTTGCCTGTGAAGGCTTCTTGGTTAATTATGAGTTGCACTGTGGTGGTTAATTCCTGTGGTTCTTCTAACTCTCAATATCAAAACTCTGTGATTCTGATGTTTTCCATTCATGACTAAAGGACCTGAGAGTTCTGTACCGTTTTGGAAGCTGACTTTGTCCTACAGCTTCTCTGGCTTGTGCTAGTCATTTACCTTAAAAATGACACAGAGGCTTTCAGGAACATGAATCCTATTAGTCTACTGTAGTTATGAGTATCTTGAGGGAAGAACTGATTCCGTTCAGTCCCCTAAGGAAACATGTAGTGATGTTTTCTTGTAGTGCAATTATTTTATCCTCTCCCTAAAATGAGTTCATTTTGGTTTCTTATTACTTTCAGTAATTTTTGCACAATCTGATAACAGTGCTTCTGTATACCCCTGCCCGAAGTATAGGAGAGGAAAAGGGTAGGGAGCTTTGATTGCACATTTAGGAAGGGGGGGTGGGGGTGGGGGGGTGGGATGGGGAGAGGAGAGAGCGAGCAAGATGGGGAAGGGTTACCCTGGGTATATGAAACTGCCAAAACTAGGATTTGTGACATTGCTGACAGATGGAAAGATGCAAACTTGCACTTTGGAGTTTCTTCGGAGGAATCTCATTCTAACAGTGACATGGCAGTGGGAACTCTCTGTTTGAACTGAAGATGGAAGATCAGGTATTGTCAGTCCATTTCTTACCTCTGCTATGTGAGGGTGACAGTGTGATAGTCCTATATCCCCTGGTGCCTCGATATCTTCTATTCTATAACATGGGAGCTATTGGATTTCCCATGTGTCAAATTCTGATGCTAAATTGTAGCATGTATGCAGAAATGGGGGGCACCTCCAGGGGACAGCAAAGCATTCAACACCCTGTGTCCCACTGTGTCCTCCATGAGTGTCAGTGGCGGCATCCTGTGGGGCAGTCTAGAGCTGGAGCAGGCAAGAGGATTGCTGCAGAAGTGTCTCCTGTCTCCCAGCTCACCATCTCATCCTGACAACTGCAAAAGTATGGGCTGGATTATAACACTTATCCTCCCTACTTAGCTTTTGAAAACAATTTTTTTTTCCCTTTTTTTTTTATTTTCCTCGAAATCTCATATTTTATCTCGTTGGACCAAAGTCTGAATCACTTTTGCACCATGAATGTCCTGAGGATGACAAGTAACTCGCTGCCCTGTGGCTGTGTGCAGCAGTGGCACAGCACCCTGGGCTCACAGTGGTCTTTGGGAGCCGATTGTATCACAGTTATCCTCAGACACTCCTGAACCTGAGCAGGGAGCCCACAACCACTAACTGTGTCTTTAGCCTTCCTGCAGTGCCAGCAGGCCAAAGACAGCTGCCTGTTTCTTTCTTCACGTTCCAAACTCAGACCGTGCCGCAACCATTGCCGCTGCTGCTGGGAGGTGAGCGGGCGCTTTGCCTGCTGCCTGCGGTGCAGATGGTGAGGCGGTGCCACGCTGCGGGCTTTGCTTTTTTAAAGCATGAAGTTCAATGACAGATCAGGCTGCTGACATGTCTGAAAGCAGCCAACAAGAAGTAACCTTCTGGCTTTGCTGATGAGGCAAAATGAGGCTTGATGACTTTTTTTTTTTTTTTAATTGTAGACAGGATAGCCTTTTAATAAGTGTATTTCTGTCAAGCAAGCTGATAATTAAGGGAATGAGTCTCCACGTACAGTCTAGAATATGATTTGGTAATGTCCAGCAAGACTAATGTGTACATTAAGGTATACTTATTCTGTATGTAGGTCTTTGACACTATCATTTTCAGGTAGATGGACATAAAATGATAATTTTCAAATATGAATTTAATTTCAATGTTGTTCAGAGATAACATAGTGACCAGAAAGTCATTTAAAAGTAATGGTTGCCACCAAGTTTCAGTTGTAGAAGAGACAAGGTCCAAGGTAAATCTGTACTGTGGCAGCACCTGTGGTTGAGCATCGTGCCCTCGCTGCGTGACCCGCCAGTCCGTGCCAGCTGCCTGGCTGTTCTCTCCGGGTCCGGGAAGCGAGACCTGCCCTCCAGGCTGAGGTTTTGACTTGGATCTCCTCCCTCTGCTCTGCTGCCATCTTCTGTGAAACTCGCAGAGACTTCACATCCTCAAAACTCTGCCCTCTGCTCAGTTGGGTGTAGTGGAGCAACAGACTCCTTCCTTGCTGGTGGCAATGACAAACAGGTAGGGGGGCAGCTGCTGTGGTACGCAAGTCTTGCTCTCAGTAAACCAGGCTGAAATGTCATCAGGCCTGATCCTCTCCTCCTCTCACGTCTAACCCCTCTGGGTGGAGAATCAGGCCAGTGGTTGTCTTGATCATCAACAGCTGTGGCCAAACCGTGTCTCAACACTGGCTTTCCTTGCCAATGGCAACAAAGCTGTGCGTATGTCTTATATTCTGGTTGTGTATGTGATGAAAAGCCATTTTATTATCCATAATTTTCTTAGACTCTTGAGATTTCAAACAGGATTGGGTATGAGAAAGGCCATGCGCTTCCTTTCCAAAAATACTCTAGGCCTAACTTCAGATATATATATGATTAGAAATATATAAGAATAAGAAGAAAAAAGAGCCAAATTGTTTATTTCTTCTTGCGGCTGGAGCTGAAATAACTGCTAAGTTTTCCTCTCCCCAGCTGAGAATTGGTACAGTTTGTTTTTCTTACATATTTTCCATGGTGTTGATAATGATGTATTTGTATATTGTGACTGATGAGAGATAATCAGACAGGGAAAGAGCACAGAATTACCTGTTCTTTGTTTCCAGTCAAGACAGAATGTATGAATTTATTACAAGAAAAAAGTGTGCAAATGAACTTCCTGTAATTAGGCCATTCTGACCTGTGTAGAACCACACTTTGTTTGAAATTTATAAAAATGATAACTAGTACAAAACATTGTGGTTGATGTCTCTGTACGAAGTAACAAATCAAATGAGCTTTCTTTCTATTCAAAATAAACAAGTCTTAGTAAAGGCACATCATCACAGCTGAAAAAAAATCCACACATTTGTGCAATATAACTTTATTTGTCCAACATGCACGTCACAAAAGGCACAGCGGGGGTTTTTTCTGTCTCCCCTAGTCATGTTCCTGAATCCCTGGGACTCTCTTAGGACCCGAGTGCGAAGGTTCGCGCTGGCAGGTCCTTGTTGCGTGTGCTAATGATGCAGCCGTAAGGCAAGGAAGATGTAGGATAACTTTATCGTAGTTACCCCCAAGAGACCTGTGTACCTTTGACTACAGTGGTCTGTCAGGGAGCGCTAGCTGACCCAGATGCGTGTTGTGGATCATGTAGAAGGGCAAGCAGGTACAAATGGGAATATAGAAACGGAATGCAAATAGAGAGAGCAAAATACATTAGAACCTTTTTCAGCCAATATCCAGGTTTCTGGGGGCAAACTTCACCTCACTTGAGTTTTCAGGTCATTGGCCTTGCCCTGTTACTGCAGTGCAGTGTTGGTATGGTAGAATGAAGGATTAGGACCGCACCAGATCCCAGGTACGGGGCTTGCTTTGGTCTCCCCACACCAATCAGGTCCCGTGGCAAAGACCCAGGGCTGGAAATCCGGCTGCACATGTGAGCAGGCATAACGCTCTCCTGTTGCAGATCTCTGGCGTGTGGCTATACATGCCAGGACCTGTCCGTGCAGCTCTTGTCCCAGGTCTGCAGGAGGCACTTACAGGACACAGGTGGGGCGTTGCTATTTGCTGAGGAGTGTGTTTAGATGCAACACTAATGGTGAGCCATCCCAGCTGATGCACCTTCAACAAACTCAGTCCTTGGAGCGAGACTGAACCAGCCAGCAAAGGCTGCTGACAGTCCCCAGCTGGGACCAGAGCCCCTCGGGGGTTTTGCTTAGCCCTGTCTCCCTTCTAGCACGTTCCCTGCAGAGATGGCTCAAGGTCACAACTCTCCCTTCTATGCCTCAGCATGAAAGAAAGAGTTTGAACTAAAGAAAGTACTTTTTTTAAAGAACACAGGGAAAGTACTGATTCACAGGTTGTAACCTTCTACTGGGGTACAGGTGCAGCCTGGACCAGGTTATCGAAACTGGAGAGAGGTGCGTGAAGCTTTATGTGGCCTTGCAGAGCGAGAGACTGTTGCCCCCACAGTTAGCACAGCAGCCCTTTCTGTTTTCACTTTCCTTCCTAACCATAATTTATTTCCTTCTTCAGTAGTTTACAGAACTCTCTCTCCACCTCCTTTCCAGCCACGTGACCGAGCGCTCCCTGCATCAAGTGAAACTTTTCAGTCCCCAGACCTTGATTTCCCTTCCACCTGGCTCCACGGTGAGAAGCTTCATCTCTCAAGCCTGCAGCTGTGCTGGCCATGGGGAGGAGCACACGGCAGTTCATCTTGCTGACCTTCACTTGTGGTGAGTAACATCCTCCATCGGTTCTATCAGAAAAATGAGAGAGACTGTGCTAGTTTTGTTTCCCTGCAGCCAGGACAGCACCTAACAGACAGAAAACTTTAGTTCTGTTGCTAGCACTAAGGGTGCTTAAGTCTCACTGCTAAGAAAGAGCTGTAACTACATTTGATTGCAGCTGGTATAGACCGAGTCTGATGTTTTCCTGTGTATTTTCCCTTGCACTCTGTGGTGACAGAAGCAGACTTTTTTGGGCTGCTTTTCTTAACTAAAAATAATTTCCAGTGCAGCAGAACTAACTGAAAGTCTTGAGTGAGACAAGCAGAAGAAAAACCAAGGAAGCATTGCCTAAGCCATGCATTTGTCTGCATTGCAAGATGCAGAGCGTGATCAGGAAAGCAAGCGGGGGACTTGGGGGAGGCAGGCTGGGGTTTGTCCCAACGACAAAGCACATCAAAGTCACCGTTCAATCCTCAGTGCTGCTCTGTGAAAATCTGTGGAGCCAGCCTGATTAAGGACATGTCCCAGCACGTTAAGCCATCCCTCAGCACCTGCAGCGGTACAAAATCTGCCAGATGAGGAAGGACAGAGCATGTAATGTGTAATAGCTAAAGGCTGGAGCTCGCTGGCAGGGCGCTGCATTTCTGCAGTGTGTTTTGCCATCGGCAGACTGGGATCACACCAGTAACACAGCCGTCCCCCTCCCAGCACAGTGAGCAGGGAAACAGCCCAGGAACTCGGCCACAAGCAGCCCCTGCTGTGTCTGCCCTGCTTACCCACCCCCACCCCATAGCCAGTGTCCGCTGAAGTAGCCCCAAAATTATATGGGGAAGAAAAGCGAGATCAGACTGAAAGAAATAACACTAATAACTCAGTGGTGAGCAAGTATCTTTTTGACTGGAAAGAACAAGTTTCCTTGGTTCCTTATCCATTTTTGATCATTCCTTTAAATAGTTTTTGTGACATTTTATTAATGCCACAAAGTCACGTCTTTCAGTGCAGACAGAGAATTAATCATCACTAGAGTTTAAGGGATAAAGGTCTGATGGGTTGGAGGTTTAAGAAACTGCTCCTATGTTGGAAGGAAACTCTGGCAGTACCAAAGCCTCTCAGAAAACCCTGGTGCTTTTTCCAGTTTCTCAAGGACTAAAAGCAGCTGGAGACGGTGAGAGTGTTTTCAGTGACTGTAGGAGCTGGGGCACATTTTTGCGTCCACACAAAATCAGTCAGCTGAACACGAGCATTTATTCTGGGCAGCATAAAGCGGAACAAACTTGCTGAGCAACACAAGCATGTGGTTAGGTGAGAAGAGGAAGAAATCCTCAGCAAGGGCTTTTTGAACCCAGCCCGTTGCAGGGTGGCAGGCTAAGAAATGTCACAGACAGATGATGGCACCGAGCACTCCACTTCCCACCGTAATGCCTGGGAGCAGACCAGTGATGTTCCTTTGCTGGCATTGACTGAAACTTGTCACCAAAGCATGAAAATAGGTGCTCCAAGCCCAGACTGGGAACAGTGAATTTCTGAGAGCTGCCTTGATCCTTTTCTGAGAGTTTTGTTGTGGAGCGCTGCATGCATGGGGGCTTGCTAGGCAGAGCACAGCCCTTGGCATTTGCAACGCATGACTTTGAAGCCGAGGTGAGACGAGGGGATTGCAGCTGCTTGCTTGAGGAAGATTTGTGCAGGGAGCATGCATCCCTTGAGCAGAATGTTGGTCATATGAAGTTTTGAGCTAGCTTTATAGACAAAGAAAAAAAAAAACCAGAGACTAAGAGAGGGGTGCAGAGCTGTGCTGGTTCATTGTTCTGTGGCCCCTTTTTCCAGCAGAGCCATGCAAAGGGCTGGGAGCTGTGTAGGCAGCACCGTTGCTGAGCTGTGCCAGGCTCCCTGCGATGCGGTGGGAGCCATGGTGAAGCCTCCCAGGCCTTAGCTGGTGAGTCGGTCAGGCACCCCAGGGGCCCACCTGCCCCTTCGCACAGCAGAGCTACCGAACTACCCCCGAGAGCCACCCAAGACGAGCCAAGACCATTAGGTGCAACCAGAGAGCAATCCTCACCCATCCCTGAGAGCTCATGGAGCCAAAGGCCTTTAGAGAAGACAACCCAAGCCAACAGGCTTAGCAGTGTGGCCATGCCCCGAGAGAAGCTCCGAGATGCTTGGGAGAGCCGTGGAGGCTGGAGGAGCAGTCTGGCAGGTCACCCGGTGACCACAAGCCACGGGGCACCCCAAAGACATTTCTGACTTCACCCCTCAGTGACCCTGTCAGGCTGAGTGTTTTTCTAATGATAAATCGTTAAGTTGAAATGACCTTTTGGGGAAAATGAAGTTTAATTTAAAAGCTATTGGTGGCTTTCAAACGTCAGTGAAATAACGTTTCTCTCCGTGTCTATAAGATGTTACCTGGCCAGCAATCAAAACCAATCTGTTAAAAAAACCCTAAGAAGTACAGACTATTTACGACTTGTTTGAATTTGAATGCGGGTTATTTTGCAGTCTCATAGGGGAAAATAAAGTGGAAACTGCAACTTCTTCCTTTCTGTTTTTGTTGTGCCAGTACACTTCGATGCAATTACCTATAGCTGGTATGTGGCAACTGCTCTGATTTTCCACTGGCACACAGAGAAGGAGACAAGTCATCTGCTTTTCAGCCCTGCCAGCAGGTGTGGTGAAGTCTAGGGGAAAGTGAGAAAATTAACTGAAGTATCATATTAATTATGGCATTTTTAGGTTCCTTCTGAAAAATTCACAGAAGGATCTGTCCTGTCCTTTCTGTGGCTTTTCAACTGTGTCAAGTTGCACTTCTTTGGTAACAGCTGCACTGGCAGTCAAGTGTCTTCTCTAAAGCACAGAGGCAAAACCCAGACAGTTTTAGGAATATGGAGTATATACCTATACACCTGCTCTTCTCTAGCATAGCCATTTTTAAAGGAAAATTGTGGTGTAGGTTCAGATCTATATACCTTTTCTCATTTCTTTGGGTTTGATCTTGAATTTGAGACAAAACCCGGAAGGTTTTATTATTCTTATGTAGTGCATATATATACTAAAATGGTGAGATTTTGTGAACACAGCTACTGTTGTAGATGTCTGTTCATGCTGAGTGAAAACAAACAAATAAATGAAAGAAGAGCTTGTGAGATTTCGGCCATTTCCACTCTGAATGTGCCTCTGGCCTTAATCGATCCTAAAACCTGAATCTCAGCAACCTGCCTGCCACAAACCTTTGACATCGATCCGTGAGAAATTCCTTTGGAAGAACCATTGTACAATAAAATTCTTAGACAACATGTTGGGGCATCCTCTGTGGAGCCATACTGCTAGGAACAGGAGGTGTCTTGGACTTTTGGGTCCCTTCTGCCTCCAAACTGGAGAATTCATCTCTGTCTTCCAGTTAATTCAGCTTTTAACTGAAGCTTCATGCACAGGAAGGAGTTCATATATGTCAGTGATTTATGATTTCTTCTCGCTTGACTTCATCTTTACAGAACGTTGTTGGTTACTACAAGCAAAGACTCAGGCAGAAAAGTTGTAACGTTCCTCTATTCTACAGTGTACTTTCCCTACTTCTTCTTTGCTTTGTTATTTACATTTAGGAGCCTTTTCAGTTCTGCAAGGGACGTGTTTCTTAAACGTTATAAGATGGAAGCATAATTTTGGTGCTGTGACTATTTTCAGGTGTGATCCAAAACACCCCTGGATGCTGTACCCTGAGATTTGTTTCTCGATGCTCAAATCCCATCACTAAGAGGGCTGGTTTTGCCTTGTTTGGAGCATCCCCTTGGGTGCCTCCCAGCAGGAGGAACTTTGGGGTTTAAGCTGGCATGGCTACAACAAAAACATAAATAAGTATCTGGAATTTCCCTGTCTCCCAAACTGGTTTCCCAGACTATTGTGAATCACTGTAAGACCATTACACTGCCTCACTGCTTTCACACACACAAAATGTTCCCTTTCCCCACGCTCTTTGGGAAGTAACCAACCACCCCTTCACCTACTTCATCTTCCTGAGACCCATGAAATCTGTTTCCAGCAAATCTCGCTATACTACTGCCTGGAAGGGAATTCTTGTGCTGCCTGGGGATTGTGTAAGGTCTGCTCACACCCCCGGCATCCTCTGGCCTCTTCAGCAGCACAGGCAGTGTGTGGGGAGCTGGGAGCCAACGTGTTTCCACTGCAATGGGTATATTCAGAGGTGTGGAGATTGGGGGAGTGGTGAAAAGTTATGGATAATTGCACAGCGTGTCTGCTTTCACTCTCCTATCATGACTGGAGCCAAAGAAAGAATAAAATAATATCACCCATTTGATAACAAAATTGGTGCGGCTATGTTGTGGGTATCAACAGAAATGTTAAATGTAAAGGTTTCTGGACTACTGATTTATTTGGTTCTTTGCAGCATTTTCCTCCTGTTTTGCTGAAGTGGCCCTGGGGGCCGAGCTGTCTCCAGGAACCGTATCCTTCTACCATACGGCTACTTCTGCTCAGCCACTTTCCCTTTATCATCCTTCACCCCATCAAGACAGCACCGTTCATTTTAACAGCACCGGCTCTCCTAAAACAACACCCACAAGCCACAGAACAACTGCACAGCCAACAGACCAGCACCAGGCCACAGCAGCACCAGGCCATCACACGACAGCCCAGGCAGGAGCAGCCACCGTGCGCGTGACCAGCCAGGTATCTCCCATGGTGACATCTACAACATCAGCAGACGACACAACTGCAGCTGGTCAGGCTACAGCCCAGGCAATGGAAACGGTTACACCTGCAGTGGTGAACACAACCATACACCCTACGTCCTCCAGCAGGGAAGCTGGAACAGGTGTGAGCACAGAAATAACAGCAGCAGCCACAAATGCAACCATAAACCATACAACACCAAACACGCAACTGACAGCTACTGCCACGACTACCGCAGCCACCACCATGCAAACTGTAAAGCCTGCCACAGGGTCAGGAAATCAAACAACAGTGCCCAGAACTCCAACAGCCACAGCCACGACCAACACAACAACTGTTTCTCCAGCAACTCAAACAACCATCCCACCTACTACGACGACAGCCAGACCCACTTTAGCACCACAGCCTTCTCCCATCCCCACTGGCACGTACACAGTTTCCAATGGGACCAGGACCTGCATCAAAGCGGCCATGGGTTTGCAGCTGATGGCTCAAAATTCACTGAAGGTGAGGTAAAAGCCCTACAAGGCTGAGCTTTGTAGTGACTGTTTCTTCGCTAGCTGGAATTTATTTTTCTTCTTTCAAAGCAATTTTGAGAAGTTAGCTTGTGTGATAACAGTGAGCGGTTTGCTACCAGTCGAGGGCCTTCTCTGTGCCACTGCATCTCAGCTGCTGTACTTTGGCTTGTATGGTGGCGTCAGTAGGGTGTACGGGCGCTTTCTTATTTCAGTGGTGTATGTGTGGTAGCAATCCTGGGGGGGGATCAGCCTTAAGCGTTATTGGTGTTTCCCAGAATGGGAGACTATTTAAAATCTGAATTGACTTCAGTGAAGGGCTTGCCATTGCAAGTTGCAATGAAAGCAAGAAATCACAGACTTGGGATTCAGGGGTGGGTTGTCTTTATGCTGGTGCGTGGAGATTTTAGGATCACAGGAGCTGCCAGGCTGGATCAGAGCAAGGGTCCTGGAGAGCTGGTACCCTCCCCTAGCAGTAATCCACTGAATGATTCAACAACAGGTGTCATAAAACTCGAAATGGTGATGATGTCCCTCAGATTTATGGTTTTGTAGCCTCCATTAATACAATATGTGGGGTTACATCCTCAGGCTCTGGAGTTAATATGCTTCAAGCCATCCCCATTACAAATTCAAATATTCTTTTTTGGCATTTGAATATGTCTAACGTGGGATGAGTAACTAGTATTGGTAAAAGTAATTTTCATCCCTCGTCCTGGCAGAAGCCAGGGAGGGAGCATGATTCCCAGCCTCACCAGAGCATGGTGAGGTGTTTATTACAAAAGTAAGGTGTGTTTGAGATGAGACTGGAGGAGCCAGACCACATTCAGGGCTGCAGAGCTCTCGTTTCAGACTACAGCGTGGGTTGCCAGCTGCTGGAGATGAACTGTGCGGGCATAACGAGGAGGCCGGGGTGGTACAAGGAAGCAACACATGTCAAAGCCAATCTAACCCCTGCCTGCCTCTGTCTTGATCTTCCCTCTGCCTTCAGGCATGCATTCCCACTGCTCTCTCTTTTTAAATCAAAAATGATGCTCATCTGACCCTGCTCTGAATCATATCACTTCACCCGAATGAGCAGAAAACTCTTATTTCTGCCAGCTTAATGCACTGGAACGGCTCGGTGGTGTGTCAGACAAGGGCTAGTGCTGGTTTACGAGTGGGGAATGACCCCCTGGCAGACAGCAATTAGGCTGCCACCACCACTGGCCTGGCCATTCAGCCACACAGAGCCCTGAGGGGGTGCAGAGGAGAAGCAGCTATAAATCTCTGCATGTTTCTGATTAAGTTTCCCCCCCGGCTCCTCAGCAGCAGCCCCACAATGTCTCTTCTCTCCACAGAAGCAGATGGAGTACATGGTGGTCAACCCCAATGAGACACAGACATCTGGGAGCTGCGGGACGGTGCAGGCTGAGCTGAGCATAACTTTCAGCGGAGGGTTTATAAACCTCACCTTTGCAAAGGTACTTGTTGCATTTGGAGAGAAGGAGTGTTTGGGATTGGGGAGCTGGAGCTTAGGCTGCCTTTGATCCAGCTTGCGCTGTGGGAGAAGGTGTTTTATCCATCTCTATGCTAGTTTTAAACCTGTATATAAGGCACTATCACTCCTGTTGTTCCCAAGAGGCTAGATTCACAGCAGCACAGAATAATTCAGGTTGGAAACGACCCTTTGGAGGCCACCTGGTCCAACCCCCTGCTCAGTGCAGTGCTAACTTCAACGTTAAACCAGGTCTTGTCTATTTGAACTTTCAGTTTGGAAAGGCTCATACGTGCAATGAAGGGGAAGTGCAGTGCCTTGCCATCCTTTGTGTTAACAGTGTTAAAGCTGTTCGCTAGCAACACAGTCTAGACACGGCCTCGAGCAACACAGAAGTCGCATTTTTACAGAGGTAAAAATCTAGTGGGAGGCATGGCCAGGTCTGGTGTTTGCATTGGAGTGGGACAGAGGGAACGGCTTTGGGCTGGGGTCCCTGCACAGAACAGGGGGGTGTGCCGGGGGCTCTGACTCGCACTAGCAGGTTGCTGTTAGGAAATGGTGTCTCAGGGACCACCTGAGGGCAGACGAGGTGACTCATTTGATTCCCGTAAATGCCAAGTATCACAGCTGCCCAACTAGAAGCCGGCTGTGGCTGTTCAATCCAAAGGGTGACCTGTGCAATTTTAAGGAGCCACAGTCCATCTGCAGCTGAAGGGGCCTAATTTCTGGGTGGAAATTTCCAAACAAGTGAACTACAGCAACAAAATTGTAGGTAAGTGCCCTTAAAACGCTCCACACCAGAGAGACTTGTAAGTACACAGAGAAACCTGGGTGAGAGAGAGGCCCTGCTCACACAATGGGAGAATGAGCTTTTTTTTTGACATTGTGGCTGTTGGTACCATGTTCCCCACTAGGACCACGTCGTATGTGGGTGAGTCTTTAAGACAAGCTGCCAAGAATGATGCTGCTGTTGTAACCACAAGAAAAAACTGCTGAGTGCTGCCATCCTCTCGCTCCCTCAGACATTTACACAGTTTACACTTTTTGGGAGGCAGCACGCAGTACTGTTTGTCTGAAAGCTAATAAGGGCTGGGTGATGATGCCGGCAGGGCTAAGGACAGATGTTAATACCGTGTATAAGGTCGTTAATGGGCAGGGAGGAATACAGCATGGGTTGGATCCCATCGGACTCTGACTGAGCGTATTGGGCATGAGGGCTGTGTCCCGGAGCTCCATTGCAGTTCGGAGCTGCACCTGGCCACCACTGCCTATCTGCCTCCTTCAGTTAGCCAAGCCAAAACGTCAACCTTACAGCCTGGTTTCAAGCTCAAATCAGTGGGAATCAAGAAAAGTACAAATGGTTCATCAGTCATTTCCATAGAAAGTCCAAGAGGCAAATTATACCACACCTGAGTCATTAATGCTTGAGCAGAGAAGAGATTTCAATTAATAATGGTCCTGATCTTAGTTTACAGCAGAAAGTTTTCTAAAAGCTACAGAGGAAAAGTGAGGTAAAAAATCAAGGAGCTGTTTTAAAACAAACGTTCAGTTCAGAACGTGAGTGTTTGCTTTAAACGTGCCCTTCCTGCACAAAGGGAGCGTTTTCTGTGTTACAAGGATCCTTAGAAAAAGTCTGGGGATTCAAGTACCCGTGAAAGCCCCAGCCTGGGCAGCCAAGGAGAGGGCAGCGAGCCTTCAGGGGGCACTTGACCTGTCTTGCCCTGAAGGAGGTGGTTATGGGCACAGCACTGGGCAATCCGCCCTTCGCTTACAGATAACCCTCAAGAGCATAGCAGGACTCGGCTCAGACTTTGAAATTCAGGTTAATAAGAAGTCATTTTGCTGCTGGTTTTTTTATGTGTTTGGCTCCCACAGCCTTTCTAACCACTTTGAACCTGGAGTGGTGGCACTCCCGATTTTCTCCGGTGAAGGAGGAGCTGGGTCAGGCGCTGGTGCTGCGGGAGGCGAGCGGCTGGCTCGGTGCTCAACCCTGCCAGCTGCCTTTGGCCAAGAACTTGAAACAAGGAGGTTTTGTAACCCACCCACAAGTAGGAGCGGGTGTTTTCCCCAAGCAAAGTTCTTAACAAACAGAACATAGTGCTGCCACCACCAAAAAAAGGGCAATATTTGACTTCTTTAAGTAGGATTAACGCTGAGAACCTCTTCTCTGGTGTATTTCTTTCTTAAACTTTCCCAAGTCATCCTACTGGCTTTTAAACTGCGTAACGTTAAAACTGGGTACATTCATTTCTGCTGCCATTTATCCACCAGCTGCACTCACCAGTGCCTGTGTGCTCGCAGCTGGAATGACAACGAACGGCAGGGCTGCTACACAGACTCGCACTGTGCTCCACCACCACTTCCAGGGAGAAGCTCCTAGGGCTGGCTCTCCCTGAGTGACAGTCCGGGGCAGGACAGCATTCAGGCTGCACCGGGGTTTTAGGGCACATGCAGACAGGACACTTAGCTGGAAGTTTTGCTCTCTGATGTTGTACCAGGTGCTTTCCATGTCAGCAGTCCATAGACATTCAAAAAAAAGCCAGCCAGAACCAACAGTGTCAGCAGGGGGGAAAAAAAGAGTTATTTCTCCCCTGCACATCCAGGTTGCTGTTTCCTCGTTTGTAGTGATGGCGGTTGGCAAAATAGGAAATGAGTGTGGTACTGGCATGAGGTGAGTTCCCAGCTCTCAGCTTGCTGCTGACCTCTCCCCATTCAAAACAGTGACGAACGCAGAGGCACTGCTGCTTTCTGCGGTTTGCTCACCCACAGGGCATCTGTGCATAAAGCGCGCTGCAGCACCAAGGGTCCCGAGTGCTTCTGAAGGTGCGGGCTGGGGTCCTGCCAGCAGCCAGGCTGCAGGTCAGCGCGGGTTAATTCAGCGCAGGATTGCTCAAGAGAGTGCTGTGGGCTCTTGCAATGAAAGCAGAACAGGTGATTAAGAATAAAATGGCCTTATCACGTGTCTGTCGATTTGTGCCACGTATACAATTTGCTCAGCTCCCTCTTACTTTTGGTTCCCACAGGATCTGGCCTGAGCAGCGTGTGAAATGGCACCTGCGTGGTCCAGGTTCATGGAACTGAGAAGTACTGGTGATGCAGCCGAGACTGTTGCGTTACCCTGTGTCTTAGCTATTAGATGGAGGATTTGGAAAAGAAAAAGCAATACATCCAAGCAAGTTGGTTCTTGGGTCTTGAAAGCGATGCTTTAAAATGTGTTTCTTTGGGAAATTCTTCATGACCATTTTGCTCTGGTGAACTGTATTGAACTGTATGTTTTTCACAATTACGAGGATGAAAAAAGATGTATCTTCTTTTACAGCAAGCTCCAGTGTACTACGTCAGTAAAATTGAGTCCAGATTACAGTTATCTTCCGAAGGTCAGTGATTTTTACACGGTATTAATTTCATATCATACTGTTCTGGGTGTGGGATAGGCTTTCATACCTTTAAAACAATGGCTTTTGCAAATTATGTGTTTTATCAGGCTTTCAACAAGTCATTCACTTAAAACTTATGGTATGAAAATGGAAGAGAAGGGACCAGGGTGCAGTTGCATCAGAATTGATCAATTTTTCTTTTGTCCTCAGAAACTTCACCTGCCCCACCTCTTTCAGAATAGTCATTACTTCAAACCTAAATTTAGGATACAAAACAGTCCTCTAAGTTTTTATCTGCAAACACACAAAAATGCTGTGACGCCAGTTCAGGTGCACATGTCTTTCCAATCTCATTAGCAAACTAAATTAATACAGTATCTGGATCACAGAAATGCAGGGCTGGATCCAGATTTCAAATACACCAACATGGACAGGGATGTCTGACATTTTGGTTGAGCAAAATTAAGAGCTGGACCCAGGCTGAGGTTCTTCAAACCATCCTGAAATCCTAGACCTTGTCTGTGCTTTTCTCAGGGGACTGGGTTTTCTTTTTTCCTATATAGCCCTGCTTCTTGCCATTTGAACAAATGCTAAGAGAACATCACTTAAGTCAGAGGGACAAAATCTGAACCATCGCTTCAGATTTTCTGACGTTAATTTTGCACAAATTCTTCCCAATATATCAAGTCTGTGATGGGTTAACGATTATGTTATGTTACTTCTCTGTTACTCATAAGTATTTGGATTGACTTTTGTCCCTAAAGGAGAAAAACAAATCATGGGCTCATGCAGGTGTGTCCTAATACCACTGTGCTTTTTGGAAGCTCAGTGCCTATTTTTTTCCTCACTGATGAGCGCTTTCATTAGCCCAAGCAGAGCCTATTCTGATCTACAGCAATTAAAGTAAAAGAAAAGCTGATCCAGAGGGCATGCCTCCTAGGGATGTTCTCAGTGTAAATGACCAAGGTTTTCCTGTGCACTGCTAAGTGTAAATTGCAGCAAATGCAAACTAATCAGCTTAATTGTAAGTTTTTAAATCCTCAGATATACTTTGAGTCCTTCGCAGTGCTGCTGGCAGGAGACATTGCTGTCCCTCGCTGTTTGTTACCCCCTCTCTGCCAGACATTGCCATTTCACAGTCCGCCAGCAGTATTTTTGCTGTGAGCAAGCCCGTATCTTCTCTAAGATAAAAATGACTGAATTAACTGTATCAGTGCACACCGGTGTGTTGGTGTACTGTTGTACTGGCGCACTGATTCTGACTGAAGAGGACCAAGAGTATGCTGCGCGCTGTTGTGCCGGCAGGTGCGGTTGAGATCAGTGATGCAGAGCTGGCGATGTGGATGGTTTTGTCTGAAGCTGGTATATCTGCTTTCAAAGGAGGATGTGCATGAAGGATATGCCCAGGTTACAAGATCTTTTCACGCTTTGAACTTGAGCCATATTTTTCATAAAGTACCGTGACACTGAAATATGTTTAAAAACATATTTAATACATAAAGCAATACAGACTAGATATGTCAGATTCCCACGCTAGAGGCGGTATCTTTCTTGTCTGGAAATACGCTGGAGATCTAAGATAGTTGACTGCTCCTGTGAGAATCCTAACCCCTTCCTGCACACTCAGGTTGTTAAAGTAAGATTTGAAAAAGCACCTGAAATTTTAGCCACTTTTTCAGACCCAAGCTCAGCTGAGTTGCCCATTGACAATTATTTAAATTTTTATTTAAATTTAAATAAGAAAAACCACTCATTTGAATGTGGAAGAAATGTAATTGATACTTTGTGGGGAAAGTGTCCATGCTTTGGTTACATCTGGGATTGTTGCTCTGCCAAAGCAATGGGGATCCTCCGTTTGATCTCAGAAAGATGTTGGTTCCAACAGAGTGAGCGTGGATTCTTATTTCTCTCTCTCTTTATGGCCTCCAGGTATGCTTTATTATGCAAGCATACATGAGAAGCTGTTTACAACAAAGCTGGGGAATTCTTTTAAGTGTGCCAGCAAGCAAACCTTCGGCTTGGAGAAGGGCTTCCAGCTGCTCTTTGTTAATATGCAGCTGCAGGCATTTGATATTGTTGGTAACCAGTTTGGAAAAGGTAAGTAGAATGACCCCTTTTCCACCCTTCCGAGATCTACGTGTCAGTGCTGGTAGCCTGGCAGGTACGGTCTGCTAGATCATCACCATACACACGCGGTGACTCTGCTACACCTACAGCACAATCACAGCTCTGTAATGGTCCCCAAGTAACGTGGCCTGCCTGCTGCTGTATTCTCACCCTTTTCTGAGTCATTTCAACACAGTGCTAGTACCTATGGAAGACGGAAAATTATCTTTCCTTCCTGCGTTCAGTACCTTCTGTTTCACCTCCTCATTAAATATGTTCAGCTCTACAGCCACAATATTATCCTTCACCCATTTTCTCCCAGACCAAGTGGAGGTGTGTTCACCACCATTGCATTGCCCAAGGGTCAGTTTAAAGTCACTATTCTTGATATAGTCAGATTTTAGCTATTTTGAAAGGCTCTCAACATTCATGATGTCCCACAGCTGCAGCAGCAAAACTGCCAGCTAATAAAGGATATTTCTGAATGCAGGATGATGCTTCCAGAGCAGCTGTGTCTAGATGTGATGAAATGTGCTTCTGAGGAGAAGCACGGTTGGCATGCTTCCAGTTTCAGAACTAAATGTGATGCTCATCTCTGCAGTTTGTCTTCTTGAGTACAGCCACAAAGAGGCAACCATGTAGCTCACTAAAAGACGGAGAGAGACCAGTACTGACTCCTCTGGTCTCTGGATTGCCCACACTGGCAGAACGTATTGGGGCTCATCACAGCTTCTACCCTGCACCCACATCTGGGGTTCCTTCCACAGGGAAGTGAGGTGTTGTCATCCTTGTTTCTTGTCCAGTGATGTAGCCAGGACCTGGCCAGGCTGTGGGGTCCAGGACTTCTGGGTGCACCAGGAAACCCTTGTGTCCCACAGTATGGACACTCTCATGGTCTGCTGCCCTACTTCCTATGAGATGCATGAAAGATCCTACAAAAAGCAGAGAGGTGGACTAGATAGGACCCTGTGGTTTCTTTCAACTTGTACATCTGTGACTTCTCAGGATGTTTCCATGCAAGAACTCAGGTGGACAGATAGGCTTATCAGCTCTCCAGCCCTTCACATGCACTAATACAACGCTCCCTTCTTCTGACATTTGACTTTCTGCATGCTTACAAAATATTGCCACCTTTTCAGTTTAGATCTGTCATTTGATGCGGTTTGGCTCTGTTTGATGATTCTTCTTTTGTTAAGTCATCATTTTGTCTGCCTTTCTTATTCTCAAAAGAATATAATGGGAAACAACATTTGGGGCTTAAGACATGGACCTTTTATTTTGCATGATTTTCTTTTAAGTTCTTAAAAGCCACACAGAATCCAATCTATGCTTTCATTCTCATGAATAGGTTTTCATGGGATAATACTGAACTGGAACAACTCATGGGATCCCATCTGGTTCCTACATTCCCATTTGAATTTGTACAATGAGTGTGTTCAATTATAGCTTTTAGTATGGCCTCACCTCTAGCAGAGACAGAGCTTAGGAAGACCTCTCCACGACCACCAAGGCCAGGCTAATCTCTGCTAATCAATACCATATACAAAATTAAATTAGTTTTGCTCTTAATCAAATGGCTGAGATAGCAGCTGCCACCTCTGAAGTAATTCCCCAGTGGCCATGAAATAGTTATGAAACTGTTATGTACCTCTGCGGTACATGCATGTTTTGAAAGGCAAAATCCCCAGTGAAGGAATGACTCTACACATATCACCAGTCTCTTCCCCACGGGTGTCCATGGTAGTTTCACTTCTGTTGCTCATGATTTGCTTACATTTAAAAAGAGAAGAAAAAGAAAACGCTAATGATCATTGGTTTCAAGTTCCTAACAATTTTGTACAGACTGCAGAAGGATTACATCAATACCTTGGCCTGTTTGAGTCTGGAAAGCTGTAGAAGTGTCTTCTGAACTACACTTCGGTGTATCAGAAACAATTTCTAGAGTTCACAGCCCAAGGTTTCATCCAGTTCAAACACCTGTGGCTTTTTCCAAATGGCCAATTCAAACATCTTTGGCTTTTGCAATACTCAAATGCAAATATTTTTCAGCTCACTTCCTTAAGAGCAGGTTACATTAACCAGACAAAGCTTTTAAAAGGCAGCATCTACTAGAGGGCTGATGCCTTTGGCTTTGTGCCTTTGCATGACATGAAATCACCATCTGGATCAGATTTTGGGGAGAGCTGTGCGGATGCTCTGGAGCTGTGGCGTGATGTCATGCACTCCACATGCTCCCTGGGCTAGCTGCCAACCTTCAGCATAAAGATTCCCTTGGGGAAAAGCCAAAGCTAAACTACAATCTGTGCCAGCATAGTCATCAGAATGAGGCAATAACACCAGAGGCTTTTGTCTTGGAGCACTGCTGAGATCTGCCTTGGAGCAGTCACAGAGTGAAAGGGCTGGAGGGTGCTGGATCTCCCTCATGATCTGGGTACAAACTGGATTCACTGCTGAGCTGGGATATGCTGTGGAGTTTAGCTGATCAAGCTACCCGACTTAGAAGATAGTTTGCTACTCAGGTCCCACTCAAAGCATCATACTAGAGGTCTTTCTTTCCCTGGAGCCCAAGGAAGGTCCATTCCTGTAGATCAGATGGAAGATGTAGGTCTGTCTGATCCAGTTCCAGGATAACACATTCGTGATCATTCCCAGACCTTCCCTTCACTCCCAGGGCTACACTTGTATTGTGAATTCGAGACTGATCCTGCCATTGTTACTTGGGTAAAAATTCCATTTAGGTCAGTGACCCAGATGGTGCAGTCTCTTCGTAGGAAAGCCGTCAATTTACCCCAATCTGTCAGTTCATTTTTACATAATGAGTTTCCATTTAATCAGAGGATGGCTTGAATATTCATTTGGGTAGGGGGTGGCTGAGGAAGTCAGAATTTGCCCCCTCTGTAGCTAAGAGGTATGTTTGGAGTGAATGTATCTTTGGATGGCTCTTAAAAGATATTATTTGTGTCAACACTTTTTCTGATTTCATCATATGTACAATAAAATTACAATGATACTGCTAAAGCAATCCCCTGGGCTAAGTCCAAGGCTTCTGCCTTCCTAATCTCTTGATGTTCTGAGTCAGCCACAATTATCCACAAATAATCTGAATTAAACACAGAGAACAATTAGAATTTGTTTTTTCTTAGGAAAGAGTGCCTTAACTAGGATCGTTGCTGCGCTAATGATGTGCTGGACTATGGGCTTCCTTCTCTGGCTTGATCCTTTTTACTGGGCAGAAGCAATTAGGTGCCACATAGGAGCCGTTTTTGTCCATGCAGGGTGTGTCTTGCTCTTTACTTTTAGACTTGCACTTTGTAGTGTGATGCTCCACATCTGCTACCAGCAGGAAAACCTTCTGCTGCATGTGTGCTGATCTTGATGGCAGAACACTTACTGCGGGCATGAAAGAGCAGAGTCACTCTCCCATAAAGCATGTAGCTATTTCAAAAGGGGCAAGTATTGTTTTCTTGAAACAATGTTCACCACAGATGAAAATATAGTAAGTATAGCTCAGGGAAAAGAAAGAAAAGAAAAAACAAAAGAAAAGAAAAGAAATCAAGGTCTTGAGAACTTCAGGCTTTATATTTGTTAGCTTTTCTGGAATATAGATTTATAGTCGAGGAGTATGGTGTTCTGTTATAACACGTTCTCTGATCTTTTACTTTCAGAAGAAGAATGTATTCCTGATAAAAACAGCAAAGCAGCTCCCATTGCAGTGGGCCTGAGTATCCTGGGATTGTTTGTCATTGTGTTTGCCACTTTCCTGATCTCCAGAAGAAAGCCGCATAGAGGATATGAGCGTATCTGAGGTGCCCTTCTTCCGAATGTGCGCAGCCAGCAGAGAAGTCAGAGGAGTTTTAGCTTCTGTCTGACAATCTCGCTGGCCTGAAGCCACATTTTCAAGTGGGATGACACCATGTGCTTAAAGCTAGTGGAAGTTTCTGGAAGCGATTTCTTTAAGGTGGGAAGGAGAGGACTCACACTGTCTACTTTAAGCTATTCTTAGCATCTAATTTAGATGTAGTCCAGACAACGAAAGTGAGGGGCCCAAGTTCTTTATATTATTGACAAAGGAGGCAATTCAGACCACCTAAGTCAGATGCCTAACAATAGCTTAAAGCGAGCTGTATCACTATCCCCCAGAAAATCCATCAGGTTTGTTAAAGATAGCATTTAGATTTATTGAAATAGATGAGTCCAGTAATGCAACCTTCGTGTGTATAAACCAGAGGTCCGCAGCTACAGACAACCCCGTTAAATCAGAGCTCAGTGAAAGCCTTGCGGGAACACTGTGTGTGCTGAAGTCTCGGAGCAAGTGTAAGTGTGACGTCCCTTCACAAGCAAGTTCTCACCAGCCCTACAACAGGGTTACACTTCCTCAGTTCGTGGCTTTTTCCTGCGAAGCCCTTCACAAGGACACAGTGGTAAATATGTGACTCTTACTCTGGAGGCAGTATTTTTAGAAAATTTTCCAGTTTCCAGTGACTGTGTATGCAAATAAGGGAAGATTACCCAACTGAGGTCATATAGGGTCTGCCTGACCAGTATGTGCCAATGTTATTGCTTGTCATTGCTCGTCTCAGCCTTGCTGCAAAGATGTCTGAACTTCTGGCCAATAGTTCTTGAACTGCAGCCTCCTAAAGCACAGCATGTCAGAACAACCTGATGCTGGTAAGTTTATCCTTAGGTGTTATGCTGCAAACTGCGCGATTCTAGAGCTGACAGGCGGGCAGCTGAGCTGTCTGCGCAGCAGAACTGGGCAGGCAGCTGGAGGCAGTCACTCCATCCATCTGCCACGCCTGGCCAAGCCACCCCGCTCGCCGGTGGGTGCTCCGGGCACAGCATCCCTTTGCCACGTGTGTGCAACCCGACATGGAGAGAGCGAACACGAGGGTCTGAAAGCACAGTGACACGTGGGCTGGTACTAAGGGTGCCAGTGCGATGGATGGGGACTGGCGTGAATGTCCTTGATAAATTCAAGGAATTTAATATTTCATGGTCTTGCTAGAGCTCATGAATCACCCGCTTCCTATTCAGACATGGACCTGTTACAGTGACCGCCACTGAACTCAGTAAATCTGCCCCTCTGCTGAGATGGCAGCACTGTGACCTCTCTTCATCTGGGAAGACACCACGCTCATGGAAATGCCAGGGATTCGGTGGCCACACTTCTGGCAGACCTGCACAAGGTCCATGAGCAAATGCAAGTCCACTGACGCTGTAAGTTCAAGGGTTCTGTGGGAAATAAGGGCTTGCGCAGCCTCGGGCAAACTCTGCCCAGGAGAGAACGCTACCAGTGTGCTTCCAGCTCAGCGGCTGGATTTTCATATGGAAATAATTTGGAGTTGCTTTAAAGCACAGTAATTGAAATACTGTGTAGTCTATTTCCTGCTAAGACAATGATGAAGGCAGGAAAGTAGTAATTGCTTGTGAGATTAGGTTCAGCTAATGTTCCCTGTTGTAACAAGGAAAACCTTGTCACAGAAGATTTACAAAGCTGAACCTATGCACAAATGTGCACAGACACACACACAGACACACACGCATGCACCATGCAATCTGTTCACTGCAAAAAATTACATCAAAATGATAAGAAATTATATCTAAAAAAATTTACAAAAGAGAAAATAATATCAAATAAGAGCACACTTCCCCCTTAGGAGTTAGGGCAATGGCTTAAATTTTACCTGGAAAAGGACTATGGAGTAGTACCCATTAAACAAAAGAAAGACTGAAGTCATCTGCAAAAGTTCCGTGTTGTTAATTTAATCTGGACCTAAACAAAATAGAAATGCTGGGAGCTAATTTAATTTCCATGAATAATAGACCAGATCCTGAGCAATTATTAATCGTGATGGAACCTCAATGGATTTTCACTGGGTAAAACTGATGATAGTATCTTGTGAGGTTAATTTCCCTTAAGTATTTTTAAATAGTTTTGATATTTTACTAGTATGTAACCATTGAGAAATTACTTATTTAAATTAGGAAAGGAAAGAAATCCCTCTGTTCCATGAATTACTAAAAGATGCTGGTCTGTGTCAAGCAGGAAACATGGTCATATGGTTCCATAATGGACATAATACATAGCTGTGGAAGTAATTAACAGTCTCCAGAAATTTTCCCTTTGAGTCTGAATGAACCAATAAATAAGAAAGATAAATACCTTTTTGAAGCACCTTTGCACTTGGAGAAACATAAGACAGAAGTCAGAATGAGCGGCAAGCGACGGAGGCAGCTGAATATGATTATAAGGTAAAGTGGCGCAAGAAACAACACCTAACTCCCAAACCTTTAATACGGATACAGTGATTTGAACTGTATTCAGTTGAATACTCACATTGAAATGTATTTCAATTATTTTTTTTGTAAAAGACCAGCACTGTTAACATCGCTTAGTGAACTTTACCTAGCTTATTTTCACCTCCCTACCTTTCCCCACAGTGAGTGGACAAGCAGCCCACTGAGCTCAGTGGCATTGATCACGCCTTTGGCTTAATAAAATCCCTCTAAGTTCTCAGGGTTAGTTAATACTATTAATCTGTTGTTTAGAAAGCAGATTTGTATACTTGATTAAAGCAATCACCTTTTAAAAAACAAAAGAATTGATGAGATGTCCAGTGGGAAAGGTAAATGTGTAAAGAGCTTCCCTTCAAAAATGAGCCTATATATGCAATAGTGATGTTACTGTCCCCAACAGTTACATGTGGACATTTTAACAAGAAGGACCTAAAAAGCTCAGGACCGCACATGATCTGAGCCTAAGCTGTTCTGACTGGTGATCAATAGTCACCTTTCCCATTCAAAACTATGTCCTATTTCATGTGTTCTTTGGATTGTTGGGTTTTATGATCTGTATAGTACAGTTACTTCTACTAATACGATACCAAGCATTTTCTTGTGATGTTCTGTACTGAAAAATCTCTATGTTTGATTCATCCTCATTGATATCAATGTTTGATATCAACAACATGAGGAGAGAAAACTGTTCTTTATGACTGATAATTCTGTGTTTAATCCTCTGACACCCTCTGGCATTTTTACTGATGATGCAAGGTTAATGTCTTTTTCCCCACACATTTTTCTTTCTACAGTGAAGCAAACTTGTTATTGAACAATGTTTGGATTCAGGTTTACCTGATTTGTTCTTACGCTTTCTATTGCTATTATGTTCGCTATTTTTATGAGGCTGCATACTGCCCGTTCTAGATAAATAAAACCCTGGGCTTGCTCTAGACAGCACGAGTGAAGTGCACATGGTATAAACCGATGAAACAATTGGATGCTCCCATGAAACGTTGCCAAAATGCAGCAAAATTAATCCAATGGAGTTAGTGCTTTACATTCATAGAGGATCCATTGGAGAATTCCTTTCTGCATGAGGAGATCCCAGCCCCTAAGTGCAACCTTTCTCTTCCCTGCAGCCCAGCCTGCGTGCCATCACCTCCTTCCCTTCCCTGACCACAAACCACACCAACAGCCTGCAAGTGGGGCTGCGTGCCAGCGTGCCAGCACAGCAGGGAGGGCTGCCTCTCTGAATTTAGTGCTGAATTAGAATTAGATGGCCCAGCTGCTCCCTGAGTTGTCATGTGCAGCTTTTAAAGCTGATGCCTGTATTTTCTGCCAGAATTTAGGTAGATATTTGGCTGACACTTTGCTATCTAAGGGAGCTGCTTGAAGGTCCTCCTCCCAGTGGGGAGGCTCTACAGGTGTAGTTGGTCATGGTCTTGCCAGAGTTTCTCTTTTAAGTATCTTGTCTGAGGAAACATTTTGAGCAAAAACTCCTTAAAAGAGCACCATACAAAGGAGAAGCTCTTATGGTAAACTAGTCATACACTAGCTGGGCCATAATAGTTGTAAAATAGGGCAGCAGTGCACAGCTTCTTTGCTTCCTGTCAATATGGATGTAAAATAAAACTGTATTTTCTAAGGCTGGCAGATTGCTTCCCTTCCAGGGCTGCTCTTTGCCATAGTCAGACCTTTGTTCAGTAACTTGCTCACTGCTTGGGACAAGGGTTTACCAACCAACCTGCCCTAAAAGTCTGCATGCCAAAACCCTTCATATGGTCAGCATGAGCACGTATACCCAGAGAGCCGAGAGAAGGGTGCAGTCTGCTGTGGGAGGGGACGTGGTTGCAGCTGGGTCCCAGAGTGACCAGCAATGTGTGAGACCAGCAGCCCTGTCAGCCGGGGAACAAAAACCCAGCTACACGAAGCAGATAAGCAGGTGCTTCTTCATTGCAGCGCTGGGTGCTAGGTGGCATCTCCACAAATCAAGCACACTCTGTGCTGATTTCACTGTTACATTTATACACAAAAATTACAAGGTACTACGCTCCCAGTTACAATGATTGGTTAGTGATTTGCATATAATTATAATATGTGTCATTCTCGTCTGTTACTACACTTGTGCAGAGGAAGAGTCTTCACCGGGGCAAGGGTGGTCTTGACCTATAGGTGTGCTTTTTAGTGTTATAATGAAGGTAGTTCACTTCAGAACACCTTAGAAGTAAGTTTTGTTGCCGAGTGTCCAATATATATCCTATATACAGTAGAACCTAGGTGCTCTGGTTATGGTCTGGAGAGTAAGGACTAAGGCTAGCATGGTGCAGAGAATAGGGACTTCAAGTAACAGCCTCTGATAACAAGCAGCACAGCAACCCATACATCATTGGTCAGTAAGTGCTAACACAATGCTAACGTAGAGGCTAACTTCTTAAAATCAAGATATTCCTATAGCTAACTGTTTCACAAACAAACACAAAATATAGAAGGATTCAGTAACACTTAAGACAATCTGCAACAGCCCCAGCTCACTTTTTCCCCCAGCTGTGGATTCAGGTGGGTTGCATCCCTGAAGAAAATACTGATCGTGATGTCATGATGCATCCCATCAGGGAAGCTATGCTTAACTTGCTTGTAAGCCTGTGCTGGTCGGGATGCGGTGGGGCCACTCACAGTGACCAGGAGGTGAGCACAGCCCCGCAGCTCCCCAGTGCCCTGCCGTAGCTCTCAGCCCAGACCACTCACTGTGGTCTCTTGCACACCCAAGGCAGGTATGAGGGCATCCCATGAGCATGGCGATGTCAGACAAATTGCCAAGAAGTTGATAAAGCAAGATTTAATTTCTGCCAGTCCCTTTAGCTCTCTGATGGAAAAGCCCAAATTAATAAATAGCTGTTAATTGTGTTTGAAAGAGGAAGAGAGATGTAGTTCAGCATCCTGAGTGGATGAAGATGGTTTGGTTGATCACTTCTAGCTTGCTATAATACATGGTTGATAAAAAATAATTTGCTATGAAAGTAAGATATGCTCTTTATTTTTCTATTATTGGTGTTTCTATAATAAAGGTTGTATTTAGTCATGATAGCGTGCGTTACTATGCAATTACTTTACCTCTCAAGTGCTGTTTCACCTAAACTGTTTAAAATACAAGTACAATCTAACAAACAGGCAGAGTCCTATAGGCTCTGAGCACACACCACAGGTTCAGATACACTTATATCCTAACATAACTTTAGTGATTATTTCTTCTGTGGCTTAGGCAGCTTGTCTGACATGTCTATCTGTGTTTCATCAGCATTACACACATACAAAAAGGGTATTGAAAATAGTATGTGGTTTTCTGTTAATCTCCCCACAATTTCCAAAGTATCTGAATTCACTGTGTTTCTTTACATGACTAAATCTATAAACACAGACCATAACTCACAGCAGATGTGATGGATGCTTGTTACTTCATGTTTAAACTTTAACAGATAATAATCTTAGGAATTATGATAAGAGGAGAATGCCTCCTTTCAGCATGCAGTTATGGAAACTAGAGGGAATAAATAGCTCAGAAAACACCACACACAAAACTTGAGAATTCAACAGCTTCTGTGTTGGTCTAAAGAATTCCCCAAAGGATGGGGGCTGGACTAGATGATCTTTAAAGGCCTTCTCCAACCCAAAACTATGATTCTCTGTGACTTTGCTGTTTGTCACACCCACAGCCAGCTTAAAATATCATAACCATGGGACAACAGTATGAGGTAAACATCTCAATATTTTGCACTCAAAAATTCTTCAGCTTCATCTTTGAAGGTTTTTCAGAGAAACTTGAAACCAAGTCTGTCTAGATCTGGATCTAGATTGGCTAATAACTGCAGCCAGACCCCATTCTGAGTACCGGCTTCTGCAATAGCTCTGAGACTGCTGCTGGGAGGTGCACGGCAGCGGGGTGGGCAGCTGTGGGAGCGGGGTGCTAACTTCTCTGTGGTGAGTGAGACAAGACTCTGAAACTGCTAAAGAAGAAGCAAAGGTGGTTGCTGGATTGCAGGAAAGCAGAAGGCGTGGTAAAGATGGGGCAGAGAAACCTACCTCCTCGCTGCTGGCAGTGGATTCAGGAACCTGCCGCCCAGAGATAAAATACCAGATACACTCGCTATCGCCATTTCTAGCATCGGTGCACACCTCTACATGATGGAGAATTTAAAGATCACAAGGTGAAAACTTCACAAGCCCCTTGGATGGCCTTGCAGCAGAAAAGCAGGGCTGTCAGGGCAGCGGGGCTGCTTTGTTTGGCTCTTCGCACTTGCTTGGCCTGGTAACGTGTTAGATCGGGTGCCAGGTTCACCTAAGCAATACACCTATTTAGTGGACAAGGTTCCTGGCTTAGTTTTGGAAGCCGGGCTGGTAAATACACGCTTGGAAGATGCATTTCAGCTGACGAACTACGATTTACTTGGGGCCTTCTGCATGTTCATCTCCTGTGGGGGCGGCTCTGAAGCAGACCCTCGAAGGATGCTGGGTGTCTCCAAGGTCTCTCTTTCTTGAAAAGGTTGAATGGCAGATGGAGGAATGGCGAACCAAGTTCCTTTTAAGGCAAAAAAACCCATCTGTAAGTCACACCACCGACTGTCCCAAAAGCAAAGAAGTTTGGGATTCACTGAAGAAATGCTTTAACATCAGAGTGTGTAGAACAACAAAAGGAGTACTGTTTTAAAGCGTCAGTTTGAGGAGTGATGAGAGAAAGATTCCTATGCAGTTAAACCTTCGCTAGTAAGCTGCCAAGACTCTTGGAGACTGCACTTTCTTTCTCACATCGGTGGCTGCAGCCATTGCATGCCAGTGATGCAGGGTATGCACACCTGAAGTTTGTCAGCCACAGCAACGCTCACACTCCTGGGCTTCCATCAGCATCTGGCCTTTCCCAGCTAGCCACAAAACATCACAAAACCTGCATTTCCCTCTTTCTGCAGGTCCTGTTGTCTATGGAGTTGGTAGGCACCAAGTATTTTATTAAATTATAATGTAACTGGCCAGTTTCTTACTTAACTCTTTCTTCAGAGTTTTAAAAAGGAGTAAGATTCATTCCCCACATGCGCAAACAAAATAAATGGCTGTTGGGAAAAAGGAAAGCGTTCAGTCTGAGTCAGGAGATCTGTGCAGATTACAGACACAGATCTTGCTCTTAAACCTCAGCTTTGCTGGGGCTTTCCTACACCCCAGAAATTTCTGGATAATATGATTCACAGGTGCAGCCAATGTTTAACCTCATTCATTTTGCCACAAAATGACATTTTTTTCCACCTCCTCAAGGAAAATGAATTAATATTTCAAACAAATTATGATGTTCTACTACCCAGTGCATCACTAGGTTCATCACAGTGCCTCTACGTACACGCACATTAAGCATATTACTGGTGTCAATGAGAAAACTTATTTTCTGCATTTCAGTTTTACTACTTTGCACTTTCAAATACGCATGTGCGGGATCTGGCGATGCCACTGGACTTTGCAAGCCTCAGCAGCCACACTTGTGGGACGCCCGCATCAAGCGCAGATTTGCAATGAGTTTGCAGCTACCACTACTCCTGCTGCTCAGGGTGTAACCGCCGCCTCTGGTTTGTGTGTTGTGAGTGTTGCCAGCGCTCAGCGGCGAGCTGTATAGAACGCTGCCATCTTCTGTTGAGGGACAAATTAAACATGCTGATTTTATTTTTTTTTTTTTAATTTGGGTTTCAAAAGGCGGTTTCTACGCTGTCAGCACATCGTCTTGAACGAAGTGGATGAACTAGGAACGAGGGGAATTTTCAGTTAATAATTGAGTTTAAAGTCCCCTCTTTAGAGGGAGAGCCACCACCCCTGGCAGCGAGGGTCGGGGGCCGCGCTCCGCCCCTCCCCCCCCGCAATTTGGAAACAAGCTAGAAATCCGTGTTTTGACTAACTGCTACTGATTGAGGGGGTTTTATTTCTGTATATGAGTAATATTGGTATCACGGCCATGTGGCACCCTGCTTTGGAGGTGCTTTATTGCCGCCTGCCAGCGCCACGGTTTCTCTGGACGTTACTGGTAGCCCGGGCTGGGTAAACCGGCGCGACTGGCCTCCCCCCCCCCTCCGCGGCGCCGGGAGCGGCCGGGCCCCGGGGCAGGGGCAGGGCCGGGGCAGGGCCGGCGGGCGCCACCGGGCCCCGCACCGCGGCGGCCGCCAAGCCTGGCGGGCTGAGGCGGCGGCAGGGCCGTGCCCGCGGCCGGCTCCCGGGAGGGGGGTGCCCGGCGCTCCCTCGCCGCCCCCGCTCACGCCGCGGTGTCGGGCTGGCCGCCGGGCCCGGGCCCGGCCGTTGCGGTGCCGGAGCGCCCCGCGCCCCTCGCAGCCGCCCGCACGCTTCGTGCCGCTGCCCGGTTGCAGCCCCCGGCGCCGCGCCCGAAGGCACACGGTGAAGCAAGGCAGGAGCCTGCTGCGGCCCGCAGCGCCCCACGTCTCTGTGAGGTTTACTTCACCCGCTGTTTTACTGCCCAGCTTCCCGCTGCCCAAGCCCCGCCGGTGGGCCCGGCTGCGCTCCCACCTCACAGCCCCTGCACCCCTTCGCCAGAGCGCTCGGCACCGAGCAGCACCCCGCGCCTCGCACATCCCTCCCGGTGCCCTCCCGCCCCGCCTCGGCTCGGCTCCCGGCGGCTCCGCCCGGCCGCGGCCCGCCTGAGCCCGCCTCAGCCCGCCCCCGCCGGGCAGCCACTGGCGGCCGCGCTGCCGCGCACACCCCCCGTCCCGCCGGGCCCCGCGCTCGCCAACATGGCGCTGGTGCTGGCGGCCGTGCGGGGCTGTCGCTGCCTCCGGGCGCTGCGGCGTCAGTGAGTGCGGGGCGGGATGCGGGATGCGGGATGCGGCCCCGGCGGGCGCTGCCGCTGCGCTCCCCGCCCCTTCCCCGCGCTCTGCGGCGGCGGCCGGTAACGGCGGGGGCTGAGGAGCAGCGGAGGTCGCGGCCGGGAGGGAGCCGGCGGCGGCTGTCGGGCCTGGCGGGAGCGGCTTCCCGGAGCCGGGCTGCCCGAGGCGGGAGGGGAGAGGGCCCTGCGCCGCGGGAGGAGCGGGGGAGCTGGGCCCGGCCGGCCCCGCTGCTCGGGGCGGGATATACTCGTACCCCGGGCTCCTCTGTAGAAAGAAAACAAACAACCCACCCCCACCCCTTGGCTTTAAGCAGCTGGTGCGGAGCCCGTGGCAGGGGTCGGTGCCCGCAGCTGCCGGCAGCTGGGGGGGCTGCACCGGTTGCCCCCCGGTTACTGATACTGCCTTTTGCTGCTGTATTTTTGTCTGGTACCGTTTAAGAATTGCTGGACTCGATCCAGGATTCCAGAGTTGATCTGTATGTTAATTGAAACAGCCCTGGAGTCTGCTTTTACCGTTCCTCCCAGCCGCTGAGCCTTCGCTATCCCATCTCTTCAGCGTTAAGTCCTTTGAGGTTTAACTTTTCATTGCTGGAATTCTTCGTAGCTCTTCTTTCTTGCTGCCTTTCGTGTTCTTTTCTGTTGCCCCTTTTCTCTCTATAAGCAATTCCTATCTCCTTTTTAAACTTCTCTTTTTTGGTGGTTGTTAATGTCTCCTTTCCCCAAATACCACCAATTGCCTTCTCCGCAATAAATGCCAGCCGCTGGCTGTTCTGTCCACTAAGAGTGTTGTCTTGTGTTTGGCTTTTATTTGCCTTTTTTTTTTTTAATAGGATATGTTGATTATTATAATGTTATATTTCAATGCTGCTAAAAAAAGCAAGGGGATAATTTCTGTCGCGTCTAAATGAAAACACAAATGAAAATGCTTGATCTGGTGAAGCCTGTGTAACCTTCCGTGTTGTTCTTGAGTATGTTCTGTGGAAATAGTTGTATCCACAGCTTCAGAGCTGGTTTTAGTGCTGTCGTCTTCTCACCTGAAAATAAAAGTAGCTCATTTGCCCCTTCTTTTTATACTTTTGTAACATTTCTGTGCGTTTGTGATTGTACAGGCAGTGGAACGAATTACAAAGATTTGTGAAATGGGCCTCAACAACAGGTATGGAATTTAACTTCTTTAGTTACTAGGTTTAATTGCTTTTGTAATGTGGATGGGTTTACAGTTAGTTTTAGACCAGCGGTTGCTGAAAAACTGTGGGGTTTTTAGATAAATATTCAATACTTACACAGTTTACGAAAACAGTAGTCTGTAGGTGACCTAACAGAAGTCATCTTTTAATGTGTAAACAACATTTTGAATAATGTTATCTGTCATATTTAGTTATAGTCAACTGAATGAAAACTATTCATTTTTCTGATGTTTTCCTCTGAGTCCTTTTCTGTTGCGAAGTCTGTGAGAATTGCTTTTTAGGCATAATGGTATTCAAACAATATATGAGGAAAAGTAAAGTATTTAGCAACATTATTTAAACTGATCCTGTTGTCATGTTGTCTAAAAATACATGTTCTAGAACTCAGAGATACATATATTATTAGTTAGTTTTAAGCTATTTAGCTCTGCTTGTGAGGTCTCTGGCTGTGCTGGTCCTGTGTTTCTACCATGTTGTAAGTGCTCTTGTGACACTTAATAGATGCTTGTAAGTCACTGTTTAAAGAAGAAAACCAACAAAAAATTCATATCTTGTTATTTCTTTGTGGCTGTGTATCAGTGGGGAGTAGTGCCCTTCAAAGAAAGGTGAGTCAGTTTTGGGGGGCAAGGGGGCAGGGACAGGTGTTAATTGTTTTCTAGTTGATCCAGAACGTACACAGTAAACAGATAAGCATCAAGTTTTATGTTTAAGTGGTATTTTAGGGTTAGAATATATTTCTTGGATTCTAAAAGGAAGAAAAGACTTAAGTCCTTATGCAGAAGTAAGTTTCATTTATAAGGAAAAATTCCAAGACTAGCATGGAAATGCTTTTGGGTGAAGCATGTGGTTTTTTCATTATTGGAAGAAATGTATAAACACTACAAATGGTGAAAAAGAAACCTGAATTTTAAAATTGTTTTATTTCCAGGAATTTTTTAAAGGATATATTTCTTTTAAAAATTGTTTGCTGTTCTTCATCTTTTTAAATAGGATGTCACAACATAGAAAAGATTCTTATTGCAAACCGAGGAGAAATTGCCTGCAGAGTGATGCGAACAGCAAAGAAAATGGGTGTGAAGTCTGTAGCAGTTTATAGTGAAGCAGACAGAAATTCCATGCATGTAGCAATGGTGAGGTATATTCATTAAGTTTGTGATTGATGTTCATTCATAACTATTTCTCATTAATAAGTTTAATGTGAAAGTAGATTTGTGTGCTAATGCAGTTCGTTTTCACTTCCGTAGAGCTGCTTCCAAGTTTCCTTTAAATCGATGAAAAGTTTGCCTAGTCTCTGTCTCAGCACCTGACAACTTCAGGGGAAGTGCATTAAAGTTTGGTGCTCTGACTCAGAGTAGCCACAGGGGGTTGGAGAATGGACTCGATTTTGGGAAGAAAGTGAGAATTTGTTTCACCTTGAGTCTTTCCATGAAGAGAGGCAGCGACTTAAACTGTTGCATGCTAGCAGTCTGATAAGCAATATAATTAGCTCAGAAATTCAGTTAAATTTGCTTTTTATTATCTAATAAACAGTCTATTTTTTCCTGTAACAGGCAGATGAAGCATTTTGCATTGGTCCGGCACCCTCACAGCAAAGTTACTTGGCAATGGAGAAAATAATACAGGTGGCCAGGGTCTCAGCAGCACAGGTAGATAGATCATGACCTTAAATCTTCTGTTACTTCTGTGCTCTTTAGTTCTTTATTTTTGCCCATGGTGTTTCCATTTTGTGTTTCCTTAGCATTCTATTGAAGTTTCAGGGTTTTCTAAGCTAAACTGATATAAAAATAGGCTGGTAACATTATTCTATTTTAGGCTATTCATCCAGGTTATGGTTTCCTCTCAGAAAACACAGAGTTTGCAGAGTTGTGCAAGCAAGAGGGAATCATCTTCATAGGTCCGCCTTCATCTGCTATCAGAGATATGGGTATTAAGAGGTATCTATTTCTGATTTGTTACTTGGTTATGCAATTTACAGTTTGGCAGGGTTAAATTAGTTTACAAATGACCGGTTGCCCCATAATTATTTATTCTGTCCATTTTCATTGTGTTTTATTTCTATGGTTTTCCTCAAAGGAATGAGCTCCTGGTTTATAGATGTGGGATTCCTATAGACATAGAAACAATCAAGATTGTTCACTTACCAGGATTTTGGTAATTAAATACTGAACTGATTTTAGTTTTCCAGAATTGGGGCATTGCAGTCTTACATAGGTGAGGGTTTAGCAGTCAGATTGAATGTCTTGAACGGTGAAAAAGAAACACCTTATCATCAGGTGTTGTCATGGATCATGTAAAATGGGGTGATAAGTTTTGTTCATTAAAGAGGATCTTATTCTTGGTTACTTAAATCAAAGGAATGTTTCCAGGGTATGAAGTATGAATCAAGAATATGGAAATACGGTTGTTACTAATACGTGAACTGTGTAATATTAATTTAAGAGAATTTTTTTAATCACTTCCTAATGTGAGAGTAAACTGCTTCTGTAATGTAACTAGTTTTGCATGCATATTTGAAATTACATTTGTATGTGTGAGTGTTTTGTGTGTGCTGTGAATCCATCCCTTATGAAGAGTTTTTTCTTTGTACAACTTTAAATATAGTTTTGGCAGGATATGGCGTTATAATTTGAAAATGTTAGGTTTTAGCCTCTATGATGTGGGTCAAAAGATAGGAAAGAACAGTAAGCCTGCAACTAATTACTGCTTTTATGTGGAGGGCTTGGAGAGAAAAAAAGAAATCCCTGTTTGAAGCATTTGGTTAATTACAATCCAATTGTATGTAACCCATTTATGTAAGTAGTCCTGTTGAGGTCACAGGAACTACTTTTATGAGGACAATTAACATTGGGAACATATACAAGTTTGGAGCTTAAAGTAAGAGAAAAATATTACCATCATTCTAAACATAAAACTGTTCTGTCAAAGCACTTCCAAAGCTATAATGTCTGCTGCTGGCGTTCCTGTTGTTGAAGGTTATCATGGAGAAGATCAATCCGATGAGTGTCTAAAGGATCATGCCAAGAGAATAGGATATCCAGTAATGATTAAAGCTGTTCGCGGAGGTGGAGGAAAGGTAAAGGAGCTAATCTGTTCCTCACATGGTGTAAAATTAGCATGTCTCGGTATCTGTCATAGAGTATTCTAAAAGAAATCTGAAAACAAAGAAACTGGCAAACTACTTTTCAGTAAAATTTATTATTAATGTCCAATCTAGCACTATGAAATCTCAGTTCCTTTTGTGGTGCAGTCAGGCACAAGGTAAGTAGCTGGTATAATTAGAAGAGTTTTGTTTATTTCAATGGGCCTCCAGTAATTCACGTAAGCAGAAAGGTTGTCCTCTGGATTTGTTTGTGTGAAATTACTCTGTGATAGTTTCTGTGACTGTTTTTGCTAACAGTTTTAAATGTTGCATAAGAAGTGATTAGAAATACTACTTAAGTATTTGGTGTCTAGACACTTTTTAATGTATGGTGAATTCACTGTCTAAATCTGATTTTACTCTGAAATAAATTTCTATAAAAACGATGATAGAGAATTCTAATTATTTCCAAAATAACTGTATTTTTTCTGTAGTGGAATCAAGTTTTCTCTGCCAACCTTGGAAAATTTCTATGATGTTTTAAGAATAAAATTGAATTTCCTACTCATCTTTACCAGTGGAGTTATACCTATTTTTTTACACTTCTTCTGGCACTTCTGGGACATGGTAGAACTATCTTACTGGAAGTTGATACACCATTTTGCTAAAGTTTTAAGAAAGAAGGGAAAATTTTTATCGTTAAGCTCATTTCTTGCTGTTTTTGTGCAACAAGAGTTTTTATTGTCTACCATATTTTAAGACGTTTAGATGTGCTTTCTTCCTGTGTTTTAGGGCATGAGAATTGCTCACTCAGAAAAGGAGTTTCTGGACCAACTAGAATCAGCTAGGAGAGAAGCAAAGAAGTCTTTCAATGATGATGCAATGCTGATTGAGAAATTTGTGGATAATCCAAGGTGAGAAATAGATGTTGTAATATAAACACTGTAATGTTTATTCTACTGTTAAATAAACATAATTGTTTTAGTAGTAGGATGAAAATGGGTCTTGTATGTTTTATTTGCACTATGACAGATCTTTAGTCAGGATTGTTTATAATGTATTGAATTTCTTGTAGTGACTTTGTTTTGAATGGTAAGAATTAAAATACTGCTGTTTGGGAGACACGACAGTGGCATTTAATAATATTGATATTCCTCCTTGAGTGAGCTTTCTAAACTTAATTGGCATCTAGAAAAAAAAGTAATCGCTTTATAGTTCTTAAACTACAGACCTGAATCGAGCTGACATGGTGTGTTTGCTGCCCTCAGGTGTCCTAAACTAGTTATTTAATCTTTTCCTATTTTGATATTAGAACAGAAGCCATAGTCTTTAGCTCATGTCTGACATGTGAAACTGAGCTGATTGATTTTTTTATAAAGAACTTCTCACAGAGGTCTATTTGATGCTCTTGTACTTTACATCTGTTTTTCTTGAAGCATCACTATAAAGAAAGCATTTTTTCTAAAGAAACTGGTGGCCTACTTACGCTGTCAGATGGGCATGAGAAAAATCTCATTAAATTCCTGGGGAATTTTTTTTGCCAGCATCAGAGGATTATTAGAATAGTGAGAGATTTTTGTTAGTTTTATACATGGAATGGAGTTCTGCCACCTAATAGTTGTCCTTTGAAATAGTGTGTTGAAATAAACAATGTTATTCCTGAGCCAGGGCTGCTGCCTCTTGTGAGTTGCTACAGAATAATAGTGAAGTGGATAAAATAACTAATATAGAGGTAGCAGCCTTTACATAAGTATCTTGTTTGTGCTATGACCTATGAGGTTTCACTGCAGTAGCTGGCATTTAGGCTGCTAGTTTGTTTAGGAGATTGCGGAAGTCTGAAAGAGTTGAAATCCTGCATAACAACAGTCTCATCTCTGCATTTTTGGCTGTTTAAGGGAAGACACTTAAATCTATAAGAAGTCCTACTGAAGCATACAGGACTGTGTACACATTCAAACTCTGTTTGGTGAAGTCAGTCGCAGGATTGGAGTTTTATTGAAATACCTTGAAACATGTATTATTATGGAACAGGCATGTTGAAGTGCAAGTGTTTGGTGACCAGCATGGCAACGCAGTGCATTTGTTTGAAAGAGACTGCAGTGTGCAAAGGAGACATCAGAAGATCATTGAAGAGGCGCCTGGGGTGAGCAGAAAGTTCTTGTAATATTTTTTATGAACAGACGTATTTTTAGAGTAAATGCTAACCCCCATCAAATTTATTCAGCAGGTGGTGATTTATTTGTAATTCTCAATACCTGTTTTAATTTTGCTGCAGAAAATGTTCCAACTGAAAAAATTACTTTCTTTAGGAAAATGATTCTCAGGGAATAATTATATAGATTTCAAGTGTAACATCAATAAGGATTTCACTATCGTTGCTAAATACGGTAAAATATGAATTCACAGTATGTTTAATATCACCAAAATTCACAATAATTTATAGGGTTTTGTATTACTGTTATTTACAGCCAGGAATTAATTCTGAAGTTCGAAAGAGACTTGGAGAAGCTGCTGTCAAAGCAGCTAAAGCAGTGAATTACGTGGGAGCTGGTAAGTGTGGAGTTATGGCTGCTTAGAGGTATGCTTTTAACTTAATAAGACTTTAAGTCTCAAAGCAAATGGATCTGATTGTTTTAGAGTATGACACACATCCCCCAGATTTTTTGAGGTTTAAGCAAGTAATCACATAGTTGACTTTGATGTAATTACAAATTCAAATCGGCATACCTGGTCTGAGCTTAAGACCAGTGTCAGCTGAGGAACAGAAAGAAAAGGTGTCAGAGCAGGTAATTCTATCAACTAGGTTGTTGTTGGAAAGTGAGCCTTGTGAATGTTAGTAAATTTGAGCAGAGCAAGGGAAAAATAATTTCTCTTTCAGCATATAAATAATAGTAAAGCCTTTAAAAGAAAAGTACCACTCACTGTCTGTACAAAGTCCACACTATTTCCAAGATGAAAAACAAGCTGCTAAAATAATTTGTGAGTTTTTCTCACTGCTTTCTTGGGATACTTATTTTTCAAAAATAATTACGTGCCTTAATACGTATATGCAATACTGAAAAGCATCTTGATGCACTTCTTACAGCTCTAACAAAATGCAGCTCTTGCTGTGAGGAGAATGGCTACTAAACAGCACAGGATGTATACATGTGCAAGGAAACAACCGTTCTGTTTTCAGACCTCAGTTGTGTGACTGTTTTAAGATCACTTGTGTGGAATTTAATGAAATTCAGTGTATCTGATTTAGAAATAGTAGTTTTGTCCAGGCATAAATTGATTGTCTTAGGTGTCCATTCTGAAAACATCTTGTTTTGGTGAAGTGCCCTTTTATTAAATACTTCAGGAACAGTGGAATTCATTATGGACTCACGACACAATTTTTACTTCATGGAGATGAATACCCGACTGCAAGTAGAGCACCCTGTTACTGAGATGATCACTGGAACAGACTTGGTAGAGTGGCAGCTAAGGGTAAGTGTTAATTGAATCTACATGTAGAGTTCCTCTTCTCGGGTGAATAGTACTCTTTGGCGTTGCCTATGAAAGACCAGATAGGTTTTCAGATCCTATTCAGCTAATAGGGTAGAATTTCCTTTGCTCCAAAGAAACATCTTATATTATTTTACTTGATTATAGAGCATTGTGGAGATGCTTTGAATTCCAACAAACTCATCTTTCAGTTGTGTAGAGAAAAAATATTTTTAAAGTATATTTAGAGAGATTATAGAGAATGTGGAAAGTGGCGGGAGTAGGGTCCTGATCTTTCGCTTGCCACGCTGAAAATTTTTTAAAACTCTAGTTCAAATGTATCTCTGGCCCAAAAGTCATTCTCAGATCAGGCTGTTGGAGATTCATCACAAAAACACGTCTGATGTTCTACCAGTGTAGTGACATTCTAAAGTAAAGGTCTAGCTGTGTGGACTGGAAACAGGTTATTTCCTCACACACCCAATTTGCAGAGAGATTAATCACATCTTCAAATGATAACAAAAAGTTTTGGACCTTAGGGAACTGCAATGAAAAATGATTTAGGTTAGATAAATCCAAAAGTGAGGATAGCAGCACACATTTAGCTTAAGTAAAGATAGGGTAGGGGAGTGTTTAGTGTAACCAGAAGAACAACTGAAATGGCAAATGCTGATGCGAAAAGGATGAACTTTTGGGTTCCTCATCTGGGAATGGAAATTGAGTGCTGAGTTGGAGCAGGGAACAAACCATACTGGAAGAAAGAGAAAGAGATAGAGTGGAAAAGTGTGGTGGTCTTCACATGTGGCTTAATGAGTCAGTTCTTGGAGAGATTATGTTTGTGAATCTGTATAGTAGTACTTTGAAGACTAAGTTCTATTGTGCTGTCTCTGCTGAAGCCCAGAGTTCGGTGGCAGAAGGCAGAGTATGGAAAATCCCTGACATTTCAAAAGAAGATGAAATGTTACTACAAATTTTTTTGATAGGAACTTGTATTTTCCCATGTGAATTCCTTTGAGTAATAAAACAATTTTTCCTTCCCCAGTAAACATTCTTAAATTGTTAGAAATCCCCTTTAAGAAATATTTCCGTAAGTGTGCAGGTCCCACAGTATGCAGAAGAATCAACAGCATATGTCGCTAATCCATTTTATCATCTGCTTTTGGAGCAATTATTCTCTAATAAAATCTTGTCTTAGTTGACCAGGCTTTAATTTAAACATTTAATTATTTTTTGACATAACCAGCAGAAAAATATTAGATTGTTTTTCCGTTATGTTTCAGCTGCGTGGAATACTGGGAGGTCAGTTTACACAGTAATAATTCAAAATCCTTTGACTGGTTACTCCCAGAGAAAAGGAAGGACTAAATTCAGAATTAGCCTTTTATGACCTACCACTTTTTTGTCCTTGTGCTTTTTTTTTAATGTGCTTTCTAGTTGTTCATGTTTAGAAGAAAAATATTTAATAATTCATACATTGGCAATCCAGAATATTGATCCTGAATTAAAAAAAATACTGTTTTCAGGTTGCAGCAGGAGAGAAGCTTCCCTTAATGCAGGAGGAGATTCTACTCCGGGGCCATGCGTTTGAAGCTAGAATATATGCTGAAGACCCTAATAATAACTTTATGCCAGGGGCTGGGCCGTTGTTGCACTTATCCACCCCACCACCTGATAGTTTCACCAGGATAGAAACTGGAGTCAGACAAGGTAAAACTGAAGGCAGTGGTCTGATGAGAAATATTTAACATCAGAAGCTCTTCTTTATAAGCATTTCCCTCCCTGGCCTAAACAAGTTTGTCTGACAGGGTGTTGTTACAAAGACTAATCTCTACAGCATTATTCTTCCTTGTGATTGTCTACGTACTTTTGGTCAATTACTGAATATTTTATTTACCTCTTTATTTACCTGTATCCAAATTATTGTCCATTGGATGATGCTGATTATATTCTCATCGCAATTTGTCAATCCTTCGTTCTGATTGCAACAAAGAAAATTGAAGTTGAGTAATGTTACCTCTGCAATAGTCTGTACTGAAGTTGTCCTTGGAATTGAAATGCCAGGTCACGTCATCAAAGGTTCTTAAAGGACATAAAGAAATGTGGCCGTCAATTGTGTCAGAGTTGAATGCCATATGGTGTGCAGTACTATGCATTACCAACTTTCAGAAATGCTTGGTTTAGTGTTACAGGATTTTTAAAATATATTTTAGGTGATGAGGTTTCTGTTCATTATGATCCAATGATTGCAAAGCTCGTTGTGTGGGCCGAGGACCGTCAAGCAGCACTGAGAAAGTTGCGATACAGTTTGCATCGATACAATGTAAGTAAAAAGAACTTGGTATGATTTCAGATCTGGAGCTAACTTTATGAACATCTTGAGCTAACAAAATATGGGTAAAATACTACAATAAACCAAAAGTGGCTTTCAAGAAGAAGCCTGCATTGCCACTACCATTTCAGATTAATTATTTGTTTGCAGAAGCTGCATTTTTTCCTAATTTGCAAATTGTTTTCATTGGTGGAGTCAGTATGTGGGAAGTCCAGCTTTACACATAGATTTTTCTTAAGTTTGTGGTATCTTCAGCTGGATGATGCAGCTGGGACTTTGTAGAAGAGTAAGGCTAAACAACATCGTCAATTTTAATGTGAGCTTTCTCAAAACCGAAGGAATTTGTAGGTGGAATTTGTGTCAGACAATGTTTGCTTGTAATTTCTAACAACTATATTTTAGACTATATGGGTGATAAAGAAATACGGAGGATTTCTAATATTGTCAGTTCTTTTTAAAAACTGGTCCCTTTCCCCCCTATAAAACCTACACTTATCTATTTTCAGAAGTGGAATTCAGAAGGTTTAACTTGAGGTGAGACTGATATTATTTGTGCAGAATTAATTTACACTTTTAAATCAGCAACATAAAGGTGATTGAGGTACTGCAAATGTTTGGCCCGCTATTGTTTTAGCTAAAAATGAAGATTATTGCAAGTGAAAGAGATAAAAGAATTCCCTTAATTTTTTTCAGAACTTTCTTAGTAGTTCTGTCAATAAATGTTGACAGTTGACAGTACAATATAGTTACCAGTTTCACTGATTCCTCTAAAATAATTATTTCTATGTTCATGGTTTTTGCTTAGGTATTTTGCAGTACAGGAAATGGATAGTATTTAATAAATTTATAGAAGTCATTGTTCCCTTTTGTTACTATTAAAATATCAAATGTGAAATATCTGAAACTATTGTAACTCATTTTTAATAAGAGGCATTTTTCATATTAGGAATGTTTTTTTAGATACTCACGAGCATGATTTTCCAAAACAGTATTTTTTTTTTCCTAAATTACTTCCCATTACTATTGCTGGAAAACATCCTTTGACTTCACAGTGGACAAAGGTAGCATTTTGAAAACAGTGCTTTTGAGAAAGCCACTCTTGTTTTTGTGTTGTGTTTTTATTCTTTTCTTTTTAAAAGCAGTGTTTTCATATGTAATAAACCAGACCAGTTGAATTAATTACATTTTATTGATAAACGTTTTGGTGCTGGCTGAAGAAAGATTCATCTATGCATAAATTGAGCAGAAAGCTGTATATTCATTCATAACTTCATTTCAATTTGGCAATATGCTTCTTTTTCTTTACAGATAGTAGGATTAAGCACTAATATTGATTTCTTACTGAGCCTGTCAGGACACCCACAATTTGAGGCTGGAAACGTGCACACTAATTTCATTCCTCAACACCACGATGAACTATTTCCAACCAAAAAGGCAACCCCGCCTGAAGTTATGTGTCAGGCGGCTCTAGGACTCATACTGAAAGAGAAGATGCAAACAGATGCTTTTAGAGATCAGTCAGATGGTAAGGATCGTTCTTTTGTGTTGTTTTATTCGTGACTGGATGAGACGGTGCTGCGAGCTCATGTGCAATTATTTAGCTTGTGTGCTCCCTTTTTGCTTTGTGCCTGTTCAGGGTTCTGCATTCTGGCATCTCTCAGTCAGATATTTACACGCAGAGCAGACTGTAACTTTTGTTAAGGGACAGATACTGAATATATCACCACTGTAATGTACAGGCTGCTCCCCGCAGCACTGCAGACAGGCACTATCTGAATGACCTTGGCGTTTGTAATTGGTGTCACTGTGTACTCTGCCCTTTACAAGCATGAACAGGGGAGTATGTGCGACTATTAATCCTACAGTTGGCCCAAGGTCTTCAGAGATAAAATTGACTCTGCTAGGGTTGGGAGAGGCAGTGGGGTTTAACGGAATGAACAGGACTCCGGGAGGTGAGCGTTCTTGAGTTCAACACTGTTAATGGCTATACCACTGGGGCATGTGATTACTGTTAACAAAAACTTCATATAAATCTAATACATGCTGCCAACAACCTCATTAATTTTCTTTCCTTCTCCACTTAACTATCCTGGAAACATTGGAGAGTGGGATTGGAAAGGTTTCCATACACTAGTCCCTTGCTTCAAGAGATGATAAACTAATCGGGCAGCATCTGAGAGCTGTATATGTGATCCATTCTCAAAAACACCAAGGGAAAGAAAAACCTTCAGTCTTCCCCAGCAATTTGCTGCCACATTTGACTACTCTTAGAGTTGAAACCTTCACCTAAAGGTCCATCTGTGCTGTGTTGCACTTGAATTCTCATCCTTTCTTGTCCTGTTCAAGGATGTGTTCATTGAGAACAGTTAAGACTCTTAGTAAGTGCTGTTGGTACTGCCAGGTTTTCAGTAGGTTACACGGCATGTTTATTCGGTGTTGAAGCTTGAGGAGGGATTGTCACTATTACAGTGGCTCCCCAATCTTTTATGTGCGATATAATTATAGATGTATGATGGTAGTAATAATAGGACAGTGATTTTATGGTGTAAGTTCTAAGTACTGTGTTTTGCCAAAGTAGAATGAAAGTAACGTTTCTGTGTATTTTGTGTTCTAGATAAATTCTCACCATTTGCATCCAGTACTGGTAGAAGAATAAATATATGTTATACTAGAAAACTGTCTCTGCTGGATGGGGAAAACGGTAAGTTGATAAAGAAGTGCGTGGAGGGAGAGGACGTACTTTATGGATAACATTATTTTAACTGGTGCTTGAAGATTCAGGCTAAGAAATGGCAAATAGAAGCAGTATGAGTTTTATGAAATTTAAGCTGAGAGTTCACAGAATTGCATGCTTAATCCGCACTGTTAGATCTTGAGGAGATATAAACCAAATTCAAATGGCACTATTAATGTTCATAATTTAAATGAGTAAGGTTGAGATTTTAAAAAGAGCTGACTGCCATTGAGTTTTTTTACTTCATTTTTGTCCTCAGCACTGAAATCTGTATTTCAGGGCATAATTTCAGGTGTTCATCTTTGAAGAAAATTTTCTAGAATTCAGTATGAAATCTGCAGTGTGTACTGAGCTAATCTGAAAATACTTGTTCTTTTCTTAGTATTAGTAGGTGTCTTTTTGTCAAGAATGCTAGACTAAATATTGTTTTTATGTCATTGTTTCTAGATCCTATAATTAAATCTACTCACATGTATGTATTTTGTTTTATTGAACAGTTGTGGATATAGCTGTAAGTTACAATCAAGGAGGGTCATACAACATGCAGGTACAAGTCCAATTTTTTTAGATATTTCATTAGATAAAAGAAGACTCAGTTTCTTGTAGACTTTTCTTAGTATTAACTGTTACTGAAGTTGCTTGGTAATTACTGATACGGGATTCTACTTCTGGTTTGCTTGTAGCTGTTGTAGACTATTATTTTGGCCTGAAATTATCTGTGCTAGATGCTGGATTGGCATGGAAGAGCTACTAAAATGTTTCTGAAAATAAGGCTAAGAAAAGCATTTGTTTTCCCAGTATTTAAAGATCTTTATTTTCCCTTTCCTTAAATTTGTCTTTCTAAAACATCAGAAATTAGATTTAAATCTGCATTTAAAAAGACTTTCTTTCCACAGGACTTCTGCTTTATTCTGTGCATGAGATGGATCTCCTGTGGGATAAATAAAAGCTTTCTAGAGCATTATCTGTAAGATAACACTTTTTTTATTTTGAAGATGGAAATTGGAAAGTGATTACCAAATGAAATGAGAAATGATGGAAGCAGTAAATTTGGTTAAAAAACTGAATGATGCCCCATAGAATTGGCTTCTTTCTCTGTCTCTGCTATAGAGGTCCTATAGGACACAACTAAAGATGCCTTTAACATTAGGTATTTTTGGGTGTGCATATGTGATTGTTTCCAGTTGTGTGGCTTATGAGGGTTGTATTTTGCCAAGTGCATCACCTGGAGTCAAATGGGGTTTTTCTCAAATTTGGCACCCAGGATGATTGCATGCCCAAGAATGCAGTCTCTCTGTGGGCCAGCTTGTTATTTCCAATATTCAGAGAAGGGGAATTATGAGAATAAGTCAGTATTTATGGGCTGCTTAGACTGTGTAGAGATGAACGTACTAAAAAAAATAGTGAGAAAATTGTTGTGCTTTCATGTGTATAATGACATGTTGGGTAACTCAAACCCTTATTTCTGCTGATATGAATACTGAGATAGCCCTCATCCCTCAAGTAGTACCCAGGTTATTTTGAGTGTATTGATTACATATGTAATGCAGGAGAGCTTTTATACTTTAGGTTTATCTCGTATAAGTAATACCAGCAAAAAATAAAAAGAGGCTGGAAGGACCATAGAAGCCTTTTGGGGAGGGGAAGTGCAACTGTTGGGGAATGTAGACTCTCGGGGAAGAAGGAAGAATGGGGGTTGAGATGGGAATGGAGAGAAGCTGGAGATAAGGGATGGAGAAGCAGAATCAGGAACTGGTTATGAGAAGGACAGTGCCTCTGGAGTGCTGCAAAACCTGTCCTGAGGCCAATCAACTAGAGCAGGTTGTTGGGCCGTGGAACTGACAAGCACTGACAGTGCTGCCCAGGGTGTTGCCCTAATTTGTGCCCCTGCTCTGGATACTGATGAAGCAAACAATTTTTTTCCCCCGAGGAATTGGATCAATAGTATCCTTTCAATGCATGTTATAAGGTCTTCATTCAGCAGAAAAATAGTATGCAACTATGTAAATGAAAACTAAATTTTATCTTTACTTGCAACATCCTGAAAGACCAGCAAGTCTCTGATTATTTGCTCGGTGATAGACTTAGAACTAAAAATACCAGTTAAATGTAATGCACTTATATTCATATTCTTACTGTCTTTGTATTCTGAAGGTGTGGCAGAGGTGCAGTTTCCATTGATGAAGATGAAAGGGCTACCTACAAATAAAGGACCCTTCCATTTGGTCTTTTGCAGTTTTGGTGTCTAATTGACACTGTTTCCATCACTGTTCTCCTCCACTCCTTTGTAGGTTTACTGACTATATTGTAGTTTTTGTATTATAAGCTTCCAAGACTGAGGAAGATACCTGTCTTTTGGAAAGCACTCTGGAATCTTATTATGCCAGCTGAATAGTATGGATTTTTCAGTTTGAAGAAGATGCTAGGACAAATTAAAAATACTGGATTCTAATAGCATCACTAAACTGAATATTCTGATTTTTTTTCTTTGCCTTTTTCCTGAGAAATAGTATACCTTCGTACTTTGCTGAGTGCTATTGCATAGTTTATAATAAACAATTGTCCTGGGAGAGCATATTAGCTAATCTTCTGGGCTGATTGCATTGGATACAGAATACAGTCTGTTAACTGAAAAGTTAAGGATACATAAGATTTAAAAAGGTTTTTTGCTTTATTTTTTTTTTCTAAGTTCCAGAATTATCTGTGAAGAATCCCAGGTTATGAGTGTATTCTACAAATACTAACTTCTGGTTTATTGTTGATGAAAGGTTAGCCTTTGTCCTTATAAAAGCATTTAACTTTCAGATTCAAGATAAAACATTCCTGATTTCTGGAGAGATCGTGAATGAAGATGATACAGTTTACTTGAGGTCTTCAGTGAATGGAACAGTGTGTAAGTCCAGATTGGTCATTTTGGACAACACCATTTATCTCTTCTTTCCGGTAAAGTTCCTTTCTTTCTTATCACAAGTATAATATTTCAGAGTTTCATCCATGTAATTGAACAATAGAAATGGCAAGAGAATATGAGAGAGAATCATAATTTCAAGCTCTTTACTGTGAGGGTGGTGAGGCACTGGCACAGGCTGCCCAGAGCAGCTGTGGCTGCCCCATCCCTGGCAGCGTTCAAGGCCGTTTAGACGGGGCTTTGAGCAACCTGGTCTAGTGGAAGGTGTCCCTGCCCATGGCGGGGGGGCTGGAACTGGATGGTCTTTAAGTTCCCTTCCAACCCAAACCATTCTGTGCTGCTTGTTTTGATACTTGTTGAATTTTTAGCTATAATTGTAAGTTAGTTGCTTATGGTCAGTGAGTGAGAAAAATAATTACTTTTAGAAGATAAAATACAGTTAGGTGAATCAGAGGACTTTTTTAAGGACACTGGAAAAGTAATAAGCATGCTGACAGTCCTTTTGCTGCCCTGACCCCAGTAGTCTGCCACCCTAAACAGCTGACTGGTTTGCCTAAAGCTGGATCTGTTCTTTTCTTGTGTGTCAGCATGTGCACTAGTGGCATTATTTTGTTAACTCGCATGTCATTGATTTTATTTCTGCAGGAAGGTAGTGCTCAGGTCGGCCTTCCTGTACCCAAGTACTTATCTGCAGTGAGTTCAGTGGGAATGCAGAGTGGTGCTGTAGCACCCATGACAGGCACAGTTGAAAAGGTAATTATAATAATACAGGTAGGAAATTAATTCTCCAATATATATCCAAGTCCACTCTTCCAGAAATGGTGCTTGCTTCTGTACTGCCAGGAAAGAATCAGGGCCAGAAATGCCAGTGCTCTGTGACTTCTCCCAGTTGAAAAACGCCCTGTTTACTCTGAGTTTTCAGCATCCACCCACGTTTTTCAGGCTTCTAGTCTTCTAGAGCTATGGAAGATCTGAGTATTTAACTACTGCTTAAATAATTTTTTCTTCATCTTAATTACTTTTTAAGTTGAAGTTCCCTGAAATGTTACAAGCTGTTTGGTCGGTTTCATTTAACCAAGAGAGAGAGATGCAAGATGCACTTGCAAGAAAAGAAATACTCAGAAATGCCTATTTTGTTAAGCTGTGTGTTTTGCTGCTTCTGGTTGTATTTTTTTTTTCTTTAGCTCAGCAAGTGTTGTGTATTCCTCTGTACAGTGACAAAGTTTTGATAGAAGAGATTTCCAGGAGCATTTAACAGACGGATTCTGCTAGCAATAAAAAGTCATGAACCTTTCAGAGGGTGGAGTACGTTGAATGTGGATCTCTTGCATACTGAGTGAATACCCTAAATCAGTTACTGCAGAAAAAACTAGGTGGCTCCTGCAGTCTTCTTTCTGGATTTTGTTTTAAAAACTTCAGGGACTGGCTCCAGAAGAAGTTCTGCACTTTAGCAAAATAGAAGCTTTTAAGCCCAGAAAGGGTACATTGTCTCTTGTGTTTCTTTGATACGCAGATGGCTTCCTGGTTGTCCTGTTAGCTGCTCCTGAACCTCTCTCTCTTCTGTAGCCCCTAACTTTCCTTGAGTATTATCTAGAGAACCCAGACACCCAATTCAACAATAACAAAGAAATTATGAGGCTGTTTTGTAAACGACAATCACTGAGTGGATTGTGCTAGCCAAGATCCAGCTAATGATCTTTAATGGTACAGACGTGCATGATTAATTTGTCAATTTTCTCTTGAATTGTAGGTGTTCGTGAAAGCAGGGGATAAGGTTCAGATTGGAGACCCTCTAATGGTTATGATAGCTATGAAAATGGAGGTAAGTGACATATAAAAGGTTTTCATTACTGAGAAAATAAGCATCTGGCCAGAATTTAATTGGTTTTGGTTGCATTATTAAAGTCTGGTGCAGTGTAGCTTGCAGATGTCAGTATCACTTCATATGCTGCAAAACAAGTGTTATTTCTGACTAGATTTTAGAGGATTATATATGCTGTTACTTTATTAACAAATTATGATTATATAATCCGTGCTATTCTGCAGCTGTTTTAACATTAATTTGGTTAGCTTTGTCAATCCTTCTCTCTCCTCCTTTCACTTTTCTAGCAGAAGACTGTCTAGGTGTGTCTCTTGTTCACACTGTTTGCGATATAAGCATCTGTACTGTCTGCAGTTACTTAATTCAGAAATTCAGCTAATGGTGACTTTGTAACTATGCCCAGGATTTTACTTTGTTTATAATCGTTTTTAGTATTTACTTGGAAGTTTTACCAAGAGTATGCTAAAGATTCTTTGTAATTGCCCACACGGCATTCAGTTGACTAGCATTTTGCCCATTATATCTTGTCATATTGCTTGATGATGGCTCAGATTGCTTGAATTATAGTTTTTGTGGCCTGAACTGGTTTGGTTTGGCTATTATTTTAAACTTCAGTTTGCGGTAGCAGAATTAACATTGTTGAGAAAATTTGCCTTTCCCTTATCATGCCCTTTTTATAAGTGACACTAAAATTACATTAAATACAACTGCACTAAGGAAAATTGACACCCAAAATTATTTGCAATTAGCTGGTATCTCAAGACTGCTGTTATCTGAGCTGTTCTCTTTTTTTGCAGTGCTATTGAAATACAAAATCTAAAATTTAAAAAGCAAATTATGCTTAAAATGAATCCTTGCTTAGATGTGAGGATTTAGTATCTGGTATTAGATATTAGACTAATCTTATGTAGAAAACTACAAAGAAGCAAAACTTCAATGGCAAACTAACCTGATACAGTAACAAGTAGACCAATGTGGGGATTGCTATATAAACATGCTGTTCCTTTACTGGCACTAGTAGCTGCATTTGTATTTCATATGGATTTTGCAAAATAGCTGCTCAATAAAGATGCCTCCTGGCCAGCAAGCAAAATTACATTTAGTAAATCTGCTGATTCCTCTTAAGGGAACAAATCTACTATATGATTAACATTTTGGACTAAAAATTTTTATTTCTGCCTGGTGTTTATTACAGTAACAAAAAGTATTAGTGAAGTAAAATAACATTCAACTGTTCATACTTCAAAATGTAACATTATATAGCATTTTTGTCCCCAGTATTCTTACCAGAATAAATAACGATGAGAAAATAAAACTTAAAAAAGGACTACGATAACATTTTAATAAGAAGGTTTCAAATAAATCTACATGTCAGAGGAAGTAATTGTGTTCTGTTCTAATTGCACCAAAGAGTAATATTAGCGTTTGCTGGTGGGGGGTGGGGAAGGTACTCTGCTGGTTCACTATGGATCTTTTTCTGTGCAGCATACCATAAGGGCTCCAAAGGCAGGAGTGATAAAAAAGGTTAATTTCCAAGAAGGTGCCCAGGCCAACAGACACGCTCCGCTAGTTGAATTCGTGGATGAAGAGGCCGAGTCAAAATAAAATTCAAGGAAAGGTGCATTTTATTTTTTCTGCTTTGCTGATTTTCTCTCAGGAGATTTCTTCGTGTTTTCAGCGAACTGTTTTGTATAATAGATTGGGGAATTGGTTTCCTCTGCAATTCCTGCATAGTTCCACTGTAAACTATGCTGACATTACTGAAATTTGGATATCACTATACTGTAATAGTATACATGCAACTCGTGGACCTATGTGATTGTTGTTTGGTGGTTGTGAAATGGAATGGAAAAAGAAGTGGAACTTTTTTTCCATGCCATTGGGATGGAAAAAGGATGGGAGAGCATAGCAACAAGGACTGTACGTTATAACGAGCTAGGGTTCTTCTGCCTACTTTTTCATTCACAGCTGCCTTTGAGAGCATTGGTTTGAAGGAAATCGGAAAGGTGACACTGGTTTTATGAGAGCATTTCTCTGGCAAAATTCTGTTTGTGGCTTATGTTTTTCCCTGAATAGGGAATTCAGGAATGTTTCTTAGCCCTGTATCCCTCTCCGTCATTTTTGCTCATTTACCTCATTAAGTAGTGAATAATTTGCATTTCAAAAATTATTTTAATGTGTCTTGAAATATCTGATACAAAGCATTTTTCAAATACATATTAACATATTAGCATTTGCTACACTAATCAACGCTGGAACCTAACTGCTTTCCAAAAATATCATTTGATCTTTAAACATGAAGTAGCAGCACAGAGAGCTTATGATGATAAGCTTATTTAATACCTAGAAAGTGTGCCAAAATAAAATACTTCAAAATCCTTATTACATTTCCCATATCGTTCATATTCTAGTATATTACTTACTGGCTACCACAGTCTTTGTAACAACCTGAAATATTACTAAGAATAGTTAGGTTTTTTGTATCTGCAGTGTTGCAGAAGAGAAAATTGGTAGGTTTTTTGATACACAAAAGAAAATATTTCTCAGATGCAGCATACTTGATCATTTGCCGTAAATTATTTTAACTTGTTTAAAAAGCACCTAGGAGAAACAGGAAAAGGGAAAGAAAAACTACCTTTTAATTGTTGCAAACTTGCAAAATCTTTTTACCTTTTAGTTAAGATGAAGTTCTGCTTGCCCTATGAACTTTCGATATACTCATTTAAAATGACAGTATGGTTTATACTGCAGAAAGGAGCAAAGACAGATGCTGCAGTGAACCCTAACTTGTAGTTACATCTGTGCAAATGGATCCGTATGCTTATTCTGAATCAATATACAATGTCACGGGGAATTCTCTGATCTGATTCTGTAACTGTGCAGCTTTGCCTGCAATGCAGACAAAAATTGTAAAAAAGTAATGGCTATGGATGGTGTATATGTTAAAAGCATACAGTAATATTTTTCAATTTTCCTTGTAATCCAATGGCCACCTAACAAAAGATTACACTCCTGTGATCATCTTACAGAATATTGTCACAGTGATTTTTATTTACTGCCAAATAAAACTTAAGCTGAACTTTGAATGTTTGTTTTCGTTTTTCTCCGTTTTGTTCTTTCCTTGGTTGCTTGCATTTATACATCGGAGGGTTTTAAGCAGCTGTTTATGTATCATCACCCGATATCTGACAGACCGCAATCTGCAGATCACTTTCAGGAGGCAGCAATCCAGACAGTTGTGATGGGTTTCACTGCAGGTAAGTTTCAGGACTTGTATTACCTAAAAATTGAATCTACATGTAGGAACATGAACTGAGACCTGAATGGATGCTGCAGCTTGTAATTTATTTTTTTTTCTTTCCATGTGAGATTGCTACATTTCTAGACATACTTTGCTACGCTGAATCTGTAGCAAAACATTAAAACTCACAGCATGAGGTTCTCTGTCCACTAAGTCTGTGCTGCTTGCTTCATCCAGTCAGTGAAACCAGATGTGTTCCTTGGACGCTGTCTTCCCTTAGGAATGAAAGCAGACAAATAATTTTACCAGTTTTAATTTTCCCTCACTTCTGGAAATTAGCTGTCAGGTTTTTTTTGCTGTACGTTTCCACTGAGATTGATTTTTCAAGTAGCGATGGTTTTGTTTATTTCAGAATAAAATCTCTTGCAGAAGTTGCTGTCAGAATTTGTGCACTTGAAATGTTTTGCTGCAGTGTGATTTAATTGAACTTAGAGATGCACAAAGGATTACTAATGGTAGGTTGTTCCTGTAACCCAGAATTTTAATTTACAGAATATTCAGAAATTTTCCATTTTGTTACAAATAAATCCTTGTGTTAGAAATGTGAACTGATAAAAGCTATATGAACAGTCAATGGCAATGGATTAAGGTCTGAACTTACAACTTTTACAGAAGGTATGTTCTCAACAGATACTTTAACTGCTTGTACAGTTCTGTTCAAAATTATTTTTACACATTAATGCTTCATAGGTAAATACCACTTAGTATATGATTATATATCACATACTAACTATGTATCAGTTTATCTCTGCCAGTTATTCACTATCAATATAACTTTTCAAATAGTGCTGTAGTTCTGATATAATCATAGATATTATAGAAACAGTCTGTTTCTATAGCTTATACCCACCGAAGATCTGTGGCATGGAGCCTAAACTCATGTCGAATTGGTGATTGGGACACAGGGAGTGGAAAGCCAGGACTGTGTTCTTACTTCAGCCACTTACTGTGACTTCAGGCAAGTCACTTCACAGATACTTGCCTGTGTTTCCTTATTTAATGAGGTTTATGGTAATCAAAACGCTGCAAAATTTGTGGACAGTGATTCATAAATAATTATTTCCCATGTTTGCCAGTAAAATTGTAGTTTTGTACGTAGACTATTTTTACACGTAAGGTTATTTTTCTTACCTTTTATACAGTAAATATGTATCCCAGTGAATTGTAAAAGTTTCCAATGTGTATTAAATCCTTTAGTATAATGGTTGTACTATCTAGTTACCAGAAAATCCTAGGTTCTAACCTCATGATTATTAAAAAATTAATACTCAAGTGTTAAAACTTGGTCGGGGGGTGGGGGGGGAGTTGAGGAGTTGATCTGAGTACACTCCTCTTTCCATTAAAGCAAGTATCTATCTTAAAGGGCGTATCAGCCAGTGCACTTACCATAGGTATATTAATTTCTGTTGATTATTATTCTTTTCAGTCAGATCAGGAATTATTTGGCTGCACTCTTATCTGTTCTATTTGTAAAAAGCTCAACAGTGCTGTGTAGAATGTGTTTACTGAACAGTCAATGGCAATGGATTAAGGTCTGAACAGCTTTTACAGAAGGTATGTTCTCAACAGACACTTTTAACTGCTTGTACAGTTCTGTTCAAAATTATTTTTACACATAAATGCTTCATAGGTAAATATCACTTAGTATGTGATTATGTATCACATACTAACTATATATCAGTTTATGATACAGGGGCATAGCCTTCCGCATCAGGAAGTAATATTGCAGAAATCTATAATTGAAACCTTGGCATTTATTTTTATGTGGACTCATTGTATTTCTTGAAAGAAGACAGCCTGGGTTCTGAAAGCAATACAATATATTTTATGAGACATTTACTGTTAGCTTAAAACCTGTTGATTTATATGATGAATCTATGTTAAAATAAACATGGATGTTCCAGATGAATACCCCATATTTTTTATTATAGCAGTGACAAGCAAGTAAAACACATGTCTAGAGTCCTACTGGGTTTTGAAATTAAAGTGGTAGCTGGATTTTAGCTTTAATCTGTTTTCTGTACAAACAGTTCTGGTGCCAAAAAGTTGCTTTTGAAATGGTAATTGGTCTCTGTGAATGGCAGCCAATCCACTCAAAAAGTAGGGAAAGTGGGAGATGTTAACATACTAAAGCCATCAAAGTTCCAGAGTGGTGAAAAAGACAGCTGCTGAGAGCTGCATCCCTCTTTTGCCTCTCTGAAAGGGAAAAAGAGATGTCTTATGCTGGCTGAACTGTTGTGCTTACTCAGCCTGCACTGGCACACACAGAAACACTCAGTACTGGTATGATAACTGCAGCCAAAGAGCCCATACATGTTCAGGGTCCTCTGCTCAGCATCCCATAAGACGTAGCTCCTGCTCTATAGAATTATAAAATGAGATAAAATATGACCAGAACTGTCATACACAGATGAGGGTAGTGCACGTTTTCCTTGAAGTTTGCCCCCCCCCCCCCCCCCCCCCCCCCCCGTATATGTTGATAGCTAGTCATGGGCATGGAGGTTACAATTTGCCACAATATCAAAAAAATAATATTGGCTTGGTTGTGTAGGTGCGTTCCCAAAACCCAGTTTGCTGTTAAGACAGTGTAAGGAGTGGGAAAGGCTATATGTGTGTGACATGTGACAGGAGGTAAGAATCACCTAATTCCCCTTGCTTTGTACGTCTGCTTTACTCTTGCAGACTGCTTACCTCAAGACAAAAGGCTCTGCTTCCCATACATGTATCTTGTTTTGCACATTAATAGCAAAATATGTGCTCTGAATTGGGATGCCTTATGAAGTTGAACAATTAAAGATGGCACATACAGAAAATCACTGTGATAAGGAGATAATAATAGTGTGTCACAGGCTCCTGTATTCTTGAAATCACCCACCGTAATTCTTCGTAGTGAGAATGGAAAGCTGCTTACGGTTCAAAGGTGTAGGTTTTAATAATTAAGTCACAGCTGTGATGGCACCGTCTGGTTTATAGCTTGGAAAACTTCAGATCATTCTGTTTACAAAGATCACACCTTGTGTACAGAAGTTCTGCACCAAGAAAATACCCGTATCTCATAAAAATCAACTAGCTATCTCAGTTCTTATTGCCCCTTTCATTTCTTAATGCATATTACTTAAAATGCTTTGATTTTACTGTATATATCTCACTAGTTCTAATGAGTTCCGAAAAAATACAGCAAGTCCTGAAGTCTGTGGCCCATTAGGTGTCCTGGAAAGTCTCAGTTTATTCAGGCCTGCCAGGCTCTAGTTAGGTACCCGAGAAATTTTCAGGCTCTTAGGCTCACTGACCTGACTTTTCTTTCTTTGTCACATAAACCTGTCCTCTCCTTCCCGGAGATACTGTCATGCGGAACCCAGCTCCTCAGAGTGCCTTGGACTGGGTGTAGTAACTTGTTAACCTCTTGTGTAATACAGGAAGGATGAAAAAATGAATAGAAGGTGAACACCCTGCAACTTATTAACAACAATCATCAGATACTGGAGATGTGCCAGTTTGCAGGTTAAACAACTTAAGACACCTACAGGACTCGGACTGTTTACTTCCTCTGTGCTTCTTTCAATGCAGAAAAAATTATGGGCTGATAGAGACATTCCAACCATATTGGTTGAACGGCGGGATAGGAGCAGGTCATTGGACGCTTCACACCTGTGGATGCTAAGGAACTTCATGCCTGTAGAGTGGCATTAAATCTCCTTGTTCAGGACAGTTCATGGGACTTTGTTCTCTTAGTTAAACGTGGTTTGCAGGCAAAGGGCCATAGTCATAACCAGTTCAGGGCTATTCCATCAGTGCAAGATGAACCGATGGTTTCACTCTGTAGAGCAAGAAGTAGCTGACAAAAAGATGGGGGGGTTAGACATTTCCAGGCCAAGCTGTTCCAGGTTATTGTTATCCTTGATAAGGCTTCGGGCCTCTTCCTCAGAAAGTACTTTAAGTGGAAGTCCTCAGCAAGGGGATTATGCTAAATGGATTCTGCACTGACTGAAAGTGAGACTTGCTTCTCTATTTGCTCAAGAAGAGAGCTCAAGTTAGTGTAAAACAGCTCAATGTTACATTCAGAATTAGGCATTTGACACACTTGGATTTTAAAAAAAACACTGGTTCTCCTAGGGCTCACATGACTTACAAAACATTATTGGACCGCAACAAAATGAGGCAAGCACGTCAGCCTTACTGTAAATTAAACAAGTCATCATGTTGCTGCGGTCACAGTGATTATGCTGCATGGAGATTGCACAATGAATAGTATTTCCTTCTGGTCTATATCACTGAATGCATGTGTCATGTTTACAAATAGCAGAGCTGTTCATCACTGGTCTGACTTGGTGTGCCATCCTGGATGGAGCTGTACAAAGGGTACCATGTAACAAGCCCAGTTTAGACAATTTACTCTGAATATGTACAAATATGCTTTTTGGCAGCCTCGTGGTGCCTCTTGCTTTATAAAGCATCTATTTTTGCTCAGAAAGGGTGAGATTCAGTCAGCACATACGTCACTGAAGTACAGATTACCTCTGCAGATGTACAGCCAGCCAGCAGGCGTATGGACATGAGTGGAATTGGGGCAATCTGACTGTCCTGCAGTGCGTGCTCTGCAGGATATGCCTCCTGCAGTGTGCCATGTATGCAGAAGATAACTGAGACAGTCTAATCAAACTGGCTCAGGCTGAGGCACCAGCTAGCCTGGCCGTGGTGGCCAGCAGCTCTGGGTAGGGTAACCTACCTTTCATTCAACAGTTCATGTGTACCCATGGAAGCACTCTGGGAATCAAGACAGAAGAGCATACTCTAGCTCCCACTAAAATCAGCAACACTAGACTTACAACTTAAACGGCAGTAGGAAGCCACTCCTGTTCTTTTCTCATGTACAATTTCACCTTATAACTGAACTTGAATTGGGGGAAAAAAACACCAAACACAAAACAATAGCGTGCATACTAGGAATAGCATTAATCTGCATTTCAGGGTTGTTTTTGTTTCACTTGTGTTTCACTGAATCCATTTTTGTCTGCCCTGCTAAGAAGCCTCTGCAAAGCAGTTAAGTATGATTTTCCATACCTTATACAATAAGAATTCATAATGTACAAGAATTTAGTAAGATCAAATCCCAAGTCAGTACAGTTTGGAAGAAGAGCTCAAATGTCCTGATGTCCTGACTCCCAGGAAAAAAAGATGGTACAGCAGGAACAATTTCTGAACATTAAGGTACTGAGAACAACCTCCACAGACCTGCAGCTAACTAATTGCTAATTGGTAAACAAGACACAAGATGAAAATAATGGATTGAACTAAAAGTTGTAGCAGTAGTGAATTTTTCAAGGAATTTTTTTAAAGTAAATATAATTTGAATGCATAAAATCAGGTCTTCTAGATAATACTTGTAAGTCTACTAATGTAAGTAGCACATTATTAAAGCTTATGAATGCTCTTGCATATTAAGTTCCTTGTGCTCTTAAATATTTCTGGTATCAGGCCTTAATTTATTATGATTTTAATCTAAAACTCATTGGAAAACAAAGGAACATGCCGATTTTGGTACCTTTTTAATGACCTAACCATGAAAAAGTTAAAACTAATTTATGTTCAGTACTTTATTCAGGAACAGAAGAAGCAAAATGAGAAATACTTTTTCAATGTTCTTTTAAGTTAAAAGAATCTTATGTACAACTTGTTAAAAGAACAGGTAAAAATAAACACAGTGTGCCCCCAAACCCACACTCAAAAAGGCCCCCAGCAGACCCCACACTACAGAAAACCTGCAAGATTCACAGATACTAGGGAAAAACAAGTAATTTAAAAGTCCTGTCTGTCCTGAGGAATCGACTGCAGTCACAGTACATCTCTCAGATTATTGTTATGTGTCACAGTAATTGTCAAGAAGGTTTAAATCGTGTCTTCAGATTGTGGGAGGGCTGTCACAGCACGTTACAGTGATGGCAATTAGCTAACTCGATGAAATAGATGCTCAGGTTTGGCTTTGTCTCCCCTGCCGTGGTTCACATGGATGGGGCTGGCGTGCAGTGTTTGTGACTGTTTACGCTGGCCACTTCGCAGCCATCCTCCATTTCAGAAACACCCTTCTCAGCAGGATCCAAGGTATCCAGGCAACTAGCGTCTCTCAGGGTAGCCGAATACACACGCATTTCCATAGACTTAATATCAAGACAACCCTTAATTTTACTATTTCAGAACACCAGCACAACTGGGCACTTCACAGGACAGGCCTGATTCTCCTCTCCAAATACTACTCTTAACTCCTCACACTCCATCTATGCTTCTTAGTAAATTTTTTTTTTTAGTAGTTTTTAGTAAAACAAGTGAGAAGCAATTTGGACCCTTTTCTATGAAAACATACACATAAACTGTGGACATCCATCATGAAGAATGGCTTTCTGAAGTCTTAATTTCCTTGGGGTGTGTGCACTCACACCAGGCATGTAATATAAATACAGAAGCTTACTTTAATAGCTCCCAGCTCAGCAGGAGATGAGAGAACAAGAATTGGATCGCAAACCTTTGTCCTCCGCAGCTACAGGTTGCCACTACAGTGAGCTTCATCAGTAAACGTTCTGCTTCCCCAAACCTCCCCAGCTGCCAAAAGCCTGCAGTAGGTAGAGTAAGCTTTCCTGGGAAAAAAACAACTGTCTGGGACACGGTACAAACTGTGATTTGACCCTTACAACCTCTTTTGCTGTACTTCTACGCTACTGCAGAGAAGGCTGCATCTATCGACAGCCACTTGGAAGCAACAGCTTTCCAAAGGGAACCACAGCCTCTAGCAGGAAAATGTTCCATAAGGAAACGCCTGTAAAGCAGCTGCCCCGAGACCTCACCTTCCCCAGGGCTCCATGGCTGCTCCGCAAGCCTCCGCCGGCAACCCATCCCGTACGGCCCGCGGGCTTGTCCCGTCCCAAGGTCCGTGCCCCGGGGCTGCCCCCGACACAGCCCGCGCAGCCCAGCGGCGAGGCCGCAGCAGGCTGCTCCCACTCAGCCCTCGCAAAAGGTTTTAGTTTTTTATATTTAAGCACATAAGGTGTTTTCCCGGCGGAAAAGCGGGCGTGGGGTGACGCGGGCCGCGGGTAGGGAGCCGGGTGTGAGGGAGCCGGGTGTGAGGCAGCCGGGCGGGCCCGGGCCCCGGCCGCCCCCACTGCAGCTCCCGGCCGCCCCCACTGCAGCTCCCGGCCGCCCCCACTGCAGCTCCCGGCCGCCCCCACTGCAGCTCCCGGCCGCCCCCACTGCAGCTCCCGGCCGCCCGCGGCCTCGCCTCGCCCCAAGCCCGGAGCCACCCCGCTCCCGACGCCGCAGTAACACCAAGGACAGCGGGGGGGCTTCGCTTCCCTTCCCTTTACCCTCCCCTTCCCTTCCCTTCCCCGGGCCCAGTCCCCCCGTGCGGCGCCCCCCACCTCAGCTGCGTGCGACGACCGACCGCCATCGGCGCCGCAGCCCCAACGCCGCGCCGCGGGTGCCGGCCGCTGCCCGCTCCTCCCGGGGAAAGGGCGGCCCCCGCGGGCAGGGGAGGCTGCCGGGCCGCCCCCCGGCCACAGCTCCCGCCCGTCGCGCCGCGGCCGCGCAGCTCCGGCTCCCGGCGCGGGGGATGCGCCGCACTGCGCATGAGCGGGAGGCGGCGGAAGGGCCCGTGAGGAGCCGGGAGCTGCCGCCGCCGGAGGAAGCCGCCGTCGCCGCCGCCCTCAGTCTCCGCCTGAGCCGGGAGGGAAGAGGCCTGCACAGCCCTCAACATGGTGAGCGTCCCCCCGGGGTCGCCCCTCGGCGCGGCCCGGTGCCGCGGGGCTGGCCGGCCGCGGCGGAGCCGCAGGGGCAGCTGGGGCCTAGTCGTGGCGGGCTGGGGTGTCCGGGAGCGGCTCGACGGGAGCGGCGAAAGGGCCGGTCCCGGGGGCTCCGCAGCCGGGGCGCGATGTCCTGGGGCCGCGGGCGCCTCGGGCCTCCGACCAGGCAGGTGGGGAGGGCGTGCGGGGCCCGGGGAGCGCGGCGGTCGGGGCCGCTGGCCGCGGGGCGGGCGGGCAGGAGGCTGCGCCGGGGCAGGGGCAGCGGCGGGGCCTAGGTGGGGGGCGCCGGGCCCCGCGGAGGCCGCCGGGCGCTGTCAGGCCGCCTCCCGGCCAGGCGGTGCCCGCTGGCGCGGCGGGTGAGGGCTCGGGCACCTTTGTGCGGGACGGGGCAGCGAGCGGCGATTGCGGGCAGCGCGGTGTGTGCCCGCCGGGGCCGTGAGCCGCAGGGGCTGCCAGAAACCGAGGGGTGCTTGGAGTTTTCCTCAGGATTTCAGGTGGCTCGGGGCCCATAAGTACGCTGTCAGTTCACTGGGAAACTTGGATATATTGGTCCTTCTTGAACTGGGATTATGTTGGAGAATTTCTTGACAATTTGTTTTGTCGTTTTGGTAAGGCTCCTATTCATGTAAGTGTTGTAAAGAGTACCTGTCTATCTTCCATTTTCTCTGTAATATTTTTTTCCTTATAGCTGAGGATTTGCTGTAGACTCTCAAATCATCTGACTTTCTCCCATCCCTCTTCCAAAGAGAAACTGCAGTGGTTGGAACAAAACTTACTGTTTGCCTAAACAAAAGAAGATGACATTCCTCAGCAATGGGGGGGGAGCTTACTGGTCTCTTGCACGGTGTCTTATGCACCTGAGGGAACGTGTCTGTAACCATACTTCTGGTCTCTTGTCAGTATGCAAAAGTTGTACAGCTTTAGCTACAGCTGTACTGTTTAAAGTAGTATTTTTTTGTAGCAGCTGTATTGTCTTAGGAAGGATGTAGGAGGGAGTCTAAAATCTACTGGTGTACCCTTATTGGTATAAAGATATCTTATACATGCAGTTAATGTTATTCTGGCAAACAGTGCTAAAAGCATATTAAAAAAAATAAAAACGTCACCTTTACCTGATGGAGTTATGTTGGCATAAGAATTTGGTTAGCCAGGATTTAAATTAGTGGTGCAGTATACAGGCCTCTAAAAAACTTGGCACTATGTTACTGGTATAATTTTTAATTGAATAGTTTGATGTAGATCTTCACTTGAGTTTTTTTATGGGAGCTTAAAACTAAAGTCCGGGTAAAGTTAAGACACCTCTACAGTCTGAGTGTAATTCTGCAGTTCTGGGACTGTCTCAAATAGCACTTATGCAGTAATGTTACAGAATTTTTTATGAAGATTTTTTTCTATAACGATCACCTAAAGCTGTCTCACAGCATATGCAGTGCAGGTATGCAAAATAAATACACAGTTGATGTCTTGTACATACATATATTATTGGCTGGCTATGTGGTTAGAAATTTAAATTGAACAATACTGTAGTAAGTGGCAATATAACAGAAATTGTGAGGCACGTTATTCTGAGAATAGCTTTCTGTGAGAAACAGCAGAATCCTATCTGCTTAGTCTTCTTGGAAATACTGAACTGAAGAGCTAGCAGATACTTTCCGTGGAACAATAATATACTGATAAATTGGTATTTATCAGATTGGAGAGAGTCTCTGAATACACTAGTCATGGCCCTGAGCACAGTTGTTAGGCCCTATGCAAACGATTGTTTTCCAGGTTGTGCTTGTTGACTCTGACATCCAGGTGAAAGGATGACATAAGACACTGAAGTGAGGCTAAATGACAGGCTGCAGCTTTTATAACTAGTAAATACAGGTATGAATTGTTTCTAGTGCCCAGGTATAGGATTCTGTACCTATACTTGTGGTATGCCAAAATCCTCTATTTAGTTAGGGGAAAGAGTAGGGAGACTTCTTCACGGAGATCTGAAGTTGTCCACCCAGAAACATGAGATTCAACATCCCGTTTTTCTGCCGGTATGCGCTAGTGCTCTGGCTAGTCCTTCCAGTGGCTGCGGCAGGTTCCTGGGGCCAGGTTGCTCGTCCAGCACAGCAAATGCTACGGTAGAGGCTCCTGCAGCTGGGGCCTGGCTCCTGCTCGCCCATGCAGCACCACCAGTTCGAGCACTTCTGGCTCTGACTTGGGGTTCATACGGCCAGGGCTTTCTCGGCAAAGGTTCCTGGCTTTGAAGTGCCTTTGTCCAATGTCTGGAAGGAAAACCATTACAACAGCCTGTTAGACTCACTCTGGCCATTGGGGCAACTTGAAAAATGTTTTCTGTCCACTGCTCAGGTACACCACCCGGACAGCATTCCTAGGGTTGCTGATAGCTATCTGCCTCTCTTACCCACATTTTCACTTGAGCTGAGTAGCATCTGTAGAAGTGGTCTCCTTCACCTTATCGGTTAGTATGTTTCCACCTCACCTCATCGTGAGGACAAGTAATGTGCCTGCAAATCAAAACAGAGCAGCAAGCTGGTCCATTATACTCGAAGCCATCTTCTCTGAAGAGAAGAGCTACTGCCTAGGCAGTACTATTCTGAATGATTCAATTAATTTTGGACTATGTGTGATAATCAAGGGAGGTGTGTGAGTTTCCATATCTTTATCCAGAGCCAAAAGCTAACCTTCTCTCTATTTACATTATCTATTGTAATGTCCAGTTCGTGTTCTCTGAAGAATATTTCTATGCTGATAAATACATAATTTCTTACTGCAAACCTCAGGTGACAGGAAGTTGTAGAAATCTAGTATTACAAGAATTTAATGGCTGACGCTGTCTCCTGTGATGATGTTGTACTTCATGACATTGTTATGTAGTGTTTAACTCAAGCTGTTCTGCAAGGCTGTTTTGTACTGTGTATATTCATGTCTGTAGCAGTTTGTTGATATTAATTGTTTTTGGTTTTGGTTCTCTCATACTAAAACTTGTAGATTCTTGGCATTATGCTTAGGATGGAGTAGTCGGAGTGCTAGACAAGATGGTGCGTGATCTTGTTTCCTCTCCAGCCTACGAGAGAACCCTTTGAACTTACACTGTAAAATCACTTTTAACTAGAGCCATGAAAAAATTATTCAGGAATATGAGCTACTCTGAGAACAAGGTGTGAAATTTATTACGTAGCTCTTGATATTTTACTCATGTTTTGGTGGTGCCAATGCAAATGTAAGGTATGAATGCGGCTTCTAATCGCTGAGTAGAGCTTCTGCCCCCGACCAGAGTTAAGAAAGCTAAACAACTGACAGCTTTGTTTTATCCTTTTTTAATTGAAAAAGCCCTGGGTTTTCATGTTTCCTTAACATCTCAGGTTAACATGAATTACCTTAAAACACTATTACAACTACTGCATTCTTCTAGGTAGCTATATATTGATCTTCTACAAAAGACTTTCTACCCATATGCCAATACTGAAACAATTTTATCCCCTAAAAAAGTTACAGGGTGTAAAAAGCAACTTTGATTTTATGTTGCTTGTGATTTTTTTCCTTGCATTTTATATCTCAAGAGACCTTGTACATTTTAAAAGTTTTGTTCTGTTCCATTGCAGACAAATGGATTTTACACCGGTTTGAAACAGAAGCTTAAAAATGTTCTGAGAATCATACTTTGTGTGCCCTCTTTTTGAGAAACTGCTGTAGGAAAATGTAGTTGAAGGTTATGTTTGTTTACATTACACAGAAAGTATGCTATTTACTTAAACTGGCTTTGTCTTTAACTTGGATTTATATGGTTTTCCATGTAGTATACCTGTATGCTGTCACAGTTGGTGGATTAAAATGTAATTCAGTGTATTCATAGACTTCTGTTGTTGTGATGAACTTTTGTTTTCTCACCAAAGAAATACTCATGATTTTGCCTTTTAAACTTCAGCCATGTATTTGTTCAGTACAAGCAGTAAACCAGATTATTTGGAGCTGTCTTGTACATTGCTTTAGTGGATACAGCCCAATGTGGAATGATTCAGATGCTGTAAGGGAGCAATATTCTCTTGACCATTAATGTCGCATAAAGATGCCACAAACCTGGCAGTTGTGATAGGTAGGGTTGTGACATGCGCAAGCCCGTTCTGTGTGCGGGCTGAAGTTATTCTGTTTGAACTGACGTCACTGGGGTCCTTTGAAAGTGCAAGGATGCTTCCGGCAGCCAGGTCTCTAGGTAGAGTTTAAATGCAGTTAGTATAAAAACCTAGACTTTGTGGATGTTGATACTATTTTAGAAAAGGCTTTTACCTGTCACATGCATGAGAACTTAACAGGCTTTTCTGTGAGTCCTGACTGAAACAAAAGCACAGATGTCACATCGTTCAAATTCCTTCAGTTAGCAGTGAAACTAGCAGGAATCAGATCATCTGTTGGCGGTGGCTGGGAAGGGGAAGGTGAAAAGCAGTTACTCATTAAAGAGTAACTGCGAATGCCTTCTTTGGGGGCCCTAAGGAATTTTGGGCAGGGATGCTTCAAACTGATTGTGCACTGCTTGTCTAGCTGGTGGCCGCATGCAACCTTTGAGCATAGGGTTTTGGTAGGAATCTTCAGCTCTGGTCCAGGCAGCATGAGATGAAGGTTGTTACTGTTTCCTATGGACATTATTCAGGAGAGTGGAGCCCTCATACAGCTATTAGCTATACAGAAAATGTTGATGCAAGTGTGCAGAACTAATCTTTGCATTTGAGGTGGCTAAAAATTGAGTGCAGAAGTTAAGGAAAGACAGCCATGTAGTCAGAGTTGGCATTTTTTTTCCTTCTAGACTGGGAAGGCTTACTTCCCTAGATGGGGGAGAGTTTCAGTCTGAGGCCAGAAAAAAAAATACGTGGGGGATAAAAAGCCCGAGTATTTTATATATATATATATATATATGTGTGTTTAATCTTTCACTGAAGTATCTGATCAAGGATGTGTTATTGAATTAGAGTTATCAAATCTGGTACTTCATGGGGAGAGGCAAATTTTATTTTTAAAATCTATGTTATAGCATCAGTTGTTTGTTAGAATGATGTAATTATTGTAGTTTTAAGAATCTACATAATGTAGCTTTTCATTTGGCGAAGTTATTCTGTATTTTGAAAGTTAAGTTCACCTTCTGTCTGTTACAACATAGAAGGCAGCTTGGGTATCACACAAACTTCATCAAAGGCTTGCAGGTCTGAATTTTTCCTTTTCCCCTTACCCCATGGGGTAAGACTTACTAGAAAATTTATTGCATTTGTTTTCCATTGGTTTTTACTTGTATATTTTAGCAAGACAGGTAACTGTTAAATAAAATTCTGTCCTCCTTTTTAACTAGTGTTAGAGTTGAGCTACTTTAAAGGGATTGCATTGCATTGCAGTACATACAGCTGCAGCGCAAGGTATTTGTTGCCTGATGACTACAGGATTAAAGGTTACAGGGTGCTCTGGCTTCTGTACTGCACACTTAAAACAATAATAGCCTGTTAGAGCTCAGCTTCTAGAAATAGCCCTTAAAAGTGCAGAAGGCTTGGAACCTGTTCCTGCTTGAAGTGTGGGTTTTTAATGTGATGAAAGAAGGGCTATAATAGGATAATAAAAACTCAGCAGTAATTTCATCTCTTGCTGTCCTGTCCTAGGCCTTCAAAGAGTTGTCCAGTTACTTAGGATGTGGAGTGTCTTGTCCATGTTGGCAAGCTTCTGCGGAAACATTCATCAAATATAAAGAAAGAGCTTTGGCACTTTTTCACTAAAAATAAACTCGTATTTGACCAGTGAAAATACTGTTATTCCAGAAAAAGATTATGGCGGAACAGTGTGATTTATTGCATCTTAATATATTACTGAATGCTATACTGATTGGTGTCATTAGCTGTTTGACTCTTGGCATATTCAGTGTTCTTTTTAAAAAGGTTTTGTATTGTTACAATCACTTAGGGAGTCCCATGTGCGGGAAGATCTCATGTGCATACCTAGGATTTAAACTTTATCATAAAAGTGATTTAAGCGGCATTTTTATGATCTAATTTCATTCTCCTTTTATGTGACAACACACAAAATACACTACCTTTTGTGGTCTTGGGCATCGGTGGCAAAGCCCTTTTAAACCTGTTCATTGACTTTTTGCTGTATGTCATTGCTTTTAGAGTTTACCCTTGCAGGATAGGGCAGAACAAAGCCTCATAAGGTTTTACAGAATACTCAGTACTAAAAAGGCTGTGCATACTTATGTGTACATGTTTTTTTTAAAAAAAAAAAAAAACACCAAAAACCCAACCAAACAAAAAACTAATGATTAAAGGCACCAGTTAAAAAACAAACAAACAAAGAACCCCAACAACCAAAAGAAAAACAAAAAACGCCAACAAAAACAACTAAGGTCGTATGTGTCTGCTCTGTAGTGCAGCTGAGTCTGTGGTGATGCAGCAGTCTGGCTGCGTGGAACTGATTTGAGGAAGCTGGTAACTGATACAGAAAATTAGCTTTGGGATTGTGTCATCTTCATTTGGGATTTCATTCAATGGTTTGTTTACAATGTATGTTTTTAAAAGTGCAACTAAAAATCCATTAGTCATTTCTGGAAGTCATTCCACATGGCTTTGTCAGCATAAGTGATTTTTGTGTGTGAGTTTGAGCTAGGTATTGTAGGGTGCCGAATGTCTGCCGTGAAACTTGAAGCATGCACAAATTGTCAGCAGCGGGTCTTCACAGGACCTGCTCTGATGGCTTGACCTTTCCCCGGAACCTGAAACTCTTGAGTTTCAGAAACATGTTTGTAGCAAAAGGTCCAGCGTGAGAAACTTATTCAAGAGCTTCAAATAAAGCAGACACACATTGTAACTTTAGAAGTAGTATAGCCTAAGTAAATGTCACTGTGTTTAAGCCTGCAGTATGTCCTAAAATTCTGACTTCACCTGAGTATTATATCTACAGGGTTGTTGTGATTTGCGGAGGGATTACAAAAAATATTTTTTTTACAAGGGATCTTTAAGGGTGTTGGTCTGTTTAGTATATTATGTGAGTGTCTGTTTAAGCCAAATGTGTTGCTGTTGTACTTTTAAAAATAGTTTAACTCTGAAGCTGGTAACTTAACTACTCTTACAACTAACAGGTTCACATTCACTGTCATCAAGCAGCAGAAAAACGATTTTGACTTTTAGGATGGATGAATTTGTGTTCTGAAGCTAGGGGTTTTTTTGTAATGATAATGTGACACTAATTGTCCTTTAGAATTAAGAGCTTGAGCTTGTACTGCTCTTAAACATTTGTGCTTTGGCTGACGACAGTTTGTCCCACTTAGAGATATTTTTTTTTGGCCTTTTCCTCCATACTCACCGAGGAGGAGCCATGCACTTGGAAGTTACACTAATGAACTCAACATACAAGTTTTGTTAGAATGCAGGGTCAAGCTACAGTAGAAATACTTGTGCCACGTGAGAAGTCCAATCCTGACTTAAAAGTCAGAACTGCTATTTACCAATTTGTAGTACTAGGAGTCTTTTTGCTTTGAATATATTGAGTGAACTTTAAAACTGAATTTGGATTTAGTGCAAGAGCTATGTGATTGCTTTCTTTGGTCAGCAGTTAGTTTTGTGTAATGAATACCCTTGAAATACTGACTGTGCTTCTTGTTATCAAAAACGTCCTTGGGAATCCCTCTGTGCTGATAAATCACTGGCAGCAAGTTCTCCTTTCAGTTTTGCGCTAGAGCAGAGGGGCATGTCTCTTGGCCTGGGCAGGAGGCCTGAAATTCCAGAGCTCTCACCTTGGCTCCTCACTCCCTTGCCTGCCTCTGGCAAAATTACTTACCTTTTTTTTTCCTTTTTTTTCTTTTCTTTTTTTTTTTTTTAGCTAGCTTCAGTTGCTGCACCTGTGAAATGGAGACAATACCTCCTCACAGGAATGTTTTGCAAATTATTAGGTGGAGTTGAGCACCTTCAAAGTGAAGAATCTAAACAACAAAACAAAAACTTTAAGCTGTTTTGGTGTGTAGCTCCCTGAAACGCGTGACCCAGCCTAGTGGCGTTTGGTGCCATCGAGAGGCAAGAGATCCTGTCGCTGGCAGCGGGGTCTCACCCCTTGTCCTGTACTAGCTGGTGTTTCTGTTAGTTCAGGCAACTGGGACTAAATGAATCGCCACTCTCTTTTGGTGATGGTAAGCTATTAAACGGCCTGTTCTGCGGCATCTGTTGAGGCAATTAATCTATCAAATATTTTGATAGCCATGGGCTTTATTCAGGCATCTCAGTTGCCCTTTTTTGGTAAGTGTAGTGTTCTATTAAGAGGAGGGTTTTTTTCTTTTTTAAAAACAAAAATTGGTTTAAATTAAAGTGTCCCAATTTACAGCTGTATATGAATTTGCTATGCCCTTCAGCTCTCTCCAAGTATGCAATAAGAATACCCATCTTTTATTTCTGTGATTGTTTTGTCGGCATGATTTTTGTGATCATTTAACTCAGCTTTGTTACAAGGTAAAGTACCTAGAATGAAGGTAAGTTTAAATTAAAAAAAAAAAAAAAAAAAAGAGAATATGTTGGCTTGAGTGTCCGACTGCCCCATCAGTTAGAGGAAGTTTAACTGCTTGGGAAAATTATAAAAGGTACTGATTAAAAAAAACAAACCAACAAAGCTGTACTGAGGTTGTGTCCTTTTTTTGTTTTTTGTTTTGGTTTTTCTTTTTCCTCAGTAAAACTTTTCTAGTTACAGTATTGTCTGTTTTTACTAGAACAAGTTGAAATCATCACAGAAGGATAAAGTGCGTCAGTTTATGGTCTTCACACAATCTAGTGAAAAGACAGCAGTGAGTTGTCTGTCTCAAAATGACTGGAAGTTAGATGTTGCAACAGACAACTTTTTCCAAAATCCTGAACTTTATATACGAGAGAGTGTTAAAGGATCATTGGACAGAAAGAAGTTAGAACAACTATATAACAGATACAAAGGTGAGTACTGTGAATTTTCAGGCTTATTTCCTAGTTGTATATATGTATACTTAATTATAAGTATTGTTGCAGCTGTGCTCTTGTGCTTGGAAATCTTAACTGACTCTTTTAGTTTTGTTTTCCTGTTCGTAAAAATACCAATTAAAGGAGAATATGTGTAGGCTTCTGCTTCACAAGGGTTACATGCGGTTGCTTTATGTGCTCTAAATATATGTACATTTATATGAGATTAGGGTCTGGAGCTGGGATTGTGTGTACAGTGAGTAACTGTAATGGTGAACACAGATTTTAGGTGGTTCTTCTGGGGAAAGCACATCACTCAGGATTCCTGACAAAGTGAAAGGTTGCATATTAAGGATGGATTCTACCTTAATTTTTATTCACCTTGGGCTTATTGTCAGATAGTTGCAAACAGAGCAGAAAAGAAAACAAAGTCTCTCTATGTCTTATATAGGCAGTGTTCAACTGACAGTGTCCTACCACAAATAGTAAAGTGGATTCAGTACAGTAGAACAGCTTCTGTGTTTTAGCACTTCAGAAAAATCTAAAAATGAGTGCTACGTTTTCTGTTAGTTTTCATACGTATGCATAATCCAAGTACCATTTTCCTTAAGTCTTCGTTGGCTTACGTTGGTTAGTGCACTTGAAATGTGAGCATCTCACTTCCAGACCAGATGTTGATTCCTTCGTGGAAAGAGGAGTGTGCCTGGCTGACTTGCAATCGGTAATGGGGCAACGTAACTTTCCTCTTGGAGGTTACCGTGTCCAGTCTCATGCATGCTGGTGATGCCAGAGAATGCATAAAACTAATGTTGACTTAGTAATTTATGGGTAGATTTGATTATTTTATCAGTACAGCTTGTAAATGGACACTGCAGAGTGGTTTATAATGGTACACAGATCAGCATTCTTACCAAAAGTGCCAATAATTAAGTGTGCTGGTGGGAAAGGGCCACTGTTCTCTGTATGGAATGAGTCAGAATATCGTGCATATTATTAGGCAGAAAACAAATATTTGTGCTGCTTTTGTCTCTCAATGAAAACAACATAAGCTTCATTGTATGGGAGATTTTATGGTAGTAACTGCCACAGTTGTTGAAGTTTAACCATTGAAAGTTTAAAATTAATTTTGTTTTTAAAAGTCACTTATAAGGGCTGATCCCAAAAATGGCTTCTTGAAAACGTTTGCTTATCTTAAATGCATTTGTTGAATAAGTCGGCTCTTTCAAAAATCTGTTCTTCTTAATACTTACGTTTATATCCCAAAGATCCTCAAGATGAAAATAAAATTGGTATAGATGGTATACAGCAGTTTTGTGATGACCTAGCTCTTGACCCAGCCAGCATTACTGTACTCATCATTGCATGGAAATTCCGAGCTGCAACGCAGTGTGAGTTTTCAAAGCTGGAATTCATGGATGGAATGACTGAGCTAGGGTAAGTGTGCAGTAAGTGTTGGACACTGACAGTGTAACGCAATATCAGAAACTGGAATGTATGGTGAAAGAGCCCTATTTTGGCAAATGCGCAATCACGTTGTCCTTTCAGACTTCAGAGACATTTTGGAGTCTAGCATCACTTGTCTGCTTCTGCTTTTTATGTGCTGGGTGCTTAGTGACCAAAAAAGGGAGGCAACTTTGAGTCCCGCCTGCCTGGCTTGTCTTTTTCATTTAGTTGCCATAGGGCAGCTCAAGTAGGTTAAGCGAGGATGTTAGTCTGCAGTCTAGCACACCTGGGGTTTCTCTGCCAGATGAGAATGTAGCAGTCCTTATCACGTTTTTCTAAAAATCTAGCAGATTATAGAATCTGATGTATTAGCTAGTAGTGCAAATGGCAATGTGAAGAAATAACAAAAAAGAAATGAAATTGTTGTATAGGTACAGACTAATTAAAGGCTTCCTGAATTTTGTTTTGATAATTGTATTGTATTCCACAAAAGTTTTATAAATTTTTAAGTTGTAACTCATGTTTTATGGCAAAATCAATAATACACAAATAAACGGGCTTTAAAATGCAGGTGTGACAGCATAGAAAAACTGAAGGCCCAGATTCCTAAAATGGAGCAAGAATTAAAAGAGCCAGGAAGATTTAAGGATTTTTATCAGTTTACTTTCAACTTTGCAAAGAATCCAGGACAGAAGGGTTTAGGTAAGTATGTGTTCTTAATTATAAACATTTGTTTGTAAACATGGGAAATGACTGATTAAAGCAGTAAGTGAAAGTGTTGTCGTGCTCCAATGAGTCTGAAAGATAACCACCCCGGGATAAAATAAATCTCACTGTTGTGAAAGGCAGATGTCAATTTAAGGTGTTCAAATTGATAGAAATATCTGCATCATTAATATAGACTACAGAATTTTATGAGAGGGTTTATTCTTTCCCTAAGAATGAGTGCGGCTCTCAGAGGCACAATGGATTATGGCCTGACATTAAAGGTATAATTATACCAGTTAGAATTTGCAGCACTGAACAGATTGAGTTTTCACTTTTAGGATAAATTTAAGCTGTAAAACTGATTTCTCTGTAAGTACACTTGCAGAGTCTCTTGTAACACCAAAAAGGCTTGCAAATGTCTTGGCAAAATAGAATTGGAGTAGTACAAATAGATCAAATAGATTTCTGTGTCCTGGGCTTGATGCCTGTTGCTGTTGTGCTGTTGGTAATAGGTGTCTACCTGCAGCCTTTCCCCCTCCCCCGCAGCTCACTGGATTGTGCTTTTGATTAGTGTTAACAGGTGAACTAGAAGAATCAATTGTTAAAAATAATGACAGAACACCACAGTTCTGATGGAACTAAATGAACAAACTGTAGTTCTGTCTATTCAAAACAGCAAAAGTGAGGAAACAAAACTTTCTTTCAAGCAGTAATGTTAACTAACCAGTGTGCGTATTAATTTATATACAGTGTAGTTGAGACATGAGCCATAACTGATATTCCATGACTTCGTAACTGTTAACTTCTTAACTGTTCTACTTTTGAGAAGAAATGAAATACTGGAAGGCCAGTAGCTTGGCAGCTTCTGATTTTATTTTTCCCAGGAATGAAAATGCCTTAAACTGACTGCCACTGACCAGCTTTGTATTCACATGCTGTGAAGAGATGAGTGTTCTGCTTTGGTTTTTACGTGTGGACCAACTTCTGGGTTAAAATGAATATTGAAAAATAAGCTCCATGTCTTAGTTTTGACTCTGTCATTCTTGAACATCTTTCTCTGTCCTGTCTTTGTTTTCAATTGGATTGTGAGTTGCATTGTCTTAGCCACGCTCTTTTAGCTTCTTCAAAACTGTTTGAAAGTGCTGGTGCATACTTGTAGTCAGACCTGAATCCTGCATGTAAATGAGTGGAGTGATTCTTATTTCTTCTAGAAAGTCATAGTAACTCTTTTAGGTTGCTACAACAAGGATAGTAACTGAATTGTGAGAAGGCAGAAGTTAGGTTATGGAGAGCGTCAGTGTGGAATCAGTTCTGCAGTGTGAATGGTTGCAGGGGTTTGGTTTTTTGTTGGTTTTTTTTTTTTTTTTTTTTTTTGTGGTTACCTTTGTAACATTTGAATGTTTTTAATCTTTAAACAGCTTTACACAACAATAAGTATTTTGCAGAATCCCTGTAAGGTGGTAAAAGTGAAATGACAGATTACAGTATCATAATTACATGATCATTATTAATTAATTTTCTCCAAGCTTCAGAATAACAGAACTGCTTGATGTGATATTTTACCTCTTATTTTCTTCTCCATGTTTCTAAGGTATAAGGAAAACCTACACTCTTTTTCCAATCCTACCCCCTACCCCCACACCTAGTGCTATATAGAAATGAATCTTTTGATATCCCAGATTGAACAGACTTCAGTAAAAACGATTTACCAGGAAAACTAAGTTCCTTGCTTAATTTCTCATTCATCTTAAAACTGCTTTATGCAGGTTACCTTCTAGCAGTGACAAAGACAAGTGTAGTTTTCTCAGATCCTTATAGCATATACGTAGCAGAAGGTGGGGGTTTTATTTGGTTTTATTTTTAAATCTGGGTCTGGAAGAGGTGTAGAACTGAGTTTAAAATCTGGATGCTTACCAGACCTTTTGGTGCCAATAAATATGCAGTTCTAGGCATAAATTTATGATAGGGCAGAATAATTCAGGAAACCCTGAAGCAAAAGAATATGGGGAGAAGTACAGTGCTGAAAAGTAAGTGCTCCTAGTTAGGCAATTAATTTTGGAGTGTCTAAGTAACTGCTTGTAGGAGCTTGCAAAGTGATTTTAATGTATATTGGCCTCTAATCTTCCAAACATTGTGTAGTAGTTCAGGCACAGTTGAGGAAATGTGTTTCCTCTGCATAATTCCTTACTACCATGTAAGTACTGTGGGTGTCTTAAAAGTTCTTGTGATATTTGCATCTCATCTGAGAACACCTTTTAGCTGGTATTAGTCTCAAACATTGTTTGCTTCTCTTGCATCAAACTCAAAATGGAGCATATATTTTGAGACTTCCATATTTGATCCATGAGGACTTCCCTGAGCATTCTTTCACTTTCTTACAAAAATCTAAAATTGTATCTTTACTTTCAAACTTTGTGATTTCATAAAATTTCTTTCGAAACATGTAGTTTGTCCTAAGGCATTATATCTTTGTGCTTTACATATTTGGACTCACGTAATGAGTTTGAGGTTGCAGCATCCTGAGAACTGTTGTTGAAGGCCTTTGGTTACCCACAAGAATAATCTCAAAATTGTGTAAGCGTGTTGAAGTGCACAGTTTCTTTACAGTGTTTGTTTACAAACCACTATAAATATGCAGTGATTTGATGACCTTGCATTTTTTATATGTCTGCTATTAATGCATCACAAGTAGATAAAATTTAGTTTTCTAATCTGTTTCCTTGAGGGACTGATCAGCTTAATCTGAAGTTTGTATCTATCAATTTTTAGAAAGACAGCAATTTTAATTGAAAGCTGAAGTGCATATTTTTTTATTTTAATTTTCTGTGAGATACCTTTACACCCTTTACACCTGTGAGATGCCTTTACACCCTTTAATAAGTTGTCATTTTCATCTATAGCTTATTTACTGAGGAGTAGTGACTTCTGTTTAATTTTTCACTGCTTCTTGAAACTCAAACACTACACTTTTGTGTGAAATCACGCCCCTTTGCAACTGATGGAAAATCTACAGATTTTGGATACGTATACTTTGGTCAGGAAGCAGCATAATGTGAACTTGCTAGCTGAGAAGAACTTTTAATAACAAAGATACTAAACAATTCAGAAATTCTCCCTATCACATCTGTCTTCTCTCCAGCAATGCAGAAGTTCATGCTTTTTGTTTGCTATTGATTTCATCTAAGATCTACCTTTTTTTTTTTTTTTTTTTTTTTTAACATTTTGGGTGCCTGGGGAAGCGAGTGGTTTTCTTGGGTTGTTGCATTTTTTCTTTTTCTTTTTTATCCCTGAGGTGTAGTTGCTCATGTGCCTCTTTGTTCTCACAATAGAATTGTTTATGGAAGACATTTGCTAGACAGCAAGATACTTAAGAACTTTTGATAAAAAAGAAGTCGCTTAACTCTGTAGCCTTTTGGTGTTACTGTACGTACTTGGTGATGGGAGATTGCAGTTAGTAGCATTTTGTAGCATTGTCCTGTTAATGGAGATCACACTTGGTAGAGATTTAGAACTCAAGATACATAACTTTCTTTTATCAGCACTAATAAACAGTAAATGCCTGTCAGTTTAGCCTTTGGCAAATACCAAGGATGTATCAAAATCTGTAAAATACTTGTGTAATGCTTTTTATTTATGGTTGCCTTTTTGTAAAGGATCCATGAGTATATTTGCATTAGATTATTTTTTTAACCTTTATGAATACATGGTTCATCTTGGATACCTGTGGAGATTATATATTTGAAATGTATATCTCTAAAAGTAATGTATTTTAATATTACAGATTTAGAAATGGCCATTGCCTACTGGAATTTAGTACTAAATGGAAGATTTAAATTTCTAGACTTGTGGAACAAATTTTTGTTGGTAAGTTTAAATCTTTACATAAACTGGACTGCAGTATTTTGAAAACTTGGAAGATAATAGTGTATTTCATCTACCTAATAATATAAACATTTTTGACCCACATCCTAGGTAATGCACTTCATAGTGTGAAAACAGAGAAATATATTTTGGGGATATAGATGTGTCCAAGACAGTAAAAATAAATGTGTATAAGGGCTTTTAATTTTTATTTTTAAAATATAAATTTTCCACTCTTCCAAACAGGAACATCATAAAAGATCAATTCCTAAGGATACCTGGAACCTTCTTCTAGACTTTAGTACAATGATAGCAGATGATATGTCTAACTATGATGAGGAAGGTAAACATTTCTATTTTCTTTCATTAACTTTAACTGTGTTTTATGCTACCTTTATTACTGTGTTATCTGCTTTGGCACAGCTGTCCAATAACAGCATAATTAGAATATCACTGGTGATCTAAATTCCAGTTAGAGCTAATTTAATGCATGTTGTTATCATCTGTACGTTACTGCAGGTTTAAAAATGAAATGCCGAAATGTTCTTAAATCAGTTTTCTTTTTTTCTTCTGTCGGAGCTCAGAAATTAATTATTTCATATTGAGACAAACCCCAATATTTGTCCATTTAAAAAACCCACAGATTCTCTGTCAGCGCAGCTCTTGGCATCTTCAACCAAGCAACTGATTAATGGCCTATGCATTTCTTCGCAGGGTCCTCTGGTTATTGCATTTCTTAGTCGGGAATATTTTAAAGTTTGATTGCTTCAGTTTAGGTGAAGATTGGACATTTAATAACATAAAAGTAAAGCTGGCAGCATGCAAGGATTGCGAAACATAACTTACTTCCTACCAGATGTGTTTCTTGTAAACTTCTGTATTGATCTTTCCTCTTCCAGTCCATCTATAGCCAAGAGCAGCTAACTGCCTTCAGTCGCTGGCAGCAGATCAGTTCAGTGAGGGGAGGAAACTGCAAACTTCTGATTCTTCCAGAGCAGAGGGGAGCAAACTTCTAAACTTTCATAATTATGGATAGCTCTCATTCCCTTATCACGAGCAAACGGGCTGCTGCCCACAGTAGATCGATGTAGTTTAGAAAGATTGAAGGCAGAAAACATGTTTTAACGATTTGGAATAGAAATATTTTAAGGGGGAAAAAGCCCCCCAGAACAACCCACGGTTATTTAACCTTCGCATGGCCATCATGCAGATGATGGGGACCTCTTTGGATATGGCTGCCCATAACATGTAAAATGTTGATAGGCATTTTAACTACTTCTTGATAAGGAATATGTAAGAGTATTAATACCAGCCTTCTAGGCCTTTTTACAGTACTGCTGGCTATCAGGGCATGTTTTGCTGTGTTCAGGCATGGCTAAGTGCCGGCTCTAACAGATGAGCATTGCATTCATGTCAGATCGTATTGTGAGCAGTGAGTGAGTAGTATGTTACTATATGCTGCTGCTTACAGCATAGACTGCTTCATCCAATGTTCAGTGTTTTTTAAGCAGCTTCTGCCATCCTGGAGGTCAACTTTGAGTTCTGGTGCCAAAACTGGGACAGTTTTAAGCTAGAATTTTTGTTAGCCTTTTTTCTTTTTTTGGTCAGGAAGGTGAAGGAAGTATGACCCGTCAAAGTGATATGTGTTAACTGGGGTTAAAGGAAGTAGACATCTTCAACCAGCTCTTAAATTTCAAGCAAGAAAATCAAATGACAGGTTATTTTGCTTGAAACTATGCCTAGGTAAATTGGAAAGTAAATAACTTGTTTAGACCTGAAGCTTTACAAAGAATGCCTTGTTGAACCGAGTTCTTATGCTCTGGTCTGTCTCTCTTTTTTTTACTTTTTTTTTTTTTTTTTTTTTTTTTTTTAGGGGCATGGCCAGTTCTTATTGATGACTTTGTGGAATTTGCACGCCCTCAAATTGCTGGGACAAAAAGTACGACAGTGTAGCACTAAAGGACCCTTCTAGAGTGTACATAGTCTGTACAAATACCTGAAATGGAAAATTGCACAGTCAATTTCTGCTGGCTGGACTGAACTGAAGATCAATCCTCACAATATGTCTGAGGGTTGAGACAAACCTTTAAGGATACATCTTGGACCATATCATATTTCATTCTTCTGGTGGTTTGGGCTTTTCTTCTAGTCTGGACCACTCCTGCCCGTTAAAATTCCAACATTGTGGATTTCATCATGGATTTTTTTAAATATTTTTTTTTTTGGTGGACCACCCTAGTTTCATCTCCCATAAGTCCTAGAAGCTTTATAATTATTTTGAGGTTTCTGGTTTCACATAAAGCACAATGCTGGTCATCATCAGACAACTATTGTATGGCATCTGAATTATACAGATCAACATCAAAACAATTTTTAAAAGAATCCTTAAATATACACTTGGGGCTAGTTGCAAAGACTGTATTGATAGCACTTCCTGTAAGAGTGATATATTTAAGTGTACTGGGTCTGACTTTCTTTTTTTTTTTTTTTTTTTTTTTTTCCTTTTCTGGAAAAGTACAGGTATCGTCTAAGTGAGTTTGATTATCTGGTAAAAACAATTACAGAAATAACCAAGAAAACCCAAGGTTGTTGATACTGGGGTATCTAGGTGCCTATCTGAATGGTTTGATTGTACATCAGCTGATGGTGAGAACAGTTGAAGTACAACACAACTACTGTGCACTTAAAGCACCCGTGTTTAATGTTATAGTCGGCCTTCAGTGAGCGTCATTGAGATAAGCTGTGTGCGTCATGATAGAATCTAATATTCTCTAGGTTATTATCGAAGATATCGGATTTCATTACAGTTTTGAAATGCTTATCTGTCAGAGAAAGGTTTTTCATTTCTGTGGAGATCTAAGACTTGAATATACTGAATTTGTGTCTTAAATGTTTGCTACACAATACAGTATTTTAAATTGAGACATGTAATTTTTATGGTTGAGGTATGATGAAACAAATGGCCCTGTTGTACAAGAAGCTGGCGAGTTTGTGAATCTAGATTTTGAAACCATTATCCTGAGAAGTAAGTTAAATCTTTATAACGTAGAGGTACTGCCATTATGGATGACACCCATCTTTTAATTATTTTGTTGAGTTTTTCCTTAAATTGACGTATCACTGTGGTTGCCAAATACAGAAATTAAAAGTAAAGCTTTCCCAAACAAGCACAGATGAAATGTAAAAATACTACACTGGCTTTGTTTGCCTAAATTATTTTGTTGATCAGCACTACTTCTTACCACCTTACTGCATTTAACTAAAGCAAGTTCATTTTGGTCAAAACAGGTTTTATCAGATGCAGTTCTTCTTTCTTTTCAATATTATGGGAACTCTTGAGCTGCTTTCATGCTAAACATGGTCTTTTATTCCTCAGTTACTTGTGAAGAGATTTGATAAATACTACTTTGTAATACAAGCTGGAAAATCACAAGCTCCAGGAGAAAAGACAGAGGGTAGTTACAAGTAAGGACAGAGGTTTAAGTCCATGCTCTAACTAGTCCCATGATAAGGCCAGAATTATTTCTGAGATGAGCAATTGGTACTTGCACAAAACAGCAGAACACTTTCATGCAGATGCCAAAAGTCTTTTAGGAAAGAACTGACTTGAACTGCGAAGAGATTTTTATTTGTACTCCCTGATGCTGACCGTAAGGCTAGCTCCCCTCGTTGCAGTGCCCTCCTAGGAAAAGCCAGTTGTGCATTTATTTCAAGAATAGTTCCACAAAAACACTGCAAACTTTCTCCAGCTACTGGCATTGGCTATGCCAAAAACCGTGTGTGTTGCTGCTTTCAGTATTTCCTTTCTCAATTTTGTGTTAATATAAATGGGGATTTGAAATTATGGGGGGGTGGGGGGGGGGTGGGGCGGAAGAAAGCTCTAGAAGGTATCTATGCGTGCTGTTTTCTGTCTTGAGGGTTTTGGTACCGTTTTGGATTGATTAGTTCAAGTATGCTGTGTTTGGAGAGGAGAACTGACTTGCTTTTTATCCCAATACAGCCTTGTCTCTAAAAAAAGTCTGCGATTGGGTAGTGGCGTAATGCCGTGGTGTTTTAAAGAATATTCCTTTTGAATGCAAGATCTTTTCAACAAAATAGTGTTGTCATCAGTTTGGTACTACACGCTTATAATTACTGTGTAATTATAAAGAAATACGTAAAACTTTGACTAATGTTGCAGAAAAGGGTTATTTGTGCTATGATGGCATCTTACAACGTTTTTCAAAATGAGTGGCTGAAGTAGAAACATTGATTTAACAGGGTGTTGTTCTAAGGACAAAATGCCTGGTTACAGGGAATATTTTGTATTGAAACGTGCTCAGATGTGGCCATGTGTTTTTTCCTTTATATATTTGTGTGGGTTTTCTTTTTTTTTTTAAGAATGCAGACAGTTGCTTACTTGGATTGCTTTAATTTGTAAGTGCTTACGTCTCCAATTTGATGATCTCCCCTTGAATGGATCGATTTAATTTTGCCAAATGTCAAAAAAAAAAAAAAAAAAAAGGTAAACTCCAGGTTTGTAACCTGTTTTTATACGTTAAATATGTACAAAATTAGAAGTGCCCTGATATAAAACACTTAATCTTGAGATTATATTTAGTAAAAAACCATCATTTACATATCTCTGTAAGTTCAAATGTAACTTCTTACAATCCCTCTCGTTACCAACAGAGGCAATAAAGCTCCAGTGAAATTGCCATGACTTAAGTCTTCTTATGCATTGTTGCAGTGTATTATTTGTAAGTCTTATTTCTGGAGTGTGCTTTTCAGCGGGGAGAGGGGGAGGTATGGAATGCTTCTGCATAAAATACACTTTCTTGGTAAGTTTGGGGGGATTTAAGCATAAAAATAACCTTACTCTAAATGGTTACAAGTACAAAACGGCGCTGAGCTTTCCAGCACTGATGTCACCCAGCACGTGAAGGAAGACACCACACACAGTGCAGCCGTTTAACATGGATGAAGACTACCACACATACAGAAGGTGACTTTTTTACTGCTGAACCTAATAGGTAACTTACGACTTGCTTCAAAACTGCTTTACGATGAAACCTGTACCGAGAAATCCTTACTTAAAAAAAATAAATCTTAAGAATGCATTTAATGAACTTTTGCAATTCACACATTATTGAAATAATATTGCCAGAAGTCTCTGTAGAGTTTACTTGAGTATGGTAATGCTGAATGGGTCTGGTTTTTAAACCCATGGTGCCATTCAGGCCGCTGAGCTTTCAAGAGTAGACCACACCATTATGTATTGGATAAAATTATAATTTTATCCATCAGAAATATACAGTCAGCTAAACAGTACAAAGCTAAGGGCTAAGTATCTGCGTGAGTAAATATTAAGAGTTTTGCTACAGCTGTCTGTAACTCAAACCTGGCCATTTAAACTGGTACAAAAATCAATGTCCTCCTGGAAGTTCATCCACTAATGTTAACAGAAGCTGCCTCACTGTTGTTATTTGAATGTTTTACATGAAATTACACCTGTTTCCTTTCAAAACTCAATTCTGTGTCTTCAGCGTATAAAATTTCCAGGCCTCCTCCCTTGATGAGTTCATTGGCCAGCTGGCAGGCAGCAGCATGAGCACCCTGCAAAGCAAATTACAAACAAGAAGCTGCCCGGGAAACCTGCGAGGGCGAGAGCTTGGTTATGTTTGCTATTGAAGAAACAGGCGTGAAGCCCACGCTGGGATTCACCACTAAGCAAGCATCCCAGTAGGCTCCCAGGGGAGCTGGGGCTACTGGACCAGCAGCTGGAGGGGCCCCCCCTTACACACAAGGCGCATAAAGTTACTTCTCCTTGCTGGTGGGCTTCCCTCCAGCCAGAGAAGGCAGCAAGGCGAGGCCAGAGGCGCTCTCCATGCTCACCTCACTGCTCCTGAGGGTCTGGGAGGGGTGGAGGTAGATCTGTGTGCGCCTGCTGGGAACGTACCTTCAGCCTGGCCCCTCAACGATCCTGGCACACAGAGCAGCAAGCCTTGCTTTACTGTGGCGTATTTGCCATAATTAAAACAATGACTCAGCTAGAAGTGAAAGTTTTATTTAATAAATATACTTTTAATAAACCATTTTTAAAACAACGTCTACTGACCAAGCTGTACAATGAGCAAGCACACAGACTCGCTGTCAGAGAATCAAAAAGAACATGAGGCAGCCACAGTGTCAAGAGGTCCATAATTCTTTGTACTAATTATTGCTACGGTTTCCAGTTGCCAATGCCCCTTGGTTACCTAAAATTAAGCATCAACATCTTTAAAAAGGTACTTCTTGCAGTTCAAGTTTTTTTCTTCAAAAAAGCAGCAGAACTTGATCACTCTTCAATAAAAAACCAGGAGTCTAGATGATTCATTACTTTCGCATGCATAGGACCTGAAATCTCTCACAGGCCTGTAACTAGGAATTGTAAAAATATATTCTTTGCTGCAGTAATGGTATCTTCTTTATACCTGAAAGTGAGTCTTTTTTAACAATTTTCCCCTTTCTAAACTATATGCCCCATAGATTCCGTTTTCTCCAATTGCCAAAATGTAAAAAGGTTGAAAACCTGCTGATGAACAAAATAATTTCCTTTAAAACTGCTGAGGAAAAGATTACTGTACACCACAGGCCACTTAGGTGCTACGTCTGGGTTTCTTTCAGACAGGTCACGCTTTGTATCATACAGAGCAGTGAGTGCATTTCATTTCTTTCCACTTCATGTTACACATATAGAGGTCTCTTAGCCCATGGCCCCTCCAGTTCTACCCACTTTATGCATTTATACAAACTGGAAACAACAAAAAAAAAGTCGTATCTACAGTGCTGACAATTGTATGTACTTATTGTAATACAACATCATAGTGTGGCAACAGCTAGAGCAAGGCGGATACTCCAGAGTGAAGAGAACATTCCTTTTAACAAAAGCCACAGCAACTTGGGACAGCAGGTAAGGTCTCTGTACCGAGTTTTCTGATGCCTCTAGCAGCAGTATTTAGCTGAAGGAAAAAAAAAACAAACTATGGAAAGCAGAAGCCTTGCAAATACCGATGCAGATGCACTTCTAAGACGACTGACGGCAAGAGCTGATACAGCCATGAGCATCCAATCTTTCCTCCTCCTGTTATAAACTGAGTCATCCCAACAGAGAGCAGAAACCAGACAAATCATGCCACTGGAAGCAAACAACAGAAGCAAAGAACGTACAAAACAACCAACAATAAAAATATTCACAGAAAAAAAACAACCAAAACCCAAAAACCCAGATCTGCAAAGAAGGAAGTCTAACTGGGAAATAATTTAGGAACAGAAAAAAGGCTAAAATTAGTCCATAATGAATGGTTTGCCCAGTTTTAGGAATAACTCCTGTAAAAGAATGATGTCTGTGTAACAAGCAGGTGCAGTGACCATGGTGTCAGAGCTATTCTACACCACAAAAAAAATAAATCTCAAATGGTTCATAAACACTGAATTTCACCAAAATCACTAATATCCCGAAGTATCAGAATTATTAAAAATAATGTAGACTATAGGCTTGAGACATTGCTACCACTAGAAAATGAGGGTTTTTTCCCCAATATAGAAGTTATACTGTCATAAAAAAAACTGTGTTTGAAAGTATTACCAAATGTGTCCGGTAAGAAATTATAGTTGTCTAATATGCATTCTAAAGTTGCATAACCTTTTCTCAAATCATCTTTTGCACTAGAAAACAAGAAAACATTCTGAAAATGTAAAGCCAAAGTTTCCAGCATTCCTTCCTTTGTATTTTTTTTTGTTCCCCCTCCCAACCTTAAAAAAAGTACAGAGTATTTGAAGCAGAGTGTTATTTACATTTTAGTTTGTCAAACAGTCCAGAGCATCTTCCCACTTAAATCTTTCCCACTGCACTCCTTAAAAAAGCCTAAGTTTGGCAACTAAGACCTATGGTTTTTTCCAAGTAACAAAAGCAAACCCTATTTTTCACAGAACAAGACCTAAATTCTGCTGAGAACTCAATCTTGTTCTGAAGGTGGCTATGGAGAAGGTGCTTCTTCAAAGACACTGCATAGTAAAGTGACTACACACCATGCTTTTAACTACAAACATCTACTATAGGCTCTTCCGCTGTACCTTACAGATTTCAAGGCTAAGAGGTAATTCTAAAACATTTCCTCTCTATGGCACATCCTCCCTCCCTCATTCATACTTTAACTCAGAGATGAACACTTGCATTATACTGAATTAGCTGTATTTATTTTGTTCATTCGTCATGAGGGATTCTACACTGAGCCATGCACAGTGAATGGTTTCATACGCTTCAGCTGTCAAAGAAACAACATTTTTCTTCCTTGAATAGAAGCAATTTTAAGATTTGTGACATCAGTACAAAACCACAGTCGCTTCTCCCATCCAATGTGTTTGTCAGACCAAAATCTCTGGTCTTACACAAACCCAATTCTATGTTCTTACTAAATGAGAAATTACTGACTTAAATGTACTGCAAATAGAAAAATATACCTTGGCAGACAGATGGATTCTTAAGTTCTTCCTGAATTGTCTAAATGCATGTTTCTTCGGTAACCTTACAAACACTGGGAAAAGGGAAAGTAGGAGGAAAGGGAGAAGAGGAGATGGAAGGTTTTAAAGAAACGCATAATGCACGTAAATTATTCTTCAAATCTAGGACTGTGCTTCTTTTGTGCAAATATATTTAACACATTTGTGTGGTAAAAGCTAAAATATATGTATGTACAGAGCTGAGCCCATCTAAATGCTTGGAGTGGGGTTGTATAACAAAGCCTCTGCTTTCTGCTACACAAAACTTACCACAGTTTATATTTCAATGCACGATGCACCAACCACACAGACTAATGAGGTTACATGGCCACACAAACTGACGGGATGAGTAGGATGCTATGGCTGACATGGACAAACAAGTACTTCTGAAAAGTGACACACGGTGATTTAGATATAAGAGATACAGCTAAACAGCAGATATCTGATTAGAGTATTTCGAAAGATTCTTTACTTCCTAGGTATCCATAGCAGTATGAAGACTAAGAATGAGAAGCTACCAAGAAGAAAATTGCATTTTTATATAATATTGAATCTGTTTAAAAATAATAAAGGAAGTTACAGGAGTTTGTGAAATTAAGAGTATTTTGTTACTACCACGTATCTGGATAGAAATTTTCTTGGGGACTGGAGAGATGACGATCAGTTTACTGCATCTCCACACAGGAACCAGGTCTCCAACTAGATGCGGTCAGACCAGTCACCTGTTAATACCTATTACATGGAATATGTAAAACAATTTTTAGTGATTCTTAATCACCTGGACACTCAATGTGGGGATCTAGTGTACAACTAGAAATTTTCAAGCCTAAGCTTCACTGCACTTCAGCATTTGAAGACAATACAGATATGAACTACGACAGGTTTAGTGGAACACATTTAGTGGAAAAGCAGGCTATATTTTGATTTTGTTTCTTCTGTTTCGTAATTAATTTTTGAAGCTTCTTAATCAGTTTGTGAACTGGTCTTCATCTATACCAGTAGGACAAAACCCTCATGTACTACATGTTCAGGTCACTACCAGTTTCAAAACAAGGTTGCAATGACAGTTTCTTTCCTACACAAACACTGCCTTGAACAGTGAGAGCCCACAGGATCTGCAGCCTCCCGTTTATAGCGAAGCTTCCAGCCGCTAAGGCAAAACTCTAGTTCCAAGAGGAGAACTGAAATAATACCGGTTAAAGTCATATTCTTGTTTACGATGATAATGAACAGAGCTGTTTATAGGTAAGGAATATCGAAAGCATTTGATACAAGGAAAAACGGACCTCTTGAACACCTCCCCTCCTGCAGCTCACTGAACTCAGGACAATTTGGGCTGACCACAACAAGAGGGATATACTCCTCTGGCAGCAGCCCACACCCACCAAGACGTCATAACAGGAGGGTAAGATGTGTCTGCCTGAATTATGAAATAAAAAGTATTTGCCATTTAATTTGCTCAGGAGACAGCACTTCATCAGTGGAAACTTGTGCAGGCAGGGTGAAAGCAGCTAATACTCGTTTTGTCCAAATCCTATGCTTAACCACATCTTCATTAAAGAAGTTCTTGAAGGGGTTATTTAGTCCGTGTTCAATTTACAGTTTATTCCACCCAGAGATAACTTCAATGTGCAGTTTTACATCTTTCGCTGTCTGACAGGAAGATCCTTCCCCTTATTGATGGGACTTCAGGGTCAGAGACTAAAAACGGGATGTCCAGCAGCAGCAGCAGCATTTTTAGCAGCCTCCAGCCATAAGAACTGCCGTACCTAAAGCAATGCTCTATGGGTGCCCTGGCGGCAGCACCTCCATCTCATCTCCCACAGCTAAAGGCAGCCAACAGTTTACTCATCCCAGCTGAACCAACAGGCGAACATTGCCACCCAGCCCCAAACATGCAGACACGTTTATACCGGGACAACAGATGTACCTGCAAGACGTACCATTCAAAGCTCCGTCTGTGCAATTTGCTTTTATTGGCATACTTAGGTATCAAAACATTGCCATCAATGCCTCGGATCCTTCAGATATATGAAGATAATTAAGCATTAATTGTATCTCCAAAGTACAACATGACCAAATATAAATACACGAAAAAGTAAAACATGCAAAAATTCCCCACCTTTGAAAGGATTAATAATTAAAAAAAAATTTATGCTAGTGAGACTTCCGTACAACGCACCAACTCTTACACATTTTTCCATGTCAGAATCAAGAGCTGTTAACAAAACATGCAGGGCATAATATGAGATGACTGGCTTCTGAATTATAATTTAAGAGAACAGTGAACCGTTATATCCCTTATTATTCCAAATTATTAATTTGCTAAAGTTAGCAGTGTTCTTCAAAGTAATGACTAACATATTGCCACTCAAATACTAGCATAAATATTTGAATTGTATTTAACTCTCAAAAATTACTAAACTGACTGCTTATAGAATACAGTAACCGTCCACGGAAATAACAAAACAGATTTGCAAACTGCTAAGACTGTATCTGTAAGAGACAGCTGCAAATTAATGTGTGTATTTAAAGTGAAGGGTCATCATGAAAAATGCAACTTTAAAAACGTTTCGTTGTGCAAATTCAGTTCTATTGGATCACCTGAAATTGGGAGGAAAAAGATTTTTCTCACTGTCATACAGTGATGTCTCAAGTATCAAATCCAAGATTCCAATCTGCTCATATGGTATCAAAAAAAGATTAAATGGTCAGAGGTAAAAGCGGTCCTTAAAAAAAAAAAAAATAGCAATTTGTAGATATAATTAGAAAAAAAAAAATACTGGAAGCGATTACTCTCCGGGTGACTTATGCTAGGCCACAAGACAAGCCACAGTTTGTATTTAGAAGTCACGCTAGTCTTTTCTAGGGCAGGGACGTAACACTGAACTTGCTTCAGAGCCTACTACAGGTGTGTGAACACCACATGGCTTTCACAAGGCATTTACAAATGTCCCTGTTAACAAGTGGGTGAGTCCATTGTGGAGAGAGTCAAGATGCTTCTGTCGTTGGCATAGAAGGGATCCGATGAACTCCATGATCTAAAGTAACAATAAAAGAAAAGTTTGGCTGACTGGGGACTTATAATCTAACAGGTGAGGAGAAATATCTATGATAAGTGTGTTATGAGATTAGAGAAATAAAACTCTTTAAAAGATTAATCTATTACTTTCATGTAGGCACCTGCAGTTCATTCAAACCTTTGAAAACACACTGGAGTTAATCATGCCACCTACGTAATTAACAATTCTACGTTTACCTTTCTAGCAAAGTTTACTCAAAGCTACAGCTATTTTCATTACTATGAACTAAAATGACCAGAGGTTTATACGCCAGTTTTACAACTAAGTTTTAATATTGCGCCTCAAGGAAAACCTGCACGTTGCAGGCACAAGCCGAGGTGCTGTGAGTGCTACAGCCCGAGGCCGTCCCCTAACACCTCAGGGCACGCACAGCCCGCCGCGGGAACTGTGTACTGCTGCTCCCACGTCAAACATCCACGCTACCTAAAGCTGTGGGCAGGCAAAACTCACCTACCACCACGAATCTATTTCATCCCTTACAGTTACATTTAAGTTAAAACTTAAGGCATCAGGAAAACTACCTAACGGGTTACAGCTTTCGATTCAGACGGGATCTCGCAACGTCTTCTCTCTTAAGGACAAAAAGACGTACTGTTCCGGGTGGAACGTTATTACAGGGCTGTTATGCGAAAAGCTGAAAAAATAGAAGGTTGGAAAGCAGGAAATCAAAATGTAACAAACCTATCCTCCAAATCTGCCTCTGTCAGAAATCTGCTGTTTCTTTAGAACTTTTACATGCAGTGCCTTGACACCAGTACCACTAACGGGAGATCGGAACAATTCAGTAATGAATCCTACTGTACAAGAAATGTATGTGATCCAGCATTCGTAGTATTTTAGTGACTGACAAGTTGACGGACAATTTAATGGAACAGACAGACAAAAATGCGTTTTATCTTACCACACCACACATTTTATATTCTAACTGGTCAATGAAGCTATAGAAAATACTTCTTGAATATATTTTACAAGCAGTGAATTAAGTATAAGAGACTGTATTCCTGTGGCCCACTACTCCAAGCATTTGTACAACTTTTGATTCATTGCAGTTTCTATCAAAATTTGATACCGCGTTTGATTTCACGTTCAGTTATCATATTTGACAGAATATCAGGAGCACAGAATACAACAGAAGCTAGCTTCAGCAACACTATTTAAAATAGTGCTCTTCATTCCACAGCACTCTCATAGACAACTTATTTATCAGCATTACTTCAACAAAAATAATCTGCAGCTACTTCTTGGTTGAATAAGAAGCTATTTTATACAGCCCAAGTACTCAAAAGAGCATCCCCCTGTTTGGCACTGCGCAATCCTCTGAAGATTTAAGTAAAAATCAAAGCAGTTCAAGCTCGTGAATAAAAGGCTAAATAATTTTACAAGCATTTTAAAATCACCAAATGGATTTCTTAACCGTACCTTCAGCATTTCACAACTTGTAACTGCCTCAGGATTTAGTACATTAAAAAATAAACACAGACTTTAATACATATATATATAAATATATATATATATATATAAAACCAGGAAAGCATAGGGGAAAAAATAGTCTTAGTACCTTGACTTTTAGTCTAGGTTTTAAGTGTCTGCTGAGTGGAAGGAACTGAAGTCACTAAAGAAAGCAAGTAAGACTAAGATTTTTTTTTAAAAAGAGAAAAAAAAAAGAAAAGAAAAAAAAAAGGATTTTCTAGTTGTACTGTGCATAAATGTAAGTGAAACTAGAAGACGGTTTCACAGTAGTTTCAACCAGAGACAGAAGCAAAACCTACAGAACTTCAAGCCCATAGTTTAGCACCATCATAGTTTAGCATGTTCATTAAACACAATGCTGACTTCTGTGTTCTAAAAATTCTAAAACTATTCAGCTAGATGGAACTTCATCTGAAAACTACATGAGGTAAGCAGACAAGAAACCTGAGAAAAAGCAGTCTTCAAAAAGTATTTAATATTCTGTCAAATATGAGTTACTTCAATAAATATTTGTAAGTTCTTAAAAGAAAGAAAAACTGAGTGGAGAAGAGGAAATTGTAAAAATGTAAACGCATTGCAGGAAAATAAACCACAGAATACCTACCTTGTAAGACTACATGTTACTAAAGCAAACGTTAACTAAAAATCTGCCCTAATTAGATAACAATAAGAAAATAAAGTAGCGTGAGAAGTTCTTCATTTGGAAAGCACAGTTTTACAGTGAATTGGAAAAAAAGCCCAAAAAACTTAAGAGCAACTGCTACCAAAATGTTGATTTTTTAGACCAATCAAATGCTCACCTTGTAGATTAAAAATTCTATTAAATTGTTTATTTTATACATCATGCCTGCTTTCTATACAGCAAAAGTTTGAATTAAAAATGTACTTAATCATAACAGTTCATTTTTCATATGGAATGAAACATTTTGCATAATCATACCCTAGATTTGCAGAAACGTTGAATAAATTTCATAAGCAAGCCAGAAGAGAGAAACCGACTGAAACCACAGACACTGTATTCAACACAAGAGTTCAAACCAGAGGTGTACTACATACCAAGGAAATACCTAAAGGCAGAATCAGAACTGACAAAGCTTGTCAGTGAAAATTACCCACACACGATTTTATACCGAATGAATGATACCACCACTTTTAACCAAAAGAGACAAAGTTGTTCAAATACAAAATGAATTTCCTTGAAAAATGTGTGAAGTGCAACTTTTTCAGGTTTGCCTTTTGACTAATGAAGGACCAAGATACCATTCAGGGACTGAGAGATTACGATGTACAAAAGACTTTTTATTTCGACCCCCAAATATTTCCAAGTTCGTTAGCTATCCTTCTTTATCTGGAAATGGGGAGATGGCACACTAGCAGATTTAGTACGAGCTTTTCTTACGGTTATGCTGACGGCAAGAGCAGTACTGCTCCTTAGATGTATTTGATTACTTTAATGGGATTTTATCCCATTGAAGTTTGTTTCACACGTGGTTTGTGAAGGAAAAAGATTTATTTAGCACATACTCTGGAATGGCACACATGATTTTGACAATACCTTCTAGAACCCAAAAAACATTTAAAATCCTTAGAACCTGAAGGCTCTGTTCTGTCAATCACTCCAATTTTAGAAATAGATTATAAAAGTTATACTACAAAAATATTTCATCTTCATATCAATCAATGGCTGAAAGATTCAAAGACTCTCCTTCTAATAATGAAGTTATATTTCGGGGGGGAGCGTGAGCCTTTTGTATATCTTCAGGAGTAATGCAAGCTCCAAGGTAAATATTTGGAGGTTGTACATCAAGAGCCAAAGGGAAGTCTTGCGACTTTACAAACAACTCCTGATTCATCAAGGCAAAGAAATAATCGTAAAGAGGAGAACAAAACCAGCAGCAAGGCTTGATTTTTCCAAAGAGAAGAATGTACAAATCAAGAGAAATTATGATAGATAGAACACAAGAACTTGTAGTAAGCCAAACTAAACAACAGAAATCTTTTGAAAACTGTTTTCCCCCCTCCCCATTCCAAAAGAAAGCACTCAAAAAGAAACAAGAAACTAATTTTTTAGGATGAGAAAGGTACAATAAAGAGTTGCATTTCCTACTTAAATAAGCAAAACCTGCAGCTGGTTTGCTAGACATCTATTGCTGCAGGTTCATCAGGTTCCAGTTTATAGGAGAATCGTCTGCAGCAAAGGCTATTGAGAGAAATGCCACACCTGTTGACCCGGGTTGGACTACATCTTCCCATCAGTCGTTCCAGCATTCTTCTAACAGATGTGCATGCTGTTTCCCCATCTGAGAAGCAGCACATGGAGTCCAAGCAGTTGATACCTGAACCTGCCTCAGTAAGCTGGAAGGAAAAGAAAAAAAAAAATTAAAATTAGTACTCAGATTTTAGCAATGAGATGTTATCAGAAAGCACTTAGGAAAAGCAGGTTTTCTAAAAGTTAAGAGTGTTGATTATTTTTCAATTTTATAGAATTACAATGACGAATAACATTACCATTTCCCTTCCTGAAGTCTATCTATACTAAAATCTACGCAATGGTTGAATGCAGCCTTGGTGAGGGTATGGAAAATGTTTAGCACCGTCTCTGCTTAATGTTGGAAATAAACTGGTCAGCAATTCTCTGTTACAGCTATAGTGCATCTGTGGAGCAGCACATCACAGTTTGAGCTGTGATGCCTTGATTGACCTCAGCAAAGGTGTAATTTATACAAGCTGCAGGCCTGTCCTATTTTAAGGGAAATTATCAAGAGAAAGCTTCAGACCAGGGCAGCTGAATACAGTGCAGCTACCTGACTGTAAATAATAATTTTTCCTCAAGAAATGTAGAACACAACTTCCTATAATAATTTATGTTATTTCACTACCATAGATACCCTTGGCCTGGTAAGGAACAAAAGCACATTCCTGATTTGCAGATATCCTTTCTCTAAATGCAAAGAAGGCTGATGTTAGAAAGGTTCAGTCATGTTCATGCCAGCATGAAGAGTAATTCGACATTAGCATAATAAACTTTCTATTGTTCATTCTTTGTAGGTGAGAAAGACCCAGACAAAATGAAAGCAGTAATACACAGGTGTATGGGTTCACGTTACGTGCCATCTATCAGTGCGCTCCTCTTATTTTTGCACGCTAGTCAACCACAGCGTAACTACAATCTGACTAAAAACTAGTACTGTTGGAAAGAGAACGTCCAAAACCGATTTCCACGACCTTCCCAAAAGGAAATAAAAACGTGGAGTGTGGGGATGCTTTTAAATTTAATTTGAAACTTCCCATAAGAGCAACCTTTCAAACAAATGCTGAACACACAGGATAGATTTAAACATCCGTTATCCTCATTTCACTCTTGGACACCAGTGAATGAAGAAATCTGGGAGAAGGCATCTTTGTCTATGATAGGACACAGCTCACTTCAGAGCTTCTCCCAGTTTTTCCCTGTGTGACCGAGACTTTGGTTTCCAATCCCAGTTTCTCTCATGCCACCCACACTTGCCCAACATCACAAGGAAAGCAAAGAAATTCAGTTTCCTATGGGAATGGTTTACTATGAGTGGACACATTCCTTCCTAATCCCCCCACAGGCAACCGGACAGATTACAGCTTCATAACAGAACAACTCCAATCCCAAAAGAAGAGGCAGCTAACAGGAACAAGAAGTGTTTGGAAATCCAAGAGAACAACCCCAACTGGTAGGAGAAGGGGGGAGCACATGCGCAGAACTGGTGTTTCCATGCGTCTTTTCCTAAGCCTGCCCATTCCTCAGCTCTGTTCTGCATTCCCCATGGTCCCTCCAGATCCTCCCAAGACACTGCTTCGTATGATGCTTACAGTACTTATACCTAGGAGGCCATGAATGAGTACAGGCAGATTGCACACTTCTGACTAACCCGCACTCATCTGGGAGGTCTTTTGGACACAAAATTAACATTTACTAATGACCTGAGGGACAGGAGCAGAAGCATTGCAACTGACAGGTCTAAAAGCGGCTCTGGTTAAAACCAAAACAAACGACACAGCTCAACAGCGCTTGAGTCCCTGAACGCCCTAGTTTGATGACCATATGGTCACAACTGTACTGTCACAGAAGACACCAAGATGAGGAACAGCACAATTTGCAGCACTGCAGTACTAGGGAACAGGACCTTCACAGCCACTTCATACTGCGCTCACAGCGTATCAGACAAGAAATGACACAGAGCAGAAGGAATTCCTGTTAGGAGGTCAGAAAGCACACTCCCTGCTGCACATGCAGTGATCTTCACAGTTGCATTCACAGCCATACAGAACAAACTCTCAACATTCCTACACCTAGGATTTCAAAAGGAGTATTTAGTCCATCCATTTTCTTGAAGCAGACCAAGCAATACCTTTAAAGTTACTGTAAAAGGTCATATTACAGTGGTTGTATGTGGGATCGCATGGACCAGGGGGATCTGCCGACCCAACAATCTTAGATATTATTCAAAGCGGGTAGGCAGAGGAATCAAGAGTAACCCAAACTGCTTTCCAAGGAATGAACCCTCAGCTCTGGATATTGGAGCACTGGTGTCTCTTCTTCACTAGAATCTCCTTTGTTCTTCTCAAGTTAGATACTCACAAAAAGCTAGGATCATGCTTGAACCACAATTTATGGAAAAGTCAATTATTACCCTTTTAAAAAAAACCAGCAAATGTGACCTTACATAAGCCTGGAAACAACATTTGTATTTTATCAAACTCATGGTTAAGCGTAAAGTAATACTGGGAGAACATCAAGGACAACATAAAAATAAATTCAGTTTTATGTGTAGATACATTGTGTATCACTGCCTGGTGAGCATGGATTTTTACATTTATATCCACTACCTGGAAGGAAGGAAGATACTTTTATTATGCTATAGAGTCCTTTCTCTCACTTTTATCTCTGTGGCAGACAATTACAATCATAGCTTTATATCAAAGTAAAACCTGGCATGGTAAAGCAGTAGAGCATAATGGTCTCTGAAGACCTGCAACAAACCCTCAGGAAACAAAAGGCAGGAGAGACAATGGTTTAAAAAAAATTAGTAAATATAGAGAAATATCTGATAGTATTGGTATTTGGGCTGCAAATAAAGTAACACATTTTCAGAAGGTAAGATCTGGATCACAATAAACGTAATACTTTATATGATAATGGCCCATTTCATGTAATAAATCAAAAAGCAACTGAAGTGCAGAATTAAAGAATGATTCAGCTTGATAAGAAAAAATGGAACCCATACATATGATGCAAATTTTCTTGTAGATACCAAAAATATGGGTATTTTTGAGATGACTCCATGACTGTCTATATGATATATATAAATATATGTATACACACACATTAGGGTAGAGTGGGAGTACTACCTAGTGAACGTAAGAACTGTCGGGTAGGCTAGATGGATCTAGCAGTTGCCTATTGTCCTCCCCTCTGTGCCTGCTTTCAGCAAAGTCACATGCTGAGCTGACTGAACCCTTATCTTCTTCCATCTAGAAGGACAGAAAAGCAACAAATCTTATAAAGCACCATGCTTGCATCGCTTTAAAACAATTACCATTTTTAAATGAACTTTCATTTTACAGATCTGTTCTTGAGAGAACAATGCATATTTACAAAGTAAAGAAGCAATTTTTTCAAATTAATCAGTGGATCAAACATGGTTTATCAGTGCACAAGTATCAGAAGTGTTCGGTCTTTTTGCGCACCACAGACTACAAAAGGGGAAAACGATCATTTCCGTTTGCTTGTCCTATTACAGGGTATTCTATATGCCACAAGACAGACATTTCAAGTAAACATTTAATCAGACTGAAATATACAGCTGGGTGGGACTTTGTTAAATAGAAAATGTATTTAATCTTGTACATCAAGTTAAAGAGCACCACAGCATATTCTCCTGAGCCCAGGTCCTAGCTGTCAATGTGTCTGATGCCACAGAGGCATTTCAGAAAATATATGTGAGATGGTTACTATTCTACAATTAAATTAAAACTTGCTCCCTACTATAAAGCTCACTTTCTTTAACCCTTAATATACCGTATGCCAAAACCCCAAACAATTTGATTTAGAAATATATATAAAAAAAAAAAAAAAAAAAGAGAGAGTGTTGGCATCTAACAACTTCACTGGCAGTTACTTTTTCAAGTCGTCTACTTTTTGTACTCTTCACCTCTTTCAATCAAATAAACCCACAACTGCCAAACTATTTTGTTATTTCAAAGCCATTAAGGCAAAAGTATCTTCAGGTAAGTAAGTACGTGCACTTTTGTGACAGAACATAAATATGAAATACTCTATTCTCCTCTCATTTATTCCCTCTTCCTGCAATAGATTCTACGGATTAGCTATGCTAATGCAATATACAAACCTGTAAAGGAAGAAATTTCCCTTGTTCAAGGTTTAGTATATTAGGATGTTCTGGTATACTTCACTAGTGTGAATGCATGTTTGCACTTGACTAATCTTTTTGGAAATTGTATCTTAATTACAGAAAACATATGCTGTAAAAGGAACAGAAACCTGTCTGTTCTCAGCTTCTACACAGCTGGTCTGGATCAGATATGAAAGCTCTTAGGAGGGGAATTCTATGAAACAGTAACTACAGGAAAAAATTCAGACAAGTAACGAAGGCCGTAAAGCCAGGACCAGGAGTCTGGAGTTCTGGAGACAGCTGAAGAAAGCAGATCTGTTCAGAGATGAAGGGAAAACAAGGCAACAACAGTCCTACGGGCCTGCAGATGGGGAAAGCACGGGGTCTCGGCTGTGCTATGGCAAATGCTACAGTATGAGAGTCCCAGATATAATGTTATGCACTGACAGCCTTCCCTGTAAATAAAAACTTGTGTTTTACATTTCCCTAGTATTATGTACAGTCATAACACACTGTCCAAGGGTAAAACCTCTATAAACAGTTAATCCCATCAGTTAGTAGAATTAAAACATCTATCTGAGCAACACTTCTCACACATGTTTTGTGACAGTTCCTATAAAGCACAGAGACACATATACATACATACACACACAAAACTTTGTTTACAAAGAAAAAACTGAAGTGAGATACAATGGGGCCCAGTTAGTACCCTAAAATGCACATTTCACATGTTCCAAGAACAGGAGAGATGGCTACAGAGGAAAGTAGTAGTATTCAGTCAGTCCCCAGATAAGCATAAAGCCTGCACCTGACCTCTGCTGCCTGATTCCTCATCATCCCAAGTTACAAAAGTGACAGTAAAGTTCAGAGGCGAGAGTTTAACAGGCACACACAAGACTGCATTTCTGACCTAAAGGAACGACACGGACACTTAAAAGACCCACCTCAAAACTCTTAACTATATATCACAAACGTACTTTATATAAACTTGGAACATTTTTTGCACCCTGTGAAGCCTATAGACATAACAATTTATTGTAACATCATACTTGTCTTTTAATTCACATTCACAAAGGTATTTTTTTGTGTATCAACAGAACGGTAAGCACATTTGCAACACAAGACGTAACTCAGTTTAACCTGGTGATACACTTCTTCTAAGGGTTTTAATATATATTTAGTAAACTACAAAAAACTGCCAGCGTTGTTCATCAATCCACGTGCATTCTGCAGTCACAAGGGACGCAGCTACTGGGTGGGCATGTACAAAAGAGGCGTGACAGAATTAGCTGCTTCCATCTACATTCACCATGCAGCTCTTTTGTTTCATGTTCTTAAGAGTTCTCCTTGCTTTCTCTGCTCTATGCTTTTGCAGAACAGCTGCCCTGACCACCACAAAAACTAACCCATGGTCTTCACTCCAAATTCTTTGTTATTTAGTATAGTGAAGTGAGTAGTTTCCATCTGCAAACTTATTTTCCTTTTTATTGTTTTAGGTAAGCATCCATAGGATAGCTTCCCAACTTTGTTCAAATGAAGAACTAGAGAAACCAAAGTCCTTGTTTCTTTCTTGTTGCACTTTACAACTTCAACTGCACAGTGTAAGGCACTCTGTGCTTTTATTTCAGGTACCTTACTATTAGATATTCAAGCGTAAAAGTTCTGACATACACGAGAATTGGATTTGCATAATCATTTGTTACTCAGACAAAATAACTTTCCCATTTTTTCAACCCTTTCCCTAAGTGTAATATGAAGAAAATCCCCTCAAAGTTAGCAAGTGTTCTCCTGTTTTTAGTATTTTAGTAACTACAGTGCTACATTCCTAGACAGCTTTATTCTTCTTTCACCCTCCAGTTGCATAACCCTTAAAATGTGTTCAGTTTTGGAAAGTTTAACGGAATCTTTTGTAATGAAATCTTTGGTGTAGATATCATGCACCACGTAATTCACTTTAATAATGCAGTGAGAAAACAGAGATTTACTGGAAACATATTTATCCAGAGTTTTAAAAATGTAACTTATTTACATGGCACGGATAAACCAAGAATTTTAAAAGCTAACTTGTACAAGCTTTTGCACAGGAAACTGCAATGTTGCTAAGTTTACTAAAATTCAAGAGGTATATTGCAGTTTGCCTGTTTTTAAGCTAGTAAGCACTGAATTTAAAAACCAAACAAACCAAAATCATCCCACCGCTACCTCCCTGGGATGTTTGGAAATCTAAGATGGTTATGTTTCACACTGGGACAACTAACAGCTAAACATAACAGCCATTTCAAGTTTTGCCTTGCAAAGGCATAGCGTGCTCCCAGAGGAAATACAAAGCTTTTTCTCCACCCACCCCTCTCTTAAAAGGACTTGTATCACCCATTTCAATTAACCACTTAACTTTCTGCTAATAGTTGACAATGTCAGCTTCCTGTCTCCCACTTTTCCTCAGTTAAACAGCAATTAACCCCCCAAAATACAGTTAGTTGGTTCTGCTAGCACCTATTTGCATGTATTTAAACAACAGTCACCTAAAAAAAAATATTTGAAAGTAATCAGGTCATTGCATTAAATTCTTGTTACAAAATACAGCAATAGATAAGGGTGGGATAAAACATCAAACAGGTTGAGACATCATTGATGCATAAGAATGTTTTCGTCTTACAAAAGAGAATCAGCATTTGAAAGGATTTCACGTACTGAATTTAACGCATTTCAAGAGTTTCAGAATCATAATGGTTCACCTATCACAGACACATGTATGCTTTGCTATTTTTTTGAACAATTTTCTAGGACTTTGTAGCCAAATGCCTTTAGGAATATGTAACTATACACATTGAAAACAAACAACACTCAGTTTATAGATGCACAGAACAAACACAAAAAGCCTTAGCCGCACAAGTGTATGTACAACCCAAACTTAAAAGCATTTTCTGCGCTTTCAACACACGTGAAAGCAAATTAAAATGGGCAAACAACTTGCAAGAAATCGCTGCCTGAAAGACATGGACCTTCCTGTCACAGCCTCAGGGAGCTGAAATTATCCAACATGCAAACAGCACTGTTATTTTGATCATAAAGAAATTAAAAGCATTATAATCATGCTAGAAACTGTGATTATTTAACAATGGATGCAAGAAGAGCTAAATCTGTATTCTGAAAGTTGAGCATCATGCTAGGGATGTTTTTTCCTAAAAAAAGCACGTCCAATACATGCTACTTAGGAGAAGCATTTGGCTCAAAACCACAGAGCAAAGCCAAGAAATAACCAAACTGAATATATCTGCACTAGAGGTATTGCCCTCTCAACCCACTAACATTCATGCCTCTTCCCATCTCTCTCAGCACTGGTTAGTTCACCTTCAGCATGCATAAGAGTTGATGAGGAACTGTCCCTCCTACTCTACCTAATTTTGCTCAGCTGATTCCTTGCCCTGGACAATGGCTGCAGTGCGATGAACTCGTCACTTAAAGCAACTCTGTTGGAGTACATCTACAATTGGACAGAGAAGGGATGGAACATACATGTCAGTAAGTAGCAGCAGTAATTTTCTAAGAGAAAGACACAGGACAAGACATTGTTATTTAAGTGGAATACACACCATATACAGAACACAAGCCTGGTACCTTCAGGGCAGCTCCTGGGATCATCACGGCCAGCTACTGTTTGGTAGGACCATTCTTACGTGTACCTTAACTTTCACACTGAGAAAAAAGGCCTACACACTTTTACATCTATGCTTCACCAGTCATCTTTATTCAGTATTACCTTCTCCCCTCAATAGTGCTGTTTTACCCCAAAATTTTTTTTTTACCCCAAAATTTACATTTTGATTCAGATTTACGTTACTGTCCACTTCCTCCCATACGATTCTGTATCAGGCCTGAAGTCAGAAATGACCCAGAAGCTACTGCAGGGCAACGAACCTAAGTCAAACACAACAGAATGCATTTTCTTCAAGGCCAGCAAAAAAAATCTTGGAACACACACACACAAATTACACGCATACACCTTAAGTGCATTAAGAAAGGTAAAGTTAAACAAATTCATCCCTTTATAAGACTCAACTCATACTTGTCTGTCAAATTTTTCATATACTGACTTCCCAAAATGGAACAGAGGGGTTTTTTAATTTGTTGTGACACAACAATATTTATATTTTAAAGTTTATTAGCAGAATTTCTTAAGTGTTTCTCTCTCACACCAGTTAAATTTCTTTGCTATCTCACGAATAACTTAGCTACATGTAACATCTAACTGATGAGAGACAGACTGACTGTTGATGCTATAACCTTACACCGAATAAGAGATATAAACTCAAGTTCCTTATATACTGTGTGAGGTAGAAGCCTACACATACAATGAATTCAGAGCACTAAGTTGGGCTACTTGCACAACTTGTGTGCTCTTAAGTTTCTGAAAAATTAAAACAATACAAGCAAACATTTTCAGTTGAGAAACCTGTGTTTTGCCCACTGCTCCTGGGAATATTTCAGAATTTAAATGATGGTGGACAGAAACAAACAACCTAACTAACTCTGATTTAAAAATCACTGACCGGTTCACGTAACAATTTATCTTGACTTGATAAAAACTTGGTAACTGTAAACTAAGGTTTTTCTTTCCTCCAATAGGCAAATACACTAATTTAGTCCTACAATTAAAAATAATTTAAAAGATTCATTATACAGAGGGTGTACCTACACTACAAGAAACGCATTTAAAAGGGCACATACAAAGTTTCACTCTTTCAATGACTTCCACAGAAAATTCCTTAGCATTTAGGACAAAGACATTCTCCAAACTCATTCTATCTGAAATTCGGAGTCCTTGCTCTGCTTTGAAACTGAAAGAAAAATATTTACTAGAATTTTTTTAAACAAATCTAATGAGACATAATAATGAAAGAAGCATTCTGTTACTTCTTGACAATAAATGTGGCAAGTTGGTCATCTGTTCATCTTCATTTATGTCTACTTTCTCAATCCAAGAGCAGCCGATGAAATTCATTGGAGCTGATTATCCCATTAAGAGTAAGAGTGGGAAAATCTCAACAGATTAAACATCAAGAAAAGGAACAAAAGGGAGCTTTCTTTTTGCAAGTACATTTTTAACTATGATTTCACCACCAGACACAGAGAAACCACTGAAAGGCTGCCGAAGCCTTTCTAGTCAAATCTGATTTTAGATACCTCGCCTTCGCAGTATCAGCAACTAAGTGTTTTCAGAAAAAAAGTGTTTTAGTAAACAAACCCTAATGCTGACACTGTCAAATGGTAAAGTATAATGGGAATAAGCGGGGCAGGGGGGCAGCTGACTAACAGATGCACAAAGCAAAAACCCCATGGCTATGAATCCAGCTATAGCCACAGGAAAGTTGTTAAAAGGCATTCATCAAGATTCCTTCTTAAAAATAACAAGTCCAACTGTGTCCTTGAGGACACAACCATAACGGAAGCAAACTGAACGCTGAAATTCTTTAAAATCGATTCAGAAAGGAAGAGAATGCAACAAGAAGCATACAGATTAAGCTAGGGAAAAATCATGCAGGCTTTTTTGTTTTTAATTCAAGCACTTTGGGAACATGAGAAACCTCAAAAACCATACCAGTACACTGTGCCAAACAGAAACAGCTGATGTACAGGATGTACAGGAAGGAAGGAAAAGGGAACAGTTCAATAAATATTGCCACTAGTCTTTGAAGGAAAAACAAAAAAAGTATCATTGCCTAACTCTTCCTAAATCAAGACTCTTTAATCCCAAAAGTGCACTAACATTCAATCAAGAGGCTTATCAGGTCTAGTTGAACAGTCTTCTGAAAGCCGTAGTTATTTACCTTGGCTTTTAGCTACTAAATTCCAAGACCAGAAAAAGCAGCTAATATTCCAGTTTTGAGAAGGGACTAATGGGGCATTTTGGCTAGCAATAGGTTTGTTGGCATGTTGATCCTAGCCAAATTAAGAGAATGATTCACATGGATTTGTAACACACAAATTAGAAGGGTAGTGTAATTTCAGTAAATCAACATGCACTTACATCAAAGTAATTCCAAGCCTAGATGCTGAAGGTAACAGTACTGATGTAACGTAGTTAAGAGTTCTGTATGGCACATCGCTCAGTGTAATTTGGATTTCGCAACTAGGACACCACAAAATCATTATGGCACACAAATGCACTAAAACCTGCTAACAGGTGGCAGAACATAACTGCATACCAGGTATCTTTGTCAACTGGATTCTTGATCACTTTCACTTCTTCTTGGCCCTATGCTACTTGACCTCTCATCAATTAACTGGAAGAAACCAACATAATCACTTGCAGATGAGAAAAAGATGCAGAAGATAAGAAGTTATGAACATATACTATTTTGTTAACTGAATACAGCTGGGGGATTCATTATTCCCATACTTGGTAATGATGAATGCTGTGCTGGAATACTGTGTTCACTGGTGAAATCCAAAATTCAAGATGAGATTGAGGAATGGTGAAGATTATAGGAGAAACACAAGAATGATTAAAAGACTGGAAAATAACCTTTTTGACAAGAGATGCAAGTCCGCTCTACTTATCAGTAGAAAATTAACTTGATCACAAACCGTGACTAAAACAAACACCTGTTAATAGAAGGCTTTTCAGTTTAGCAGAAAAAGTATAAAAAGATAAAATGCTGAAAAATGAAACCAGAGACAGTAACTATTAGAACAGTTGGGTGACTGTTGGATGACTTCTTCATAACTGTCACTAAAAAGAAGAAAACACTCCAACATAGATGAGACATTTACGTAAAAGACAGCCTAATTTCAACAGAGTGATTTCAAGGAGTTTTTGTAGCCTGTGTCAGGCAAAAGGGAGATTCTATGATCACAGCATATCTTTAGACCTCTTCTATGAATTTATGACAACGCCACATGGATCATTACCTTTAATTACATAATCAACAATCAAATACATAGCATATGATATAATCAAGAAATACTAATTAAGACAAGTCCTACTAGTTTTTAAAATTGTTTTCATCCCATTTTAAGAAATATTCAGTGTCAATTAGTTGAAGACAGAGCTTCTAATACCTAGACAAAAGTGAGAATGTTACCATCTTTAAAGCAGTACAAAAATGCGCAGTATGATATTCTCATACCATTGCAAGCTGAGATGCAAAAGACTGAGTGACCCCCTTATCAGTTAAATATAATTTCTTTGTAAAATGGTGTCCTCATTTTTGTAATTTTAAATTAACTATTATGTTTTGAAATGAGAACACTTCTACGCATTAAACATGACAACAATTAAAGAGGATAATTAAATACCACAGGAAAGTATTTAGTTTACAAGACAGATTTCAGAAAAATCGTTCCTTAAGCTATTATCAGGTTGGGTACAAAAGCATAACATTACCTGAGCTTTTTCAGTACTTGTTGGTTGTAGATGTCTGTACAGCACTTTCTTCACAACATCAATAAACAAACAAGCAACTACTATGAGGATTATGGCAAACCAAGCAGAACCACTTGACAACAGTTGAACAAACACAAAGTACATGTCCTGGGTATGTAAAAATGGCCTGAAAAGTTAAAAGAAGTGGCAATTACTAAAAGGAACTTCTAGAAAGCACAGGCAGGCTCAAGTGTATCTTATTTTACATCAAGCAGCAAGTCTCTTAGGATGCAGTTACAACTGCATGGTGTGCATGAAGTAGTCTAGCAATGTGTTGGACCTGACCCACGAAGAAACTCTGGGGAAGTAGGGTACCAATCTTTGGAGGGAAATGTTCTGTTTTAGTTTTAAATTGTGTTGCAGGAAATCAATCACTATCCTGTCCCTCCAAGGCTGCTCTGAATCACTTTACTGATGCAAACCCCAGCACCTTCATTTCTGTTGCAAACATTTACCTATTATATAGCATCTTAGGGAACATATCTACTTTTTAGAAACAAAAATGCCTTTATAGTCACAGGCTGTCAGAGACAAGTAATGCCTGTCTTTGAGCACAGGACAGCTTAGTAGCATTGCTCAAAATTTCTAAAAGAACCACCAAAAGCAAGCAGCCGCTCTATATTTAAAAATTTATTTTCCAACACCTGTCACAAAATTCAGAGGAAGACTGTAGAACATAGTACTTCAGTGTGTTTTCATAGCTTCATCTATCATATGTGCTATAGAGGGGGGGCGGGGAAGGAAATCACTTACCAGATAATTCCCCCATAAAACAAGGAGAATATGAAATAAAATACAATGGATCCCCAAGTAACAAAATGGTTTATCCATGTCCAGAAGTGAGTTTCTAGTGCCATCTAAAACAAAGATAACTTCAATGAACTTCCTTTTTCCCCCCACTTCACGGAGATTTATAAATACCAGTCTGAACATACTTCGAGAACTTCCATTAATTAATTCCAAGAATTAAGTATTGAATATCGTTGTAACACCCAAAAACTACAACAAAAAACTTTAACCACCATTGAAACCAAACACAAAAAACACTTACCTGGAATCCTCAAGAATCAATTACTTCCATACACCTTTTGAATCAATTTTAAATTATTGCTCTATTTCATATTTGCCTATATATCCAAACACAGAGAGTAGTAAGTTTAACATCATACCTTCATCGTAACAGTTATAACCATAACGGTGAAGACCAAAGTACCAAATGTCCAGTTTCCAAACATCTAAGAAAATGGTTCAGCAAAGATCATGGAAGGAAAAAAAGAAACACCAGTTAAGAGCATTCACGGTAAGTTAAGATTCTTCTCAGGTCAGCTACACTAATGAAACAAGTCTGTGGACATAAGCTTGTGACAACTAATATCATGAAAAAGCAAGTAGGATAGAACACAGACTACTAGAAAAAAAACCAGAGCTTATAAGAGCAAAATTCACAACCCACAAGTCATCTTCCTTCCTTCTTGGTTCAGAACATATCACCACAAAGGCTACATGAATACGAAGAAAGTCCAAAACAGTAACATGAAATGATACGAAAATGAAGATACCCATTTGATCAGTTAAGTATACCCCCCCAACAGAACGCAAGTTCTGGGTGGAAGGTATTCATTAACATAAGTGCAGAGCACTTTGAGTTTGAACATTTCCAGATCATTTTTAACATGCAGCATCACCTGAAAGTTCACTTTTTACCCCAAGCACAGTTTTAAAATTCAAAAATAATGGCGCCATTGTATTTTTTTCAAAGAAAATTCTAACGAAGACACTTTGTTTCAAGGCTAATACAAACAAAATCAAGCTTCAGTTCTAAAACACTGTATCCGTCAGTTTTGTATTCTCTTGCCTATGTAAATTAAACTATCAAAACTCTGAACAAGTTCTACAACAATAAAATCTCAGCTCTGACAATCAAGCAGGGATGCTGAGTTTGTCATCTATCTACACACATGCTACTCAGACGCTGCCGTTCTACAACAGGTCCAACTGCTCTGCTCCTGTAAGCAGTCTGGGTGCTGTAACTGAAGACGCTGCTGTTTCACAGTTACTTTTGCCACTGACATACTGAACAATGATCACAACCTCAACTCCTTATTTACTGGTAGCAAACTAAGCAAGCAAGGAGAAAGGTACCACATGCAGACAGGCAATCAAAGTCATCCTAGAGTTGATTTGTTAGTACAGCACAGAGGCATGGAACTGGGATTCGCACATTGTAGTCCTTGTTACAGAGCTCTGACAAAAAAAATCCCAACAGCCTGATGACAGATCTCACAACTGCTTTACTCATCTTTACACAGGGTACAAAACTGAGGCAGCCATAAGCCTGGCTTTACTGATAATTTCAAGCATCTTAGCTATAACATGTCTTCTGAAGCCTTCTATTTACTTTTCACATGGACAGCAAAGTTTAACAAAGCAACGTGCTTGCTGTTAACTGCTCCAATAATAATCCTGAAGTAAAATTAGACTACTGCTCCTGAGTGACCCGTGAAAGAAAGTGTCTTTGCTAACACTGTTCTCAATGGCCACAGAGTTAGAATGCAACACACAAATGGATTCTTGCCACCATTATATTTTTGAACACATATACACTGTGGATGCTGCATCTTCTAATCCTGTGAAGTAACAGATACAATATTTTGTATCTCCTCCTCTTCTAAACTCTTACCATTTGCCTGTTAGGTTTCAATATCTGACGACATGCACAGCATGAAAAAGGGGGGAGAAAAAAGAACTAAAAGATCAAGTTGTTGCACAATGTGTTGAGGTAAACCTGACAAGCCACCAGCATTAACAGATTATTTACAATATCTTCTATTCTGCTTTGCTCCAAACTGAGAACTTGGAATGAAAATGTGAGGTCTTGCACTAACACTACCCTGTATCACACATTCGTACAAAGTGATCACTTCTTGAGGACTTCTTATGAAAAAGCACTCAGCAATACACAAGTTTTTCTTGTCCTTAACTTTGGCTTTTTCAGGCACACATTAGATTTGCAATATACTTTATGCACAGCAGGTATTTCACTGCAACACACAGTTTACCAGTTCCAATAACCATCTTTCAGCAAACACATGAGAGAGAAAGAGTAACTCCAAATAAACGCTAAGACTTTTTTTTTTAAGTCACCATCACAGAAAGCATGAGAAGTCAAAGGGCATCTGAAAGATTTACTTCTAGTATGCTCATTCATAAAGTATATTTTTAAAAAATCTTGAGGTTAATTTATACAAGAAACCAGTAAAAGAACTTTCTCCACCAAGTCTAAATCAGCACAGTGGTCTTGATTTATAGAATATAATCCGTTCCCCAAACTAAACATCTACCACTAAATACAATGAAAAGCCTGTTCCTGCCTTGTGGACATTTACTAAGCAATTCTGAAGTGAGGTGTTTTGACAACTAAGACAGATGCAGAGAAAATGCACTGGATCCATAGTGTAAAATTACTTCATTAGAAGAGCACCAAAGATCCTTTACCAATTTACAAGAACTTCAAAGTCACATAGCTTGTAACAAGTAACAAGAGAGGGCACACACATACCTCAGTTGTAAGAGACATTTTAGTCTCAAGCATAACTACGTTAATGATCTTATCAAACATCTCATTATGAAATGGGTACTGCCGCCAGCTGCACCACTCCCCCTTTACTGCTCCTTTCCCTTCAGGGATGCCACCCACCACCAGTTCACATGCTTTCTGATTTTAGTCACTCAAGACAATTCTGGCCACTGTCTGTACATCATTATACGGAAATCCTTTTTTTTGGCTAAACTTCTTGAGCTCATGCCCATTCCCTATCAACCGGGTGACCACTGTGAATACAACATGATGCTATTTTTGTAGCTTGTGCCATAACTTGCAACTCTACCAAGCCCTACATGAAAATCAGCAAGCACTTCGTATCAGTAGTAGGAACGGCATGAGGGAAGCAAATGTGTTTTGGTATCACTACCCATAATAGTTTTATGAGGAAAGAAATCAGTATCTGATTACTCTAAATTGGGTTAACTGACTCAGGAAAAAATTGAGAAAGTGGGCTTGTAATGGTTTCATCCAACCTTTATAGAGTTTTTTGTGTATGATTTTTCCTGTGAACTTCAATTTCTTTAAAACAGAAAGTGTCAAATTAGTATTTGACGATTTCATTAAGTTACTGTCCTTAAAACATGCACTGAATAAAAGTTAAAGCAGCTTGCACCACATACTCTTTAAAATTTCTGAGTAATTGAAATAATACATCTTCAGAAGAAGCTTTAAGACTTTTGGCAACTTTCAGATTTAAGCCTAACTTTCTAACAGATGCTAAAGAGAAGCCACCGTTTGACACTGCAATTAAGTCCAACTCATTTTGAGTTCTGAATGAATGAATATAAATTCTCATATACTGAAGTTATGATGTACGATTTTGACAACACCAGTACACAAAATAAAACAAAGTTGAAGACAACCATAATACATTTATTTTCTTGAAAGATATGTTCTTCATGGACATACACTTTCTGACAACGTCTTACAGCTTTCCACACTAAGAAATGTTACTGTTGATAGCGCACATGAATATTTTCAAAGCATCTTTGGTAATTAAGTAGTTCACAAAAGTAAAAAATATTACATTTTTCTGAGACAAGAGGATGTTAAAAAAAAAAAAGAAAAGAAGTATCAGCAAAAATATAGTGACAGAATAATTCTTATGCTATTGTACCTGGCCATTTCCCAGCAGAGAAGTGTCTTCTCCCATTAGAAGATACGAGCCATAAAAGAAAACAAATGCATGAAAGAAGCCCAAGATGGTCCAGTAAAGAAATGGTTTAAACCCCAGATGGGCATTTTTACTGATGTCTCTGGAGAAATAAAAGAGATTTTGGATTTTAGATAGTCTTTATATAACCCATCAGCTATTCACATTGCATGACAGCTACTGCTTTGAATAAAAATGGCTTTCAACTGCACCAAAAAACATTTAATGAACGCTGACATACGAAAAAAATACATAAATCATGGGCAAAAAAAGAACTCTGAGCTCTTATGATTTGCCTCTGCTTTACCAAAGGGATCACCAGTGGCAAGGTTCTCCTTAATGGGTCAAATTCAGAATGTCACTAACTAGAACTCTTCTCCCTAGAGGTGGAGTTGCAAGAGGAAGAAAAAGCCACATCTTATGATACTTGCCCCTTGCTTTGCTTGAAAGACCTTTAGGAAATGAGAAGCATCTAAGAGACATCTCTTTTTTACAAAAATACGTACTTTTTTTTCTCCATAAAGCAGTATGCAGTGCAATACGCTACCACTGGGAGGACCATCTACTTCTACAGTAAATCACTTCCCCTCTTTGTAAAGCATTTTTTGTGGTGATTCCCCTAACCACAGTGTTCTAGTTTTTCATTTGTGTGTCTGACTGATCTTCTCCTCCTACATGTAATGGAGGAAAAGGCTGCCAATCATGTAAGCTGGCCAAGTGCTCAATTCTCTTCCAGTCTTAACACAACTGACATAAAAAGATGCTTCTCTTATAATACTTAGTACTAACTTTTAGGATGAAAACTATGTAGCTGCAGTTCTTCAAGATAATTACCAAAAACTGCAGAAGTTACAGATCAAAATACTGTACGAACACATAATAGCAAGTTCAGACTTCTGCATAGGCCACTGTTTTTCTAAATTATGTGCTACTATGACAACATATTGAAGATATACATACCGATAGAGCACAGGTTTACTCTGTAATACATGCGGATGCACATGCTGTTCAAAAAGACTGTATATGAGAACAGGCAAGGAAGTGAAACAAATATTGTACAAAGTCAGGTATACACTGTCATAGAGCGTCTGAAAATAGAAAAAAATTATTTTCAGTCTTGTAAAGAAAAAAGTTGTTTATTAAAATTTATAAGCACACTAATAGCAGCAACAGATCATTAATTATGTGAATTTACTAGTTAGAAAAAAAGCTATAATCACATAACCATCGAGCAACATCAAGCTATCAAATTCGGAAAATAAAGCTGGATATTTATTAAGTGTAAAATCTGTGCTGTTCCTGTGTAGTTCTTTCCCATTTTTTTAGTTATTTACTCCGAGTGTTTCATACACATCTACCAAGACAGAAGGCATCCAATACTTACTTGTTGTGAAAACAAACAGAAGAACTGATATAAAAATTGTGGTGTAATAAAGCACACATTCTGAAAAATGAAAAGTGAACAAAACAGTTAATCCTCAGTACAGGCCTCACAACCCTAAAAGAAACTGTTAACTCTTACAAGCTGGTATAAATACACAGGGAGAGAATAAAGCATTTCAGCATTTTACTTGGCAAAATGAAGCATTATGCTCTGCTCAAGGGCGTATTTTGTTCGTGCTTTGGGACAACAAACTGGAAAAAATATAAACTTAAATGTGCTTAACAGAAACATCTCATTATGGGAGTACAAGCAGTATTAAAGGAGGAGAAAATCCATCCATTTCCCCCTCATTTTCTTTTTAAGAATTTCTTTGCAAAATAGTTTCCACACTTCACTGAAGAAAGCCTGTGCCCTGCACACACAACTTTTTGCATGGGAGCAGACAAAACAGAAACCAAAACCTAACACCATGCTGTTATCTTTAAATGAAAGCAAACAACAAAAGATAAGAAGTGGTTTCATGGCCACTGCTAGAATCTCTGAATTTCCTTTAAGATAGTGAATTCTGACTTCTTATCAAAACTGATGATCAAGGAAAAAAAGAAAAAAAGGAGTGGCATGCCCCCACTGCTCTCTCTAACATCCTGCTTAAGCTCACCCTTGCTGCTCCCTGCCCACAGCTCCCAGGCAGGTACCCAGAGATAACTCAGTCCCTGGTGCTTAATTTCCTTGCAGCTTTCACCTGAGGATTTCTTAAGTCAAGGCTGGGACTGTTAAGTTTTCTTAAGGTGAGCCTGCTAGCAAAGAGCACGCTCTCTCCCTACACACTTTCTGTAGGCCCTTCCCTCCCTCAGCTATCTCCTGTGCTCCTCTTCCTTTAAGAAAGATGAATGGATTTGGTTCATATTAAATTAATCAAAAAAACCCGTGATACTTATACATCTTGCTAAAGAAACTCTTTAATTTCAAGGTAGTAATACTGCTTTCATAGAGCAAACATGTCTGCCTCTCAGCCTCCAGAAACTCAGTGTGGTATTTAAAAACTACTTCTAGGTGCAAGTACTAAACAATTTCACAGTTAAACTACAGCATTTGGTTGTGAAACATTACAAAAAAGCCTAGAAAACATGTTTGAACAAAGATATTTAACCTGTTCCCAACAAAAATCTTACATCTGAAATAAATTTCATGCTGGGAAAAGATTACACATTTTTCCATTAACTTACTGGCACTCTTTGAAGACTTACCTTATAAAAAAAGTACTGTACAAGGGTTGCTATTCTAATATAGTAAAAGTGCCCATGAACAAAAAGCAACTTGGAGAGGAATTTAAACCGTGCTATTGCATAGTCACTGTTTCTTACAGCTTGTCTTCCTTCCTTACCCATGATTCCTGTAATATTTAGGAAAGAAAACAGATTAAACCTTATAAAAATTAAGGTTTAAAATACCCAACAACATACACCTGAAGCTACTCTTCTGCACTTCAAGGTTATAAAGACTTCAGCATCTTTCAGTTCCAAAAGAAGGCATTATTCCTGACACTTAGAACTAAGGGAACTGCTCATTTGATGCTGATTCAATTAAAAAAAAATAACTCCTAAACCAAGCAAAAACATTAGCAATCCAACATCAGTTATAAATTTACTTAGTATGTTTTACTTAAAAGAGGTTTTTCTTAAGAGTACTTTCTGGGAATAATATATGACTCAACAGCAGAATAAAAGAAATGCTGTTCTTACAACAGTAGTTTACTGAATCTGATGGGCTGACAATGCTTGTCACTCGTCACAGCTGAGCACAAATTTATTTCTAAAAACTATTATTATGATTAGCCTAAGCATACACAGAGAATACAAAACGGTCTTTTACAGAAGAAAAGTGGCCCAGGATTCCTGAAAACCAGACACTTTGTGTTGGTTTTTTGGGTGGGGTTTTTTGTTGGGTTTTTTTTGGTGTGTTTTGTTTTGTACTCGGTTACATAACACAGCAGAAGAAAGTCTGAAGAAGGTCCTAGCCAGATAACAGAAAACGGTATAAACAAAGAAAACAACCAAGCTTAGCTGAGAATAACAGTCTCTCTCGAGATGTAATGAAAGCCTTCTCCTCAAAGACAAACTAGACACAAATAGCGTTTCTACAGTGATACAGATATGGTACAAACAGAGGCAGTTTAGTACAGAGAAAGTTTTAAACATCAAGTTAGTTTACCCAAGAACTTAGAATCTGACAGTGCCTATAGTTAAGATTACCACTTCCAATATCCTAAGCAGAGTACTTCTGACATTCTAGTTACAGAGAATCTTTGCTGTTCTTAAGGCAGCATTTAAACAGGATCTCTGATTCTTAGCAGACTACACAACAAACCTAAGACATCTGAAAGCAAACAGCCTTAAATTTTAGATTTCGCTAAAAGTCTGCTACAACAGATGACTCTGATAAACACCCTGTCATTCACAGGTCCAAAAACATTAGAACTTCATCTGTTTTAATATCTACTAAAATTTCCATCTTATTTGCCTTTGTCTCTTCTGACAAAAGAAAGTTACCTATGCCAACATGTGCTTCTTGTATCATGCTCACATCATTAGCACCATCACCAATTGCTAATGTTATAGGTTTCTCTGGAGACGTTTTTAACAGTCGCACTACCTGCAGGAGAAAAAAAAAAGGGCAGAATTTTTTCAGATTAGACAGCCCACCTACAAATCATGCCACTAATTCCCAAGTATCTTAGTACCTACCTGTAAATATAATTAATTTGTTTTATGAATGTGCACGCTTGTGTAAAAAACTTTTTTTTGCACATCACATGCACAAATGCATTGCTCCTTTAGAAAAGCTGCTTGCTTTGGGGCACAAGCCCTATTTAAACATTATGCCTGCCTTATTTTGCTATTCTTACTTAGATGTTTTTACAACTCTTAATTTGGTGCTTCATCTTACAAAAGAGACAAGTAAAAGTTGGAACTGAAAATTTACTTAGGGAGCAATCTAGATTTAAAGTCCTTTGGCAGACATGCCCAGATTCTTCACATTTTCAATTAATAGAATTGATCAGTGTAAAAGAGGAATCTGAAAAAAACCCAATGTATTAGCTCAAAGATCAATACATGCTGTTATTATGGAAAATTGTTTCCTTTTAAAGAGACTTCATTATCACCAATGGGTATTCTCATTTGGAAAAGTCAAAAAAGATAAGCCAGAAAGAGGAAAAAAATTGTTCACATACAAGGCTCTACAATCCCCAAACAAGCAATGATATCCTGCTCTATGCAGAAAGGAAATGGATCTTTAATGTAAATGCCAACAATATTCTAAACAGAAAGAAGTTAGCTGAGGCTTTTGGTTAATGAGAATTAGTAATTTATTAACCTTGCAGAGAGCTCAAACTAAAGGTAAAGGCTTCACTAACTCAGTCATGAACGGGTTGCAAAGGTAAAAGGTGTGAATGCAGATCCAGAAGGCTTTCTAAAACCAAAGCATTCAACTATGAAAAAACACTGCATTTTCCCCCTGAAGGTCCAGAAAACCCCAAGTGGAAATAATCAGCAGAGCAACAACTGCCTGATGTAAGCAGACACAAACAACTGTATTCAAATAATTGAGTTCTAACTGGCAGTGTCGGTACATTGATTCACAGGAGCGGTAACTCGCTTCCCACAAGGAACACAACAGTGACTGAATACAGTCTACAGTTCAGAGAAATCCACCCGATTGTGGGAAAACATTCCCTAATTGCAGGTATTAATATTCAAGTTTAAAGGTTCCCCATTCCTAAGGGGTAATTATTTCAAGTACATTTAGCATTAGATCTTAGTAAGCAGCCTTGAAGAGCCAGCAAGGGTGCAGTATGTCACCCAGATCAGTCCTCGTGAGATACCGAAGACTGTGGTAATTCAGCCAAACATCTACGCGAAAAGGTCAAGACAAATTCTCTGGCAAATTTTAACAGCAGCAATCAGCAGCAGCTCTGAATGACTGACTTGAAAGATGTTTAAAAAGGTTTCCGAGCCGTAAAATATACATAAATAAGCAGTGAGACTTCTAGCCATGTATTAACTAAAGTTAAAAGAAAATATTCAGGAAATACTAAGCTGAGTTCCAGTTAACCTTAAAGTAAATCTTAAAAAAGGGTACCTGCAGCAAAAAATCAAATGCAAGGCTAAACTGCCATACACTTCCCTCCCACATTATACAGCATTTGTCTCGGTGATTTACATACTTCAGTATTTAAAATGAAAAAGTCACTGCCATCAAAATTAGGTTTTACTGTACTTCATGACAAAACACAGGAGATAAAGAAGATTACCTGCTGGACAGAATAAGAATTAAGGAAAGCATTACTGGCTGCTATCTGCCAAATCTGGCAGTACAAAACACATTATAAATCAAGTTAAATTACAAAATAAGAACAAGGACACAACATAGACAAATGACTACACCTTAAAGAGGGGGATGGCAAAAATTCCAGCTAGAGAAGTGTATGCTAAGTGGACACATTCAACAAATTGGTTTTCTCATATTAGTTACAGACAATTTCATTTTAACATTTTATTGAAACTAGTATTAACTAAGTTTTATACACAGCTGAACAGTTGTATAATGTGATTCTAAAGACTGCATTAAAAACCTAGCTAAATGCTGGAAGCAGGAAAAGTGACCTCAGAACAGGTCACTCATGCTATAGTAAACCAGCCTGCCCTCTTTTACACATTTAGTACCTTACATAAGGGCTTCCTAGTGCTTTAAGGTAAAAAGGTCTTTTTTCCTTTTCTTTTTGACAATGTGTAAAAATAAGAGTGGGCAACAGTGTCCTTTCAGAGGTTTAGTATTACTGGAAATACGTGCAAAAAGCCGTGAAAGAATACAGGTAAGCTAAAAGTATAATAAATTAAGCACTACCGTAATAAAGATATACTATTGAGTATTTGTCAAAAGAAGAAGAGAAGCATAACATGAAGACAGAAAGTTTCAAAAGGAAAAAGTAAGTAGGATAGCTTTTCAGGGCTCGGCTTTCTAAAGTAAAAAAAAACAAATCACAAAATCTGAATTTGAATTTTATCTAACCTCTATTTGAGTAAAATGAAGTAACGTGAAAGAAAAATGGTCTTAGAAGAGAACATTAACGTAAACCTTCCCTGGAGACTAGGCCTCAACTTCCCTTCCCTTCTACTTCCTCCTCAAACTTGGGTATTTTTTAAATCTTTAGAGAAGCACATTTCTTCCCTACAGCTTAATGAATTTTCAGTTTAGTGTCTTTGTTTTGGAGAAGTGATGGAACAGGCAATGCAATAAGCCTGCAGGAGATCAGGATAGCTACTGCCTGACAGAACACTCAAGCGACTGATAAAAGATTAGTCTTGCACGGTGGCAGTATTGCGATTCTCTCCTCCACCCAATTGCATGTTTTCATAAATGCATATAGAAGCTTCTGAGCAAACTACTCTAGATCAACTGAATTTAACAAGGTTTCAGAAGTCACACAAAAAGGTCAGGCAAACAAACAAAGCAGTTCCAAAAATCCTTGCCACCTCAAAGCATGACAAAAATACTTGACAATCCTGATAATATTCTCACTTACCTTTGCTTTCTGAAGGGGTGCCATGCGACAGCACAACACTGCAGAACAGTTTTTGCAAACTTCCATGAACAGTTTTTCATGTTCCCTGAGTGCAAGAGAGAGGCTGGTCCCATCCACAACCAGTCCATGCTGGATAACGTGGTCTTCCTTTATTCTATTCAGGGACAGAAGTGTCAGCTTTGTAACAGCGTGATGGAAAAATTTAAATGTTTTGACTCACTATGTGGTTGCCCATACAATAAACAAAGAAGTTAGCCTGTTAGACAGACTGCTTCTTCAAGTCTGTTATTATATCACTAAACAATTTTTTTAAAAGGCAACTTCATGTGTTCGGCACATACCTCAAAGAGACTGTCATAAAAATTGAAAACAGAAGAAAATCAAGCTAAAATCATCAGTGAGATAGTGACATCTCAGGTTATTTTACCTCTTGGCTAGCTGCCTCAGTTGTTCTGCACACGTACTGTCTGACTTGTGTTGCACAAGCTCAAGGATGTTCATGGTTCTATGAAAGTGTCCACATGATAAACTGACACTAACAGCCGTTTCGTGTTTATCTCCAGTGAGTACCCACACTTTGATACCCGCCAGCCTGAGTGCTTCTATAGTTTCTTGGACTTTCTCCTGCAGTCTAGAAACAAGAAAAATCTTCAATAACCAATCAAAAACTTTACAAAAACAAGTAACTCCTGTTACTCCTGTAACCCCACTGTCACAATCATTTCAGACTGCATTTCCAATGTTGTATGTATTTTCAGAGAATCATAGTCTGACAGATAACATTCTGTTACCAGCAACAAAATGAAAGCCTTATGTAACAAAAAATGAACGTTAATCCTGCTAAGTGATCAAAAATTTGTAATAAGCATATCTTAATTTAGTTTAGGCGCCATGGCTGCATTTGAGAAGGTTTAGAACAGTCCACAACAATTACTACCTACTGTGGTACACGAAAAGCTTCTAAGTGCTCTACCTGTACGCTCCAGTGCACAATACACCCTCTGACTCACAGAATACACGCTTTGTAAAGGAGCTATGTGTAGAAGTTCTCCCAAGTAATCAGCCATTACCCTAAATATTTACTACAATTATTCTTTCACATACATTAAATCTCTCCTGATGAAGTACACTGTATGTCATTGTTACTAAGTAAAATCAGTTGGTATGACGTGTTTTGAATGCTCCTCAATTCAAAGGGTGCTAAACATACTAAACAAGAACAGCGCAGAATGTCTGGTCGTGGCAGGACAGTTTTTCATGGCACATGTCGTATTTCAGTTATAAATCCTAAACTCGCTATGTTTTTGAGTGTAGTTATCAGAAACTCCTTTGCATACTTGTCTTCTACTCCTGTAGCCCCAAGTAATTCCAGATCCCTTTCTATGAAGTTGAATACATCTGCTAATCTTTCTTCCCGTTGTTGTAAGGCAGTCCTGGCCTCATGAAGGCGTTTGCCAATTTCTTGATACTCCTCAGGTGTGAATCTTCTGTAGGCTATGCACAAAGTTCTTAGTCCTTTCTGTGAGAAAATAAAAGACTACATTCAGAGTAGACAAGATTCTGATCTAACAAGAAGGTGTCACCTGCAATTTGTTCTCTTCAGGTCACAAAGTTTATACCGGAAGAATTTTCTCCCAATCAGCTGGGCAAGCATCTGCACTTACCAAAGCAAATTCATCCACATGTATCCTTGTTTTGTCTATTTCTCCACTCTTACTACGAGGAAGAATGGAAGATTCTGCTCCCTTTGTGAACAAAAGCTTTTCCCCTAAAAAGCAAAACAGAACAGAAATTAAGAATACATACTATTTAAGAGGTTCTCAGCTGCAGCTTGTGCAACTTCTGGTCACTTACCGGAGGGACTCTCTACAATGACACTCATTCGTCTGCGATTTGGATCAAACTCCAAAACATGAAGCAATTTATACCTGTATTTTGTGTTTTAATACAAGAGGAAAGGGCAAGAAAACTTTTTTAGAAATAAATTTCCAAAGACAATTACTTATAAATACGTAACTTACCCCGCAGAGCCTTCCCCAAAGTGTCATTTTTTTACGGAAACTCTAAAAGTAATGCTACCACTGCTGAGCAACAGTCACTGTCACCGGTGTTTGTGCAATTGATTGCTTTTCATCACTTTATATATATTTAATTCCATTCTATAAAAATAAAAGGTTCTACCAATAGGAATAGCTTCCTGAACACCAGCTTTACATCTAGAGATTACAATCAGCTCCTTCCTATTCCTGTATCCTTCTATCATTGCTTCACACGCAACTTTGAAAACTACATTTTGTTTCTATCACTTATAAACAATCTACACAGTCAAAAAAGACTGTCGTTCCCTGATAGCTGGACTATTTTTTTGTTATAACAATAGTTTAGAAAATTAATTTTAGACATTTATATTTAAAGTACTGCCAACTAACTGAAAAAGATCAAATGGATAAAAGATGCTATGACATACTGAAAATACACAGCTAATAATATTTCTACTAATTTTGGGAAAGTTTAAAATATGCAATTACATTATGCATACATGAGACTGACTCTGGAAACTTTTAGAGCTTAAAGGACAAACTGTAAGACTTGAATAGGCAATGCAGTTTTCCAACTCTACTACGGTCTCAACCTTTGAGGAACGCACAAAGATGTGAACTGTTACAATACACAATGACACAGAGTAACTCACAAAAAAATCTTGCATCTCAGTTTAAAATTGCTAAGGAATAAGATGCAAGCTGACTTGGAAGACATCAAGGGACAAGCAATAAAAAGAGCATGCTGTGGAAAAGCGAGGTTTCTTATGACAAGAGAGGTTTAAGAGGAGAATGTTATGTTAATCTTCACTTTCCTGTCCTTCAAAAGAAACAAGGAATAAAAATGAATACCTTTCTGGTTTTCCAAGACTTTTTACTTCCATACTGTCCCCACTAGTTCCAGTAAATACTACTCCAACCCTACAAGGAAAAGAAAACACACATCAAATCATCACTTATAGACATAATGCCTACTGATCGTTGGGGGTGGGGTGAGAGAAGAAAGGAAAAGGAAAGGAGAGAGGTTCCTACACCCCACTACTGCACTCTATTTCTAGCGAAAATGAAAAATGCCCACTTTCTCCAATATTTTAATAGCAACATACTTTGACCACTGTGGTTCATAATTTCTTAAGGATTTCCATAAATATTTTAAACTGTCACTTTATGATATGCCTAGGGTTTTTGTGTGGTTTATTTTTGCACGTCTTCATAGTAAACTGACAGTGCCAGGCCCTGGCTTTACCATCTTTCTGAGCAATTTTTAAGGTTGCTTTTATTATGAATCGCCTGCCCTAGTAGGCAATTTCTACACTAGATAGTTTTGGCAGTACATCTCACCGGCTTGCAGCTTCAACTAAAGCTTTCTCATCTGGTGAAGAAGCATAATACTCTAACGGTGATATTATTCCATTGGCATGCCAGGGACCATCAGCACTATCTGTTTGATCTGCATTGACCTGCACTGTATGACAAAGACAAACTGCTTTCAAGAAGAGTTCTTCCTCTTTCATCTAGAAGAAAGAAAAAAAACTTTATTTGTAACATTCATTTATCAACCCAGTTTTGAACATACTTAATAAAAAAAACTGTTCTTAAAAATCTGCCAAGTATTCCAGGTTAAATAATCACATCTCAATGTGTTTAATATTGTTTGTTCAATAACATGCAATAACGTCAAACTATTCAGAAATTCCCATTTAAAAAAAAAAAAGCTAATGCTAGAAGACTATTTCTCTGAAATAAAACGCTTTCTATCTAGGATGCCTAATGGTGGGAAAAAAATGTGTCTTACCAAATTATGTCTATTTCCATCTGGAGAATCTTCAGAAAACCCCTCTGGAGTTAGTTTACCATTGACCTCTTGGTATTTTATGCCATTAATGGAACACTCCCGAAACTGCATCTCATTTTCAGTTAATGTACCAGTTTTGTCTGTAAACACATATTCTACCTTTTGTAAAATAAAAGAAAACACAGACTTAGAGTTGCATGTATTTGTTAGAAGAAAAAAAAAAATCTCGACTCACACTCTTCACTACATACCTTTTTTTGATCATGTAAAAATTTTAATTTCTGTCATCAGATAATTACAGCTTATTTTTAAATTAATCAGAAATCAAAGCACAACCAATTAAAAAGTCTGCAGCAATGGATTTTATTATTAAAAAAGAAGAAGAAAATAGAAGGCAAAATCACCCCAAACAATGTATTTTTTTACTCTACCTGGCCCAATTCCTCATTGAGGTCTGAAGTATTTACTTGTGCTCTCTGGTTTGTTTCTTCATGATAGAGGTCAAGATCCCAGCCAATAAAAAAAGATCCAAGAAATTTCTGCATCTCAACAGTCACATAAAGTGAAATAGGTATGATAAAATTGTAAAGTACCAGAAAAGCAAGAAAATCTGAAATAAATCTCAGGATCTACAAGAAAAAAAGAGAAAATGTAAAAATTACTGCAGTCATAAGGTGCAACATGGTTATTTATGTTTCAATATGCATGAAAAAAAGACAAACTGACAGAGCTGGAGGAGACTAAGTCCCGTGTACATACGAACGAGAACACGCACAGTGACAATGCAGGCACTTGCAGGTTGCCCTAGTAACGTGCCTTCAGACTGATGCAATAAGACTGCCTTAAGCTGTGACTGGATATTTCAGTTCTCAAGGTCATTAATTTTTGTCCTTTCTACTGAATCTGTCAGGAGGGTTACCAATTCATATTAACTGTAATGCTGATCCTGTCTCAAAACAAGTCTCTTCAAAGAGACTGGTCTGAAAAAACTCATATGCTCTCCATTCCATCAAAGAGCACCATTCACAGGCTTTCCTCAGGAACCATAAATGGTGAAGGCAAACTGCTGGTTTTCCATGTTGTCAGAGGAATCTGAAAGTATTCTGTATTGGTTTAGGGCAGCAGAGCAACAAGAGGGTTCCTGTCTACTGGCATTCCCCAGTGACACGGGTGATCCAGACTACACAACACGAGAGATCGTGTGGATTTCAATGACATAGACTTCTTCTATGCCTCTTCAAATCACTGTGTTCAACACATACGTTTCAGGTAAACAGCTATGTAACAGGGTAGAAATTTCTGTTTGTTAGGTATGACAATTTTAACAAACTCTAAAATGCAACATTACAGTCTCTCTGAAGTCTCTTTTTCATTTGCACAACAAACTTAGCATCTAAATTGTACTTTGGGAATACTTACCACCACTTGAATATTGAGTTAGGGAGATCAGAGATGAGAAAATGTGGGATACCTCTTTCAACTCTACCAGATATAGGTGTAGGAGAACATTTTGAAGAAAGGGAGTATAAAAGTAGTTAACAGCTTCCAAAGCTAAATAATGTCTGTTCTTCCTAATTAGGGAGTGTTGCTATAATTAATAAAAGTCAGCACCAACAATCAAGGTGTCTGACAAAACCTCAGGAAGTTCTGTGCCTTAAGAGATCTTCCAAACCAAACCAGAAAAGAGATAAAGACTGAAAGCGGTAATTCATGTAAGAGAAGATATACTGAGAAGAAGTGACAATTACTAAGGTTAGCAAATTTCTTCAAGCACTGTCTATTAAATAACAACCTGCACAACACAGGACAGATAACAGAGAATGCACTCCAAGTAAGGATGTCAGCGTATTGAGCAATGTAAAGCAGATTGTGGAAGTAAACAATGGAAAGAGAAAAACACAGACATGATATAAGGAGAGTGACACTGCAGAACAACAAATGGTTCTGTGTGCTCCTGAAGACAATGGTAAGGGAATGGAAAGAATGAATAAATACTTATCCTGATTCTACTCAAAACTGAAAAGGTTCCACAGACTAGTCTAACTTACGTAGCAACTACCTGAAGTTAAGAGGAGCCAAGGATTCACTTGACTGACCACTTCAAACAGCTGAAAGTGCGTTAAGTAGGTGCAGGTACTAAAAATAGAAAGTCACTAAACAACTTAAAAACTTTTATATTAATTTAATATTTTGTGACAGTGACACTTTTAAATAAGATTATTTTAGAATACATTGAAAAGATTTGGTAACTGTAGTGATAACCTGAATTAATAATTTCAGACGCTACACAGCACTGAGATAAAGGTATTTTTCCAGTCAAACCACAAAAATACTTTGCATGACAAGATTCTGAGAAAGTTGCATATTCTACTGAAATGCCAGTAAAGTCTTAACTCTCCTTGAATCAGACATTCTCTCACGTTACTTCTTTTTCCTTCCTGAACCACCACGTACTAACTGTAAATTTCACTCTACTTGTGAAGCAGAACAGAACTCTACTGACTTGGGATTTGAACCTTTTTGCACACATGGCACCTAGTGAGCACTTTCAATTATCAACTCTTTGGGAGATGGGGAGGGTGTGGGTGTTAAACATCTGACACCACATCACATGTGAAAACTGGATTTCCAATTCTTCTGTGCTTTGAAAATCCCCTCTACTACTTAGAATCAGCTCCAGCTAGCTCCTGAACTGCTTTGGAAGAAGGCAGACTCATACAGAAACAAAAAATTAAACAGAACACAGAAAAATAGGAATGAATAATTAAAAAAAAAGACACTTATGACAACTGCAGACCTAAGGAACACTTCGAAGCATCCCTCCAATCTCTGCAGAAAAGTGAGAAGGCAAGCAGGAGCTTGAGCAAAATTACAGCCTGAAAACATCGAACGATCTCAACATCACAGAATGTCCAAAATGCCTGAACTGTAAAATCACTGCAACGCAAAGTGCACAAGGACAGCCATCCTCCTCCTCTTTTCATTTATGGAATGACAAAATATACCCAAAAGAATAATAACTATAGTAAGAACACAGAATATCAGACATACGTCTTAACAAAACCCAAAGTTTTTAAAAAGCCTGGCATTTTCATAAAGGAAGAAAAGACCAATCAATAACAGAGGTAAGATATTTCTACACAAGGGTGAGGCTACATAGGACTAATGCTCTCAAAAATACTGGGACAACAGCATACAGACTTGCAAGTGGATCACGGGGTAATTACATTTATATCCAAGAATAGAGACATAATAAATATCACGTTCAACATACAGTGGTTGAGGGTTCCTCAGATATGCAACTGGGTAGAATGACATTACCTTACTGCTGTTTCTTTCATGCTCCGTTTTTTCATTATACCAAGGCTCATCCCATTTTTCTTCAGCTTGCCATGCATACTTTAAAATAGTGCTCAGAATGGCTTCAAAGAGGAGAATCATTAGATAAATAATCAAAAAGGAATTCATGGACCTACAAAGAGGCAAATAAAAAAAGCAACCTCAATTTATTTTACTTAATCTATTGACACAGAGGCTACATGAATTGACCAAAAACTTAATGGACAATTATTTTTTTAAATGTATCCTGTGTTTGATATGGATGTAAAGTTTCTATGTGATGAGCAAGCAACAAAAGTGACAAGAAGTCCTACATCTCACTAAGATATACTCTACATATAGCAACATGAAGACTAGATTGAGGTGCAAGAATACCCCAACAGCTGACTTGTATCATACCTGTTGTTCAAGATTCTGGGAGCTGACTTATCCTTCTCTTCTTCCCCAGTTATCTAGCAAGGCTGTGAAGGCAGTATAAACCACCACACAGTGGAAACCCACAGCATCTTTTTCTCTAGTTAGAAGATCACTATCATGTGCATCTGATTATTTAACCCAGGCCATGCCATATCAGGATAGAGTCAAACTTGCCTCTACTCTCTGTAATGCTAGCCACACCAGCTTTCCACCCTTTGCTTTGATGGCTGAACTTTTCTTGTGCACTCTACGGTTCTGTTTGTATCTGGCAATAGAAGATTAATCAATCCCATGTTTGCAAAAAAAATGCTAGGGGGCTACCTCAGATTTTTTCTAATTGAAATAAAGGCAGCATATCAGAACTTCTTTTCCTGTTAAAATAATTCACAAGGTTGAACATATAAATCTCTATTATAGTAACCCTATCCTGTAACTATGAGCAAAATTTTTAAAATGGAACCTGCAACTTCGCTAGAAGCAAGATTCATTGCCAAACATATCTGGATAGACTATATCCTTTAAAATGTGTGAAACAAAGCTATTTTCCATTATATCAAATACTAGGATTCAGGACAAAGATTTTGAAGTGTTTAAGACTTCATTTCAATCCGTCCTCTTTACAGGCATGATGCAGTTTTACATTAAAGGATGCAGAGAACAGCAGAGGCTAGAACTGTTGTGAAAACCATCTCTGAGCATCTGGTTCAAGCAGCATTTCACCTATCATTACGTGATCTCCACATCTCAAAAACAAACCTCCCAAACTTTTTCTGCTTTAGCTCTTTTTAGGCTTAAGTATTTCAACTTTGCACACTACCGAAAGAATCGATAAAGGATGAAATACCAAGACACTGATTTTATCTTTATAGCTTCCTACTGAAGGCAAAGCAGTTATGCTGTCTTCCCTTGCCTAAAACCTAGTGACGAGAGCATCGGGGTTTTACAGTTACTGAGGAAAAACTAAATTAAAACTACAAATAAGAAAGATATTAGAAAATAAACATACTTTTCTACTGCTGACCGTTTCTGAGATTTACTCTTGTAATTTAATGCCATCTTTGTCTCCATACCTGTATACACTGCAACACCTGGGAAGGAAGCGGGGCAGGGAGGGGGAATAAAGAGTTATACTTTATTTTTTGTATATATACAATTGCCAGAATTTTTCATTTTAAGAAATATAGAATAAAATCAAGACATGATATTAATTTTCAGTACAATGGTGAGACAGTATTTTCTAAGCATTTGCAATATTCTGCTACAGTAAGACAGTGCCACCGAAGTAATTTTAACACCTACTAAAAATGCTGCTCCTTATGATGACTGCACTGCTCTTCAAAATGTATTTTATGGAAATCAGAATGGTAAATCTCAGGAGAAAGTTTTGAACAATAGGCAAGAGTAACACCAGTAATTTATCCATTGAAGTAGTTATTCCTTTATCAAACCACTTCAAATATTTTCACAGAGCAGAGCTGGAACTTTATACCCTTATGAGATTCTTCAGCATAATACCATTACTTTAATCTACAATCATATCCCCCTCAGGTAACAAGTCAGCAAGATTATTACAGCTTCTTCAGCGCAAGTAAAATTAAACCACAGTTCATCAACATGTTTTAAGAGAATACTCTTTAAGTATTTAGATGTCTACAAACCAAATATTTCTTTAGTGTTTTTTAATCTTGCTCCACGAAGTAAGAGACTTTCAGGTCCAAGAGGTCTAAAGAGAAAGAGACATATCCGCATTTTAAAACTAGTTGGTTTGTATTTTGTAGGACTAGTGAAATCCAGTTTCCTGTGCAAAGTTGTTCTATATCCCCTATGAATTCCTACTGCGACAACTCCAACCCCGCCCTCATTTAGGTCCACCTTCAATCCTCTTACCCCTTTCAGCACACCTCACCCACACATCTCCACAGAGCTCTCTGTTTCCTTTCGCGTCTCCTTCGGTCATGGCCACACCTTCCCACCCTGTCCAATATCCCGTAATTAGCGACCGAATTAAATATACCAAATGGCTGGTTCAGAGAGACCTGCAAGTTATTTGAGAAGCCAGCAGGCAAAAAACCTGTTGAACTCACAGTGCAACGGAGTGCTGTTTTACTTATCTTATTTCTACCCCTCTGTCAAACTGAAATGATCCAGCAAGTTCAGAAGCTATGACACCAGAGAAACAAAGACAAATAACTAGATGGACCCACCACCACCACAACAGTGCAAGTTCTGCTTCCTAACACAAGAACAAAATTTCATAAATGTTATTTCCTCACATCTATTGCTCCATAATAATACATTCATTTCATCAGATAAGTTAACTGTAAACAGTGCTGTAAAAATAAAGGTCCACTCAGAATCAAAGTTCATATAAGGTTAGAGCCGTATGTTCTACTCCAGCAGCTGTATCATCTTTAGAAATTGCTGGCAGGGTTGGCTTGCAGGGCGGAAAAAAAAACCCACAAAAAGTGCAGTCACTATTTTTGCCAGTGTTTCAAATACTGACATACTGGGTATAAGCAAAAGAATTAAAGATCATAGTCCTTGGGTTTGTGTTGCTTTTCCATTAGCTGTACCGCAAGCAGTCCGTGATATAAACAAAGCTCTTAAACTTCAAAGTTCCTTTGAAAGCATAACCTGGAGTTACTCAAAAAAACAAACTCCAAACCCACACCACACCTCCCAGAGTTAAACATTTAACTGAAATGTTACTGCAAATGCGACAGTTACCACCACAAATAGCAGGTGCACCCATTATACACACAGACTATGATAGATTCTTTAAACTACACATACATATGTTAATATTTTAGGCTAGACTGAAACTTTTAGATGTAAAATTGAACTAAATGCTTCAAGCATTTAACCTTTTCTTATAAGTAACCTAATGTACATTTCTGGATTCAAGTGGTTTTTGCAGTTTGTAAAAACCAGTCTGTCAAACCCAAAATACAAAACCTGAATCAGTGCAATACAGACTAGAGGAGCAGTCAGAAGATACAGCTCCACCAGCAGCTGGAACTTGCAGTTATTTTTTCATACTCCCTTTAAACTGGCTGTTATATGTTGCCAACTAAATTATTTTGATAGATTATATGAAAGCTGAACCTGTCAAGCTTGGCAGTAATGAATTCTGAAAAGCTCCAAGTGAAGCAGTATATGAAACAACCTTGGAAAACATCTGAGTGGGGTGGTTTTTTGGGGGGATGGGGTTGGAGGGGTGGCTAAGGCATCTGACTTGGGGCTAAGTGATTTGCCTTCTATATTCCCATATTTCATGCAAAACCATTGACAAATCATTGATTCACTCTGAACTCCATGTTACTCCTATCTAAAATTGACAGATGTTTGCCAGCCTCATAGGAGGCTCTCAGACCAAAAGACTTTCAGTTCTTCAGACGGAAGGCACACACTGCATAGAAAATAATACAGCTTTAATATTTGGTTCAGGTAGAAATGTCACTAAAAAATTAAAAAAGTAAAGCATAACACTTTGGACATTGGAAGACATTTACCTGTTTCTGTGACACACTTATGCATCATAACACAGCACTTCAGATTTCAAGAAGAGGTGACCAAGTTTTTGGAAAGCCTGATTATCAACGAGTCTCAAAAGTAAACAAATAACTTGCATGTTAAATATTCCTGAAAATCTGGCCATTTCCTCTGAGTGATTTCCCTGTCTTTATTTCAAACCATGACCTTTCTCACTCCTTCCCATTTTGTCTCCTGCCCTGTTGTGGTGGTGGGAAGTGAATGAGCAGCTGTGTGGATGGTTGGCTGCTGGCTGGGGGCCAACCCGCTGCAATCAGCAATCTTTTCGGGAAGGCCACGTGTAGGCCTGTAAAGCGGCTTCACAACTGTTTTGTTATTTTCACATGTGTTTAGGTGTATGCTAGTTGCTACGACTGCACAGGGAAAGACTCTGAGCACATGATTATGTGCACATAGCTTTATGTGTGCACAGTTATGTGTTGACTATTACAGATTTAAGCACTATCCTTACAGTACAGGCAGTAGTTTGAAGTAGTATACTGAAGGCTACAATCTGTAGCAGAGGCTTTGCTAAAACAGACCACTAATTTCTAGGAATTTCACCTGCAAAACCACCTGCTCAGAGCCTCTGATAAACAGATGACATGGGATCTGTTGTAGTCTACATGATATGCTGCTGGAAAGTGTTTAAGATCAATAAACGTTTTAAATAACAAACAGCAACAAAGTTCCCACCTAATTACCAGTGCTTTAAAATTACCCCCTTCAGAACAGCCAAGCTTTCTATAACTGCCCTATTAGATCTGAAAAACTGGGTAGTAATGAACTTTCTTTCACTAATTTTTTTCTCATCTCCATCTGAAGCCTGCAGCTATAATTGATACTATCAGTAAAAATACCCCTCCCTCTCGTATATTCAACAGTAACTCTTTGTTTGTGATGGTCATGATTTTAATCACCTCCATCAGTTCTAAACATTAATCTTACAAAGTTTTACTTACCGTACAATTTCTTCAGTTTGTTGACTTACAGTTATTCTTCCAACAAATCTATGAAAAATGGCCATGTGTTAGAAATATCTACATAAAGACTCAAAAAAACTCCTCTATGTTTACAAAAAAGTCATTAATGGTTCACAGGTACAAAACAATCAACTTTTTTTAGCAATCAAACTAAAACAATACCGCAACACTGGCAATAATTTTCCAAAAGATATTTCAGAACAGAAACATTTATCCTTCAAAGGAACAGTCATTTGAGAAAGCCTATTAGGATCATTAATAAAACCGTAAAATATTGTATTTCTTACTCAGCTGCAACAGACTCTGACTTCTTGATGTTTCAGTAAGAAGTAATTCCTCAACAAATGTAAGTTAGCATATCATCCATAAGAAACAGTAATATTCATTTAAACAAAGTCAACCTAATCTCCGTGCAAAATCTGACACTGGCATATTTAGTATGCCCAGCTACAAACGGTCACATAAACTTCTATAGTAATTCTACCCAAACTTTACGTTTTCTGCAAATGGAACTAAGGATCAAATATTTGAACCCCTCTTCAAACGAAGCATCTTAAGTTTTAAGATTTTAATATTTCTCAAAGATCCCAAAGCTTACTTAAGAACAGCTGCTGTGATATACTGGGGTTTTGAAAACTACTACTCAATAGCTACCACCTTCCATTATACCTTTCAGGGGAAATTTGGATGTGAATGTAACTTTGGTTACCTAAGATGCTGTTTTACAGTTTCTAAGACATTGCTTGCTGGTGTTAAAGGCTGAAATGAAGCACACTCAGATACCACTGTTTCTAATCTGAATTTCTTCTGTTGAATGGAGTTCAAATCTTCTCTTGAGCAAAACCACAATAAGCATGACCAACACATATCCTCAGAATTAACACAAGCTTACAATAATATGCTACAGTTTGAGTGAATTCTGTTAAAAAATATATACTATATAATACTGAAATCTCCAGGCAGAACCTTATACAACTCTTTCTCCAACTTGCTCAGACTCACAGGCCATTGAATTTTTTAGAATCTGGAAACAAGTGTACTGGTTAGAACAGAAGTGTACATAAGGGTAATGATTAAAATGCAAAAGGTAAATATTATCCTGCCATTTCTGATTTACTACTGAAATACTCAAATGTAAGTTGTCACTTGCACCTTTCAGGAAGTACATATGTATAAACACTTATGCTAATTACTGAAACCTAAAATTTAAGCAGATGTCTGAAGCTATTTTAATCCCAGCAAGAACCAGAACGTTCCTAAATAAACACTTCATTTCAGTTTAAGTTCAAAATATTTACTGATGAAGTGATACCTGTATAGATCTGCTTCTGGCTGCTGACATTCTATAACAGCTACAAGTTTGTCCAAGTTGGCAACGGACTGTAACACTGCTGTTTCCGGGACTGCAACATGTGTCTGTAAAACAGCATCCATTAAGTTAATGATACAGGACTACTGGGAAGGGGGGGAGGGGGGCAGGGGATGTATTTCAACGGGCTGAAATAAAAATGACATTGCAAATTAGCTGCACCATTTTCCATAGCAGTAACCCAGACCTTAAGATTGGTCTCTCCATCCAAACTTGCAGTAGTAACATGGCATGAACCGTCAACTCGATCAGATGACAGAAGCACCAGATCAACAGGAAAAGTCTCATCTTTGGCTACTCTGACAATGTCCCCCACCTAATGAAGAGAACACAAATGAGAAGAGTACAAATAGAGTTTTAAAAAAGAAGAATTCATGTCAACATTGTTACTGAATCACGATGAAACAGGCTGCAATGATTAGTAGCAAAACTAGACCTTCAGCGATCCGATAAAAACACAATTTTCAATTTGTCCTTAGGAACATACCCGAATGTTTTTAGATCTAGTTTTTACAAGGCCACCGCTTCGAACAACATAAACTGGAGCACCATTTACTTCATTGTCTGCTTTATGTCGTAGCCAGTCTTCATAACCCTGTGGAAAACACATACAAATTTACTTTTTAAGCAAGAAACCTATAGAATGTAATAAATATCTTCCAAGCTTTTCTAGTGCTTCAAATTACTTGCTGCATAGCCTGAACACACCTACCAACGAGCTTCTAGTACAGCTGTTACTCAAGAACCCGGGAAGCCTCTTAATTCTCACTCACTTTACACAAGTAAAGGCAAATTAAGTAGCAAAAGCAGTGAAGAAATGTAACAGCCCCACAGCCCGTTAAAACAGGCAGTGACATTTTCTACAATGAGATAAACAAGTACTCACTCAATCTTTTATCTATATGGATTAATATATCACAAAACTGGGAACAGTAACTCCCAGTCTCTCTTATGGATTCAAATATATACATATTTATTTTTTTTTTAAAGAGAAGTAACAGACTGAAATTACTTCCTCATATCATACTATATAGCAATTCTTACGGCTACTGCCACAGCCTATGCATGAAATCTTAAGATTTCTTTATTTTGTATGACGTGCTTTTCACACATCAGCTCTGTATAGCAAGAGAAGATGACAGAGAAGGTTTTAATTCGAGTGTTCTAATGCACGTTTGCAGTAACTGAGTTTTTAATAGATAAATTAAGGAATCTTCCTTTACCCAGAACTTGGCACCTCTTCAAGCACCCTTTATCCCTTGCACACACATGTGCAAACGTTCAAAAGAGTGAATCCAAGTATATTATTCTCCTCCTATGTTCCTAAACTATTAATACATTGTTATTTAATCTAACAGCATCATTGTCAGTCGCATGATCTCTGATATCCAAGACCAAGTACCGTTTGGAAAGTGCCACAAGCAAGCACAAGAAACTGATCAGTCTACGCAGGAAGTTCAACTGCCTTTTACATGCTAGCAAGACTCCTACAGCTCATTTCCTAAAATGCTTTTCTGTAGGTATAAAAAATGTGAAAGTTAAAACCACGTCCTTGGAAGTTTACAGACAGAAGAAGGGGAGCACTCTGAAAGGGCAGGCATGCTCCCAGCACATCCCAGAACACTGCAAACATTGTACGTCATAATACCAAGAGTATTAATGCAGATGCAGTTTGGAAAATTCTGCATTTGACTGGAGTTTGGAGGAAAGTTCCATGATTAATTCAGCATGTTAAAAGTAGTTTTGCAGCTCACCCTTCGTGCACCTCCAACACTACTAGCACAAATGAGTATGGACAGCAAAACCACACTACCTAGGGTAAAAAAAAAAAAAAGGAAAAGAAAAGAAAAGGAGGGAAGTTTTATATGCCACCTGCTTAAAAATAAATGTGTATTAACAGCAGGCACACAGACAGCTATTTGGGAATTCAGAATCCTAAAACCCTTAATAAGAGTCCTCCCTAATCAGTATGAAAAAGCAAGTCAGTACCTAAAGTTCCTTGTTAAAGGTGACTGACAGAAGAAAGCAAGGATTTAAGTAACATCCAGTAACCTTGGGGCATTTGTCTCATAAACCTGAACAGATGAGCAATATGGGGATTTGGCAAAGAACTGAAATTTACCTTCTTTAGAAAGTACAGATTTCAGCGCTTTCTCCATCTGACACCTACTGCCTACAACACAAGGGTGACACCTCACACCAGGGAATTCTTAAGAGCCAACTTACTGTGGTCAGTTTAGATTCCCCCAAAATTTACCCAATGCAGCATTTTTGAGACTTCCCTATCTTCACTTACAAATATTGCAAAAATACTCTGAAAAAGAAATATGCAATAGGAATACAAGGAATATTGCTTAACTGCATGAACAGAAACTAAAGATTAAAATCCCTCAATTAAACCATATTTTTAAGTCCTGCTTAAATAAATGCATCAATGTACCTGAGAAAAGGACAAAATTAAAACAGGCCTGCATATTATATTAGCAGGTTTTTCATCCTCAGTTCAGGTCTGTATTTAATTGAAACCTGTAAAATAGTTGTTTCTAATTTACCTGACAGTTGGGTAAAGATTTGTGTCCAATAAGCTTATTTGTTAAATATCTACGAACTTATTGAAGTGGACTAAGTTCCCTAAAGATCCTTAGGAAACACCTTAATTTTGTTGTATTTTCTTTTAGGGTTTTTTATCTTGTAATTTTTATTTTTATTTATTTTATGATATTGGACTCATCTGAGGACCGCATACGCATCTTCACAGGCATAAGGAGGAAAGTGCTCTGGCTAACAGGACAGACAAAATGACACAGCATGAGTTGCACCACTTTGCAGTCTTGTATGTCCTTCTTCTGACCTAGGTGCAATTACACTTCTCAGAAGAAAAAGTTCTATCACCTTGGCCGAGATTAAAATTAGGCTGAGTTCTGAGGTTCGCTAAAGGCGCCATGTCAACTGGCATTCCAGAAGCAGGGGAGAGTTTTTCTGCCCACTGCTACGCTTCTCAAACCTGCATACAGTTAACGCTTCTATTTTTCCCCATCAACTTTTGCGAGACTACTAAGTTATAGTTTGACATTTATCCTCATATAACTTTGTATAGAACCAGTGCCCTGCAGCTTTCAAAAGGGGTTTCCTTCCCTAAAATCTGCTTCCTATTCCACTTCTGGTTTGAGAGAAAATGGGAGCTAGTTGTGAGACCACCCTGGCTCTTTTCCCCTCTGCATTCTACCAGAAGATTTATCTTTCTTCCTTGTCTGAGGGCAGCCTGTCGGATTAGCACACTGAATTATCTTTCCAAGATAACAGCTTGTGAATACTGTTTGCCTACTTTGCAGCAGGTAGGATAAACACGAGACTCCATTAGTTAAGTTTAGGTGGTTCCAATAGTTCTTGCAGAGATATTGAGACACTCTTGATGCCTGACAACTCATGAATGATTTGAAACCTCTAGAAGGAATGCCAGAATCTCTATTCCTAGCAATTGATGGCAAGTTACTTAAATTTCCCAATATAAGATTGGACATCTGGGAACAAGGTGGTAGTAGATTATTTCATACTATTTTAGACTTATACATAAGTCCAATTTCTTTCTAGAAAAAAATATAATTAAGTTGCACAATCTCTTTCAGTTCACTCAGCTTTAAGGGATATTTTCCATTGCCTACTTCTGACTGTAGCTCTTGAACATGTCATTTTTTGGGATGATAAAAACAACTGCAATTCAATAGGATTAGGGCACTCTACGTATACAAACTGCATAGCAACAAGATGAAATGTTAGTTCAAATATTACTCCAGCACTAAGATCCCCTCTACCCCAAACACCATTCTATTCATTTGAAAGCTAGAGCTACTTCTACTTTTCCCTTATTTCAGGGTGGCTTTGGGTCTTACTGGCACAGAAGGCAAATTGAAATTCCAGTTTTAGCTCCCTAACAGTCTCCTGCTTATTTTTCAGTTGCTGTGACCTGCATCTCTTCCCCAGACAGCACTGTCAAACTCTTTGAAGGGGACAGATCCTCAAAATTACCTCTCTGCAGAAGAGATTACAGTTTCTATCCACATCACTTCTTTATGTGCTTGTTTCTTTCTCCTCTTGCTTTAAGGGTTTAAAGAAAACAGAAGATTTTATTTTTTTCCCCAAATATTCTCCTTCCAGGGGCTCTAGATCTCAGTAGGATGTAGTATGGTGCTTGAACAAGATTTCTATCAAACTCAGAAAAGTTTTCTTATTTCAAGTGCTATAAAGCACTCCAAAATGTTTTATGCAACCAAGGAAAAAGAAAACAAAACCAGAAGCTTTATAAACTGGCCCTTTTACCTGGTGCAGGAGTACAGTTAATATTATTTCTTGCCATGAAACATACTCCTTGGGGCAAAATTTGTCTTTTAACTACTGTCAAACATGGATTGCACCATTGTTTCATCTACCCAAGCTCCTTTCTTTGTGTGTCATGTGGGAGGACTGGTTTAATACGCAGCGAGGTGTGTCAAAGGAATAAGCAAGGAGCTTTCAGAAAAAGTCTTATAACAAGTGACACATAATGTTTAGACAAAAATGCTGTCTGACATTCACTGTCCATTTAAGGGTACTGCAGTGAGTCACTGACCACTTGACAACTAAACAAAATGCTCAGGTCCAAGTATCTAATAAGAAACATTAAATACAAAACCCTTTCTAAAAATGACACGTTTTAAATTTATTTTTAGTATCTAACCATTATCATGGTCAGACACTTGAGTAACTTTGCCTTAGAAAGACTTCATGCTACAGGATTTTTCCCCTTTACCTGTTTTATGGCTGTCACAGTTATGACAAAGAATAATGGCAATCCACTGGTAATAGGACTGGTAGGGGTATCTATCATGAGCTAAAAAGAGAAGAAAATGTGAAAATTAGCACAAATTTTATTTTTACAAAAAAAGTATTTCTGGAGCAAAACTCAGTTCTTGACACCTAAATAATATATGTCAATAATGATGCAAACAAAGGTTCCAAGGCATAGAACAGACTTAACCACATTTCTAATGCATGTGCCAATTTTAAGAGTCCTAATAAAAGCAAGATATGTTTTCATCCTGAAAAGATGAGTGCAAAAGTATATTACAAAGGAAGGAAATTACACTTCTTAAAGCTGTTTTAATACTCTATATAATCTACTGCTTAACAGCAATGTAGAGTATAACAATATCCACTTCAGAAGTGAAAATAAAGTTAAAAACAGTAATTTCCAACAGTCTGGACATAAGAGAACACTCTTTCTTAGACTGCTCCTTTCTGTCTCCCCCAAGTTAACATGCAGTTTTTACAATTTGTGCTATTATTGCTGGCATGCCAAAAGTGCAGTGTATACACTAAAATATTCTGTATGTGGGGGGGATGTTAGTGGTTCTCCTCTGCCACCAGAAAAAAAGAACACGATCAAGTGCTGTAAAGGAAATATACACAAGAACTATTCAAAACCACAGACACTGATTTGATCCACTTTACCTGAGACTTATGGCATTGCTTTGGGAACCATTAAAGAAGAAAAAAAAATAATCATACATGAAGTTTACTCTGTTAAGAGCCAAGAACCTCATAAAGAAAAGAGATTATGCCACCTTACAATACATGCACGAGCTGTTTTTTTTCCCCCTCACTGAAACACAATTTATAAAACAACAAAAAATCACATCTAGCCTGCAATATTGTCTGTTCTTCAACTGTAGCACTGCAATTTCACCTTGGCAGCACATTGTCTAAGAAAACCCATGCCAAAAGCCTCTGATTTTTGGCTGGATAAGGTTAACCATGACACTTCTGCCATCTACACACTCTCCTCCTTTCTCAAGAGACGCTCATATGTGCAAATGAAGCAAGTTTTATATTGGTGGAATTGTCATGGCAGCCTGCTCCTTTCGCCTTTTTCACCAGAACCCCATGGCCCTTTGCCTGTTACACAGCTGGACACATCCATCACACAACTGGTGTGGAGCCTCATGCAACCAAAATGCAGTCTGTCACCATGTTTCTGGCATGCATACGCGCAGTGAACAACGTGGACTGGATTGTGCTGCATGTTTAAATCACACCATGAGAACTTGTCCCAGCTCTGCCATTCCCAGTGGAATAAGCTGGTAATGACAGAGACTGCACCTTGGTCACATGAGTTTGCATGACTGAAGACACCATGGTGATCAACTTTAAAAGGCACCTTTGTCTTACAAAACAAAAACACTGTAGAGGTATTAACTTCCAAATGGGATTTGAATAAAACCAGAATTCCATTCTAACAAATGAACAGAAATGACTGCAGCTTTTCTTCTGTTCCAAGAACATAAGCATAGAGACATTTCCCATGCAAATCAGGGCACCCACTTGAGTCACGATCTAAGAGAAGAACGGGTTTACATTCCGAATAGAAGTTCTGCCTTTAGATCTGTATTTGTTCATGGATATCGTGTTCAGGTATTACTGAAGTCTAAGAGTTTGAAAGGAATGTGACTCAGACTTGAACTACAGAGGTAAATTTGCATTAAAAAGAAAGAAAAGCTTTACAAATGCAACACCATCTGTGGTTACTTTAAGGAACATAAACGTTCCTTCTCCAGCATGCTCCCATCTTCCTCATGATACAGTATATTAAACTGCATGAAATATCGTAACAGGAACAACAAAGTCAATATGCTTAACTAGGAAGATGGGATGGGCAACACATTCTGTTAGACGAAGTTAGAAATATGTGACTTTAATAACTCCTAACACAGGAATTTCCAGCCTATTAGAAAGTTCATTCTTTCTAAATGGGAAAGAACAAGAGCAAGGGACACAGCAGGCACGGATTAAAAATTGCAGAACCGACCTTGCTAATGATACCTTGCACAATCACAGACAAATCTTAGGAATTCTTAGTGTTTTTGTCAAATGCGGTACCATCTTTTTCAGATGCATACTGTAAATGTCGGTTAATCACTGTGGAGGGCTCCACATGTTCAAAGCATTCTATATCATAAAGAAAAAAAAAGTCTGTGTACCCCAAAATCTTGTCTCTGTCTCAGGTACTGTTTTTTTTCAAAAGTTACTATCTCTCCTTACAACCTTTCTCCCACTTATCCTTCATCTACTAAGTCTGCAATAGCTCAACAGAATTCAAGTACAACTAGAGAGTCAGAGGTGCAAAAATCACAGAAAGTTTACAGACTGTCATAATATACTTGTGGATGTTCTTAATTAGAAGAAATATACTCTGCTATAAAATCCACAGTAATATTTCTGACCTATACTTTATCAACAACGGCACTAAATGATGCCTTCAAAACTGACAGTCTGTCAATCCTAGCTGTAATTGTTTATGTGTTCATTTTATCTAACAAATTGAATTTTAGGATGTTAGAACTGTGTGACAATAATGCATTGATTTACAAAAGCAAGATTCCAGCTGCAATGAGAGTACACACTAATCTATGCTTAGCTCAAGAGCAAGCATACCGCACAATTTGATGCAAGTGAATGTGAATGTCTGCATTTCTGCACACTAATGTCCAAGAAGCGGTTAAAAATGCATAGAGTAGAACTCCTGGTTTATTCAAACACCACCAATGTCCATAAAAATCAAAAAGCATATCTGGAATTTTATTACTAACTTAATAGATTTAAAATAGTATTTTGAGGCAGACAATTGAATCCCTGTGCTGGCAGTGCAATGGACTTTGAAGCTGTACACTTTAATATATTAGCATTCATAAAGATAAAAACCTAAGGACAGTACTTTAATTTGGACATAATTATTTTTTAAGTTATTTTCCCAGACAAACTGGAAATGTGTTCTTTTTATAGACAGAATACGTAAGTAGAAAAGTTAAATTCGTAAGACAAAAATAGGTGGCAGAATTTACAAATAAATTGCAATTTCATGAGTAGTATTCAACTTACCTGAACCAAAAATATAATCAGAAAATAAAAGTTGGCTACTCTTCTGAACTGCTCGAATAAGTTTTTTGGAACAAAATTCCATACTGTATACTGAAGGGAAAAAAGGGAGAGAGCAAGAACAATTATAACATACTGAACCATTTTTCAATAAAATTCAGTTCCACTCCCACTGAACTCTCTTAACCTAAATCTTCTCATTTTCCATTTCTCCTCTCCCCAAACCTTCCTCTGGTCTTGCCCTACTCCCACAAAAAACCTGCTGTATCCAATTTTTAAGTACACATCGCAAGGAAGCAGGGGTAGCAACTGTATTGCCTTTACAGTCAGTGCTTTAAAAGTTCTCATACCAACTGGGATAGGAGGAGCAGATAGGAGTCATACCCAATTGCTTGTACCCTGAGTAGCAGAGTAGAAATCAATTCTTGCAGCTGTAACTTTCTGTCCTACACTACAGCGACAAGACACATCCCCACCATCAGTTCTATTGGTTCCAATCCAAGGTCACACTAGGAGGGAACCTGCAATTGCAGTCCATTGCCAATTTATTTTATGCAGAGTACTAGCTTACAATTTGGCTATTTTACAAATCCTCACAACCAGCTTCATCCCCTCTTTTCAGTGGTTCTGTGCACCACATCCAGACATGGGCAACACCAGTTTAAAACCTGCTTTTCTTCAGAAATTCTGACCAACATGCTTAACTGTTCTGTAGTTAGTCAGGTTCTTCAAAAGAGGAATGAGAGCAAGAGAAAGACTACATAAGCAGCAGCTTAGCTTCTTCCTCAAAAAAGTTTATAGAGATTGTTTAATTTTGAATATTGTATCTGCACCATTAGACATAATACATCCACATTTGCTACACAACTTCATATGTAACATACTGAGGGGTTACGATTCCTTACCTTGGATGATATGATTCTGTTGTCTGCAAACTTCTGAGGAACATAGTGGCCATGCTGGGGAAAACGATTTGCTATATAAATAGTTCTTGTATCGCTTTGGTGAGGTGGGTCAAAACCCTAAAACACAAAATAAAGATGATAAAGAGATAATATTTTTATTAACTGTAGTTTTGCAAAATAGTTATCTTTGTGCTGAAAGATGATACCCAGATATCAACCAGCAATTCTAGAATAGCAGTTTTTGCTATTTAGGAATTTAAATTTAAATTTGCTATTTAGGCAAACAAATTTAACGTGTAAATTGAAGTCTGCTGTGTCCAGAGAATTTTCAAAAACTGAGGAAAAAATAAATCTCAATTTCGAGGTTGTGTACTCATTCTGAAAAATGAAAGAAAAAATTTTAAGTCTCAAAAAAGATACAGAATACTTGTCATCATACAAACCTGAAGCCCTTTGAAACTTAAAAAAGAAACACAAATGGCAATGAAAACACATCTAAATTACAAAACCTCACAGTCAGGCTCATGATAACCCTAATAAAACTATTATGAAAAAAATAAAAAGATCAAGACAAGTCATACTAGTATGCTGTGATAACTCGATTTTGAAAAGATTCTCACCAGCTTAAAAACAAAACTATATGCATCTGACTAGACAATGGTATTTTTCCAAACAAGTTCTATCTCCAAGAACGAACATTTTGTCTAACCTCAGATGTGATTTCCTGCCATTACTACCAATTCATACATAAGCGGTAGCAACACTGAAAGCAAATTCATTAAAAAAAACCCAAAAGATACTCAGAAATACTTATCAATAGCTTCCTGCCAAAACAGAAGATCTGAGTAAGGTCCCTTGAATTAAAAGTCCTGTTTCAGGTCTAATGGTCAGATTTTTCATCAACCGCCTCTGTAAGAAGGGGAATACAGGTATTGAAATTGCAGGTGACACACCACCTCAGGACTGCAAGAACACCAAATGACAAGAAAAAAAAATAAAATCACCTGGACGAAACAGACACACAGAAGACTGAAAGATACAGCAGTTAGACACAACCAACTGCATCTACAAAAAGAGAATAAAAGCCATCTAGGAGCTCTGTAGAAAAAGATCAAAAGGTTATAGCTCATCACAGGCTGAATGTGTGTCAGTAGTGTCATTCCATTGAGAAAAAGGCCTTCAGTACTAAGCAGGCTGGAGGAGGAGTGGGAGCCACAGCAGAAGCACTGTGAATCAACTGGACAGCATCCAGAGGAGTGGAACATGAGCCACAAGAGAACCTGAGAACATGACATAGAATGCAAGGCTGAACAATCTAAAAAGCAAAGAGCAAACAAATTAGAGTCATTTAGCCTAGAGGAGAGGAAACTGAGGATATATTAGCACATCTTCCAATATAAAAGACTGTTCTGCTGAGAAAAGGGGTAATCTGAAGGACAAAGAAGAACAGAAGTAGGCTGAAGTTGCCACTAGGAAATCTTAAGTTTGGATACTGGAAAAACAAATGTATTATTTTCTTATGGAAAGGAGTAATTAAAAACCAAAATAAGCTGCATGGGAAGGCTGCAATGTCTCTGTAACACAAGGGCTTATATCTAGGTCATTCAAGTCTATCTTTAATTGAGCCTTCCCTGGGGCTACATGACTCACCAGAACCCTTCCTAGCTGTAATGTTCTGACCTGGAGAAGCAGGTGATGGCAAAAGACAACAAGCAAGACAGTAAACCAGTAAACATTCAGATAACAGGCCAAGAACATTACAAAAATAAAACCCAGAAAGTTTTAAGACATGGAACAAACTAGTGAAATTAAATTTGGCACTGTTAAGTTGTTCAATAGGGAATCAATGATTGCCTGGGAAGCAGTGATTTCAGCATCAGCATCACACTTTCCTAATCTTGGAACTGATTTTGTACTGTATACACAGTCTCCCTGTTCTTCGATGCCAAGCAAAAGGACAACCGATAAAATAGCTAGAAAGGACATTACACAAATTCCACTACCAGAGGTGAGGAAACTACCTTTGCAGTTGTGTTGCTCCACTTGTTATACCAGGCTCAGACCTTGATTCACGTCAAAAACCGACACTCCACAGCACTCCAACAGAAGATACTTCCATATTAATTAAATGTATACAGAGGATGATGAACAGCGAGCACAATGAGCTACATAAAAAGTGGTTGGATAACCAATCAAGAATTTTCTTTAACCCATTCATATCTCTAACACAGGGCATTAGGTACTTTCACATTCAGGACAGTGTAATTTTAAAGTAAAGGAATAATTTTTAAAAACTCTCAAAAATAGAAATTTTTGTATTTGGTATCATTACTACAGAAACATTCTGCTTCAGAAATAAAGAGGTCCAGAAGAAAGAAGGGATAAAGAAAAGAAAGGAGGGGGGATTTTTTGAACAGGTTTGAAGGAGAATAAACTTTAGATGACAAGCAGTGGAAGGCTGCTCTTGTCACATGCTCTAGTGTGAAAGCTTGTTTAGAGTGGAGCCGGGAGACAGAAAGTAGACAGGAAAGGACGGGAAAAAATATATAGGATGCCAAAAGCAAAAAGAAAGGAACTGTTCACAATTTTATGAAATACAACCATGAAAGTTAAGATGAAAAAAAATGTACCTGTTTAATGCTGACACAATTCAAAAAGAGAACAATGTTTGTGGCAGAACCATTTTAGATATCTGATGTTAGTGACACATTATTTCTAAATCAATCCAGAAGATGCCACAATAGAAGTGTTTTGCAAGCAAGAAAAAGCGTGCTTAGTTAGTAAGACTAGGTACAGAGCTCGTTTCTACCTCAGAAAATGTCTGGCACTCACAAAATGCCAGACATCCTCACTTTGGAAAGTCACATTCTACAGCCTGAAAAAATCCCACTCTAAATCAAACAGATGTAAAGCAGGGAAAAAACAGAAAAAGCAAAGAAAGTGACTGGGTTCTGATGGTGATAAATGCTAATCTCCATACCACTTGCTGAAAGTTATTGAAAGATAAATGAATAATTTCAGAGTGACTAGGGTATCACTGAATTTTTTTCAAAGTATTTAAATGCCCTTTTTAGGCCATCTATCTGAGCACCTGAAAGCTGATGAGTTTAATGACATTTTTATTACAAAGAGTACAGACCTCCATACAACTCAAGCCTAACTGCACAAGCACTTCCACCAGAGGAGAACACCTCTGCTGAAACAGACTCAACACAGCCCTGAGGAGAAGGACTTGTGGATGCTGGTGGGCAAAAGCTCAATATGGCCAAACAATGTGCACTCGCAGCCCAGAAAGCCAACCAAATCTGGGCTGCATCAAAAGAAGCGTGACCAGCACCAAGGGAGGCGATTCTCCCCCTCCACCCAGCTCTCACGAGGCCCCACCTGGAGCACTGCATTCAGCTCTGGGTCCCACAACATAACAAGGACATGGACCTGTTGGAGCGAGCCCAGAGGCGGCCACAAAGATGATCGGGGGCTGGAGCACCTCTCCTGGGAAGACAGGCTGAGAGTTGGGGTTGTTCAGCCTGGAGAAGGGAAGGCTCCAGGGACACCTTAGAGCATCAGCCTTCCAGTCCTAAAGGGGTACTGCGAGAAAGCTGGAGGGGGGCTTTTTACAAGGGCATGTAGCAATAGGACAACGGGTGATGGCTTTAAGCTGAGAGAAGGCAGATTTCGATTAGACATCAGGAAGAAATTCTTTACTGCAGGGGTGGTGAGACACTGGAAGAGGTTGCCCAGAGCAGCTGTGGGTGCCCCATCCCTGGCAGCGTTCAGGGCTGGGGTGGCTGGGGCTTTGGGCACTCTGATCTGCTGGAAGGTGTCCCTGCCCGTGGCAGGGGGTTGGAACTAGATGACCTTTAAGGTCCCTTCCAACCCAAACCATTCGATGCGTAAAAGCAAGGAATCTGGTTTTCCAAAACAGAACCTCAGGCCATATGAGTTTACAGGTGCAGCTTCGTAGCTAGAACAGCTTAAAATTGCAGTCTATATACTTTTAACTCTGTTTTGTTGAAATTTACCATGGAGAAAGTGCAAAAGCTGTGCAGTCAGCAGGTCTACACAGATTGCAATGCACAAGCCAGGCAGGCTGGGGACAAGAACCCCTTCAGTTGTCAGAGCTATGTCTGGAAAAGGAGACAATCTTGACAACCTCAGTGACTTGACTGTAGTCACAGCAGGAAGTAAGTGCCAGACCTGGGAATAGAACTCAGATTTCCCAAGTTTCATGTTTGTATCTATGTAAGATGATTTGAATTTACCCAACAACCCTGTCACCACATAATTAGCTGGTAAAACCGCAACCAAGCATGTCTTCCAGAGATATTTTAATTACACATCTCAAAGGAAAATTCTGCACAGACATTGAACTTAATTGTTTAAGAACTGAAATGCCTTTAACTTTTATGTAACTATGGGGCTGGCTACTCAACAATCCTGCTCCTGACACAAAACTGATTTCAGTCCAAATTTCTGCCCAGTGAAGGGATTTTGCATAGTATCTATACACAAGCCGACAAAGAGGTGCAGAAAGCAGTTTCCTCATTTCAATTATTAGACAGTTCTTTCTCTTTCTAATGCCATTATCAAACTCAGTTGCGAAACTAGGGTAACATGCCCTTGTCAAAGGATTTCTGCAGCTGAACAGCATGAGCAGAGAATCCCTAAATTCAGTTTGGAGCCTTGCAAAAAAGATTCAGTTCTCACAAATGCCTTTCAATAAGTTAGGTTTTCTGCAGTTACCTAGTGAAGTGATTTCTACTTAAGTGCATAGCGCATTGACTTTGTAACAAAGAAAGATGATTTTATAACAAACCCTGATAGTTAAGACTTCTTCATCAGGTGTATTACATGAACAAACTGTAAATGAAATAAAATTTGACCATAAGATAAAGTGAACTGATCTGATTTCCCCCCTCCCCCTTCATGCTGCAAATTAAATCTAGATTTATTGGCTAAAGTTGAGCCATTCAGCTGATTTATCAACATAGACCAGGCATTATCTACCCCTGGAATACAGCTCTCATATTTAATCCTCCCCAACTGAAATTTTGCACCCAAATAAACTTGACACGTTTGGTTTTGAAAATAGTTTAAATGAACGCCATTCACAAAGAACACACAGATGTTTGAGTGAGACTGATTTATAAAGCGCAAACCTGAATAACTTTTTTTTTGAGGGGGGGAGGTGTGCAGGGAAGAAAGAAAGCAAGCAGTGATTCCGCTTTTTTATAAGTTTGTAACGACTCTAACTAAAGCCCGAGTAATTTTTACTAAACCTCTTCAGCACTGATTTTGTTAGTGTTCTAAAAGTTAGACAAAGACATCCTCTGTGTAATAATTAGGCTCCTTTAAAACAGCATAGAAAACATATCCTGGGGAACTGAGGAGAAATTTCTGCAATTTTATGCTATTTCTTTCATGAAAGAAACAGTCATCAACAGCCACTGCTCTTCCAAATAACTCCTTCCTACATTTTGTCTCCATCTCCACCACTGTGCTAGAACTGCCCATGCAGCCATACGGCGAAGTGGACTAGAAAACTGATTCAACTGAACCCCCACCGCTTTCCCAGTTGTTTTGGGGGTTTTAAAATGTATCAGATCCCTAGAATAACTGCATGGTCATGCCAAAAGCCCGGTGATGTAACAAAAGGGTTCACTGCAGAAGAGTTTTATATTGCTGCTGGGAAAGCATTATTAGCATGGACAATGAATTAGCCAACTGGAGAAACGGAGTAATCAAATGAGAAGCACTACTATGAAAAAGAACTGTGCAAAGAATGAGACTTCCCTCCCAACACTTTCGAGCATAAACAAAGTAAAAAAAAATGCTCTCTCAGTCAACTTGTTGATATAATATACCCCATCCACCGCAGACTCTTATTTCTTCAATACCACTATTAACTTACGGCAGCATGCACATACGCCCTCCCCACGCACCATACAGCACTGTTAAGCAAGACAGCAGAAATCCGCAGACCTTTCAGCTGGGATTAGTGACACGTGACCAGCACATCACAAATCAATTGCTGTTTCAAGCTTTGCAATACATACATCAATAATTACAAATCATCGCACAAGTAATTTTTGCTTACGATTTACACAAAGCCAGTACACTTTAACATGATCTCCCAGAGTTTCTTATTCATCATTCACAGCTTTTACAAGAAAAAAGCGCAAAATTGTATTTGCTAAAAGAACTTCTGTTACGTGACCAGTTTTCAGTGAAAGGAGCTTGAAAGAAGGAAGTCTCAATTAGCATCTCTTCCTCCTTCCAAAAACCACACTGAACACTGCTAGGGAAAGTAGTAGTTCCCCCAAAAGCCCTTTGGACATCACGTACTAGTTAATAAAACTCAAACAGAAAAAACTTCAAGTCTCAGAAGCATTTTTCCTTGGGAGGTGACTGGCTGACTGACCAACCATGGCCACAGAAACAGGACGCCACATTTCCTGGCAGATAGCCCAAAAGTCTGCTATTACACTGCTGCCAAGCTATATTTTGATGAAAGGTGTTTTGAGGAAATGGATTTTCTTGCTTTCATTTTTTTTCCTCAATGTACATGGAATAGTTTTCCTTTTGTCAGATAAGATGATCTATTCACACTCCATGCACATTTTCAGAAGTCTGTGTGAATTTGTACTCAAAACAGTCAGCCAATAATTCTTTCAGTCATATAACCGGGCAGGAGTCAAACTGAATTTGTTGTATCAAAGGTTAGCTTGAAGGAAGAAACAGCCTCTCACAGCAATTTTGAACACTGCTCTAACAACTAAAGCTGTGAATCAGCTGAAGCACCCTGAGGTTTACACAGTGTCATGCAATTTGTCCCTCCTCTTTTAAGTATCACTGCAGTAAAGAAGTAAAACAGTACTAAAAGCCATGCACTACTCATGCAACTTCCTTTTCCTGCTTGCTGTATCTACAGTTGTTTAAAGTATCTGATAGTAAGCTATGCTGTAACCTCCTAAAAGACCTACAACCAGTCTACATTACTGTGTGAAAACAAACACTAGGAAACAAGGCCTGAGAAATCATAAAGCAATAATTCTTCCTTTAATAATGTTGAAAAAAATGTGAAGTACTGCATTTAGAATGGTTTTACTGGTGCTCAGAATGAAGTCCTGGTTACATACAGCTCAAGTTGTTCTTATTTTACCTTTTGTCAAAATGCCCACAAAAATAACTTGGAGAAGTCCCTAGTTTAAATTAAAAAAAAATAGTATCTATTTTCTGTTTATTTATCTGCAAAAACAAGCAAGCTAAACTAGCCTCATTCACTGCTAACATACTTCCCTGTGCCAGTTTCTCTACTCAGTGACTGATGCCAAACTTACTGGTCTTGTAACATCAATAAAATCAGAAAGGAACAGCAACCTGAGCAGGCAAGTTAGGCTTTCTAACATACCACTCTCAAAGACTTAAGACATGTCTGGTCTCCGTTAGTAGTGAAGAATTTTAACAGAGATTTAGGTACACTGCTTAATTTTAAAACAGCCCAACTTTGCATCAATTAAGGAAACAGCTTTGTTATCCTCCCATACAGTAACACTCAACAGTATTTATAAACCATTTCCATTTTGGACTTCATATGATAAACCTAGTGCTTTACAACAGCTACTCTTTCGTGACTGTCTTCAACAGAATTCCAACCTTCACATTTTTTTGTACAGGATTATCAGAATTCTTACTCTCTTGCATTCAATGTACTTAATTAAACCAGACACCTTATAACACACTCCTTCCTCATTTGTTGCTTTATGTTAGGATGCTCCCCCTTCATTCTCAGACACACAGATTACGAAAATTAGCAATAATGAACAGATCCAGTCATACTTTTGTTTAGATGTTTTTGACAGAAAACAGCCTTTACAATAAATGTTTCTTCAACTCTAATAAAGAAAGCAATTTAGTTAACATTCAGATTCTAAGAAGCAAGCCTCAATCTCAAAGAAATGCCTAGTGTCTCCCAAATAACTTCGCAAGCCCATTCAACACTCTCTGAAAGTTTCTAAAAAAAAAAAAAACACCCCAAAAAAAACCCCAAAAAACCCCCAAGGCATTATGGTAAAGTCCAAAAGGTCTAAGAGAAGCTGAGCCTTGACAGTAATCTGTGGTCCTAGATGTTTGGTATTTTGCCGTGACTCGCAAAGCACCCCACTGCTCTAAAGAAGCAGGAACTAAGATACCTTTGCAGTTCTGACTACAGAGTTCTAATTTCAGAATTAACAGTTTTCCTCTGTGGGCTCCAGCAATTAGTTATTCTTATCTGCAGTATCATCTCCCTCTCAGACACTACAAATGGCCCCTAGGGCAAGATTTTCAAAGCTGAAGGGTGACTTTAGACACCTATCAAGAAGCAACTACAAGGCATCGTATTTGAGATCTCAAGTCTTACGTTATAAAAAATCAACAGCCACTTTTAAGAACACTGCTCAAAATAAAGTACTTCGAACATGGAAAGTGCTACAATTCTCCAATAATTAGTCACAGAAATAGCAATTACTAAACAAAATCACACTAAAAATACAGTAGTACAGTAAATGAAATATTCAACACAAAAATTCTTCATATACCTTAAATAACCACAGTATCTCAAAAAAACCCCCAAATTGTACCCTTTCTGCACACTCCCTAGATTAGTTCATTTTGTAGCAAAAATATTCTTCTTTGATATTCAATATCAAATAGGGCGCTCAAATCTATGACAGATTAAGAACTTTCACTTAAAATTAGAAAGCAATTCCAATTTTGTAGCTAACAATTTTACCATATACAAAAATTGCATTTGTCAAGTCCACGGCAGGACAAATACAGAAGAATCATACATTCCTCCACATGCTTGCATACAATGTATGCTACTACCTTAAAATGAAATGCTGTTTACCCACTGCTTTGAAGAGACATTTATAAAATTATTTTACACAAACATGAAGGGCTCCTGTTCCGGGCTACTCATGACCATTATCCCACATGAATATTGAAAGCCATAATTTTCAATATTTAGATTGGTTCTAGTAGGCAATAGCTACTTACTCCAATCAGCTCCTGTGCTGTAAGTCTAATTCACATTTTCCTTCAGTATGAAAAAAAAGAACTTCTCAAAAAATTCTTTCCCCAAAACCACTCCTAGATAGACTTTTCAAAATGTGTGCCAAAATTATACTGACAATTGCTCTGACAGTTGTTGCTCAACAAATTTCACAGGAAGAAAATTTAGTTCATAGCTAGAACTGTCTAGGTTTTCCTTTTAACATGCTTTGATAAAGCCTGCTCTGTAAAAATTAACACTGAGTCTACTCCATTGATCAAATATCACTTTTAAATTTTAATGCCAGTTCAAACATGATTTACAACCTAAGTATCAGTTTAACATCCTGCTTTCAAACATGTCTACAAACCAGATCCTTAAAGCTTGCTAAATCTCAAATTTCCTTTCTATTTTGTTGCAATTCTTTTTCCAAACAGATGTGTTTATCTGCAAAATATCTACAAAAATTAGCCCAGCCACCAATAAAACTAGTACAAAAATTTGCAAAGGGGATAGTAAAGAAGTAACAAAATGTAACAACCTATACTTTTTAGTATAAACCATTTAAAACTTATTTCCCTGGTAAAATATTTCAGGACAAAACCAAACAGCTTGCCTTTTGTCTACATCATTATCTCTCCTTCCCATTTAAAGGAAAGTTCTCCTTCCCAATGCTTATTTTTACTCTAAGCAAACAAACAACAAAAAAAAATAATCTCTTAAATCACAGCATGTGGGAAGCCAAGGAATTGCAGGGTTTTGCTTTCTAAATCACTGTGTAGCTGTTGGTCCTGCTTTCTATCCTTTCTACCATGGTCTGTACTACTCCTCAGTGGGTTTTTTCGAAGAGAGGTTTATATGTTAAAAAAAAAAAAAAAAGTCTAGCTGCAAATATGTCACCTGTGTTTTGCTGGAAGATATATGACCTTGTGTTTACAGAGGTACTCTGTCAGATCTATTTTGCTGCAGTTCATATCTTCTGGTTTACAAACAGATTTTGTGCTAGAAATTAAAGGTTTTTTAGAGGCATACTGTAGATACCTTTTTCCCAGTGAAATAGTTTTAAAAATAGTCATAACTACCGAGGACACCACAATAAAGAAAAACAGATGGCAGATCACTAGTGAATCTAGTGAAAGGCACAAGTCATCATGCTTTTAATGGAATTTAATTTAACTTTTTTTAAAATGTTTGTATTTCTATTTACATTTTTATAATTTTTATATTTATAATTATATAATTTATAATTTTAATGAACTTTAAACACCTGATTATATTTTTCTCTTGTAACTCCTATCTCTCCACCCCAGAAGAAAGCAAACAAAAGTTTTAATGAATTCAGCCAACCTATGCAAAAGTAGAAAAACGAATACCAATTGAATGTCATTAAACTCAGCACATATTTACTTGCCTTAGATTACGAGTTTTACCTTCCGAGTTCAGAGGCAAACTCTTGGCAATAAACAGGCATCCAACCTAACCATCCCCCATCCCATCAGATACCACCTACAAACCAAAACAGAAAAAGCTTTTGTTCTTTGCCAACAAAATAATACTTTTCTCCCTCAGTCACATAAAACATAAATAGACAGCAGCTATTAAGAGAGCAGGACCCTGTTAATGCATGAATATCATACAGTCAATTAAATGGTCATATTATTGTGTGACAAGTGGAAATCTGGCACAATAAAAAATTGCTGCCTAAAAGGCTCATGGTTAGGGAAAAAAAAGGGGGGGGGGGGGGCGGGGATTGGACAAGATACAAGTCAGTCATCATCCCAAGTCTCACAGCAAGGCAGCACATCAGAAAACCCTGATGTTCCCATTTTGAAAACGGTCTTTGAAAGAACAGTATCAAGACTGGTTTGATTAGGTTTTAGTAGGCAATTTTTAAATTTAGAGTTTAATTTTTATGAGGTAAGATTTAAAAATTACACACAGGACAAAACTGATGTCTCCATTTGGAACAGACAGCTGGCTGAAGACGGGGCCAGGTTCTGCACACTTTGGAACACACTGTGCTGCAAATGTATTACCCTTCAGCAGTCACAGAATATAAAAAGAAAATAAGGTTAAAAGACCCAAACACAATGGGAGAACTAATCCAGCAGATCACAGACTATCTCTAGCAAAAAAACAGGGCCACATTTTCTCCTGTGTGAAGTTACATGAGGGGAGTCATTAACCCCCAGTTCTCAAACTGCTCTAAGGAAGGCAGTGCAACCTTTGGGCTGTTCCAACATGCATCTCACTGATCCTTCAGTAACAGTACAGAAGGTATTAGCTGGGCAGTCTGAGCCAGAGGAACTCTTCTGAGCAAATAAGCATTTACTTTTCTAGTAGACAATAACAAACACAGACTTGATTTTAGCCAAAAAGAGGAACAGGCTTTAATGACAAGTAAGAAAAAAATGGGAAACTGTACTCCAGAAAAGCACCGTGATTTCAGAAGCTAGGATTCCCAGTCACTGGATCAGTTCAAAGTACTTTCAGCATTAAAAAAATACAGGGAATTTGTTGGGGAAGAAAAAGAAGTAACTGCATTGGTTCAATTATATAGAATGATTAAGTGAAAATAATAGGCACATGTCAGGGCAAACAATGAGATCAAATGCTGTCCACCTTGTTCGGAATGCCAATAACTGCAAGTTATCACAGAATATCATCTGTTCTCTCAGAACACCTTAACAGATACCACACCTGGAAGGGAAGGGAAGAATATCCCAAACATACAGTCCTCTAGTGCTAATCTATTTGAGGACACTTCCCTTGTTAGCAGAAGAAACTTTTCATTAGAACACATCCAAAAGATGAACAAGGACACTCCTACAGATATTGTCGGCGGGGGTGTGGGGGCCTGGGATGTGACAGGGACAACCAAAACAAAACAGTCAAAACCATTCCCTGCAATCACCTCTCAATGCAGGCTATGTAGAACTTTTGGACAAGATGAACTCCTGATGTCCCTCCCAATATGAACCTTCCTGCAACCATGGAAGAGGAGAGTCTGGTAACTTAGATTTTCCAGGCAAAAGACACCGATTTGTCTTTTGACTTCCAGTTACAGAGCAAAGCTGCATTTGCCTGAATATCTTGCTCTGCATAGTGTAAAACTTGTTACCAGTGCACAACAGCACTCAGGTTCTTGAACTATAGGAAGACGGTCTGCCAAACACAACATAATCCTGCTTCCCTTGAACTGACATTTAGAAGAGGGACTATGCAGGTAGCTCTTAGGTTTTCTCCATGCAGTATCTTTTGTACATAATTGAGCTATTAGATAAGAGATCAAAAGGCTCAAACTCCACATAACTGCAACTAGAAGGGAAATCCAGAGATCCCTCTTCACTTGACAGGAATGATAGTTATAATTACGCAGCTAAGATCATACATACACGGGTATTCTATCACAGCTTTTGGAGACCTTGCCAGTCAACTGAAGTTGTCATTGCTTTCTGTTAATACCACTGCAACAGCTCCTACGCTCCATGTAACCCATCAGGATATTAGCACAGTCCAAACACTATCACAAATCTATCAAACTGTAAGTGTTACAGAAAGCCACTGAGTATTACAAATGCCACTTCTACTCATTTTGTGTTGGCACAAACTTGACCAGGAGAGCCACAATAGCACTCCACTGTACACAGATTAGCTATATAGCCTAACCCATCACATATGGAAATGCAAATTAAATGTACTGTACTATTCCTGAATATTAACGATGCTTCCTATCGACTGTTGTTTATCCAGTTGCTTTTTTCAAGCAGAACTGGCTGTGCCTGTGCTGTTATGCAACCCTCAGCAAATCCACATGCCTACTGTCTTTCTAATATCTCAAGGTAACGGAGCTGGAACTCAGGCATCTTTCCTGCTCAAAGCTTGTCTTTGAAATACATCAGGGCACTTCATTCAAAGCAATGAATTGTAACTGCATTTACCTCTACATTTCTTTATTACTAAAACTTAAGTACTTCCAACGATTAACTAGATGATATTATAATAATAACTAGAAAGCTGCACACTGGCAATGACTTACTATGCGGTTTATTTAGTATGGGACAGCATTAAACAAAGAAAAACTGATAAAACTGTCCGTGAAGAGTACTGTTCATTGTTTCTCAGCAAAGCAGACTGAAGGCCAAGATACCAAAACAAGCTGACAATTTGTAAGAGTACCACACAGGCACTGGAGACTGAGCAACAGTACAACTGTCACCGATTTCTGTTATACACTGAAAAGACAACACCTCAGAAAATGGTTTGGGATTTGTAAGAGCGTAATAAAGCTGAAGAAAGTTACATTCTCAGCATGCCTCCTGTTCTCAGAGGACTAGTCATCCCTTTATGTAGCCATACAGGCATGCACAGATCTTCACAGACTAAAGCACAGCAAAGTTACCACTTGAACAACTGTGCTGAAATAATCTGAATCCCATACCAGGTCCTCACATCACTTAACTTCTAAGACCACCTGCGTCATTTTCCCTGTCCCTTTTACAACTCTTGAGAACTCAAGTTCTCAAGACCATACACACTCAGGACAATCTCATTAATTAGTATATGAAATACTGTCCTCTTAAACAAGAGGTTGCAAAACATTTGTTGGTTTTGCAAAGAATACTTAATAACTACCTAAAAGCACCTTCAGCAAAGTACCAGTCCCTCCCTCCCCCTTTCCCCAATCCCTTACCACTGTCTAACATTTCTGCACACCAACATTTTTTCTTTTGTACTACTACAACATCCCACTTAAATCACTCCCACGTACTTGCCTGGTTCCAACCCGCCCTGTATGGATGAGAATGCTTTTTTCAAAGCCTATTGCCACATCAAGCAGAGGTACAAATACACACTTCAAAGGCAGTCCAAACCCACACATTCTTCCCTTTTCGTATCAGAAACAAGATACAGATTTTGCCACCATTTGATTCAAATATTTCTGCCGCCCTGCTCTTCCCACTCGCTCCGATTATTTTCTCAGCATCTTTCCCCAGGTTCTCAGCCCTCTGACTTCCTTCAGAACCTAAACATCATGGACATATGAAGAAACAAACGTATGGTGGGATCTATGTTAAACCAACAATTACACACAGACATGAGTTATCTGAGCATCCCTCAGAAGAAACAGTGTGATACCTATCCTAGGCTATTTTTCACCTTTATGAGCTGTGAAAACCAAGCCCTTATCGTCAAACAGTGAGGTTTATAGAAAAGGAAACACAAAACATGTATTGTCACAGTATTTTTTTTTCCTTAGTACCATATGTAAATGTTTGTTCAAGCATCCCGAATTTTTATTATGTGGTTCTACTACACTCATCCTTCCCTGTCAAAACTAGTCCAAGTTTTAAGTAGTTATTTTCCCATCGAACAGTTTCCTTTGGAAGAACAAAAACCTCTTAGTGCTAGTTTACTGCTCCTCTTGTTACACTGCTTTTACTTTCTATTAAGGACAAACGTATTTCTGGAAAGCTGGTCAGTGTACTCGCAGGGAGAAAAGCAAACCATGTGTGATCCATGAATTCCCAGCATGGATACAGTCCTAATCTAAACTACCAGAGGACAACATAATGCTGCTTTAAAAACTACACACGCAAACCTCAAGCCACCTTCAAAGGGAAAAAAAATGATAGCCATGTTACACCAACCAGGCTTTATTCTAAAAAACATGTGTATGACTATAACAGAACAGAAGGGTGCAGTCAAAGCTCAGACAGAGCAATTAATTTCCAGGTCAGTAACTCTTGGTGTCAGACCAAACCAGTGAGCACTGTCAAGCTGGCATCGAGACCATCACCACAAGCTCTGCACTTTAGACACAGACCTGGGAAAATCGATGGGCCATGGCAAAGGGGGCAGGGGAAGAAAAAGAAAAAAACAAACAGAAATTATCAGGTTTGTTTTTTTTTTAAAAAAAAAAAGTGATGTAACAAATTAAATCATTAGTGAGACAGAAGCTCTAACCATTAAAATATAAAAGCCTAACTAATCTAAGTTCTCATACTAACCTGGGTAACACCTGTGATGGAAAGTAAATCCAATGAATGCAAAAAAGTAAGTTTATAAGTACATCGTTTAGAAGAAATTTCTCCCTTTGAGTAAATGCAAGAGAAATAATGCTGGAGGGGGAGGAGGCCGGCCAACACTTCAAATCAAAACAGTCAAACTCAGTGTCCGTCCCTGCTACAGCACCACAGACCTTCCTGTCACCGCCGTGTCCCAGCTGTAACGCCAGCACAGCAAGTCGTGCCTACTTAGAGGAAGGCAGACACCCGCTAACCGCAGCCTTCTTCAAGCGAAAAGCCTTCCACGGATGTTTTTCTTCCATTTCTCACCACTTTCAAAGCCTTAAGACACAGGCAGCCGCCGGTGCCGCCGAGCCCTCAGGTGCAGGGGACGAGCGACAGGCGCACACCGGGTGGAGAAGCCCTGGAAGATTTCGCAACGTGCCGGAGGCACAGGCCGGCGGATCGCGGAGGTGCCGGTCCCCAGAAAAGGCACCGTCATTGCTCCGGGAGGAGTTCGGGGAGCCCTCCCCAGCGGGGGCACAGGTAAGCCGCCGCGCTCCCCTCGGTGTCAGCGTGATTTCAAGGGAGAAAGGGACAAAACCAAAAAAACCGGAAAGCAACACAACAGAAAAAACGACGCCGAAACACCCCAACCCCTCCGATACATGTTAAAAATAAAATTTAAAAAAATGACAGTAGCGATGCGAACGGACCCTGCAGGTCTCCCCGGCCCCTGCGCCTCCCCGCTCAGGCGGGGGGAGGGGCCCCCCCTCACACGCTCCGGCCCTGCGCCCCCCGGCCCGCCCGCACCCCGATCCCGCCGGGACCCCGCGGCGGCCGCGGCCCGGGCAGAGGCGCCGGGACGGGGCCGCCCTGGAAGGCCGGACCGAGGCGAGGGGCCGCCCGGCCCGCGGGTGCGTGCGGTGCAGGGGCAGCCCCCGGCCGCGGCCCGGCCCCGAGCCCTCCCCGCTCCGCGGCGGCGGGAGGCACCTACCAGCTGCTGCCGGACCCACCGCAACATCCCCGGCGGCGCGGGTCGCGGCCCCCGCGGCGGGGCCCCCTCAGCAGTGCCGCGCCCTCCGCTGTCGCCGCCGCCTCAGGCCAGCCGCCCGCCGCGGCTCCTCCCCATGGCGCAGGGGCCCGACGCCGAGTTAGGAGCGGCACAGCCCCCCCGGCGCCCCCAGCCGCCGCGGCTGCCAGCGCCCCGCCGCCGCCATCACAGGGCCGCCGCTGACACCCCGCGGCTCGCGGCGCTGCGGCCCGGCCCCAGGAAGTGACGTCGAGGGCGGGAGCAGGCGGGAAGAGAGGCTGGGCGTGAGGCGGTGGGGGAGCGGGCGAGGGGATGGCGGAGGCAGGTGCGGGCTGGGGCCCCATGTCTGTCTTCGGTGCCCTGGGGTGCCGATTGGGGTTCGCAGGGGCTGTACGTGGGGCCGAGTGAGCCGAGCCCAAGCAGCCTCCTGCAAGGACTTGGGCGGGAGTGGCCTGGGGAGAAAAAACCCCAAACCCTCCTTGTACAGGAGCTCCGGCAGCCCTGTCAGGTCTGTGGGCCTGTCAGCCAGGGCCTCAGCTCTCCGAGACCTCCCTTTTCTAGTGAAGCTACTTCACAACTTGATATCTTTGTTTTCTTGTAAAAAAATGCAGAACATGCACATGTTGGAATAAAGACTTTGAAAGCCTGATAACCACTGATTTAAACTCAGAAAGCAAGTGCACAGCGTGTAGGTATCCCAAACCAAGGCTGGGAGGAGCCGGTACCGTTCTCTTTTCCTGCTACTGGCAGTATTGCGCTAAACCACAGTTTGGTTAAAGCTGGGTGTTGAAATTGTTGGTGTCCAGCAGTGATGTCTTTGAAAAAAGACTCTTCGAAGCCTTCCATTCAGTACTCTGAAAAGAGGTACTACTTCATGAAAACAAAACAGTGTTCAGCTTCAAACACTGACGCACACAGATATGAGTCCGCAGCTTGTAGGTCTGTGTGGCTAAGAACTAAAGAAGATTATTTTAAGCAGTAAAGACCTGGTCATTTGTGACCAGATACTCTTGTCAGTATAGTCAACGTCAGCTGTGTCACTAAAGAGAATTCTTTCTGTGGGTGAAGAGCAGAGTTGTACCGTTCCTGCCATTCCCATTTGTTCCCAGGTTATTATGATATATAGCAATGGAACGTAATTGTATCTGCCACAGAGCTAATGTAGCTTTTAGTGTTCAGTTAGAAATTCAGAACATAATTCAGAATTTAAGATGGATGATATAATGTCTGAAGTATTGAATCTTGTGGTGAATGCTGATGGTTTAAGCATCTGCATTTAATTAGAAAAATAACTTTAAAACAGTGGGGAATAAGACTATTTTTATCAGGCACTTAGGAACGCTAATGTTAGCAAAACTCTGTATTAAATGCTAGGCATTATTTCAAAACATTTAAATACATCAAAGCTGAGTTTCAAACAGCTTGCACTACCCTATTCATCTAATGTGAAGTCTAAAATAACAGAGTGATTTCATAGCTATGGCACGTTGCCTGGAGAGTGGCCTTAAGCCAGAAGCTTAACTGATACACTCAATATTCTTGTGCTCTTCCTTTATCATCAGATGTAGAACAGGGTCCTGACCACTACATGCTAAAAATCATATGCCATTTCTCTGAAGTGCAAATATATTTGTTGCTGTATCCCTGCCAAATTCAAGTGAGTTGCATTTTCTGCAAGCCTCTATTTCCGTGGCTTGCAGTTGTGTTACATTGCGCTTTCTGTTTCACATTGCTGTAATGATACTGTTTTACCAGACAAAAGTTGGAAGCAATTTACAAGTGATTTGAACTCTGCAGTTTATATTTTTAACTTTTAAAAGTATATATTTTAGTGGATGAAAGTATATTGATAGGATGAAATTATTTTGCTGTGTGCAGCAGAAGGCTCTGACTGCATTCCTTTTTCAACATACAGCACAATTCCACCAGAATTAACATCCTTGCCTAGCATCCTGGCTAGTAAAATTTTGCACCTTTTAAATTGTTCAAAAGCCCACTCTAGACAATTATGAAGCTTCATCTCACCCTTGAGAGGTAAATATTTTTCAGAAGAGCAAAGCTGAAGCAGAGCAGCCAAGCCAGGTATTGATTAGCCAATACCACTCCAGCACTTCTGAAATCAAACGTCAACTGTATTAAGACCCCATATCAGAGATCCCACTTTAAAATATTGCCCTGAAGCCTCACCTGAATTTGCACAGCTGGCTTACAAAGACGAAAAAGCAACTGCTGAAGAAAAAGGTCACCTTCTGATATGAAGATTAGGCTGCCTAGGCTTTCTTGATGAGACTCCAAGTTTTCCAGTTCAGTATCTATGAGAGCAATGATTTCAGATGTTTGTTTAGCAATATAAGGACACAAATATTGTCTGACATAAAAATGTGCACAAAAAAATAAAAGCACACACTTAAATGTTAGGTCCAGTAAGCTTTTAATTATATGTGCATGAGTAATTCTTATGTAATCAATGGTACTACTTTTAGGTTTATAAAATTAAACATCGTTAACCACAGATTCATTCCTGAACATGCAACCATCAAATTGACACTGGGGCTGCTGACGTTTCTCCCTGAGCTTGTTCTTGTGTGAGACATTAATGCATTTCCATTGCTCCTGCGTGGTGTTTTGAGGCCATTTTTCAGCGGGAGCTAGTGAAGTGCTGGAGTGCTCTGTGGCTGTGTGGCCACATCTGGTATGCGGTAAGAGGAGATGGAAGTGCAGCCCTGATGCCAGAGGGCGAGCTGCCTCCAGCATTGCTGCCTTTGAAAGCTTTGAGACATTTGGTAGCCGAACCTTTTCACCTGCCAAGTCCCTGGATGCAACTGCCACATCCCAGCTTGCTGCTGTAGTGCAAATGAGGCACGTGATAGCTAAGGGGCCAGTGCACTCTGGTGTGCTGGCAGTGAGGCAGCCCAGGTCTTCCATTGCAGCTGGTAAACACCTCTGTCCTTTGGGGCCAAACAAAAAACCAGCAAAGCCTAAGAGAAGTGGAGCAGGGATGGAGGTTTGCGTAGCAAAATACTAGTAATAGCTCCTTACCGTAGACCATTTTCCTGATGGAGAATTTCTGTCACTCATTATTTTGTTTTTAATTAAATATTTTCTCATTTCTTGAAATGAGTATTTTAATCTATGCATTATTTACTTAGTTTACAACAGTGTTAATTAAAAATGTACACTAAGTATAAAAATGCCCGGTTTTGTTTCTAATCCATCAAGAGAAAGAGCTGCCTGAGAGACACAGGGTTTCTTCAAGGCATCTTTATTCCACAGGCATTCAATTACTGGCTGAAGCACCAATTATATATAGATAATCAGTGGCTGATTTCCAGTCACAAGGCCCTTCATCTAAGCATACATGTGGATTCTTGCCCAGAGCAACCAGTCTTCAGGGAAAAAGTAAAAGAGTTAGAAAATGAACTGAGCTTTTTAAAGGAAAAATTTCTATGCAGTAGTTTGTTATTCCTTTTTTGTGCCCTGCACGAAAGAAGATCAGGTTAAATTACAGAATGCACAAGGTGACATTCCCAAGATACTTACTGGATCTACAGAGTTGTGCATTATTTTGTTACTTCTTTCTCTTACACATTCTTTCAACTGCTAAAACCTGCATTCTGACACAAAATCTCACCTTTCTATTATTGTTTTTTTCTTTTCACTTGAAAGCTTTGTTTACGGTGTAGAGCTTCAACTTCTGCCAAACACATTAAGCTCAACAGAGCCAGATCCCAGAGCACCAGGTTAGAGGCTCCATGCAGCATGCAGAAGGTCAAACCTGTCAGGTCCCTGCACGCACACAAGAGGACTTTGCACTGCACCACACTATACAAAAAGATGTTCTGCACTTACAGGATCTCCTGGCTCTACAGAATAGCCTGGCCTGCTAAATGCAAGGAGAGTTTAGGGGCAGTGCTACCCAGCTTAAAAGGCCCCAGGACAACAGCAAGCTGTGGAAAACTTTATAATTCATCCTGCTTTTCAGCCTCACTGTTAACTTTTTAATTATGTGTTGCCTGTAAGCTATAATGTTTGGCTTGTTGCTGTCTCTAGAACTGCTTTTCTTTTTCCCCGTAGGGAAGCAGTCCAAAATTAGAGGAAATAGGAAATGTTTAAAAGTCATCCTATATCTTCATGAAGCTGAGTATGACCAGGATGAAGAATAAAACTCTGTTGTTCATGCCCTTTTTCTCCTTTCTTTTTTTTTTTTTTTTTTAAAGGAAGAGCTAATTTTGAGCCTACAACTTAAAAGGTTTGGAACAACTCTTGTCTTGATGCCCTGTCTTGATGGAAACTGGAGGACTCATAGTCTTGCAAAATAGGGGTTTGTGAGGAATTGTGTTACAATTAGTCGGTTAATTGCTATTATGTCCTGGACAGTGGCATGATTTTCCTATTCTGTACTATAAACATGGATATCCTTATAAAATTTGAGTTTCTCTCCAGACTCTTCATTTAATGATTTATGAATATACACTTTTCCAACTATTTTGTTCTTATACTCATCCTGTTATAACAATTTACTTTTCTAATCTAAATACTCAAGTGATTATTTGACACATTCATACATCACCTCATGGTTAGCCCTTGTAAGAAATTGCCAGGCAGAAAAGGATGCATCTCAATGTTGGGATTTCTTAATAAACACTCATCTCATAATATATTCTACAGGGAAACTTTTTTCTGCTTTGAAGCATCTCAGTTAGGACCAATGAGCGGATGATGAAAGGTTGAATTCTGGAGAATAAACACAGGGACCAGTACCTAGGTCTCTTAACGCTGGTCTCCTTGGACACTACCATGACAACTGTGATACAAACACTTGCACACCTAGATGTGTTACTTTCGAAAGAAGTTTGAGATCTTTGTGGGAAAGGAACATAAGAATTCTGTTCATGGCTGTACACACTCTCTCTTGGCTTAACAGCTTATTTCAAAAAAGTGTAACATTACTACATGGGATATTCTCCAGGTAGTGGGAGGTAGGATTTCAAACAGCCTCACACAGAACCATGTCTTGGAGGACAGACTACTGAATTTGATAGAGGTTTTCTGAGAGCACCTTCTGGTTCAGGCTTTACAAGTCAAGTAAGCGGGAAAAAGCTTTGTTACTAAATCTCAGTGGGATTTAGATAATGAAGTAAGCTTGTCATAACTAAGGGTATGTCTTATTTTTTATGTTCCCAGGGCTCAACTTTTCTAGTATTTGAGCTAGTTACTTAAATCTAGTTTAGATGTCCCTATACTGCACTGCAATTATGAAGCAGGTATTCCTCAAGGCGTTCCTTGCTGTGCTGTTTGGCTGGGTTGTAGCCAGCTTGAATGCTGAAAACCTGACTTGGGTGCCTATGTATCTTACTGCTTCCAGCAGCAACGAGCTGTGATTACACAGGCTCCTTTTCAAGTCTCTTACCTTCTCTCAACTCATCCAAGGATAAAGGCACAACAGCTTAGGAGAGCCTTAATTCAGTGCTCTCCATCAACTACCCACCATTTAAGCATGTGCATCAATGGTGACAGGATATTACCCGGTATCCGTGAGTCCATCCCTTTCTCAAGAGTGTGAGAGATTAAACTGGTAGACGGCGACTCTAACTCTGTAGGTGCTTTGTATAGGTGTCTTAAAGGGTAATGGTTACTCCCTCGAGAAGGCATGTTCATGACAAAGCACAGGGCTCCATCGTGTCTGGGTTACATAAATGCCTCAGCAAACAAGGTGGAGACACCTTGGAGAGTTAAAGAAAAATTCGGTGCCTCATCTAAAACCGATACAGCCACCTTGCGCTGTAAAGGACAGAACAGAAAGAGCTTTGCCAATGCTGGCCATGAACACAGGTTTCAGATACATCAGCGGGTATGAGAAGGTCTCACAGATCCAGACAAAATCACTACCTTGCACTTACTCAACACTGTTGAAGCTGTTCATTAGTACAGCTATAAAAGCAATTTTTTTTCTAACAGAGATGCATTTTATACAGCAAAAGGGTTTAGCAAAAGCATTTGCCAAACAGAATAAGCTGGCAAAAACACGTCTTCCTTCCAATACTGTGTTTACAGTAGTGTTTTTGGCACTTCAGGAATTGTAAAATCACATCTCCAGCTGACATTTGCTATGTGACCTACCTGCATCTCAGAACGACTATCTTCAGTCTCTTATGCACCACCACTACCTAAACCAAGTGCTAACATGTAGTAATAACATATCTCCAGGCAGACATCCCGAGAAGTGTAGGTGAGTCCACCAGCAATGTCATGCTGTCTCCAAACAGCAGCTCACCTCCCTCACCCCATCTCGGCACTGAGGGTGCTAATGGACCTTTGAGGACCTCAGCAGCCTTGTCTAGACCTCCCCCCATCCTGCCCATGGGCCTGGAAGCTCCATTTCAGCAGCCTGGGGCTGCCCATCCTGCCCAAAGGACACCATGGGATGCCAGTTCCCAGCCCTGCTCAGCTGCAGACCTGTGGATAGGGACCCTGACCTCATTTCAGCTCCATCACCATAAACTGGTCTCTTGATTGAGTGTGACCACCATTTCCAGTCTGGCCCTGCTCCCTCGCGAGGGTGGTGGCACAGATCCTGGCCTGTCAGCCTGGGGATCCCCCACTGCTCCCTGCCCCCCCAGGAGCCCCTGTCCCGTGCTGATCTGTGCGCATCGGTCAGGCTTTCCTCACGCCCAGACACACAACGTTGTAGTTTACTTTAGGTTAAGCACTGATGTATGCTGATGGTTTGAAATGGCAAACACAAAAAGGGTTTTGGCTGGGAATTTTGTACCCTCTTTATTTTGGGGTAAACACAGTAAAGTAGGTTTATATATACTACTCTTGGAGAATGAGACTTTACTGACCTTTAGGATGAAGTACCATAACTAAAAGATGATTTTTAGCAGAAGCTGTATACCATATAGGAAGAATATATGTGTAGCCTTAACGACAGATCACGGTACTACTGATGCCACAACACCTCTGCATTTCACTTCTGGCTAACCTTACAGAAAAGTCATGTAGGCTCAGACTTTCTAAAACCTGTCTATAATTTCAGAGTCAAACTTCAGAACTAAAATCACAGGAAGAGTTCAGCACTTCTTAAACTCAAGCTTTATAAATCTGAAACCGGATACTCAAAATTTCATTGTGTGTATATATATATGTGTATTTATTTAATTTATCTTAAAAATCCATTTGTAGCCTAGTATTCTAGAAGTAGAATGCAATAATCTACCATGCAGGGATGTATGTGGTCTCTGCAGACCAAAAAAAAATAGCTGTGAACATGACAGATGATGTTCCTGCAGCCATATGAGACGAAGAAACATATGGCTGCTCTCTCTGAAGTTCCTACAATGCTTTATGTCTACAAAGTGTAGCAAAACATTGGCTGCTTAACATAATTAAAGCATTTTACAAATGATTCCTAATTATTTTTGCAAATGTAAATGACGATGCTGACATGTGAAGTTTTTTGCTGTGCGTGATGAATACTGAGTTCTCATTTTACTGAGTACTGTAATCAAATTTAGAACAAACGTTATATAAGTGCATAAGCAATCCTAATCCTAATCCCTTTTCTGCTGTCTCACTTTCTCCATCTAGGCCTGCTGCAGCTGTAAAACTATAAATCTCCCATATTTCATGATTTCCCCACATATTTTTATTTTTGTTTCCCAATCTCCTGTCTTTTTCCAAAAGCATACGTTTTCAGTTGATAATGGCTCTAATGGAATGAGGGTCTGGGTTTTAGCCTTCTGCCAGCTTTCTTATTGTACTGTGTGTTTGATCACAGCAAAGGTACTTTACTGATGCTATTGCTATACTGGTGCCTGATCCTATAAAATATTAAGCCTCACACTGTTGAAGCATCTCCTGGAACAGATCTAAAGGCCTTTAAACAGGTTTTACACTGCCCTTAGCTGAATATCTTGAATATCTATTGTCTTCAATATTTGATTAATATCAGTAGAGATTGGCTGAGGGTATGTCAACAATGCATAATTCTAAGTAGCCAGAAGATGTCAAAGATAGCTATAAACAAACTAGTTGCTAATAAATCAGTTCTAGCTTTGGAGCACTAAATTCTCTGTGGGCAACCTGACCCTGTTTCTGATTTTACCCTAGGATTTGTGCCACTGGTATAGTAAGAAATTATTTCACTGGCTCAATGAAAAAGGGCTGGGAGGGACAGGGACCTGTACAGATTTACATGCTGGACTCAGGAAAACAAGAGAGTGCTAATGATTGTGTTTTGTAATATATTTCCAGGAGATGTTTTGGAATTTATCAGCTTCATAAAATTCACCAAAAACTTTATAAAATTATGAATACATCAATTTAATAATTTTATGGCTATTATTATTTCTAATTTTTATGGAAAAGTCCCTTTTATTGAATTGTATCTTTTATTTGCAGTATTTCTAATGGTGCACAATAGCAAAAGATAAGTATTACAGCTGAGTGGTTCACAGCATATAATTTATCCACTTAATTTCTTTGTATTTGTCTACAAAATGCTTATAATTTTATGTAATTAATTAATCACATGAACCTAATTGCTGAAATAGCTGTGAGATCCTCCAAGCTGAAATAAATAGCAGGCTTTTCATTGACTGGGGTGGGAACAGTGCTAGGCCACTGGAGGGTTATCCCTACTCTGTAAATGTTACTGGAAGTACTGAAAGAATGAGCGGTTTCACATTTGATATATTATTCCTTCTATTTCTTGCTTGCTAAACCAGAAATAATTCTTAAGCAGAGGATATTCACATTTATAAATTGGTGAGTACTGCAAATATTGTCCAATTTTTAAATTTATTTTTTAATATCATGCCTGCCCCTGAATCTGTTTGCTAAAACATATGTGGAAGAAACCCAACACAATCCCTGTAAAGGTATTCACAAATTGAAACTTATATTTATAGCAATTCTTTCTGTGGAATCCACACAGATCAACTAAGTTTTGCCTTGCATAACTAACCTTTGGTGACGTATAATATTAGCCGGTCAGAGGCTAAAAGAACACATGCAGTCAAAAACTTACTGGCTGTCAATGGAAATAAAAGCTCAGATGTCTGCCTTCTTTTCCAGTTATATCAATTGGTTTAATTACTGCTCTTGCATTTCCACAGAAATCAGGCTTTTTTTGCAACTAGGACTATAGCATCTTAATGATAAAGATTGTGACATGACTGATTGTATTAATTATATGAAGACTTCAAATCTAATACAAGATTATAGTTAACAGTAAAGCTCCTTGAATGATGAATCCACCAGCCACTTGATAATTTACAGATTTCATGGCAGGTACTAGAATCCTGCGCTAAAATGTAAGGCAACAGCTCAGCACATAGTACTCAAGCATATGTTATTAGATGACAAGCAATGCCAAGCAAAACAGTAGCATTTCATGATTTTTACATAACTGTATTTCCTTTTGATTTGCACATCTCCAGTTTTGCTCATTCCACAAAAATATATTCAGATACTTTAATATCACTGACATCAGTTGTGAGTTAAGCAGCTGCTTTCTAGAAAATAAAATGGGCAGCAGTGTTCGAGCCCCACACTCCTGCCCAAGGCGGAACCTGCTGCACCAGCCCATCCAGCTGCTCTTAAAAATCAATTACAAAGGCTCAACATCTCCCAGAGCATTAATTTTATCTGAACCTCTAATCTAGATCTTCTTCATCAGAAGGTAAATTTTTTGCTTCTTATCCTGGCCCAAGTATGAGGAACAATACAGCACAAGCTTTGTACTCTCTGAAAGTTGTCCTTCTTCCTGAACCTGAAGAACACCCAGTTTACTCAAGTTTTACGCATAAAAACTGTAGTTATTTTTGTTGCTCTCATCTGGACTTTTACCAGTTGGCCACCTCCTTCCAAACTGCCAAGTACCAAGTGGGGCTGGTACTGTAACGGAGGCCCTGTCGGTGCTGCACAGAGTGGAAAAACAATTTCACTTATCTTGCATATATTTGTCTAACCCACAGTGAGATATGGTGGGTTTTTCCCCCACAGCTATTGCACTGTTGACTACTGGCCAGTGAATGCTCTGCTATGACATTTTAAGCTTTTTTTTTCCTGCAAGTCAAATCAGTCACTTTATATCTAACAGTCATGTAATTTATTATTCTTAAGTGGTTCCTATTTTTTTTTAAATCATTTTTTAGCACCACACAGATTATTTAGCTAGTTTACAAGGATTATTTTGAATTTGGCTCATCTCCTTCAAAGTGCCTCCCAGCTTGGTATTGTCTGCAAATATAATAGCACAGTATTCCCTCATCTGAATGCTTAATTAAAATCCTGATTAGAATTAGACCCAGAACAGATTCCCACAAGAACTATCCTTCCATTTTCACAATGAAAATGGATTTGACCAGCACTAGTTCTTATTATTAACCTGGATTTGATTTATCCTTAGAAAACAGAGTTTCCAGTGCACCCAACTTGCATGGCTACCCTGGAGCCTTTCTTGGATTCTGGGTTAGTCAAAGAATTCATTACAGAGCACACAGATGGTGAAACCAATTGTTATTAAACTGTGTTAGCCCTTTGGATAAATGCCACCTGAAAGTGCCTGAAAGTGATATGGACAAAGTGCATTGTCTAACTTGTACATTTTTAATGATATTCTGCAAGGTAAATGTACGCGGTGCCAGCTGAGTTAGCCCTGCTGCATATTGCCAAAAAGGTACTGCAGGTGACCCAGAAAGTACAGCCGTTAGCAGCTGAGATTAGATCATCTACACTATTGCTAAGCTTCCTTATGTGCCTTTTTCACTTCTCATTTTATTCCATTTCCAGCTCTGGTGTTGGATGAACGCTACCAACAGGAACACAAATCTTGGCTGTAACACCACCATGAAAGCCATCCCGTAGAGATGTGTTCTTGTCTGTCTGACATACATGGTCAAACCAGCAGGCATTTCTTATGATGTTTGGGGAGAAAGACCAGAGAAAATGAGGGACTCATGGGCATGTTCAACATTTGTCAAAACCAATCCAGACAGGGTTTATTTATTCGTAATAGATTTTTCTTTCTTGAACTTACATGTCTTCCTATTGGGATGCATGTGTCATTGAGCTGAATAAGTAACTGGGGATTTGCCTGTGTAAAGCACACATAAATTAAAGGAAAAAAACCTTCTTTTGACAGAAAATGCTGTTGATCAAGAAAGAATCCTTAAGGAAAGATTAAATCTTTTATTTCAGATTTGAGAATCTGATTTTCATTCTGAGACTGAAGCACACTATTAACATTATACTTTAGATAACAACCTGTTCTCTTCTGCTGCCAGCCTGTATTTGGTTTCAAGGTTCGAATGTTGACTATTAACCTATTTAAATATTCGCCAACAGCATTGTGCCAAGGTAAATTAATTCACCATCTCGTGTCCCTGTCAAGTTGTCAATTTGTCAGATATTCTTCAGTTGCCAGTGCCCTTTACAGTGACAATGACGGCATACAGCTGAGCAACAGTTTTTCTGTTGCTATCTCCTGTTACAGAAGAGCTCTCTGATATTTGAGTAGGGAAGGCTTGCTGTCTTGGCAGGTCTGAAAAAATAGTCTTTTAACCAAAAAGCAAGGAGTGTGTACAGAAAGGAAGTGATATACCATCTTGTTTGATTTATGACAGTGAAAGGCTGTAACACCAACAAGGAAGTTACCTCTGAAGCTAAAGAAACACTTCCAGTTTTTATACCCACTGTATTTTTCATCCAGAACTGTGAAGACATTAATATTAATCATGGAAGGACTCTGGGTCTCCCTTCAATGATGGCCAGAATTAACCAAATGTCAGTCTTTGAAAGTATACAGAATCATTAATTTTACTTACTGAATCAATAATTAATCATTAATGAATTATCATTAATATTATATTTATTTACTATAACATTGTGTTATAATTCATACCGGTGCCTAAAAACCCCCAGATTTCTTTTGGTTACCTCAACTTTTAGAACATCTTTCTAGGGGACACCTCAATCAGAAACATACAAGACATACTTCTGCAACTGACATTATCTTTTTCATGATGGAAATAAAGTCAGCTGCACCAAGCGCACAAAGCTCCTTTTACAGCTCAAGTACTTCCAGCTTCCAAGCGAGTATTAAAAATAAAATTTAAATAAAACAGGTTTCCAAAGCAAGAAAACTGTATTGAAGTTTATAGATATAAATGTTTGTTTATGTAATTAGGAGTGCTAGTCATCCAGGAAGAAGTCTAGGTAAGCCAGCAGAGTTACAATAGAGATGTAAATGAGAAGAGAAAGAGGCCCTTGGGTTCCCAAAAGTGCTTTCCTCCCCAGGGGCTCTTTTACGTCAACATACCACTGAGAAAGAGGATTTTCCTTCTCTTAGGCATGTGCCCAAAGGCATATCTGATGTGGAGGGTGAGCAGAATGCACCTCAGTCTGATAGCAGGTCAGAGCCCACTATACTTCATTGCAGGCACAAGCATCCCAGAAACGCATTGCCAGAAAGTGGCAGCTCCAACATGGCCTTTTCAAACTCAAGCCTTTTTAAATCCATCTCCAAGGACTGCACACAAAGGCTTAGAAGAAACTCGAGCTTTAGCTAGACCTCTAGCTGGAAACTGAATTTTCTCCATATTACATCGAGGCCCTGACTCCTGACACCCACCGACTTCCCAGCAGTTTGGTTCCAAGTCTAAAGAGGGCATCAATTTTCACGTAGTTAAACAGAAAAACATCTAATATGTGTCCAAAAAGTCTTACAGTCAAGATCATTAGAGATGTTAAAAGAGATTACTAAACACACAGAGATATGCATACTTAAAATTATACTCAACTGTCAGACTAGAAATAAGCTGGGCAGATATACTATCCCATTTGCTAGGAGAAGTTTGCATACAGTGATTGATTTCAACGTAGTTTGCAATTCTGTTTAGCAGGTGCTGTATTAGCAAATCTATCATTAAATAATTACGACACAAATGTAATTCTACACGTGGGGATGCTTTCACAAGCCTTTGGACATGTTACAAATTAGTACACGGATAGACTGTGCTATATAAGATCAGATAGCTGCCTGCACTGTATACATTTCCACTCTGTTAGCAATGTAATGATGCTTCTAGGTTGAAAGTAATGTATATATAAAAAAAAAGTTCCACAAGAGATCCCTATTTCCTGGAGAATAGTTCACAATTATTTTTTTTTTTCAGTTTTAATAAAGGCTGAGCAACAGTGTTTGAATCGGAGAGAGAAAAGGAAAGAAATGATGTGTGGATAGGGAGAGTCCATCTCCTGGGAGATCAGTTCTAACAGGTCCATGGAAGTGAGCCTCTTGCCATCATACAGAGGCTCCAGTGATACTCCTGCAGACACAGGTAAGGACTGGGAGAATCAAGAGCATTCAGGACTGAAGTTAATGGGGTACACGTTATTTTAGCACCCAAACCGAGTTGCAGAAAGCTTGTATGGTCAAATAGTTATTAGTATTTGTTTGCATTTTTTGTTCATATTCAGCCCATGGGGTTGTGAGCTGGCAGCACCAACAGGGTGTTTCCTGAGGGACAGCTAGTCCCCATCGTTCCCACGCTGCTATTAAAGGACAGGCACGATGCTCCTATAAATGGCACAGCCTGACTTCAAAATCCTTTATTATTTTATTGTCACCTGTTTGCTTATGGCTTTCCATTTTGTTCAAATAGCAGGTGAAATTTAACTGGTTCTGACAAAAGCTACCACTTGACATAAACCATACAGAATAAATTCTTAAATCACTGGTGTTTCATATGTCCCAGCGAGCAGATCTGCCACACAGAGGAGGTGCTCTTCTGGGGTACTTCTCACACAACAAGAAGTAACTGATCATTTTGCAGATTGTTGGAAAATTATCTGTTCCAGCCTTCGGCTTGGGGTCCTTAACAGCCGGTGGAGTAGGGCTTTGTGTTTTCTCATAGCGTTATTTTCATTACATTCCCACAGTTCACTCTTTAAGGCTGTCTTCAAGAACTGCTGGGGAATGGCTAATTTTTAATTTCAAAGCATTTATTTTAGTAGTTAATGATAGTGTAGGTTCACAGGCCAGTCATACCTTTTAGTCTAAACTTTCTCCTCCCACAGGCCAGGCAGTTTCATTTGGTATGTCCGATATGCAGAAGCTACTTTTTGGTGAAACTAGGAAATTGTAGTCCTTAATAGAAAACCAGAACCAAATACTTAATGACTTCAAATGAGGAGGAGGCCAGCCCTCCCTTACAAAGCTGTTGCAGTGTCCAGTCACCTCTTTGTTAAAAATGGAGGCAAGACTTTACCCTGAATCTGATTTAAGGTGTCCACTGAATTTAGGACTCCCTTGTACTTTCAAGTCTAGAAAGTCCAATACTATCAGATGCCTTATTTATGTAAATATCTACAAAGTACTGTCTAGTCACCACTTCACCTTCGTGTTAATCCACTAAATGGATTAAATAATTCTAAATGTTAATCCACTATTTTCACTGGGAGCTTTGTTTATTTTCCAGAGCTTAGTTTACTGCTCCAGGCAGTGCTTTGCAGATGGCCAGAAGCAGAATAAATAAAATATTACAGATCAAAATCAGAAAGAAAGAAGCACCTGCGAAGGCAAGCCAGCATTTGAGCATAATTGCTTGGTGGGGGAAAATGGTAATGCTACCTGGCACGTCCCAGCAAAACCAGGGATTTCATGCCACTGAGACCCAGCTGCCATGTGGTACGTGCTGCCAAGGGGAGTTTGCAGAGACCTCATGCCACAGCACTTCAGAGGTGAAATACTCTGCAGGGTGCTGTGTGGTATAGGGAGAGAGAGAGGCTGTTCCCAAAATGCCTGGGCAACGTGCTTGGAGCTGAAGCCCTGGGGATGAGCACTGTGCAGCGGTTTTGCAGCTGGGTTAAGGTGGCAGGAGCTCCGGCACACTGCTGCTCTGCTCACACCTTACACCGGAGCTGGAAGAGGACTCACTCACACCTGACCTTCTTATTTATTTACATTTTGCTGCCCAGACCAGCTTCCCCATTGGGTCTGCCATTAGCTGGGCCAGTATGGAGAACCTAGAGCAGGCCCAGGACGTCCCTGTTTTCGGAGGCACAGCCTGCCGTTGCAGCTGCGGTGTGAGCTGGGGCGAAGCCTCCCCCCTGCGGCTTCCTCACACCTCCGCGCAGGAAGCAGAAAAAGGATGTCACACCCTAACCCAACCCTGGCCAACAGTCTCCTGACATGGAGACAAATGCAGCCTCTACCGGGAAGGACAACAGGTTGCTCCCACCCCTCAGCAGCCCTGGATGGACCACAGTGAATCCGTGTTCTCCTCCCACTCCCTGTGAGCTCATTAGAAAAATATTGCTGCCAGGAAGCAGCGTTCCCAGCAGAGAGGTTTACAGGCACAGCTGCGACTCTGGACCTGCCCCGTCGTGTCCAGGCTGGAGGGAGGCTCACCCTCCCCAGCTCACTCCAGTGGAGCTCTGAGTTTTGAAAAGAAACGGAGAAGCAACACAATTTTTAAGGGACAGAGAAGTAATCGTCTAATTGCCTTCATGGTTACATGCTCAGCTTTCCACTGTTTGCACAAATGAATCACAAACAGGAAGGTTGGTACCACTGAAAATCTTGGGCTACCTCTCTGAGCAGAGATAATGGTTCATCACATGCTTAGGCAGTCAGTAAACAAACAATAGCATTTTACACTCCATTTGTCAGCCTACAAGGGTTGTACTCGTGTTTTATCTCTACACTCATCTTACATGGTGCTGTCATGCAATTTGCACTGAATTTCTCTGAATTAGCAATAATTCTAAGCAGAAATACACTACTGAGTAAATTATATAGTCATTTACCTTTTGCACAAGAAGCACACTGCTGCTTTCTGTTTCAGTTCTCATACTTACCTGCACCTGCTACAGGGAAAAATTCAACGTGGCTGGAAAAATATAATCAAAAGCAAGCTGAACTACTGCAGAGAAGGGTGGTCAGCACTTGTAAGGCACAAATATTCTTGTACAATAAACTGGACTAATCAGCATTATCAGCATTTCTCAAGCTACATTTTCAGATCCTTACTACAAATATCTGAAGGATATTACAAACAGGAGATCCTTCTTTCAGTTTAAAGCACAGTGAATAATCAGGGAGGAAAAAAAAAAGCCAGTCATGCATTTTTGTAAAAGCACCAATGTCTCTTTACTTGCCCCAGCAAGGTCCCAAGAGCTCTCTGGTCATTTCTGAGTACTCAGAAATGTCTTGGGGCCACAGACCACCTCCTGCGTGCAGTGGGGACCGTTGCTTGGTGGCATTCAACATCTAGATAGAAGAGGATGTCACAATATTCAGCTCTGGGCGAAAGCGAAACGTTGGCTCTGAGTTTGACATTCACTGGTCCTTCTCTGTGGCCCATTCTCACTAGCACTGCACGATTCATGGCACCCAGTGGCACCCAGAAAAGCTCACGTGAATCTTACTGGCATCAACCTGATCAGGGAGACCTCAGCACCGAGGTGATGAATCTGTTCTTATCATGTCATAGACTGTACAAATGGGGCATGATCATTTACTCTGCACTGCCTGTAATAAGTCAGGAGACTCTTCCAGCCATTTTTAAATGGCTTTAAATGCCTGGCCATCATGCTCACAAGAAACTGCTTTTACTCTGCCTGTTCTTTGTTTCTGGTCCCTGAACACCATTTCCACTCAAATACAGTCTCAGTTTCAAAGCCTATGGAGAACACAGCTCCTCAAAAATATCCACAAGGAATCTGTAAGCCACACAGTATCTATAAATTTAAGTGAAGGTATGTAGTTTGGAAGCCAAACACAGGTGATGGAAACAAGGACACTTTTATAGGCATGAGCTTATAATAATTTTAAACCTGAATATAGAACTGAACAACAGAAGAGCTAAAACTCTGATTTACACCATCTTTGTTCAACACAGACACAAGTAAGCACAGTCAGAAGTCATTGTCAGGAACGTATGAGACAGGAGTGAAAAACAGTTACAGCATCCTGTGCCACTTGTTGGCAGCAAATATGCTAGGGAAAATGTTTAGCATTGGCTAAAGAAGAGCTCATGAGAGAATAGCAGTGACTATAGAAATCCTGGATATATCCACACCTTGGCAGGATTTCCTTGTCCTGGTCTGGGCCTTACACCACGTCCCACTGTTCTGCAGCGAAGGCACTGTCTTAAAGGTATCTGTAATCCAATTCTAATTGCTTGTTATAAAAGCTGATGTAATAGAAACCTTTCTCTGTCTGGGAATATGTTTGTAAAGGGCTTGGCACTGTGAAATGAGATCCACTCATTTCTTCAAATAATAGATGATAATGCCTAAAGCGTCCTACTCATCTGTTACTACGCACTCAGTGTCATTTCCAGTACCTATGCCTACCTATTTCTTATACTCTGATACTCCAAAATCTATTAGCAAGCTCTGTAAAACTGATGTATATACACAAATCATGAATGCATCATATTGCATCATCTCAGAGGCAAGGTACTTTAATACAGTCTTTCCACCAAGCCCCCCACTTTGAGTCACATCTTGCCACTTCCCTGATCCCTGGTGTTACCCTCACCCGTGCAAGTGGTGCTTCTGTCCTGCTGTGCAGCTTCAAGCTGGGGGTCCCTTGCCTGTGCTCCCTCTCCTGCCAGGGCCACGTCTGAGCTGGGCAACAGGTAAATGGTTCTTTCCCATGAAATCCAGCCTGGTTTTGCACTCCAGGTCGGAAAGAACCAGCAGTGAGGGACATCAGCAATGAGACTGGATTCCCCTCCGATTCTACTGGAACTCAAGAGAACCAGTACTAACTGTCTTACCTACTAACACTTACAGGGTTCTCCTGTTATCAGCCATACAGCTGTACAAGCAGGCTCAAGCCTAGGACCTTTGCTTATGAGGCTCTTTATAAAATAATCACTCTGCTGAAGGGACTTTAGTAAGCTCAGTCTCTTAGTACAATGGACTCACAGCCTCCCTTGCTTTCTGGCCATTCCGTATTTATACCACTCAAATTACTTGGCTCATTAGCCTGCCATTATAACAGAAGTCCTAGCATTTTTTTTAACAGTGGCACACATTTGTCTGCATTTGCAGAAATCTGGGATGTAATGGGAGCGAGGGAGTAAAAAATTCCATCAGGGCTTTTAAAGACTCTAATCATTCACATAAACAGCCAGATGACTGCAGTCATTCAGAATAAAAATAAAATCAAAACACACAGACTTCCCTAGGCAAGTGGATAGCTCTTAAAACGACTAACCAGATAAAGTAATAAGCTAGTTAAAAGGATATTGACTGAACCATACTGGTTTTAGAAACTGATAATGCGAGAGAGCACAGAATAAAGTAGAAAGATTTTCCAAGTATTCTGGCTGCACTGGAACAAACCAAAGCAGATTGCTTCCACTAAGGAGGCTTCAGCTCTTACTGCTCTTCTTAAAGGGGTTGTGTCCCCAGGATTTATTATTAATGTGGACATAAGCTTGCCAAGGCACTCAGCTTTATGTTAAGAGGCCTCAGTGCAGATTTAAGGTGCCAGTTTGGTATCATGCGTAACTTCAAGTAGATGCTTAACATCAAGCTCTGTTATTTCTACTGCTGATCCAACAGAAATCATCAATTTCAATTGCCTGTGTTGGTACCACAGCATGAACCGGAGCCCCTGAATTAGGGGCTTGTGCCTTCCTTTCTATCTCCTGTCAGAAAGGCCACATCAATACATGGGTAATTGCTTCTTAAATCCTTGCAGATGGATTCAAAGGATGTATGTTAGAGAGCTACTTCTAGGTAAACAGTAGCAAAGACTTCCGATTTGAATATTGTGGCCTAAACAAGTAGTTAAAAGGCGTAAGGCCAAATTTTCCACCTTAAAATTTGTGCTGTGACTTTCCATACTGGGATCAGCAAGGGGGCAGGTTCGGGGTGGGTGGAGGGGAGAAGAGCTATCTGCACAACAGCAGCCAGTTCCAAGAATGGAGCTAGGAAAAAGAAAAGGCTTTTTGCCACATGGTAAGATCTTCAGGCAGCCGCTGCTTTGCAACCCTCCTGGTGCAGAAGCTTGGAAATGAATCAGGGTTCTTCAGGACAGGTAGTGCCCAGACACCAGAGACAGAGGCAAGAATTAAGGTTTATTATCCTTAGCGAGTGTCCAGTTTCACATCAATGGGTTGTTTCAACTCGTAAAACATGATTGTTTAATGTTATCCAGAATCTCACGATGAGCTGAATACCGCAGATGGAAACACTAGCTCCTACCTGATAACTCTTGTTACGTCTCCCTTGTTACACAAGATGTTGCTTTATGGTTTCTGCTGTGTAGCAGTACACCTGATTGAATTACTTTATCAAAGTGCTCTTAACAAAATGACAATGCAGCTAGGTCAGGATAAACTAAAAATAACTTCTAGAACAAGCTATTGGAAAATTAATTAGTTTAGGGTCTAACCCAGTACTCACTGCACTCCATGGAAAACCATCACTGGTAAGCACAAGGAACGGCCGACCAAGCCTTCACTGATTCTTTAGCCCTGGCCAAATTATTACATAAATGCAGGATAGCACCACTGAGTGAAGAACTGAGGATCAGAAACTGGCTCTATCTCTGGCAACCCGTTTCAGGCATTTGTTCACTGGTCCTGCTTCTCAACCGAAAGCAAGTTATTTAAGTTATTTTACACTTGTGCTGTACGCTGCCAGACGCGAAACATGAGTGAAGTTTGCTGCTGTGTCCCTAGAGTACTCTGCTGTGTCATGAAGGCACCTTTCCAGCTCAGGGCAAGTTAAGGGCAATGTCACCATTAACTGTGAACTTTCTTACTTTTACTGCTTTGGTTCATGACCTCAATATTACTTAAACTAGAAAGGAGGGAGTATTAAAATACATGTCCGGGTAATCCAAGGAGAGAGTGGTGAATGACTTCCTAAGCTTTAATAAATTCTCAATCCTTTTATATTCTTCCTGCAGAATTCTCCTTCTATACTTGTGCTGAGTAGCCCTAGACCTCACAGCTCTGGAGTACTTGCCTCCATTTTAAGCAGTTAGATATCAATTATGGTATTGAATTCAAGAACTGAATTATAATGCTTTCCTTTGGTATAACTCTGCTGGGGAGGAGCCACAGTCACCATGAACATTGAGCCCCTGTTACAAATCAGTGGTACTGTGCTGATCTACATCCACTCTGGATCTGCTCTCACCAAACCACTCCTCAGTTACACCACCGCAAGTGAAAGGAGAACCAAGACACAATTATCAGCTACTAATGAGGACTAACATGGACAAAAGTTTGTAAACTTCTAAGGCAACAGTTTTCACAATATGAAGAATACTTAAAAATAATTCAGTTGCATTCCCTGGGAACCAATATAGGCAGGAATTAGCAGCTCAGTAGCTCACAGAAGTATGCAGAGTTACTCTAGAGTTGCTTGACATACTCCAGTTTCTTACTAATTTCTGTGCCTCAGCCCAAGGTCTCTTTTCTGAGCATGTTAAGCACTTCACAAGGGATATCCTTAGAAACCAAGTGAGGAGAGCAACCTGAGCCAGGCGTGAAATGCGGACCTGAATCTGCATCACTTCTGGTCTAGGAGAAAGCTCTAACAACCAACAGTGTCCTGTGGGATGCAGTCTGCTTACTGAAGCAGTTTTTCAGTGAATGAAAAAAATAATCACTGGGACAGAAAGAGAGGCTGGTTTACATCACATGGTGGTTAGGACACTCACTTGAGATGTATGTCCAGGTCCTTGTTCCATAAAAGTGTTGGACCATCTCTGCATTACATAAACAAAGGAGAGATTTAGAAAAATTCCTTCTCAATAGCCCACAGCCCAGTGACTACATGCCTCAAAGTACTTCTGCAGTATAAATCAATAATTGTGGTTCAAATAACAATATTACAGCAATTAAGACTTTTACGTGGAAGCTCCAGTACTTCTTAAGTGATACAGTTCAGATGATGTATCATTGAATCCATTTAATTTTCTGTCTGTTCATCTGCTTGAGTGTTTGTGCAAATGGGACTGGTCACTGATTTCCTAATAATCAAAATGTAATTATTCCCCTACTTCAGATCGTAGAACTGTAACTTTTTATTTCATCGATATAAATGATTAAGTGATAACATCAATGAGGAGCAGCTCCATATCAGCTGAGCTATAAGTGACCTACATGAGTGGTTGATCTTGCTTCTTGATTAGTGTAAGCTTTAAAGCTCATAAGCTGTATTCTACACTAAGACAGATATTTAATAAGAGTGATAATTAGCTAGTATCTTGCAGTTTTCTAGTACTAAAGTCTACCTAACAACATCACAAATCTTTACTTCTGTCTATACATGATATTAACCACAAATTTTGACCTACTGTGAAATTACAAATTTTTATACATGAATCTTGCTTGGGTTCTATCCTCATCAACATATACTATTAACAGCAGTTATATTATCTAAACAAAATTGCTAATTAAAAACCTTTAATAAACTTTCTCTGAGGTTGATGCCTTTCTTGAATCTATCAGAGATAACCATAAAGCAATCATACATGAAAATATTTATGTCTATAAATACATGCATATGAACAGCTGGCCTGAATCAGTCTTCCAGGATAGTCAGCAACAGATTAGGAAGCCCTCCTTGTAATCTCATGGCGGTTTTAGGCAATATATTTGGACATTGGACGTCAATCTTGGGTATTCTGCAGCACAGTAGTTTTGAAATTGATCTTGGCTAGACAGGAGTGAAAAGAACTTCAGGGCTTTACATTTCCTACCCATCCCTTCCAATACAGATATACTCCTTGTGCGAGTGCCACAGATTTCCCTCACTCGTGGCTAGAGCCAGCCTGTCTGCAATAAGAAGAGCGTGGACGCAGTGGATACCGATGAAATAGGAGGAGAAAGAAACCCCATGGCTGCAGAGGAAACTGTTTTCTTAAAGGCAGAATCCCCTGCACCATGTTACTCACTTGCCTTTGCACCCAGAGTTCTGGCTGGGTGCCCAAGTGGAAGGAAGTTGCTCTATGAAATGGGGTCAGTACTGAGGGGGTAGATTTTTAAACTATTTAAATGGCTAATAGTGAAGACAGGCAGTTGGTGGGACTTTGATTGCATTGCCTAATTGCATAGTTAAATACTTGAAAGCACTTCATAACGTTTAGTCTTTATTCCTTCTAAAATCAACGTGAAGGGAGTACAAGACAAATTACAAAGCCAGCATGTAATCAGCCTAATTTTGTGTGCCTAAATAAGACCCCCATGTGAGAAGTGCGGTTTCTCACATCTTCCCCAGTATCGCCAGTTCTGCCTGGCTTTGCGGTGCTGACCTGGAGGCTGCAGCTGGGCTGGAGCTCGCCCACAACCCACCCCAGCTCCCAGGCAGCAGGCGAGGGTGGGCAGCTGGCAGCCATAACCCCACCAGCCATCCCAGACTGAGCCAGCCCCACCTCTACATCAGATCCTCACCCCATCCCTGGGTGTGAATTGAAGCCGCTAAGCAAGGCTATTGTAGTGAGCAGGGGAAGGTTTGTTTTGAGACAGCTGTCATGATTTCTTCTCCATCTTGCACAGACTGAATTAATATTCCAGGTTGGACGTGGTGGCAATGCAAAGGCTGCCTCCAAACTGGGGGGGTAGGAGTGGGAACATGAGGGCAAGACATGATGGGGAGGTAACACTCAGACCTGTGACACATTCAAAAATCAAAGCCTTTCTGCTATTTAGGGCAGTTTTCCTGGCTAGTTCAAATATCTGTGCCAGGCAGTGGAAGTTACATTATGTGAGTACCCCGTCAGAGACAATCATTTTGCTGATTTGTTCTTGTGACAGCTCAGTTACACACCAGCACTTACAGAGAATCACAGAACAAAAAAACAGCTTACAGCATAGCCTGAAGTGAAGTGACAAGAGAGATTCATCTCTGGGGAAAATAATAGGAAATACATTTGAAAACAGGAGCATCAGAGGGTTCTGAAAGTCACTGCTGAGCATGGGAGGGCAGGGTGTGAAGGCAGCTGACAAATGGACACATCAGTTGGGAGATGAAGCGCTCCCCTCCAGAGGAGATGGCAGCCTTTGGAGCACAGCCCAGCGCCCAAGAACCTGCTGTATGGCTTTGGCTGCAACTTTTGCACCGACTTTCTCCCTGCATTCATCCTTCGCACTGCTGTTGCCCTGTAGCCCCGAGGGCGAATTGCTCCCCACTTTCTAATTCTTCAAATCAACATGTCTGATTTGTGCTCCCCTGAGCCTGACAGTTGTATTTATGGTATTGTCTGAAGCTGTGTGTCTCCCCTTCCTCCCTGTGCTTGGAGGACTTCTCCTGCTCCAGCTGAGAGGTGAAAATCCCTGCAGGTATTATCATTACTGCAGGCATGCAGATGGAAAGACAGATAAAAAGGGTTCGGGAGCAGTAGGCAAGCTCTTCTACTCCAGTGCTCCAGGCTCATTTGAAAACAGAAGCACCCTTTCTGTCCCTTTCTGTGCATACAAATAGGAAAAAAACCAGGAGAATGAGAATGCTTTAAACAGTCAGATTGGAGCTGTCTGTCTTGACAGCTCCTGCGCTCTGTGGGGAGGATGTGTTCCGGGTATGTGATACACATCTTACCTCCCTTTGAACAAATCTTGGACTTTTTCTGGCTTCAGTCCTAAATGCACTTGCCTCCCCAGCTTTCGGGCAGGACTTACAGATGCTTAACTCATATGGCCAGCCTCAGTCTTGTTGATCTGACACCTAACCCACTGGTTTGGAAACCAAAGTCGAGCAATGTAGGCCAAGAACTTTTCCCATCAGAAAGGAATCTTGGAAATGCAAAGCAATACTGGGTGGATGACCTTGAAATGGTGATATGTTTGTTTCTGAGCATTTGCAGGATAACTTTTCCCTCGCTTTTCCAGTACAAGAGCTGACTCTTCAGATGCCCTTGCACAAACCAGCTATAACAACATAATCAAAACGTCAGGTGGATCATTATGTTACCAGCAGCCAGGCAACTTTTTTTTTTCCCCACTGCAGCCACAGACCATTCAAAAAGCAGCCCTGCAATCCTGAGCGGCATTTCTCACTGCCATTATCTGTTTGAGTCCAGTTGTAAAGTTGTATTTTTTCCAGAACAGTTAAAGAACATTAGTTTAAATCCCTCTGATTTAAAAGAACAATGGCCAATCAGCTGACTGGCAAGCAAACAATGTCACCATTAGCTTTGGAAACCAAACACACTTTCAAAATAACCAGAGAACAAGAGGAGAAAAAAGTCAATGCCTTTTGTGACTGAAGCTTGCAACAGAAGCTGGCTCTAAAAAGCTCACCCATCACTTTGGGTAGTTCCCAGCATACATTATTTATCCCTGTGATCAATACATTGGGGGAGCTAATGTAACAGGAGCCATGCATGAGGACACCCTTTGCTGGGGAGGACAGTGCACAATAGACCGATCATTTGGGGCTTAATCACAATTAAGCATTTTGCAAGTGGAGTCAGAAAACTAACACCCACGTTGGGCTACGCTGGTGCCTGTGGAGGGCTCGGAGGTGAGCAGCTTGTCAGGCTCGAAGACGTGCCTGGGCTTTCAAGGATGTCTGATGCAGTTTTGGCAGGAATCTTCACTTGCAGCAGAATGACTGCTATGTCAACAGCAAGTTTCCAAATCTCCTGCTCAGAAGGGAAAACACCTCTTCTACAGACTTTAGTGATGATCAGTAAAACTGAGCTTGAAGAGCATCTTGAATTTTTAAACTGATAAATAGTCTGGCAGCTAAAGCTTTGATTTAGAACAAAATAGCCCAAAAATAATATTTACTATCTGATGTTTTCCTAAGGAGTTGTGCTTGCTCAGTGCACCCTGCAGTTACGCATGCTTACCATTGGTATTACTGTGATTTACAAGACGTTTCAGTCTATTCAGCCTGGGCTGGATGCTGTACAGGCTCACAGGAACCACCCTGGTGGGCTCACTCCTGCTGCAGGTGTTCAGTCTTACTGTCAGAATTGTTGAAAATTACAGAAGCATCACTTCCCCTTAGTATTATGTCACAGATTTAATACGGATACAGATTCAAAACACAGTTTTTCCTAACTGTATAGGGGAAACGATGCTTAGGAGAGGATCACTTCAGTTAAATAAACAAGTTCTCAGCTTTTACCTATATAGGAAGGAAGCAGTCATGTTTTTTCACCTGTGTGAGCTTGTTTAAAAGATTGATTTATTATTCCCTCAGCAGGTCTGGGAAACCCAGCAGCCCCAGTTTAAGCTTTACTTCCCTGAGCACTGAATTCCTTCTGCAGCGAGTAATTCCCTCCTCCCTTGCTAACAGAAACCCCTTTCCCTTGCAGAAAGCTCTAAGATTTCACTCACAGAATTCCACATACACAGTATAAAAGCAGTTGAAATTAGCATATGCCAAGGTTGAGAAGAGCACATACTTAAAAAGTCGGAAAAATACCCAGTAGGCCTATTGCTGCTTTTCAGAAGATACAAGGAAAGGGGTGGGTTTGTGGGGGTTTTTTTGGTTGGTTTGGTTTTTTTTTTTTTGTGGACAGTAAAATCAGATATTTTTTTCCCAGAAACGCAACTAAATTTCTCAGTCCCATCAGGCTCCAGTGAAATATCAATAACTATATGTTTCGTCTTCACAGAGCCCCTCACAGAGCAGTTTTCATATCTTTCTAGAACCATTTGCAGTGAATTTTAGTACTGACATGAACTGTACTGTAAGGGAGCTTCAGGGCTGCCATGCCCCGCAGCCTGAGGAGCAGGCGCTGCTCCCTCTCCCAGTGCCACCATCGCTATGGGTCTGCACGCCTGGTCAAGTGCCCTCAAATGGCATCGTCCCAGAACAGAGCCCAGCCACGCACCAGAAGTTACTTTTCCAAACCATACAGCCCAAAGCTTATGCTGGCACAACACTGCTACTCTGCAGACTTCCAAAATAAAACCACTCGGGGGCACGCGGATTGCCTCGTTATACACAGGGCACGATGGCGCTCTGCAAACGAGAGCGTGACTTGGCAGCTCTCTCACAAGGAACCGGCTTGCGGGGACTCTGCCTTCCCACTAAGCAACGGCTTGTTGCCGCTGTTGTTTTCAGCAGAGGGAAAAACATGTATTATGAATGATACGGGAAGGCAAGCACCATGCCTGGGCTGCCGGCCCCCCCGGCTGCCGGCCCCCGCGGGCAGAGCGGGCAGTCGGGGCGGCAGAGCCGAGCGCGGGGCCCGGCGGTGAGCAGATGTTCAAGCACCATCTAGTGGGGAAAAAATACCTGTGTAAGGTCCGAGGTGAGGCACACGGGTTGTGGGGAGCTGCGGGCGCGAAGGAAGGAAAAACGCTACCTCGGTATGGGCTTGGTTCCCTGGGTATAAATGTTCTCTTTGCTTTTTGGGAGGGAGTCAGGGTATGATCGTAATTGAGAAAACATGTTCGTAGACTCACAAGGACACCTTCCAGCAGATCAGAGTGCCCAAAGCCCCAGCCACCCCAGCCCTGAACGCTGCCAGGGATGGGGCACCCACAGCTGCTCTGGGCAACCTCTTCCAGTGTCTCACCACCCCTGCAGTAAAGAATTTCTTCCTGATGTCTAATCGAAACCTGCCCTCTCTCAGCTTAAAGCCATCACCCCTTGTCCTGTCGCTACATGCCCTTGTAAAAAGCCCCCCTCCAGCTTTCTCACAGTACCCCTTTAGGACTGGAAGGCTGATGCTCTAAGGTGTCCCTGGAGCCTTCCCTTCTCCAGGCTGAACAACCCCAACTCTCAGCCTGTCTTCCCAGGAGAGGTGCTCCAGCCCCCGATCATCTTTGTGGCCTCCTCTGGGCTCGCTCCAACAGGTCCATGTCCTTATGTTGCGGGCCCCAGAGCTGGGCCTAGGAAAAAAGGGAAAAGGTGACCACCTACTGGGATCGAAGGATTTAAGCTCCCTGCATGTACATTTTACTCTCTATTCCTTCCACCATACCTACCTTGAGCTTCTCGTGCTCTCACTGCTGTTTACAGTCCTCCCCTGCCAGAGGCCATGTGTGGGGTGGCACAGGCTGACCATGCAAGCAGGACCCAAGGGGTTTAAGGAAAAACTTTTGTTCTTTTGGCTCCACACTACCATATCAGAACGAGGTGGTGAACCACCCTTTCAGATGCAGCGATGGGGTCTCTGCAGGCCTTGCTCTCCCAGCACACACAGGGTCCAAGAGCACAGGGGTCCCACTGGCTCTGGATGTATCCCTTTATAGCCAGGGCTCTCCCAGTGAGGACAACATGAATCGAGCCGTCCTCCTCTGAGGGTGGTACAAAGGTCTATAAGCAATGGTCAGGTTTGCCAGCGGACACAGCCATGATGTCAGCTAGCACCTTGCTCAGCCGGCACAACAGAGAGGTCTGAAATGGAGACCTCCGAGGCCGCTGCCAGACGGCCTTAGGAGCCCCCGTCTGTGCTGTACTGGGGGATGTGGAGAGCAAACCCAGCAGAGTCAGGGCCAATATTCCTGTCCCTGTTTATTTGTTGCTGCCTCTACTTACTGCTGTGCTGTCCATCTCACTGGGCCCAGACACTCAGCTAAGAACCTCAATTACGTGTCATACTTGAAAAAGTCTACCTTCAATTAAAAAATCCAACCAAACAAGGATTTTTCCCCTGAAATTTTCTTCACTGGTTCCTTTGGACACAGCATGCATGCGTACCAGGATACAACCCAATGATTAATACAAGATTAATCTGTAGGATATTGTATTTTAACTTCACAAAGATACTACACATCTCCTAGTCCTGAAGTCAGAGCAGTCTCCTTCAGCATTGGGTCATGAAACTGTAATCTTTTAACATGTCGATCTCACTTTACATACAGGTTTTTCCTGAGGACAAGTCAGAAGGGAAGTCTCCTCATGAACATGGACAGCAGCAGCTCAGTGTGCTTTAGCGGTTAGTGCCATTGCCAGAATTTTTTTAAAGGTATTGATCCCTGAAAAGTTATGGAGGGGAAACATGGTCACATACTGCGAGTGCCACAGCTGAGGTGAGTGCTTGCAATAGAGGTTCTTCTTCCCATGCTGATGCCAGGCTGATTCTTTCCAATTTTGGCCTTGCAGCAGCAAAAGAAGAGTAAATGGTGTCTGCTCTTCTATGTTCTACTTGGTCCAAAGGGAGAAACACATGTACTGGGCTCGCATAGATCCAGCCTACCTTGATGCGTGATGTTTAGGAGCCAAAACAGAACAGTGACTCCTAATGGGGCCATGGCCCAGCCTGCACCCTGGGCTGGTATGATGAGAACCACCACTAAGTTTGGGCCTGGCTTCTCTCAAGATGCCCAGAGTTCCTGCTCAGCTTCCAGATTCCATTAATAGATGATGCATGTGTGTAAATCCTCCCTATGGCTCCAAAAAACCTTGATGCAGAGCTTTAGAAAAACCGAGATAAAAACTTAATACCTTAGGTTATTAAAATCTCAGCGTTTCTTTTACTGCAGTGGCTTTTTGCAGTATCTACTAATCCTTTTCCTCCGTAAAACTCCATATCCTATCTCACAATATAATTTGCTGTGTTATTGCTAATCTTTAAATTTGTGCATGTTCTTCAGTAGGTGGACATTAACACATGCGGTGTGAGAGCATTAAGCTTAGAGTACGTTGGATGTGCTGGCTCCAGCAGCAAAGTCAGGGTAAGACATGGCTCCTCCACCCAGGCCAACCCAACCAGTGCTGTCAGCAGCACGGGGCTGGGGTAGGAACTGCAGCAAGGGAGTGAGAAGGTGCAGCAGGTTGTATAGGGGAGGGGAATTTTTAGCAGGGCTTTCCTGCCAAAGCCAAGGTGCTATGGATGCAGAGACCAGCATCTCTTAGAAACCAGCTTATTCTGCAAACGGTGGCATGTTCTTTGCATATTGAAACTGCTCCTTCGACTCTGCTTTGCAAGAACGGAATGAGCAGAGAGAAGTATAAAGGCTGGTGCTACAAAGCCACAAGCTGTGTTTACAACGCTTACAGGTTCAGCAGTGTCAGCTTGAATTTTGTTCACGTTTCTACTAGCAAAGCGAGAGAAAAACTTACAATTCTTTTCCTGAAAAAAACCATACTCTTTTTTTTCCCCTTCGAGGATTTTTTTAAAAGAGAGAGAAAAATTATAAAGTTTGAATTAAACTGTATGTGTCTATGGAAAAAAATTTTCAATAAGCTTTGTGCTTGGCCACATACAAAACAGAAGTTCATGCTAAGTAAGGTAGAAACAGAACATCGTTCTGCTAATTTGCATAAAGAACCCATCTCTGATGCATTTGCCTGTACCTTTCCTGCACAAATGCTTGTAATAGTAAAAATGCAGTGGTTGATCATTTTCTAAACTCAGAACTGCATCTAGAGATGAGACTTTTTAGAAAGGGAACACATGAAGCTACAATTTATGTACTAAAAAAGCAGCTAACTTTAAAGAACACAGGAGAAAGAAGAAAAAAAATACAGAATTTGAGTGGGAGAAACGAAACCACAAACCCCACAGAAAGTCATAATACACCCGTGCACGCAAACAGACACAGGCTGTGGCATGGCCAGACCTATATAGGACACAGCAGATGTTAACTGTGAACTTTAGGTCTGATCCTGTCTTCAAATCGTCTGCATCTTTCCCCGTGCCCATTCTGCCTCCTGCTGAAATCAGAAGCAAAGGAGCTACTGGTGTAGGCAGGACAGTGCCCTTCAGTGTTTAGGTGCTGCTTTTTTCTGCCTCAAGCGCAGCTTCAATCTCTCTGCCTTTGTTTCACTTTATCAGTAGTTCAGGAGCTTACATCCTCCGACCGACTCAGTAACATGAGGGCTTGTCCCCCCTCTCGGGCAGCTGCCATGTTATCAGAACCGTGAGAGAAGGCCTCCAAAATGCTTGCCCAGCACTTTCATTTGATGTGCTGTAAAGTGGCTGCTGTAGTCGCTGAATATGTAGATTTAGAAGTAAGTTTTTTAAAGCAGCGCTCAGGAGGTATGCGTGTTAATCCCATTATCTGATAAACGGATTTGTGAACACACCTCCCACCATCCTGCATTAATAATGTATCCCTCAGTGTCACTAGGAAATGTAATTTAAATGCTCATGAGTTGTCGACAGACCCTATGTTCAAACCATGGAATTAAACAAAACAAGTTTATGGAAAGTTGCAACGTTTTCAAGATCTTATCCCCTGCTCCCTCCTGCTGCCTCCCCCATCCTTCAAAGTCACCAATTAGACTTGCTACTGATTTTCTGCACATTTGTTGAATGTGCTACCACATGCAACTAGTCTTCCCCAAACTGCGCTGGAAGCCCAGAGCTCTGACACGAGACCTGGCCGCTCCTGGGATTTAGGAAATTTAGATTCTCCTCCAAAGCCACACACAGGCTCCTGCTCCTGAGGAAGCCCTTCATTCCTTATCTTCTAAAAAGCAACAAATGCCATAATATGGGGGGTTCAGATTCACGTTCAATATGCCTGCATGTTATCAGTATTTCTCCATCACATCACAGGGAAGGATGGCAAAGAAAAACTTTTGGGGACCAGGTAGCTGAGGCAGTTGCTACTGAAATCAAACATTTTGAATACAGGCCATCAGTCCAAACTCAATATAGGCTGCCAGCATCTCACACCACTGTTTTTTGTTTATCTGTACTGAATGGATATGGAAACTAGACTTCTATTCTCCTTATCAAGACATACTTTCAGAAAAGAGACACTTATCAGTGGCCTTTGAATATTAAGATGGCATAGATGATGACTATAAGGTGGTATAGATGACTTCCTTAAAAATCTATTATGCCATACATGGCAGTGTGAATTTTTAGTGGTTAATGGGAAATCTGAACTTCATCAAGGCAAGCACTTTTGGCATGCTGGACTCAAGGTAAGGGATTAGGAAGTGGTGCATAAAAATAAGAATAAACTATTTACCAGAAAAACAAATGCAAAAAAGACATATCAGTTACACTCATCACCCAGCAGTTCAGGCCAAATACTAGCTCTTATAAAAAGATGTTTTCACTCATGTAGCAAAACCCAATAAAAATAAAACAGCTCCCATGAATAATGGATGCAAATCTGAAATTTGCATGGGATCTACGTGGGAAAAGAAACCTTAGAAGGACTTTTTTTGTCATAACCTGAAAAAGTCAATACAAGATCTTGAAATTCAAGCTTTTTATCACAGAAGCATAACTCAATCAGGTTTTCAGTGTCCATATTTCCATTCACAGTTGCTCTAGTCATTCACATGACTCTTAATGAGCACTTTTAATTCCAGAATTGTATCATGATTTGTAAGTTGTATGTCAAAGCTTTGCAGCAGCAGGTAACTTCTTGGGAGCTTCTAAGTGCCCTCATTAGGCAGGGTAAGTTACAAAAGACCAGGCTTGGAACAATTTCCCCTCAATATTCATATGTATAAGCAAAAGGACCCTACATCAGCAAGTCAAGGACTTGAGATGTTACAAGTTTCTGGGAATAGGCCAGAGTATAAACTTGCTATCTGCCCCACCCCAGCCACATAGACAGCCATGGTATGCAGGAGAGGCACAGAGAGCATCCACTCCCAAAGCCAGAGATAGCCCCTCTATTTCCAAGGACTCATCATTGACATCACTGTCCTACATCCTGTCCTACTTCTCCAGAGAAGTCAGCACAGTCTGCCCGTGGGGTCATGAAAGGGGAGAGAGACCATATGAGACTGCACTCCAAATGCCGGGGCTGCAGCCCCTGCAGTAAGTGGGGAGAGGGAAGGTGAAACGAGCAAGTCACACGCTCAGCACTCGAGGCATCAGAGGCCCACGGTGTGTCCTTGTAGTGACAGGGCAATTCACGGCCAGTGGAGAGAGGAGCCAGCTCCTTCCCTCCCACCCGTCACCTCCTGGGGTGCCTCTCTACCTCCCTGCAGATAAACACTTGGGTCTTGAGGTCTGCCGTTGTCCTGGGCCGGTGGCGCACAGTGACAGCGCAGTTCCTTTTGTAACCCACTGGACCAAGGCAGGGAAGAGCTGCTTCAAGTCCCGGCGCTGTGACCCCGGCACCGAAGAGGCACCTGCTTTCCAAACCCAAGCGGGAGGACCCGCTCGGCTGGGGATGCGGGGCTCGCAGCCCGCTGCAAACGGGGGAGGCTGGTCCTGTGGGTGCCGGCTGGAAGCTGGGAGAGCCGGCATCTGTCATCTTCAACAGAGACTTCGTTTGAAGATTCGTGTCAACACTGGATTGATGTGAACGGCTCCACACGGGCAGGGAAACGGGCTGGCTAACGGCGCCTGGCCCCGGTGCACTGCTCGCCTGGCTCCGCTGAAGGGAGCTCCAGGCTCAGAGCTCGGCGCTGCGCAGCAAACGGCGGCGGACCCGCCTGCTTTCCCTCTTTAGGTACGTAGAATTAATGGTGCATTTGCAGGGACGTTTGTGAAACGTAAAGCCGCTCCTTCGCTTTGCGTGTGCAGTGCCTCAGCTACAGACTCCTTTGGGAACCCGGCAGACTTTGAGGAAACTTAAGGCTTATACGGCATTTCACCAGGCATTTCCTGGGAACATCTTCAAGATACATTTTATTCTGGAGCCAAACACACTCACAGGTGTTAAAGTACTTAATAGCCTAAGCTTGCCATAGGAACTCAATAAAACCCCAGTCCCATTCATCTCTTTTTGAAGGCTAAGATTTTAAAAACACTGCTATGTAACACATACAGCAATGCTTACGACAGAAACACGCGAGTCTGAAATAAAGTAGGTCTCTACTGATTTAATGTGAACAGCTTTGCAGGGGTGATGTATAACACCTGAGTATTTTAGTTACAAAGCCGGTGTCTGCCGAGTTACACATGACCCTTTCACGCTCAAGCACAAGGCTGTTTCAGATGCCTGTAGAATTGTCCGTGCAATCAGTGCCCATTAGTGCGAGTACATTGCAACAGGTAAGCAGAACAGTTCAAGCGCAAACATCCACTGGACTCTCGTGGCAAGAAAACACCACCAAAAGAAAAGACCTAATTGGTTTGCAGCAGCAGCGTGATTTAAAAACCAAGCAGCTAAAACCCCCAGGGAACAGCATCCACTATGTGTAGCAAGCACAGACTCTTTAGTGTCCCCGAAGTAAAAAAATGAAAACATAAGGACCTCCAAAGGCAGAGTGATGGCTGGGGAGGGCTGCTTCTGGAGCTGGGGACCAGGCGGGAGAGTATTTCTCATTTTAAGTGCTTTGAGCTGGTGATGGAGCTATGGAAGACGCTCTCTGCTGGTATAAGCAGTGGTGCCCTTCCCAGTTTTGCCAGCCCTCCTGAGGGAGCTCCGATTAATCAGTTTTGTTCAGTCACTGCTGGAGTCAACTGTATATGAATAAGTGAAATCTCCTGTTTTCTACATTATCTTCCTAAAAAATAAAAATAAAATTACAAAATTGGTGGACTTCGGCAGGCTGCGTAGAAACAGGCAACCTCAAGGTACTTTTTGCATGTTCTTTGTCTTAAAAAGACTCACAAATCAATAATATTTGACTCATCATTCATTTAATGCAAAGCAGTACATATGGTGCAGCCAGCAGTAGGGGCAAGCAGGCAGCCTCAGCAAGAGCTGAGAAATGTCTGAGAGGAAGGAAATTCCCACCACCAGCCTGCCTGTCACGCCAAGCCCGTGCCTGTATAGATGCAACGCTGTGGGTACGCCAGACAACTCACGATTCACTTGTTAATTACTGCAGACATTTACAGGAAAACAGGGACTTTGTTTTTCTTAAAGGCCATTTACTTCAGCACTGGCTCCTCACCTGAGGAGCTGTGCTGCGGCTACAATGAAGATAAGGGACAGTTTCTGGCCCAGCTTCGAAAAAAAGAAAAACCCAACAAAAAAACCCCAGCCAACTCCATCCAAGTTGATGGCCTGCAGGTTTCTTAGCCCCCCGTTAGGGAGAATAAAATCCTCCAATCAAATCCAATAAAAACCCCTAAAATCAGACCCTGCACTTAATAAGGCAGGGTTATCTGCTGCTAACCCTGGCTGACTGCTCTCCACAGGGCACGGGTAGATGCAGCATCAGGAGGGAGGTGGGGAAAGACAAAAACTCCCTTAGTTCACACTAGAGCAGCAGAGCTCATTATGCGTCCTGCTGCCTATTGCTGTGAGAGGTTAGAAATGCTTCTTTATTTCCCCTGCCCTAATGCACTTGCTGCCTTCCCCATTCTGTTTATTTTGTGCCACCAAAGCAGTAACAATCAGCTGTGTGAGGCATTATTCCTCAGCCCCGTTTCTGAGGTGAGCATGGTCCTGAAAACAGGAGCAACTTCCAAAAAAAGGAGAAGAAATTACTGCCACATCAATTTCTATTCAAATCGCTTGGCAGATTTCACTAGTTCCTTTGCTGGAGACCAGGGTTCACTTCCAGCTCCCCAGCCTTCAATACTGCAGGACAGTGAGTGCTGGCACAAACTGAAACCTGGTGACCTTCCTTTGAGAATATTAAGTCTTGCTGGAGTTTCTGTGAGGTTAATCGATTCCACTCCGTCCTCTCTCGTGAAATACTCGGACAGGAAAGCATAAGCAGAGAAAAAGCCAAGGGGCATTTTCATGCAATCATTATAGCCTCAAGACTGCTTCAGTTTTTAATGGTGTTTGTCTCAGTCTAACCCTCCTTGAAAAGCGTGCTTCTAGGTACTCATATTATTCTGTAAATAAAAGCCAAATAAAAAATGAGAAGCTGCACCTTCAATTTGCCAAGACCACCCAGTCTGTGCCACATTTGAAACACTATATAAAGGTACAGTGCAATGTCATGTCAGTTATCAGAACTGCTCAAGATGTTACCTAAACTAGAACTCACAAAACTTTGTGAAGAGGTTGACCTTGTATAGCCTGGCACCCACAAAGCACTGAGTGCAAGGAAGCTAATTCAAATGGTGATAGCCACATGGAGATGAACGTGTTAAACGCTGGCGCACGGAGCCATCCAGGCAACAACAAGCCTAATCAACTTGCCAGACCCTCTTTCCTCTGCCACAGTTGCCAACACAGTTTCTGTGGAGTGGGCACTCACAAACACAGTTTTGTCAGTGAAAGGCCCAAACTCCTCACCGCTTTGCAGCAGCTGGAGCTCACAGGTATGCCTGTATTTCTCTATTGCTGATGGGAGCCATGGGCTGATCTCCAGGCTTTCTTCACGCTCCCTTTCACCATGACCTGCACCACACCTGGGGCAGTGGTGGACCTTTGTGCAATGTGAACATTTCATATGCTGCAAAATCAAATGCTGCATCAGCTGAAATACTGAAGCAAGCAGACCGTTAACATCCCCTTAGCCCAACCCTGGGTAAACTGGTCTCCAAAAGGCTGTCCTGTCAAAGGCACTGATCCTATATAAACGCTTGTCCAACACTGTAGGTTGTGTACAACATTGGGCACATGAGTGCTTGAGTTGTGTACACACTACTGGGCTGAAATGGGGCCACTGGCTGGCTCAGGGCCAGCAAGGACCATTAGTATCCTCAGGGCCCTAAAATATGCAGAGCTGCAGAACACATGAGGTATCGTTAAAATTAACGGATCTGACCAAAAAGATTTACTGCTGCCAAAACATCCCTATTCCAATGTCTGCACCTTGCCTCCTGTGGTCAGTGCTGCCCTCTGTTTGATCAGGATCAGTCCGACAGGTCCCTAGCCAAACCAGCCAGCAGCATCAGCAGGAGAATCCATGTAGGATAACTGGGCAAGTACTACTGACACAGACCAGGCTTTGCACAGCACTCAAATCCCTAAATAGCGGTATGCATAAAGATAGTTCAGCTTGGGCATCTAAAATCCAAAATCAAAAAAGGGTAGGAATATATTTAAATCAAGAAGTAATTTCTAAACTTCAGAGTGATGCCTGATTATTTGCCACTGTTCACAAGGTTGTACTGAGATGCTACTTTACCTCATCACTTTCAACTGCCTCAAAAGCTACACAAATGTCACATGAGTAGCTGAAATTTTGAGCAGCAATCTTTCCATTCATTCAACTTAAAAATCTTCATTTTTCTTCTATGTTACAGACACTGATCAAGAGTGCTATATAATCTTTGGATTCATCTGTCCAACAATCATCTAATTAATTAATCATTGATAATTAAAATGACCTCCTTTTGACTGATACCTGATCTCAGAAAGGTTCAAAAGAAACTTGACACATGTTGTGTCATGTTCCAGCATAACCCACTACAGGCATGTTATCATGTTATGCCACATCTGGTTTCCAGAGAACAAAACGAACTGAGGAGCAAATTAAAGGAGGAACCAGTTGTAGACATATCAGGTCTAAACAGTTCAAATATCTGGCAGTGTACAGGAGCTGGTGAACTTCCAGCATACGTGTAGGACCATCATTCACTCCAGAAATGGCATTATTTTTGAGATATGTCTAAGGGGGACACACCTGATAACACCATATTATCTGTGCGACCCCTGCTATACTTAGGTGCTAGATCAGAGAAAATCTGACTGAAATCTCAGCTAAATTGACAAGAGGGAAAAGTTTTTCTCACATTTTGCCTGCACAAGCACTGAAAGCCCATAGACATTGAATCGGAGATGTGCAGACCATAAGGAAAATGAAAGAACCGGCCATCCTATACCTCCTATTGATTTTCTTAAGCAGCTCCCTATCTTAGATGGGAACTACAGAAAAACCCACACCTCCTCTGCCGCCCTTCCTGGTCACTGTGGGATGAAGGAAAATGTTTCAGGCTCCCAGGCTCAGAAGAAATGTCACCACGAGAAGCTCAGGTCTCCAACTATGCTAAATACTGCTGTTCAGGGAAAGCCCTCCCCCAGGCTGTCCAAACCTCAGACAGTGAAAACAACGTGCCTCAAAAGTGCACGGTGCTCAGCCCCCATTCGCCCTTTCTAGGTGTTTCCTTCTCAGTAGTGTCCACCTGGAAAAGCAACGCAGAGCCCTGACTTCACCCTTTAAATCCATTAAAAGGCAGTGATCGCATTTACTTCTCTCTTCATGGAGATTTTGTCAATTTGTGGACGCAAAGCATTTTGTGGGAACCATAGTGTCAGCTACAGAATTGGAGTGTTACCCTTCTCACAGCAACACAGCTAAGGAACATTCCCGTTGAGTTGAGCAAGTTGACTGGTGAAAGCAGAAATAAACATTTACATTTATTTTATGCTAAGGCTAAGTAGGAGCCTTTTTGAAAAAAAACAACATGAAACACTAGTGAAGCAAGGGGGATAGGGGCAGAAAAGCTGTGCAACTGTAATAAGTTGTAGGTCTCCTCCCAATGGGATATTGGTTTTCAGTATATAATTAATAACAAGAAAACTGTATCCCGACTTCGGGGTCCACATGAGCATCCTGGAACAAAAAGGGCCATAAATTAGCATCAATTATGTATTAAAGTTCCAATTAACCTGGCTGACACTGATATACTTTAACAAGGTACACTTAGATAAAAGAAGCAACTCTCTAATTACTTGGAACGGGACCTCCTGACCCATTCTGCTCTTTTATCCCAATGCCAACCTAATGAGGAAGGAAGTGAGAGGTAGGAAACTGTGCATAAGGCAAGGCTGTAGCACCACAAGATGCCCCTTGGGAAATGCTTTTACCTTCTTAAAGCTGCCAATGATTAATATTTTATTGCTCTCTGTGCCTTTTAACTGTTTTCAGAAGAAGTGTTTTTGAGGCTGAAATTGCTAATGTTCATTTTAATGTGGAAATCTGCCATCTAATGAAGGCCCTGACCGCCCGTTCCTGCTCAGTAACGCACCACATGCATTTATGCGTATTTGTGGTGATGGCACCCAGGGTTCCTGCACACAGATTTAAAGGGTTCTCCTTGAAGTGAAATATCTCAGTCCGGGCAAGAGAAAGAAAATCACAATTAATTTTACACCTTAACTAGAAGAGTTGTTGAAAGCATTTTTTTCAGCACTGAAATTTTGTGCTAAGACCAAGGGCAAAAGGTAGACCTGTATAAAACCTGTACTGCTAGTAGGGAAAGCTACAAAGTAAGGACCCAGTTGGGAGGTATATACAGAGCATCTAATAAGGCACATCATTTTTCTTCCTTTTTGTGTTGGTTGAAATCAGATAACCCTGGGTACCCAGGGGAACAAATCCACATGCATCTACTGTCCCTTAAAAAAACCCAACGGATAGTTGGCAGAGACTGTACAGACAGGTGGTCTGGTCTTGTTCAGTTCTGTGCAGTGCTCAACTCTTCTACCCTAGACTAACTGACCAGACTTTGAACATAGGCAATTATAGAAAGAGCTAAGAGGTCTGGTTTTGCTGTTTTTTTGGTTTTTTTTTTTTAATAAATGGAAAATGTTGTACTTCACTGTTGAATAATGCTTCCCCAGAGCAAGGCAATTCCTGTAATAAGAGCTGTAGAACTAACCTGTCTCTGCAAAACAATTCTTGTTCAGTGCCAATCCTTTCTCTGTGTCATGTTATCATCACTGTACATAGTTTTAAATTGATGATGACACTGTCCCCTTCTTTATGGTTTTCCAGTGCAATACGGTTGGAATCTCGGCTTTCACAGTTGATCTCCCACTAGCCACATAAGCCTGACTTCTGTCCTCTGGGAGAAGAGGTGTTGGTGGAATCCATCAAAGGCACCTCCTAATTATAGCCGCAGTCATCAAAACTCAGAGGGAAGCAAACTCGGTGCTGGGATTTCAGCTGGATGATTCCTGCAGCGAGCGCTTTCCTGGGTCCTTGCAGTCAAAGGTTATCTTTCACATAAGCCATGTCAAAGCTTAAACTTAAACACATTGGGTCATGCTCTTCCTAGATGGAATTTCACTGCAGAGGGAGGGAGATTTTCTCTAGTGCTGTGAGAATGCAAAGCTCTGGAAGAGAAGCTTAACAGCTCCCAGGCCGGAATCGTGACTCTTTTTCCCAGGCTGGGGCTGTTGGATGTAACGTGCTCCATTAGTAAAAGCAGTCAGCAGACAATTGCCCAAATTACAGCCTCTCCAGCAAGATTTTCAGTATTTCTTTGCTTTAGTTGGGAATTCTGTCTTTATCATCTTCCCCTTAACTTTAAGCTGCTCTGCCAAAGCCAGCTGAGAATGAAGACAGAAATGTAAAAAAACACTCTGTGTCTTTAGTCACTAAAAGGGTCAGAGGCAGGTCACCTGCAAGATTTGAACAGTTCATCGATGTCCCGAGCTAATGGTGCCATGTGCATTATTCCCCTCCCCTGCATTTTCTGGAGGAATGTGTCTGGATCATTCAAATGGCTTGTGAAGATTGAAAGTGAACTTATACAATCAATTTTGGCCTTTTGTGACATCCCCAGTTCCTTCAGTAAGCCCTTGTGGAAAAAGACACATCCATAGTTCATACATGATGTGTACACCTTGGTGCATCTCCATTTAAACCAACATCTAGTTTAAACATCTGTGGGAATTGAATCAGACCAACAGACTTTTATATATGTTGGGGACTTGCTCATAAGTCTCTTGTGGCAAACATGCTACTTATACAGTATCCCATTCAGATAAGTGACCTACTTATTGGTTGCATGTTGTAAGCGATTTTGGCAAAAGCAATGTGATCCTTGCTGTTCTACTTTGAGTAAACTTTAGTCTTTGGGTATAGAAGAGGAAAATTTGGCATCCCTGTAATAGAGGACAGCCATATATGTTCAGAGTGGGATTTTCAAAACCATTCATCCCTGGCCTGAAATCAGACGTTGCTAGGACAATAGTGAGCTCTTTAAAAAAACATCCTGCCCAAGGTATACTAATACATAAAGTACTCTGTTGCAAAGCATTTGCGGGATTTGTGAAGCAATGGAGCTGCCAGAAAAAGAGAAGCAAAGCTAAGAGCACACATCCTCACCTCCACCCAAACACCCATTTTACTATTACCAGAGCTATATCCCTCAGACTACAACACCATTGCAGCGCACCCCGTTTCTGTTCCGCACACGCTCTATTACCACATCATTTCATCAACCCCACCACCCAGAGTGAAATATTTCTCTTATCAACTGCTTGGTATTTCCAGGACACTATGTCCAAAAAGGTTGTGAGGAATTGTAATGAAAGCCTGCAGGCAGAGTTAAGGTGGTAAATCAGCACACAGCAGCTCAGCGTTTGTACACGTACAGTATCAATGCTATGCATACGTAAATTGTGAAAAGTAACTGCAGAAAGAGAGAAAAAATACACAAAGCCTTGACTTCTCACAGGAATGTGGTCACTTAATATCTAGATGGCTTTATTCTCTATCCCACTGGTTAGAAATGGGCCAAGGACCTGGAGAAATATGACATTTGTTTGGTACTGCTCAGCTGCAGGTGCACAGGAACATTCAGGAGCACTGTCATCTCTATTTCTTACTATTTGAAAGGAAAAAGTTCAGTTTCTATTGGAATATCACTAATGTGAAAAGATGGTAAATGACAGGACTTCAGCTTTGCCAGTTTATGCTGTTGATGAAATAAATCCATCATCTTCTCTGAGAGACTTTGCTTAGATGTGAACAGATGTGAATTCCACCACAGCATATTCAAAAAAACCCACCCTTTTAAAATGACATGCAAGGGAAAAAAAAGTGAGTGTTCTCCTTGAGATCTCATCTCTTTTTCCTTCCAGTTTTACCCCTCCATCATTTTATTCAAAGCAAAGCATCATCAAACCCCAGGAAGAGCTACTCTTATCAGCTAGGGCTGTCACGGTACGTGTGCCTCTGCACGGTATGAATACATGCACACCCTGGTTCCCAGTTCAGACGAGTCCATCCAATAGTGAGTAGTGTGTGAAAGCCCTTCAAAGCTCTTCAGTGAGCCAAGTGTAACAGTTTACTCGATCTTTTTTAACTCCTCTGACCCTGCCTTGTTCAAAGGAAAGCTTTTTTCCCCCCTCTAATTCCTCCCACTCCCTCTTTTAGAGGAATGAGAGAAAATTTAAGTGCCCTGCTTTGACACTCAGCTTGCTGCTTGCATGCAGTCAGACCAGCTGCCTCGCCACATCTCCACTGCATTGTCAATATGTTCCTCTTGTGCCAAGGCAAAATTTATAAATAGATTTGCCCAGTCAGTAAGCCCTTTCTCTTTAGAAAGACAGGGATTCAGGCGAAAAGAGGATTATTGATAACATGCAACATCTTTATTATGGCAGAGACTGCTACTGCTACTATAGTTAAGGACCTGTCAGCATTTCCATTGTTAAGATTTTTTTTTTTTCTGTGCAAGGGTTTAACTTGGCAGTAAAAATTTAAATATACTTGAGGCTGGACTTTTTCTTGCAAGAATTCAGCAAGAGTTAGACACAGGGCTCTCTCTTCTACCCTCCCTAATTAACAATGAGTTCAATGAGTTTTAGAGCTTCTCATGTGAAAATACCTCTCCTGTTTTCTGAACAGCAGGGAGTAACACCTGATCCAGAATAGAGTAGCACAAAGCAGAGAGAAGAGCACAGAACAAACATACAGGGCCAAATCCTGCTCTTATTAGTAATGGTGCTTGAATAACATTTGGCCATTACAGGAATACATAGTTTTGGCTAACATCCCATATTTTCCTCTACTGAAAAAACAGCTGAGAGATGCTAAAAAAAGTCCTTTCAAACCCATCTCATTTAGGTAGTTAATTTCCCTTGCAATGCATGCTGGTCGGACAGTGCGATCTGCCAAGTGATGAATATATCTTGGGAGTCACCAGCCCCACCTCTTTCCCCTTGTAGTCTGTGCCTCTCTGTTCAGGCTCTGGCAAATTGCTTAATTTCTGCTCTGCCTCAATTTCAGCATTCAGGATGGGAAACAGTAAAACTCACACAAATGGTTCTGCACACAGAATTTTTCCTGCTGCAGCTCAAGCACATTCTGGCAGGAAATAATCCGGCTCCCTTTGACTTCAGCAGTAATTAGCCTGAGTGCAGAGCCATGGCTTGTTAGTGCAGAATTGCTGGCATCCAGAGCTGTGTAACTCCAAGGAGTCTCAGTAGTCTTGAGGACAGGACTGCTAAAATACTGCAGTGGAGCATACACAAGCTTCATCAAAATAACGCCATCTGTGCTTTCAACCATGCTCACAAACACGTGGAAGTAAGCAGTGATGTGTCCTCTGATAAATTTTCTCCTCTTCAGGTTTTAAAAGAAAAGCAAAAGGGAGAACGTATTCATGGGTTTCATGGTTTTCCCCATTTTTTGTGGGAAGAAAAAAACCATAAGTATGGTGAAATGCAGCCACTGATTTTTGCTGAAGGTTGTGGGAAAAAGGGCATCAGATTGAGGGCTGGGAGATTTGCCTGGAGAAATGGTAGATATATTTTTCTCCACCATGCTTCTCAGTGGGATGCTGCATGCCTCTTTCAGACAACCAGCACAGCAGAACGTTTTGCTTTCAGGATCTGAATAGCATTGCGCTCTCAGCCTGAAGTCAAACCTTTAATATTAGGAGAATCTAGGCCTTTAGGGGTCCTAAAACACCCTTTTATTCCTTTAACAGTGTAAGTTACGTAAAGTCCTTTACACACGTGGTATAAAATGTTCCTTGGCTTGTGTCTCTCAACATTTATATTTGTGGTCAACTGAGTAGTATCTTTTGTGCGGTGAATCCTACAAAAGAATAATACTCCTCCGTTTTGTCTGTTGACAAGATCTTCAAATCCTACTGCCCTCTGACACATAATCAAAATTTAAAACAGTACATTTCTGTCTACTTTTATTTTTATGATACGAGGATTTAGCTAAGACCTTGACACCATGGAAACTAGACACAGGACATGATCCTGTTCTATCTAAATATATCCCCCAACTTTCAATCACACTTGCCTCCTTTATATTTCATAAAAACTGCTCTTTAGCTTCCTCCATCTATGCAACTTTTTTGGCCAGCGGGATCAGCTTGCGCCCGTTCCTTGGCTTTCATCACCAGCCATTACCACTTCAAGAGAGAATCACACGCATTGAGTGCAGGGGAGGCAATTCAAGAAGCCAGGCCCTTATGAAACTTTGATGTAGTATATCATTAGGGTGATTCTCAACAAAATATGCTAAATGGAAAGCAATTTTAACCCTCCTAAGTGCCAAATGCAGCTTTAATTAAGAAAAGCAGATCAGCTTTTTCCTTGAGCTGTCATAAGAATGGGCTGTTTATTTCTTCAGCCATCAGCTCCACCATAGATCTTTAGTATTTCTTATTACTGTATTTGGGCATTGCTCTTTGTGCCTTGCTATAGCTTGCAATCATAACACTCTTTTACACTTAACTACAGGACTAGGACATTACGGCTAATCTTTTTTTAAACCACCAACCTATCCCTCGGTTATAGTTCACACAAGTTCTGCTTGAGTAAAGGAGATGGGAGGGACAGCTCTGAAATGCAACTTGGTAAAAACAAATTTCCCATTTCAGTGTGGATTCATTCGGCTTGCACTTCTGGAGACAGAAGAGCTGTACCTGTTTCTTAAAGCCAGCTTCATGGGCTGATGTGGGTTTTCCTATGACTGTGAGAGCAGGACACAAAACGGAGGCTGGAGTTAGCTGTGCAGACACGTGCAGTACTCGGCACAGAAGATGGGGCTGTTTTTCCCTTCCACTCTACCAGGGACAGCAAAAAAGCTCTAGGAAGACTCCAAAAAATTCCCCTCCAGACAAACAAAATTCATTATTTCTGCCCACCATGGGCTATTTTGAAACAGCTTGTTTTAAGTGCCAACATGTGTTATTTCACCTGCCCCAGACAACAGAGCCGATAGCTGACCGAAGCAAGCAAGACATTTGGGAGGAGCTGGAACAAATATCTGAAATTTTTGAACCCCTCTGTTTTGCCAGTGACCCATACAGTGAGTAGCTGTGTCAGCTAATCACTTACCTGGCCACTGCTGACAGACAAATACCTTGTGGTGACATCTGATGGAGTTGTTACAAAGCACCAGCCTTTCGGGGGCTTGCACGCGTTCGGAGCCCAGGTGGTGCCTGCGCATGTTGCACGTGAGCGCGCGGCGGCACCGAGACGTGCAGCACAGCCGTCACCAGCGCTCAACAGCACACACACCAGCTCGGAAGCACTCAGATGAGTTCTTTAAAGAGAAGGCGTCTGTGTTTACTTGGGCATTTTATTTTAATCCAGTGATAATTAACTGATTAATAATATCACAGTCATCAAAAGCGATAGCATGTTTTCAAGAAGCAGGCAACAATAGCTAGCCACTTTTATGGCTTTAATTGTAAAAGCAAATAATTACATCCTTTTCAAGGCTTGAAGAGAATTGCTTTCAACTGTAAACAGAAACTATGAAAGAAAATCCTCCAACACAATACCCATTTTTAAATGGCCACTTTTCCTAAAAAAGCTTGTAACAGCTGTGTTTCAGGTACATATTTTGGGACTAATTACAGATATGGATGGTACCCAGACAATCAGATGAGGCTCTGCTTATCATCAGAGTATCCTTACCCATGGGTGAATTTGGCATGTGATCATCATTTAAAAAAAGAAAAAAAAAGAAAAAAAAAAAAAAGAGAGATCCCTGCAGGGCTCCACATGCTATGCTGACCACACCGGGAGGAATGCAAATAACCTCAGACCAAGACAGTTCCTCTACCGTTACTCTACAAACCACTGCAATGGCTGGTTCATTTTTCTTCTTTCCAGTATCCCTTCCAGCACCTGACAAATCTCGCATTTTTTGCGTGTCGTGAAATAGTGACTCATTGCAAATTCTGGATTCAAACCATAGAGGAAGGCGAAGTGTGAATGCAGCTCTGTCATTTGCCACACAAACCTTTTATATTCTGATGGAATTTAGTGCCTGTGACTGATCTATCTATAAGCTGCACAAGCATAACACAGGTCACGAAGGACCATCCAATGAACAAACCTAATTACTTACACCTTCCACCTGACACTGAGTCAGCAGGGGTTCTATATCAGCTTTCTTCTACCCTGACTTCTCTGGGGTGTGACCTAATCCCTACAAAGTAGCAACAGAACTTCCAGATTTAACTCGACTAGAGTTGGATGGAGCTTTGCAGACAAGTGATACCCCATTCACTAAACAACATTTGGTCCCAAAACTCAAGTGCTCTAAAAGCCCATTTTTAGATGCTTAGACAGGAGCAAGCTTGCCCACCTGTATGTAAGGTATGAAGCGTATCCAGAGTATGGAAGTAGACTAAGTCCTTTTCACATCAGCAGACTTAAACACTCAGCACTGAGCATTGTTGCTTTGAATGTTTCCAGCTCCTGAAGCAATTCCAGGCAGACATGCTGACAAAAGAATAATTTTATCAGCATATGGCTGATCACAGCATCCAATTCCACCGATATAAAGTGGCCCCGTAGCGCACACTCGTATTTCTGCATACAAGTGGAACAGATGCTGTAGAGATCAATGTAATAACAGTTTAATTAATTTTAGTGTCAAAGTCAAATGCTTCCTTATTTCCAGTTGACATGTCCCTAATTTCATGGTTGGCTCTATAAATTTTGAATACAGGAGGAGAAATCTGGTTCCAGAGCAGAAAGGCCTGATGAAATGCAAGAGAAGCACTTATCCATTTTTGTAACCTTCATAATCTTCAAGTCATAATATTGTCTATTGGTCACACTTTGTTCTAAGGGTTTTACAGGCACAGTTTCCTTTTTACAAAGCAGACCCCTTCGCCTCTTATTGCCAGGAGCCCTCTTGCATAAACGAGTGGTAGCATCATAGAGCTTTAACCCTAGAACAAGATCCCATTGCCGATGACATACAGGGCCACGAGTCAAGAGACTTGGCTCCAGCCCTCAGCCTGCAAGTGATGTTTTCTGTCAAGAAAAGGTACACCCATTGGACCTCCTGAAAAACCTATTTACCACTGAAAAATACCTTGTTGTATTACAGTGAGATCTCATCTCCCACAGCACTGGGTAAGCGATCAACATTGTACAGCTCCTACCCCAAAGTGCTAATGGTGTTCAGCAGATGAGCTAGAGAGGTGGAGAAGCAGAGGAAATGTATGGCCTTGGACAAATAATTTTATATTTCAGGTCACCGATGGCACCAAACACTATCTGCATATTATGCTAGTGGAAAGGCTGCACGTCCTGCATCTCCCTTTAGTGCCTTGCTCTCCAGCTCCAGGGAGCAGGTAGGGGAAAAACAGTGCAGTAAACTCAAACACATTGAACAAACGATATTGCACCCTGACTTCTGGTCAAGGGAAGTGAAGCTAAGCAATTTATTGGTAAAAACACTTCCAGGAGAGATTGACGTAGTTGTGGTCTGGGTAGCGTTTGGATGTGAGAAGAGGCAGAGGGTGTTGAGCAATTGCTTGCTGCACAAAGTGTTATTATGTTCAAGTGTGTTCAGCAAATGTTTATTCCACAGGCAGGAACTACTAGTGCCTGTAATGGTCACTTAGGCCTGAAACCCAAGATTTCAACGGTTTCATCTGAATGCATTTGCTGAGCACTGGGTGACATTCACCAACACAGGCAGCTTCTCAGGTTTCAGCAGGAACTAATCTACCATCCTCCTGCATCTCTCACATCCAATGACCCAAACTAAAGAGCGCCATGCACACCCTGCCTGCTCTGACACTCAGTGGGTTATCACCTCACAATTAGGACTCTTCATCCCAATGTATTTCATTAGCAAGAGGCAACGGTGGCCAGTGGCCGGGGCTCGGCACACGTTGTCAAACAAAGAGTGCCCAGATCACATCAGGCACCACCACAGAAACCCCTTACCCCTCCAGCAGCCTCCTCCCATCCCAAAACAAAGACAGGTTGAGGGAACAAGTGATGGTGATGGGAAGGAGGGAACCCTTAGCAATGCTTAAGCAAACACATTTGGAATGAGGCTTAGGTTACTACACACGTCAAAGGGATTTTTTTTCCACCTCCCCCTCCTCCTCATGTTGGCAAACTTGATGACCACAGGCATGGAGGCCTCTCAACAGGAGACCAGCGGAGGCCAGAGGCAAAAAGGATGGGGGGGTTCGTTGTGCAGAGAGCAGCATCTAAAAAAGCACATCCTCTGGGTGCTTTTGTTCGAGGGCTACGCTTGACTAACAAATCCTGTTGTGCTAAGATTGCGGGCTGCAGATATCCTAACAAAAACAAAACCAGAATACTGCCTGTACATCCAAACAATTTTGGGGAAAAGCTGTTAACATGACAGCAGGGTAACAAACACCACAGTCCTTGAGCTGATGTGTGCAAATCTGAAACAACTCCTTGCGTTAGGATATCACACAGAAAAAAAATCCCACAAATCAAACACAGTAATACCAAGTGCTTGTATAGCATGTTTTACCTGCAGCTCTTGGAGCGATTACAAAGAGAAAAGAAGAAGAAAGGCTCATTACCACCATTTCACAGATAAGGAAACTGTGGCACAGAAAGGAAGTGATTTTTCCTGCAGCCCAGTGGAAGAACAGGGCAGTCGAGTCAAGCCTCTTAAGTCCCAGTCCGATGCCCTCTCCCCTGAACTATTGTAGCTGACACTGACCCTGCAGGAACTTCACATTTGTCATTATGCTTTACACCTTGATCATGAGGCTGGGTGTCTTCAAAGCACTGCCCTCAGCTCCTTGGCCAGGAGAGGAAAAAGCTCCCATGTACCTAATCAAATATAATTGCCATTCCTGGAGAAAAGAGATTCCTTCTCAACTCCTCTGGATGATAATTCACCCTGTGTTCAGGTGTAAATGTAATGCTGTATGTAAGCCAAGATAAAAGTAACTCCTCTGACCACTTTTAACTCAACATCCCTTATGCAGTAAGTTTCATACATAGCTACTGAAATAGTACCAGGAATTGGCTGTAATTTTGTTGTTTATTAATATAATTTCATAGAGCAGTTTTAGAGTATTTTTACTAAAACGTAGGCTCCAGGGACAGCTTGTTTAACAATAAAAGCCTTTCACCTTTAAACACACAGATAGCAGAGGATCAGTTTAACTATTGAACTGCAATTGGGGGACCAGTTTCCAAGAAGGCACTGGCCCAGCACAGATCCTGCATCCTTCAAGGCTCAGGCACAGCACTTCTGTCTGCTACGGCTGCAGTTACATTGCATGGGAACAGAGAAATAGCCAGGACAAGAATATGGGTCAAAATCAGCACTTAAAAGTTAACCTGGAAAACTAAATCACCAGTGGAGATTCCAGAGCACAAGCACAGAGCACTTGAAAAGAGGGACGCTGCTTGACAAGTCATCTGCAGAGTGTCGCTCCTGCGATAAGCGGCGTGGGTTTAGGATATGCACATGAATCCAATCTCGTGAGACAGATGAGAGCATCCTGGTGGGTAGATGGCAGGTTTCCTCCCTGTGTTGCTACCAAAAGGTCATTACTGTGACCAAGTCAAACAGTTAAGTTATCAGACATGAACAGTTAACAAACAAGGCCAGGGGGGAATGGATGCGTTCCCTTAGGTGCCTTGTGTAAACCTGCAACCTGCTGCGCTCTAAAGGTGGCCATAGGTGACTTGTAATCCAGGCCAAAAGCAGAAAAATCACAGGATTAAAAGTGGGTGGTCAGATCATTCATTTGACTTGTAGGGGAAAAAAAACCCCACGATATCTGCTCGTAGAAGACAAGCAGTTTTGCAGGGAACAAAGAAATCTCTCTCACAGACAAAATTGGTCTGCCAGGAACTGAGCCCATCTAGCTCCTCACCTCCCCACCACCCTCCCCATATCTTCCCCTCTAAAAAGATCTTTTCTGGGATTCAGGGAATGCGTGTTTATAAAATAGTTCCATTCAATTAGGGCACAGAGTACAGCAGCTTTATATCAGAGGCAACCCAGAGCGAGAGCTCTGTGGAAGTGCAGGTACACGGTAATGATGACAACCCTGCACTGGTTGTAGTGTCATCACCTCTTATTCTTAATCAAAAGGCTTCCAATCCCTTCTCGACGTGTGCACTCAGAAATGAAGGGACTGCTGGAGAATCATTTGAATGTGGCAGCCCTAGATAATGATGAAACGAATAAAAGGCTGACTTTTTTGTTTAGGTTTGAGGAAGAATTCAGGATTCCTCTCGTGAAAAGGCAGCAGTTTAATAGCAGCGAGGCAGAAGGGCTTCTCGTTATCCACAGAGGCTGCTGCCGGCGCAGCACTAATGGCCATGGCACGGGCTTCCCCAGAACGCTCCCTGTGCTGCGGCACCCCGAGGAAGCTGCATGCTGGCGGGGTGAAAGGAGACTACTTCAAGAGACTTGGCGTGGGACTGGGAGGCAGCACCGGGCTCAAGTGCATGGGCTTTCCTTTGTGGCAGTGTCCCCGGGCTGCACCGAGTGCAGCAAGCCACACAAACCCATGGCTGGCCAGTCGAGCACGGTGCGTTGGCACCTCTGCCCCCAACTTCTTTATCCTCTGCTGAGGTGGCAGTTGCACAAGCAAACGTGATGCTGCACACAGCAGAAAGACCATGCAAATCAACTATGGGGCAGGAATCGCTTCCATGGAATAAAGGAATAAAGGCCTTGGGCAGGCGTGTAATGTCACAGAGTCTGGAAACAGCCTGTTGATCAGCTGTATCTTCCCGAGTGCTGCCCTGCAAGGCTTTTATATTGGATTTAGGTGAAAAGAATGGAAAACAGCTAAGCACTTGTCCCTGTATCTTGCACATACTTCTCATCACAATCTTATTAACATCTCTTGCCATATGTTTTTGCGTTGTCTTCTGTACAGTCCAGGAACCGGCCACTGTAACACACAGGATATTTTGTCTCAGGATGTTTGGGAGCTGTGCTGAATGACCTACTGGATACCTGCTGGTTCCGCTCAGGGAATACCGATGCCATGCCAGGCAAGAGTGATAGTAAAGGTTTTTTGTTTGGGTGGTTGATTTAAAAGGACATTAATTCAGAAACCCAAGTTGAGTAACAGAGGCTATTTCAGCAACTTAAGAACCCCTGGAAATAATTTTTGCTTCCATTTCATTAATGGCCTCTTAGCCCAAAAGTAAAGTTTTCACCCCAAAAATCCCAACACTGGCAAAACTGCAACTATCTTTAGCATTTCTCTTTAGCTCTTCTAAGGCATTCTTGTTGATCTATACCAAAACAAAAACACGCAAAACAAATTTCAAAACAACTCCCGTTTAACGCTAAAGTTACTCTGTTCACTGCAGTAACATTTGCCCCAAATGCAGAGCTAGCGAGGTCAATAGTTTCACTTTTTGTGCTTCAGCTGCATTAATATAACAGTTTGCCATTCCTCTCTATTACTATATACGTTCAAAGCTTCATAAGCTGTCATGAACAGCCTGATCTCTGACACGCAAGACATGTTAACAACAGCTTTTTCCATTCAGAAAGCCAGCAAGAAAGAGAAGTCAGACCTTTCAATGTATGTTAAGTAACAAATATAAGATCTCCATGATGTCCTGCATGATGAAACACCTTACAGCAGGTTAGAAAAGGAAGTATGTGGAATCAATACATTTCTTCTCACAGTTACATAGCTGCATACATCACCACTTTTAACTTCACTGTCTTCAATCCAGCCCACTGTGTCCACAAGTGATATCATAGGGACAAGGCTATAGAAAAGCCAAGGACATTATAAATGAACAATGTGGTTATTCAGTGCATACATCTAGGGTTAGGGCAGAGTGACCAGTGATACAAAAAGCCCAGAACACTGTGATGCGATTTCACTGTATAGCAATACCTGTTACTATAATCACCTAATAAGAAAAAACAGCTGATAAAGTGAGCTTACAGAGAGCACGCAATAAACATAATCAAGCAGAAATACAGAGCATATATGTACATGGTTTCAGGATTTCCCCCCGCCTTCTCATTCACAAAGCCAAAATGTATCAATTATGACAGATGTACTGGGTTTACATAGCAAGGTTTAGGAGCATGAGGTGGGCTGCAGGAGCGGCCCCTGTGAGAAGAGGCCAGGAGCTGCTCCCCATATCAGACAGAGCCAGTTCCAGCTGCCTCCAAAACATACCCACCACTGGCCAAAGCTGAGCCCATCAGCAATGCTGGTGGCACCGCTGTGAAAGCACCTTTAAGAAGGGGTAACAAACACTGCACAACAGCTACAATAGAAAAAAGTGCGCAAAAAGTGCAAGAGAAGCAGCCCTGCAGGCATCAAGGTCAGTGAAGGAGGGGCAGGAGGTGCTCCAGGCACCAGAGGAGTTCTGCACCCCATGGAGAAGACCATGGAGAAGTAGGTGTCCCCCTGCGGTCCACGAAGGATGACATTGGAGCAGCAGGTGGATGTGCCCTGAAGGAAGCTGCAGCCCATGGAGAGCCCACACAGGAGCAGGTTTTCCAGCAGGAGCCGTGGCCCATGGGGCACCCATGCTGAAGCAGTCTGCTCCTGAAGGACTGACTGCACCCTGTGGAAACCACCCGTGCTGGACCAGTTCTTCAAGAACTGCAGCCCGTGGAGCGGTTTCTGAAGGACTATTCCATGGGAGGAACCCCACACTGAAGCAAGTGAGAAGTTCAAGGAAGGAGTGGCAGAAGGCCAAGTGTTATGAACTGACCACAAACCCCCACCTCCTTTGCCAGCTCAGGGGAAAAGGTAGAGGAGTCAGGATGAAAGAGGGAGGTTGAGCTTAGGAAGAAGGGGTGGGGAAGGTGTTTTTATTTCTCACTATCCTTCTTTATGTTTAAACTGGAAAGACATAATTAATTTTCCCCCAAAATTAAATCTGTTTTGCTAGTGATGCTAACTGTTAAGCAATCTCCCTGTCTTTATCTTGGCCCATGGGCGCTTTTTACGTGTCATTTTCTCCCCACACCCTATTGAGCAAGGGGAGCAAAAGAGCAGCTGAGTGGGCACCTGGCAGACAGCCATGGTTACCCCACCAGAACAGCATTGTCTCCTACATGATAAAGGACAAAACAAAGCTCCACAGCTCCCTAGAAATCGGGGTTCATTGCAGAAATGTGCCTCAGACCAAGAGAAATAAAACCACTGCCAAGAAGAGGAAGAACAGATTAGAAACCAAATAGAAACTTCTTTTTTTACTGCAAAGTGAATTAAGGCATCCCATACAATAACTTACCCAAGCTCTTCTTTTGTCTAAAAGCACTCCTGCATGCTCACTCCTGACAGAAATGCCTTCTACCTCTTTTCCTCCTTTTATAACCTCACATCAGCCTGATAAGCAGAAAGTAACCTCACCTGTGGGTTAACAAGCCCAACACCCTTTTTTTCTGTCGGTTTGCTTCTTCTTCAGATGTTTTCAATTGAGTAATTAAAAAGGCTCAACCTTCTCCACCTGATTTGCAGGTGGCTTGATGAAATATGCACTGAGGAGTCAGCAGCTGAATGTATATGTGAACTTCAGTCAGCACAAAACCCTGAGAAAGCTTTTTTATTTTGGATTATAACTATTTTTAGTTGAGCTGAGACTGTTTCCTAATAATTTTACGCTTCTTCAGTATTAGAAGCGTCCACTGACTTCTGTGTGAATTTTATGACAGCAACTTGTGATCTCATAATAAAAATAATAAGAAAAGCTTAGTTGAGAAAGGCCATTTTAACCTTACCTGGGCCAAGGAAAAGCATATTTTCCTATTGCAAACACATTAATGCTAATAAGGTCAGACAGCACGAGGGAAGGCCCAGTACCTACACTTCTCTAAAGCATGATGAAACCCTTCTCTCACACAGCTGCTGTGTGGATGTATACTCTTACCAGGGTAAACGAGCACCTCAGTTAACTATAAATTAACTGTAGACAGTTAAGCACCCTGCTTAGCTGTAATCCCTTATTTGTGTTAATATATTGCTCCAATTAAATGTGTTGTTTGGGGTGCTAATGAGTAAGCTACAGTGTATTTTACTTTGACTAAATAAACATCTTGTAATTAGTACTAACCCACCCCACTGCAACATTGTGGTCCTCTACAGACGCCAGTAGCAACTGATGGTTGATAATGGCAGGGGCAAGTTTTGGCCACAAAACAGCAGCTTTACAGCACAATCCTTAATATTCACTTTTGGGGAAGCCTGTCGTCATCACCAGTCTGTCACGCAAAGGGTGCTCCACAGAGGCTCCGTTGGGTCCGTTGGGACCTCTGGGGAATAGAGTAATGGAAAAAATAAGTCTTTCTGAGGGAGCCTAAAACTGACCAACAAGTGATGTTTCTGAGGTATTGGAAGTACAAACTTGGGTGGAATTCAGTGAATTATGCAAGTTTAAAAACATCTGTGTGTCAAAACATTTACAACATGCCATGTTCGGCTTCAGAAAATTCTAGTGTGTCTTCTATAGAGGCAAAATACTTCGAGGCAAAATACTTAGTGATTTACAAACTCCAAACCAAGGCAACCTGCTGGAACACGGAGGGGCAGCTCCGGCGGTCCGGTGCAGGCAGCGCTCCTGGGACAGCTGCAGAGCCAAGTGGTGCCGGCTCCTCGCAGGTGCTTCCCACAAGGTGTTAATCCTAAAGCTCAGCGACAGCATTTTAATATCATCGCTCAGCACTGCAGCGAAGCAGCTGCTAGTCTGGTTATAAAATAGATGTATTTTAAGTGCACTGTCCTACTTTGTTCCGTCCAGGGAAGAGACTAGGAGTGCCTCGTGGTATCCTTTCTCTAGGAACCATTCTTGGTTTTCCATTATTTCTTTATCAGTGGGTAAAAATGCTCTGGAGAGGGTGTTGTGTTTCGCAACCTGACTAGGTGCAGCTGGCACAGAAAGGTGAGCTTCAGACTAGTTTAGGGCAGTGATAAAAAACATACTGCACTTCTGTCTGGTTCAGTATAGATGATGTCTGCTGTGTTCACAGACGCGGGAAAAAAACAGGGCAATGGGATGGAAATAAAAATCTCTTCCAAGCATTATGTATCTGTGATCAGGTTGCTTACAGTAGGCCTAAATTTCGTCCAGAGAATCTCAACTATGATTATGTCAACATAAATTAAACAGGCCCTCTTCAGCGGTGGAGCATCCATAACCATGTCACAATAACATGGTTGATGGAGAACTGAAAATAAGGTGATTTTTGTTACCTTCATAACATGGTTGATGCCGAACTGAAAACAAGGTGATTTTTGTCACCTTCATAACATGGTTGATGGAGAACTGAAAAAGAGGTGATTTTTGTCACCTTTTCTTTCTGCTTGAATAAGGAACAGCTGCAGTGCTGGGATTTGGCACCTGCAGGGCTGTGGTGCTGCGGCGGAGCTCGAGGAACAGCTGGCTGCCCTGCATGGGCTGGGAAACGCAAAGCTTGAAGCATTTTCCGAAGAGTCTGAAGGAATGACAGAACATGTTGCCTTCTCAACAGCAGAAGGTACTTAGCTGTGCTCTGGGGCCCAAAGTAGAATACAAGAGTGAAGGTATACAGCCTGATTCTTTTTTTTAAAGAAATCCATTAATGGCATAATTAAATACAGGCAGGGCTGCCACTGTTTTTTTCCCTTTATGGTGAATTCCTTGCCCCCGTTTCAGCCAGTTATTAGCCCAGGATGCATATTTCTCTGGAAACTCCTCAGGAAACGCTGCTGTCGGCTGTCACAGCCTCTATGTAGCTGACTCGGTGGGACACGCGGTGTGTGGGAGGCCAAGGGCAGGATGTGCAGAGGGAGCTGGATGCCAGCAGCCCAGCTCCTCGCCTGCCACTGCCACCGCTGGCCCCAGCCAGCGTCCAAGGAACTTGAGTCAGTGAAACCTGTTAAGCATCATTAGCAAGGACAAATGAGCAGTTTTAGGTGTGAATGGATTTGTTGAACTATAATGAGAATAAGAACAGCTTCGTATTCCCAGGATTTGTCAGCAAAGGTCTTTCTAAGAGCCAAGGAATGGTGCTGGGAGAGGGGACCTGGGAGGCAGCAGGCTCCTCTGGTTAGGACTCTGGGACTCAGAAGTGGGTCCAGCCTCTGTTTCCACTAGAGAGGTTCCAAGAAACCTTGAGAAAAACACTTTGAGTTTCCTAACTGTAAGAATTGAAGATCAAATTGTATCTTTTTCTTCCAACCTTCTGCCTCATCTCTTTAGGTTGTAAACTCTTTTAGGGGACAACTGCACGGGGGGCCAGTCTCAGCTAGGGGATGCCACTGCTGCTGGAATACAAATAACCTTGGAAAGATTATTCTATGTCTGTCTGAATTGCTTTTTCCTGCCGTTTTGCTTGCGAAGTGCTAGTGGAGTGCATTAGAAGATTTTCAGGCTATTGTGCTCTTATTTTGGACTCAGACCTAGATCTTATCATGTGAAAATGCCACAGCTAATGCATATGATATCCTGCATTTTGCACCTCTGTATGATTAGCTGGAGGAAAAAGGGAAAAGGGGAAAGAACAAAAAAATCCACCTTTGTGTAACTAAAAACCTCTCAGTGGGATTTATTTAGTGTAAGAGAATGATTAGTAATTTTTAGTGATTAGCAATTTTTTCCCTCAGGTGGCTTTTCTGCATTCCCGTAGAGCTCACATACACAACAGACCTGCCAAATGGGAAGAAAAAGCTGAGACAGAAAACACTACACAGCTGTGAAAACTCTAGCATTTAAAGCAGATATATTTTACTGTTTCTAAACAACAGGTCTAATCAACAGAGGGAACATAATCCTTTTTTCTAAATCACTCTGTGTTTGTGCAAAATTCCTCCTAAATACCTCCAGATCTCACACTGGTGACATAATCAACCTAGGAAGAACAAATATATCTAACTATATAGGTACATAGTTATTTATAGATAAATATCTGGAGGAAAATATATATCTAGATATCTAGATGTGCTTCCCTGTATCATTTAGAACTGAGCAGAGATGAAAGAGAATTCTTGGTTTTGCTAATTCCCCCCTCCCCACACACATGCTGAGGACATTGTGCTCTGGTGTCTAGCAGGTTTTCTCTGCCCTATTGTGCAACAAAAAAGTTATTATTTTTAATGTGGGTCAGGAAGAAGCATTTTTTTTCCTTTTTCCTTTTCCAATTGATTCTGCTGCAGGAGACTTCTTGCTTTATTTTATGAGTGAGGGACATGGGGCCAGAGTCACAAGGGGGTAACTCTTACTGAAGATGGTGGAGTTGCACCTGGGATGGATTTGACCCATGATCTGTTATTTTTTGCCTTAACTGCAGCTCACCTGCAACACCTCAGTCATTACACCTGGTTAGACTAGAGACTTGACAACCTGTGTGGCCTCAGCATTTCCTTTTATGAATCATCCCCTGTCTCATATAAAGGAATCCCAGAGAAGCTGAACATGGCTGCCTAGTGTGATGGCAATCACACACGCGGCACACCTCGTGGCTATGTGTCTAACCCTTTCCAGGAGCTGGGAAAATATTCTCAGCTTAAAACATCCCATTTAATTCTCCCTTTAGAACATGAGCAAGAATACCCACTGCATTTACTGTGGGGAAAGTGCTGGAGACTGAAGTCCTACGCATACAGAAGTTGTGCCACCTCCTCCTGGCTGCCACTTTAATGTCCTGCCCTGGTACTCTGCCCCAAGGAACAAGAGGACAAACTAAGGTCTATAGCAAGTCAGCCTTAAACCAGTAAAGCCAGCAGCAATGGTGGGGTTTCATATGGCTGTTTCATGGAAAATGACCTGAGGTCTGCTAACATTTTGGAGATGGCACTGAATAGCCCCTGGCTCAGAGCCAGCTCCCAAAGCTCCCAGATGTTTTCTTATAGAAAGGCATGACCTTCTCCAGGACTGGATGTGGACTGGGGTTGGAGATAAAAAGCTTGTTTCATAGCACTCCTGGAAAATCTGGATGGGCAGCGGGGACGGAAGCTGAGGAAACATGGAGTCTTCCATAGTTCCTCCAGGACGACCCTTCGAATTTGCTGAAGTCCTCAAGCCTCACACTACCTGATGCCCTAAACAGAATCACCCTGAGAAGTAGCTTACAATGTAACCAAATTCTATGCACACTGAGAGGCAGATTTAAACGTGGAACTTCAGAAACACGCTGGGTGCTTTTTGTTTTGTTTTTGCTTTGCTGTTTTGCATTTGAGTGGGAGGAAACTATTAGCTCCTCGAATTTCCCCCCCCCTCCCCCCCCCCAGTACTCAGGAATGTGACTACTTGGTGGATGAGGCAATCTTGAAGGATGGGATGCAGGCAGCTTGCAAGTGTTGTCTTTTGCTTTTCCTTTGTGCTGATCATTTGAACGGGTAAAAGATGGCCTCCCTCACTACAGCACCAGCTGCTGCATTTTTAATATTCAGGCAGAGGATACACACCTCCCTTCCCTCCACTCCTCCTGCTTAAAGCTGATACACTGTGTTGTGGCTTTGCCTTCCCACTATATATATCATGGTCCATGTTACTGGAGCTGAAGCCAACAGATGTCCTCCACAGACTACTTTCATAGAGCTGGTTAGAAAAGGCTTGCTCTCCCTCAAAATATCAGATCAGAACTACTGGAGACAGCCAATGGATACTGAAAACAGCAAATCAACAAAGTGGGAGAGTTAAAACTTTTAAAGCAAGGGCATGCTTAAAAGTAAGCCAAGTGAAGATTTTCTAACTTTTCTTTGCAACACAGAAATAGAATGTGTTGTCTAGGAATATTGTTTTATCAATAAAAAAGACCATTCCACACAATACTTTTGGTAACTCTGAAGCCTGATTTCACATTAAAAGAGATCAGGAACAGAAAGTTTCCAAACCAGCTGTTAGGTTTGTTCGTGCAGACAGCCTGAGGGATGAATGTTAATGTGATTACACTTCTATATGCTCTCCTGGCTGACAGAGGTTCCTCATTGACCTAGGCAATGCAATTTGCCTTTTTGGCAACTATGCTTGCCCACGCAGTTGTCTTCTCCGGCCATTTGGCCTATGTTTGCATAAATGGGTCCAAACAGGGCTTAGGAGCACTCACGTGTGTTGCTATCGCAGGGCGAAAGGAATTTTGCATGCAGGCAACAGCACTTGAAGCTTTAGGCAGGCTGCCTGGCAAAACCCCTCTTTACACAGTACATGCATCCCTGGGGGACTGGGAAGCCCACCCTGGGCTCAGCGTGGTGCCATTAGGGCACACGGATACAGGAACACGCACAGCCAGGAGGCTAAGCAAGATCATCCAGTGGGTTTGCTGACAGCAGGGATGGATCCAGGCTGGGAATGTTAAGATGTTTGGGCTGTTGTTACACACTGTTAAGGAGATATGCCCAGTCTTCCTGAGACTTCAGACTAGATGTTCTTGGCTGAAGAAATGATTTCCTGGTGGAACAAGAGTTACTTTAAAAAATTACTTTTAAAAATAAAGCTCAGGCTTTACTACGAGTGTCTCTGTAAAGAAGCAAAAGAGGATTCCACAGAACAGGTACATTTCTATTTGTTTAACATTAGAGTTAGCAGATATGTTCAGGGGAGGTGGTTTCTCTCGATGAGAGCAGCATTTTCCAGGTGCTACTTCTATTTCTTCCTTCCGTTGTTCCCAGGAGTGAGATCCTTGTTCTATTCAGGCTTTTTTGCTCACTGTTTTTTGCGCTTGTAACTCACATGGGAAGATTCTGACCTCATACACTGCTTTTACGTCTCATAGTATCACAAAACTCAACAGGATTCCTCTCCATTTATCCTTTAATGAGCAAAGGAATTAGTATCACCTTGTCTTTTAGAAGGGGAACAGTAAAAGCATCTGATTAAGTAACGGTTTGACTATCTGAGAGAGGATAGGTAAGAAAAGAGCTCTGAGACTCCAAGAATAAAAGCGCTGTGGAAAGTCAATGTGGAACTTACATTAGTGGAGGAGTAAACTGAGGCACAGAGTAATCAAAGTAACGTGACTAAGTCTGCACCAGCCAATACTCATGGTGAGGACCAGTAGATGGTTCCACTGACTCAATAAGAGGGAACTGGCTCAAGACTAGTACAAAAAAGAAAAAGTGAATTAGTTTGAAGGAGGACTGTACCAAACAGAGCAAATACAGTTACACCAATGTTTGTTTTGGAAACAGAGTGTATACTCAGGTGAGAAAGTGCCCTGACTTGCAGCATATTTTAGCTTGCCTGTATACAGAGCTCCTCGGGCTTTTCACGATAGTTGCTTTCACCCTTTTGGAGAAGAATGACAGACCATTCATTTGATACATGACAAAAATGAAGAAAATGGAGGCCCAACACAAACTTAGCAGAACCACCTGCCATAAAAATCAATCAGTATTTTCCTTTTATTTGGAAGGTAATTAAATGCCAGAGTTCAGGTTTCCTGAACTATGAAAACTAGATATTTATCATT